>NW_022881603.1:32855948-33484766 GCF_003369915.1 Drosophila miranda
TATACGATGGTCTTTGTGCACCATTGTCGAGAACATCGAGTGGAATTCTGGCCAATCCATGTAGTTCCCCCGAATCGCGGAAGCTGCAACTCGGGCATTCGAGAACGGCCTATACTATTATAGGCGAACAACGACGAATTCCCCTCGAGAGTATGCCGTGCGAGCAGCCATCAACTCCCGCGACAGCCTGGACCTAACCTTGACATACACATTCGAAAAGTCCAGTCTGTCATCTTGGGCTAACTGCAGGAAATCCAGCCTTTCAAGGCTCGTTTGAGCGGCATCGAAATCCGCATTCATTCGCTCGATTTGCTCTAAGCGAGCTTGAAGTTCTGCCTCATCTAACTCGGCAAGCTCTTCCTTGGTGAGAAAGCGATCCATGGCCTTTAGTTGGCGCGCGATGGACTCGGCCTTGTGCTTGTAGAAATCTACATCACTCGGCATTGCTGCCTTCGCGACATTGGTAGGCTCAGGTGCTGCCATGTTGAGGTTTTAAAAGAGTCACTCAGCACGACCGAAAAAGACACCCTGTATACGTATAAACGTGGGAACCGAAAGCAAAGGGATTCCAGCTAATGCCTTTAGCTGTGCTGCTGTGCGAGCTGTCCGATTCCGCTTTGTACTCCGCTTGGGTGTATTAGAGAGTTCGCTGCACTGCCTACCGCACTGCACTGACCGAATTGTCGCGACAGAGAAATTAATAGCCAGCAATGCGTGTATGTAGGTGTATGTAAGTGTGTTTTAGCACCGAATTGTGCTTAACCGCCGAAAATTTGCTAGGGCTAACGAATGTCGATCGCGAATGATTATTAATTGACACTGCAACTCAGAGATCACGTCGGGGTCACCAAATTTTATGTGGAGATAATGTTTTTTAAATAAAACTCGGCGCAGAAATAAAATTACGATATGTTCTTTAATGCGTGACATCCAAATTGCAAGTGTGGCGTGCCTGCCCTTTACATTGCCGCTCCGATCGCTAAGCGCAGCTTCGCTCGGCCGACGTCGGTAGGCAGACGCAAAGCGGAGATAGCGAAGAGCGAGCTGGCAGAGAGCGTTTAGCAGGGCAAGCAAGCGCAAAGCTTTAACAAACAAATGAGTGACATAGACATAAGTAACAAACAAAATAAGCGGCTGAGGGCCAAGAATCAGGTGCTATTTGGCAAGCAGCTAATCGGCTGGGTTCTGCTCCGAACAGTTGGTATATTATAAAGCTCACTCAGTTTTTATACCCGATACTCAAAATGAGTATTGGGGTATATTAGATTTGTGGTAAAAGTGGATGTGTGTAACGTCCAGAAGGAATCGTTTCCGACCCCATAAAGTATATATATTCTTGATCAGCATCAATAGCCGAGTCGATTGAGCCATGTCTGTCTGTCCGTCTGTCCGTCCGTCCGTCTGTCCGTCTGTCCGTCCGTCCGTCTGTCCGTCCCCTTCAGCGCCTAGTGCTCAAAGACTATAAGAGCTAGAGCAACGATGTTTTGGATCCAGACTTCTGTGATATGTCACTGCTACAAAAATATTTCAAAACTTCGCCCCGCCCACTTCCGCCCCCACAAAAGACGAAAATCTGGGGCATCCACAAATCTCAGAGACTATTAAGGCTAGAGTAACCAAATTTGGTATCCGCACTTCTGTTAGATCTCACTATAAAACGTATATCTCAGAATTTCGCCCCACCCCCTTCCGCCCCCACAAAGAACGAAAATCTGTTGCATCCACAATATTGCAGAATCGAGAAAACTAAGAACGCAGAATCATAGAGGATGACTATATGTTCTAAAGTGTAAAATCTCAACCAGATCGTATAATTATTATAGCCAGAATCAAGAAAACAATTTCATTCTTTCTCGCTCTGTCTCTCTCTAACACACAGGTTTCATGGTCGGCTTTGCCAATTGCAAAATATGAGTTCAAGGATCTCAGAACCTATAAGAGCCAGAGCAACCAAATTTGGTATCCACATTCCTGTGATATCGGACCTTGACCGTTTCGTGTCCAAATTTCGCCACACCCCCTTCCGCCCCCGCAAAGGACGAAAATCTGGGGCATCCACAAATCTCAGAGACTATTAAGGCTAGAGTAACCAAATTTGGTATCCGCACTTCTGTTAGATCTCACTATAAAACGTATATCTCAGAATTTCGCCCCACCCCCTTCCGCCCCCACAAAGAACGAAAATCTGTTGCATCCACAATATTGCAGATTCGAGAAAACTAAAAACGCAGAATCATAGATAATGACCATATCTATCAGACTGCTGAATCTGGATCAGATCGGATCATTTTTGTAGCCAAAAGCAAGAAATCAATTTTCAGTGGCTACGCAGCGCCCGACGTCACGCTCAGACTGATTTTCTGTCTCTCTCGCACGCACTCCTTGTCCTGTCGTTTAATATTAGCGGCGTCTGCCGGAGGAGAGCCATACTGACTTAGTATCGGGTATAACTGTAGAGTTGCGGTCTCCGCAGCAACTCACAACGTTCCCCCTCGTTATTATTATACCAGATACTCAAAATGAGTATTGGGGTATATTAGTTTTGTGGTAAAAGTGGATGTGTGTAACGTCCAGAAGGAATCGTTTCCGACCCCATAAAGTATGTATATTCTTGATCAGCATCAATAGCCGAGTCGATTGATGTCTGTCTGTCCGTCCGTCCGTCTGTCCGTCTGTCCGTCCCCTTCAGCGCCTAGTGCTCAAAGACTATAAGAGCAAGAGCAACGATGTTTTGGATCCAGTTTTCTGTGATATGTCACTGCTACAAAAATATTTCAAAACTTTGCCCCGCCCACTTCCGCCCCCACAAAGGACGAAAATCTGTGGCATCTACAATTTTAAAGATATGAGAAAACCAGAAACGTAGAATTGTAAAGAATGACCATATTTTTAAGACTGCGGAATCTGAATTGGATCGTATCATTATTATAGCCAGCATCAAGAAAACAATTTCATTTTTTCTCGCCCTGTCTCTCTCTAACACACACGTAGCATAGGCGGCTTTGCTTAGAGTAAAACATTAGCGCCTAGATCTCAGAGACTACAAAAGCTAGAGCAACCAAATTTGGTATCCACACTCCTAATATATCGGACCGAGACGAGTTTGTTTCAAAATTTCGCCACACCCCTTCCGCCCCCGCAAAGGACGAAAATCTGGGGATATTCAAAAATCTCAGAGACTATTAAGGCTAGAGTAACCAAATTTGGTATCCGCACTCCTGTTAGATCTTACTATAAAACGTGTATCTCAAAATTTCACCCCACCCCTTTCCGCCCACACAAAGGACGAAAATCTGTTGCATCCACAATATTGCACATTCGAGAAAACTAAAAACGCAGAATCATAGATAATGACCATATCTATCAGATTGCTGAATCTGGATCAGATCAAATCATTTTTATAGCCAATAGGAACAAATCAATTTGCAGTGGCTACGCAGCGCCCGACGTCACGCTCAGACTGAATTTCTGTCTCTCTCGCACGCACTCTTTGTCGTGTCGTTTAATATTAGCGGCGTCTGCCGGAGGAGAGCCATACTGACTTAGTATCGGGTATAACCGTAGAGTTGCGGTGTCCGCAGCAACTCACAACGTTCCCCTCGTTTTTTTTTCTCACCGCGCAACTGAATGCTTGTACGGCCACGAGGAGAAAGAAAGATTTGGGCGGATCTACTGACCAACAAAAATTTTGTTCTCCGGATCTGCCTTTTGTGTGGACGTTGACATGCAATGACTGCATCTTTCAAGAGGCGATGCAGTTACTGCACCGTCAAGTGGCCCGTGTGACACCAGCAGAAGGCTGTTACGCGCGTATCCCAGGCAAAACGCAGCCCTCCTCCCGACCAACCGACCGAGGGGCGCTGCCGCATGACGCGCGGTGCGTAGCCGAACCAAACGCGAACATGCAAGAAAGATAGCTATTAGACTAACATTCAAGGAAAATTAGTACTAAACTTACTAAGAAACTAAGCATGCAATCAAAGTACAAATACCACTACAGTTACTAATTAATAGAAAGGTGTGTAAGGATTAATAATTTAATAAGAGGAAGAGAATTAGTGGTGGATATAATATGGTAGAGGGAATTATAATCCGAGCATAAGACCCTAAACGGTTCATGCAAGGAATAATTCGATCTACAAAGTGGAAGGAACAACGGTATAAAATTTCTAGTCAGTCTAATAGGAATCGTGAAGTTTATGCGGCTCAACAGATCAGGGCTGTCTATGTCACCCCTGATCAAGTTGTGCATAAATATCACACCAAGCATTTTTCTACGGTTAACTAAGGATGGGAGGCTTACTAATAGTAGTCTACTAGAGTAAGATGGGAGTCTTACACCCGTCTTATTGAGATCGGATTGCAAGCGAGAATGAAATGAAATGTCCTTGTACTGGACACAGAGTTTAACATCATCCGCATACATAAGTACTCGAGAGTATGTTAATACTGAAGGTAAGTCATTAATAAAGAGTGTGAAGAGTAAGGGCCTAGATGGCTGCCTTGTGGTACTCCCGAAGAAACCTTTACTGGTAAAGAGAGGGAGTTTTTGAAGAGGACTCTTTGAGACCTAGAACAAAGATAGCTAGAAATCCATCTCAGGAGGTTGGGCGGAAACCCTAAAAGGTCAAGTTTATGCGCTAAAAGGGAATGGTTTACAGAGTCGAATGCTTTACTAAAGTCGGTGTAAATAACATCCGTCTGTAAGTTACATTGAAAGCCTTTAATAATGAAAGAGGTAAACTCTAACAAGTTCGTGGTGGTTGATCGCCGCCTTATAAATCCATGCTGAGTTGGAGATATAAGTGACTTGCAGAGATGTTGCAAGTGCGTAGTTAAAACCTTCTCAAACATTTTAGGAATAGCGGATAACTTTGCTATACCTCTATAATTTTTTGCATTAGACTTGCTACCTTTTTTATGGAGAGGAATTATAAACGATTCCTTCCAGATCGGGGGGAAGCAAGAAGAATCAATGGATAGGGTGAATAGTTTAAGCAAAGGTCCACACAGAGCCTCGGCGCAGTACCTGAGTACACAACCTGGAACCCCGTCTGGACCCGGTGAAAACACCGGCTTAACTAGTCGAAGATCATGAAGTAGGGAACATTCATTTAACAAGGGACTGAAAATGCCGTTCGACCTCGGTAAACCGTATGGGTACGGATGACCAGAGTAGCTTTCCTCAGAATAGGTGGTTTGGAAGAATTGGGCAAAAAGATCGGCAATTGCCTGATCATTATTTGCCGACGTATTACAAAACGATAGCGAGGATGGGTGTGCGGACGTTCTACGCTTACTGTTTACGAAGCTGTAAAACTGTTTAGGGTCCTGAGAAAAACGTATCCTGCATCAAGATAGGTAGTTCTTATAGCATTGAGCATTAAGAACTGAAAAGTTTGACCGAGCTAATACATAGCGAGAGTGAGAAGTAGGAGAACCCACTTCTTGAAATTTTTTATAAAGTCTTGATTTTAAGTTTTTTAGACTGGATAACTCTTTGGTAAACCAAGGGGGTTTTCCAGATCTAGTCGGACAAGAAAGCGGGACACAAGAATCGAAAAATGTGCCAAGAGCATTGTAAAAAATGTTTGTGCCTTTGATGATATCAGTGCACAAGTACAAAGCGGACCAATCAAAATCCCTAATGAGGTTATTAAGCTTCGCAAATTCGGCTTTACGAAAGCAGCGGACACGTTCGGGCAGCCTACTCGACCGATCCAATACAGTTGGTCCTATATCTAGCGACACCTCGAAAGTAGGGTGGTAGGCGTCTTCAGGTGCACGATCCTTCGCCATTCAGCTTGAATGGTTATGGTCATGGTGGGGAGATTTTTGTTCGTTTTTAAGCATATTCTTAATGTCAACCCTAGGTGGCGCTAGCCCCCACACGACCAGGAACATTTAACATGTAACACCACAACAAGAAATTAAGCCAACCCAACCTAACTATACACTAACTATGGGCACTAAACTTACTAATTAATAAGTTTCTCGGTGAGGTGTGATATATACTTGTATAAATAATATAATATATATAAATATATTTATATATATAATATACATAAATATATAAATTGTACAAATACCATCGGGCATACTTTCAGGCGAAGAACACAAATATGCTTTCCTATCCGCCCGACAAGCGACCACTACAAATCCCCCGGCCAAGATCACACTTTGGTGTTAATCACATCAAAGGGTGATAGACGCTTGGAGGAAAACCGTTAACCTGTATTAGGATGGTCACTGCTTTATGTCTTTAGCGTGGTATTTTCCGATAAGTCTACCTTGGGGATCTTCCAACTCGTAATAACTGTGACCAAGCCTACGTTTTATTCTAGCTTTTACAAAAGTAGGAGCTAGTTTTGCGCTGAAACCTTTAACGAAATTGCTCTGATGAAAGTTGCGTCTGTAGACCTCCTGGCCAACTTTGAACGCCACTTCACGACTTCGAAGGTTGTACTGCTGTTCGTTTCGTTGGTGTTGTTTTTGTATTGTTCGTTGGGCTGTTTTTCGAATCATCAAACGGTTCTTCCCGACCAAAACTCACGGTACGATCTTCTAAAACCTGCAAATTTCGTAAGAGCTGATAGGTGTCTCCATTGGTGATCATGTGCTGTCCAAATGCAACCCGATAGGGGCTGTCGTTTAGGGCTGAATGCAGACTAGATCGTAAGGCACAACTAATAGAACTAAGCTGCTCATCCCAATTAGTTTGATCTGGCTTGATGTAAGTTTTAATGGCGGCAATAATGATTCTGTTAACGCGTTCCGATGCGTTGGCTTGAGGTGCGTACACAGCCGTATAAAAATGCTGCACATTGTACTTTTTCAACAGCGAATTAAAGTGATGGGACTTAAATTGTACTCCATTGTCGGACACAACCACTTCGGGTACCCCGAAGCAATGGAATAGGTCCTCTTCCATGAATCGAGTTATCGCCTCCGCTGTAAATTTCTTTACGGGTTTTAAAAACGGATATTTTGAAAGATGGTCCAAAACAACGAAGATACCGATATTTCCGGATTTGCTTCGTGGATACGGACCCAGGAAATCCACAAACAACTTCTGAAACACTCGTTGAGTTTCCTTCACTGGAGCTAATGGGGGTCGTAACGAACGATTCGGGTACTTGGTGCACTTGCTGACCGAACAGCTGTTTATGAACGCTTTTGCCTTGAGATTAAACTGAGATTCGGGTAGGCCAGCCTTAGCCGAATTATTATCGCCTCTGCTGCGCTCTAGGTTCCCCTTGTTTATGGTTCCCCTCTGCTGTGCCTTCCCCTTGCCAGGAGGATTTATGTTGAAGCGGTGCTCTTTGCCTTGAGATTTAACTGCGGCTGGGGTGCCAAACCTAAGGGGTAGCCAAAAGTTCCGACTGCTTGAATACATGTACTGCTGCGGCGCTGCAAAGCTCTCCTCCACTTACCCGCGGATCTGCCCCAATTTAGCAGTGGAATTTGTAACGAGTAACGAAGAGAATCTTCGCACGATGAAGCTGGTGGTCGGCTAACTGAGAAGGAGTACGCGCTCGCTTCCACGGCTGGTCTCTGGTCGGAAATGGGGATGGGTTCTTTGGGGTAACCCTCCAGTTAGGTTGCTTCGCTCCTGCTGGTATTATTTTATTAAAATTCGCGTACTCTTTTTGGGAATGGGAGGGGGACAGACAAGGAAAGGATAGTTAGGGGTACGGAAAGTATAGTGGGGCAAAGATAGTGCAGAGAAGGAGTAGGGATCTACCACCGCGGCGGACATCTCTGTTTTGCTGGCACGGAGTCGTGCCACGCCCACCCTACCGTGATCCTGAAAGAGCCAATAATAATATCAGGATCCCTGGAGAGTCCGGTATTGGTCATCCTATTTCGCTCACGAGCGGCATGGTTCCCCCAAATGCGGTAACGTCTAGCACATATTCATCTTAACAATCATTTTATTAGAAACTATATTCAGATACTATATTCATGTTACAAGAAAAAAGAAACACTAACCGAGAACTCCAAGACAAGGCTAAATGGACAAAAGGAGGAACGAAAAGCGTCACAAGAGATATAGCTATTATTACTAGGGAATATTTAGATAAATAAATACGATAAGTGTAAATAGTTATAAGTGCATATACGATATTTTATAATGCGATATAAACTAATGATTTTTCCTTAAATAGAAAGATAATACTATAGCGCAATATAGGTACACATGTCACAGCACATCGGCTTCAGGGAGTAGTTGGACATACTATTCGTTTTACCAAGCGTATTGTAAAGGCAGAAGGCCAATCAGCTGTGACTACTTTAAAAGTGTGAGGTCAACGACCGACAAACAGCTCTAGCAAAAAAGAACGAAGCTTTTGCCACGCTCGCGGAATTTTGGGAGGCAATAAAATGTAATGTTGTTGGTATATTATAAAGCTCACTCAGTTTTTGTTTGTGTTCCCGCGGCGAAAGATCTTTCGTAGCTGGGCGTGTGGCTGTGTGTGGGTGCATTAAACTTTTACCTGCAAACCAAAAACAAAATCGTACAGCGCGTGCTGCATGGCATTAGCTCGCGGATGGGGCCCGGCCGAGCGGACGCTTTTAAGCTCAAACTTTTAAACTTTTATCAAATGCATTTTCAAACTTTCCATGTGTTGGTGGGTTTTTTATAATCGATACTCAAAATGAGTATTGGGGTATATTAGATTTGTGGTAAAAGTGGATGTGTGTAACGTCCAGAAGGAATCGTTTCCGACCCCATAAAGTATATATATTCTTGATCAGCATCAATAGCCGAGTCGATTGAGCCATGTCTGTCTCTCCGTCTGTCCGTCTGTCCGTCCGTCCGTCTGTCCGTCTGTCCGTCCCCTTCAGCGCCTAGTGCTCAAAGACTATAAGAGCGAGAGCACATTGTTTTGGATCCAGACTTCTGTGATATGTCACTGCTACAAAAATATTTCAAAACTTTGCCCCGCCCACTTCCGCCCCACAAAGGACGAAAATCTGTGGCATCCACAATTTTAAAGATATAAGAAAACCAAAAACGTAGAGTTGTAGAGAATGACCATATCTTTAAGACTGCGGAATCTGAATTGGATCGTATTATTATTATAGCCAGCATCAAGAAAACAATTTCATTTTTTCTCGCCCTGTCTCTCTCTAACACACACGTAGCAAAGGCGGCTTTGCTTAGAGTAAAACATTAGCGCCTAGATCTCAGAGACTCCAAAAGCTAGAGCAACCAAATTTGGTATCCACACTCCTAATATATCGGACCGAGACGAGTTTTGGTTTCAAAATTTCGCCACACCCCCTTCCGCCCCCGCAAAGGACGAAAATCTGGGGATATTCAAAAATCTCAGAGACTATTAAGGCTAGAGTAACCAAATTTGGTATCCGCACTCCTGTTAGATCTTACTATAAAACGTGTATCTCAAAATTTCGCCCCACCCCCTTCCGCCCACACAAAGAACGAAAATCTGTTGCATCCACAATATTGCACATTCGAGAAAACTAAAAACGCAGAATCATAGATAATGACCATATCTATCAGATTGCTGAATCTGGATCAGATCAGATCATTTTTATAGCCAACAGGAACAAATCAATTTGCAGTGGCTACGCAGCGCCCGACGTCACGCTCAGACTGATTTCCTGTCTCTCTCGCACGCACTCTTTGTCGTGTCGTTTAATATTAGCGGCGTCTGCCGGAGGAGAGCCATACTGACTTAGTATCGGGTATAACCGTAGAGTTGCGGTGTCCGCAGCAAATCACAACGTTCCCCCTCGTTTTTTTTTCTCACCACGCAACTGAATGCTTGTACGTCCACGAGGAGAAAGAAAGATTTGGGCGGATCTACTGACCAACAAAAATTTTGTTCTCCGGATCTGCCTTTGCACGATCCTTCGCCATTTACCTTGAATGGTTATGGTCATGGTGGGGAGATTTTTGTTCGTTTTTAAGCATATTCTTAATGTCAACCATAGGTGGCGCTAGCCCCCACACGACCAGGAACATTTAACATGTAACACCACAACAAGAAATTAAGCCAACCTAACTATACACTAACTATGGGGACTAAACTTACTAATTAATAAGTATCTCGGTGAGGTGTGATATATACTTGTATAAATAATATAATATATATAAATATATTTATATATATAATATAGATAAATATATAAATTGTACAAATACGATCGGGCATACTTTCAGGCGAAGAACACAAATATGCTTTCCTATCCGCCCGACAAGCGACCACTACAAATTTCTTTGCTGACTGCTTTTCTTTCTCTTTCTAGCAAGCTCGCGCACTTTTCCGAATCTAAGCAAAAATTTTCCTTTACTCTTCACACTTCACTTCAAACCGCTAGGTTGATCAACGTACCTACTTCCTGAGCTTCACTAGAAGCTACCAGTTGGCTCAGTGTCCAAGACGAAAAAGAGCGAATGCTATTCTGCCTCGACACTCGGACCCTACTTTCTCTGCTCGACCCTTCAACTGTCAACTTCCATTACTCTTTCCTCAGATACGATCCTTGACCTATAGGTGGCGCGTTTATTTTTCTTTTTCTTCCACCCCCAGTGCTGTTAGGACGCACAGATGTACCTGAATTTTGGTCTGCCGAGAAGCTATCCAGTCCTTGAGTGAATTTCCCCAAAGCTACAGGGTACTTTACAAATTCCCCCCTGCCAAAATCAGACTTGGGGTAGCG
Source organism: Drosophila miranda (assembly GCF_003369915.1). Taxonomy (NCBI): domain Eukaryota; kingdom Metazoa; phylum Arthropoda; class Insecta; order Diptera; family Drosophilidae; genus Drosophila; species Drosophila miranda. The sequence continues at coordinate 32,866,641 of NW_022881603.1, forward strand.
AGACAGAGCGGTTACACGGCCGAAAGCACAAGGCTGATCCAACCCGTAGCCTAGGTGCCACTACTGCCGCATGTCCTTCGCATGATACCTGCCAATACTTTTACCCTGTAAATCTTCTAGTTCATAGATAGAATTCCCTATCTTTTTCCGAACTCTCGCCTTCACAAATACCTTGCCAAGTTTTGCATTGTAACCAGCTGGGAAACTGCTTTGCTTAAAATTTCTCCTAAATACCTCTTGTCCAACTTTATACGACACTTCCCGAGGTCTTTTATCATACTGCCGTTGATTTCGCTCATTTTGCTTTTGCATGACCTCGCTGGCCTTTTTCCGGATTACCTCCAGCGAATCTTCTTTCGTAAAACTAACTGCCCTGTCTTCCAGCAATTTTAACGACCTCAGAAGCGAATAAGTTTCCCCGGATGTGATCATCTGCTGCCCAAACACCATATAGTAAGGAGTAGCCCCTATCCCGAATGGATTGCCGATCTTAAGGCGCAGCAAATGCTGCTCAGATGCTCATCCCAATCCTTCTGATCCGGTCGAACATATGCTCTAATGGCAGCGATAACCGAGCGATTTACTCGCTCCGATGCATTTGCTTGCGGCGCATGCAGGGCCGTCAACGTATGCTTTACTCTGTGAGTTCTCAATAGATGTTGGAACGCGTCTGCTCTAAACTGGGAGCCATTGTCTGAGCAAATGGTTTCCGGTACGCCAAACGTGTGGAACAGTTCCTCCTTGAGATACCTTATTACCACCTCTGCTGTTAATTTCTTGACGGGCTTTAGAAAAACAAACTTCGAATAGTGATCTAGTACAATAAATATGCCAACATGTCCGCTTCGCGATCTTGGATATGGCCCCAGAAAGTCGATGTAGAGCCTTTGGAAAAACCTCTTTGATTCCGCCGGTATTCCAATAAGAGGTCTTAATGTGGTGTTGGGTGGTTTTGTTGTTTTGCATTGACTGCAGGCATTTATGTGTGTCTTCACGTCATTCACCAGACCCGGCCAATAATAATAGCGCCTGATACGCTCCAAAGTCTTATGTATCCCTCCATGGGAGGCCAAGGGATGGTCATGTGCTCTTTCCAACACTTCCTTTATCATCTCTTTCGGTACCCAGAGCTTCCATGCAAAAGAATCATGCACTAGATCCCCTGTTGAGTGTTCTGCTCGACGATAGATCAAACCATCAACAGCTTTTACATCTGGCAGTTTCGAACTATTGGCTTCTACACGCTCTATTAGATCTAAATAATCTGCCGATTTAAAGTGTGGGGAATCTGTATCTACCAATAGCCCCTGGTTCATATCCATAGCCGCTATGTCATCTTCATGGACTCTCGATAAAACGTCGGGTACTACATTTAACTTCCCTTTTCTGTGCTCAATCTTAAATCGAAAGCCTTGGAGTTTGAGTGCCCATCTAGCTAATCTTGAGTGCAGGTCGCCTTGTGACATTAGCCACTTTAATGAGGCGTGGTCCGTGATAACCGTAAACTCGTGGCCCTCGACATACGCCCTAAATCGCTTTATGCTGACCAGTGCAGCTAAGCACTCCTGCTCCGTAACGGTATAATTTCTCTGTGCCCTATTTAATTTTTTTGACACAAAAGCGATGGGTAATTCCTCTCCCTCGTCCGTCTTCTGAACTAGTACCCCTCCAACTCCTGATTTGCTTGCATCGCAATGGATGTAAAATGGCTTAGTGAAGTCTGGGCTACGCAAAACAGGAGCACTGCAGAGCAATTCTTTCAGCCGCTCAAATGCTTTTTCTCCCTCACTGGACATGACAAATTTCTGCTTTGGTTTCAGAAGATCAGTCAATGGAGCTTTTTGCATTGCATATAACGTATCTTAACATCACTGGTAAATAATATTGGGGTAGCCAAACCTAATGCTAAATGCGAGAGGACTTACAAAAAATATAATATTATAATATTGGGAGGGAAACTTAGAGTTGGCCAATAGTTTTGGCAAAACCCAATCTCTTCAACCGCCTCAAAGGCCTGGCAGGTAGTAATCGTCTGGCGAGCATACTATGGTGTCTAATTAGGCTGTCACTGTATCTGCTGGTGTGCCTTCCAATCTGCTCCTCTACTGTATGCAGATTCAAATCCCGATGTAGGGTGGAGCCGCGCACGTACCAAGGGCAGTTCGTTATTTGCCTCATGGCGCGATTCTGCAAGACCTGTATCCGTTTATAGTTCGATTTGGCAGCTATACCCCAAATCTGCACACCGTAGAGCCAGATCGGGGCTACACAGTGTACATAAACTGCTCTTTTGGCTCTCAGTGACATGGTGCTTCTTCTGTTAATCAGCCCCCGCAATTGCTGCATTCTTTGCCCACATTTACGAGCCGTAGCTTTCAAGTGTGGACCAAAAGTAAGACGCTTATCAGGGGTGATACCGAGATACTTTGCTTGCTCTGGTTGGTCCAAAGTTACGCCTTCAAACTTGATGGGTGGGGTGTGGTCTATGAGCGCTTTCAGGGTGAAGCATGGATTGGTGGTCTTCAGTGGGTTGACTTTTAAATTCCATCTTTTGCACCAAGCTGCCAAAGAGTAGAGGTACTCTTGGAGACCATCTGCTGCCTCAAGGCGGCACTTGGAGCTGTAGAGCAGTGCTATATCGTCCGCGTAGGTAGCAAGCAGAGCCTTACGGGGGGCCTCCATATGTTGCTCGCTTGGGGAGGGTAGATCTGCAGTATAGATAGAGTAAAGCAGCGGGCCAAGGACGCTGCCCTGTGGAACTCCAGCTCTCATTTGGCAAGGTGTTGAATGTGTGTTCCTGAACCTGACCATAAAATGACGTCCTTCCAAGTATGATCGTAGGACACCGTAGTATGGTGCTGGGAACAGTTTTTTAATTTTGCTCAGTAGGCCGATATGCCAAACTCTATCGAAGGCTTGCTGCATATCAATGAAGACTGCATTGCAGTATTCTAGATCATCATAGGCCTGTAGGATGTGTCCTGCCAATCTGTGGACTTGCTCCACTGTGCCGTGTCCCTCCCGAAAGCCAAACTGGTGATCCGGCAAGATACGGCATTCCTTGATTATACTACAAAGACGATTGGCAAGAAGCCTCTCCCATACCTTAGATAAGGAAGACAAAAGACTTATTGGCCGATACGACTCAGGGTCGTCCTCCGGGTTTCCAGGCTTATGGATCATCAGGATTGTTGCTATCTTCCACTGCTTAGGGAAAAACTGCATCCTTAACATGGCGTTAAAAATGAGCACTATGTAGAGTATCGCCCGAGTAGGCAATGCTTTCAGTGTGGAATTGCACACTCTGTCAATGCCAGGAGCCTTCTTCCTCGGTAGGGACTTGATGACTTCAACAATCTCCTCAGCCCTGGCTGGTTTAATGGGTAAGGCCATTTGTAGAGGTGTTTGCAGACTATCTTTTGTCTCTTTGTACTGCGCCTCCGTGGCGAATTGGTAATGGGTGAACCTGTCCCCTATATGATGTGCAAACGAATTGGCCTGCTCTTCTTCGTTTCTAGCAAGTTCACCGTTGGGACACCGGATGGGAATCTGTCTGAACGGTTGTCTCTTAAGAGACTTAGTGGTCTTCCAAAGCGAATATCCAGCACCCACGGTGTAATCCATGGAAGCAAGCTTTTGTTCAAAGAAGTTGCTTCGAAGTTCTCTCAGGGTGTTTCGAAGTTGCTTGGCAGCCCGGTTCCATAGAATTCGGTCCCATGGGTCTTGAGATCGGATTGCGCGTCTGCGAAGTCTCCTTTTTTGTGACAAAAGCTCTCTGGCCTCTCTTGTAAGAACTATTCCATAGGCGGCGCTTGTCGGAGGATGCGAGGGCGTTGAGGCAGCAGCAGACATGTGTATACTCTCTGTGATGTTGTCTACAGCCATCTCGCTATCTTCCTCAGAGTTTAGCGTGACGTTCAGTTGAATCGACCTCTCCAAATGTTGCCTAAATGCGAGCAGATCAGTGTGCTTGGTGACTAGATGAGGGCTTGGATTTTCTATAATGCCATCTGTTTTAATGCTGATGACTAAGGCCAGATGGTCGGAGTCCAGATCCCAGCTCTGACTTATTGTTGCTCGAGAATCCGGAATACCATGATGTACTGCGAAGTCTATGCAGGACGGCGTGTGATTGAGTACATATGGGTACCTGGTTGGTGATCCAGTTGCAAGGATCTTAGCGCCAGTAGCAGAGATGGCTTCCGCTAGCTCTCGCCCCCTAGGGGAATTGTAAGTGTCTCCCCACAGCCAGTGTCGGGCATTCCAGTCACCACCAACTTTAGGTGCTTATGTCGTCCGCATAAGCTGTTATTATTGGGGCCTTCCTTTCGTATCTCTTGATGAGGTCGTCGACCACCAGATTCCACAGGAGGGGCGACAGGACTCCACCCTGGGGTGTGCCTCTGTGTGCCTCTTTCACCATGGAAGCGGTGCCCCACTCTGATTGCACCCGTCTGCAACCTAGGAGGTTCCTTATCCACGGAGCCCATTGATCGGCGTAGAAACTCCTGATACCATTGGCATCCTTTGTAACTGGCCATATGGCTTCCAGAGCAGTGAATGCAGGTTGGCTGTGCATCTAGGGGGCGTGTGCATTGTGAGGTTTGGTGATTTTCACCGCATCTGGCACAGTTGTGATGTCGGCGGCAGTATTTGGCTGTGTGGCCGAAATCCTGGCATCTATGACATTGAGCAATCTCTGTGGATTTTCGCATCCTTTCAATCCTTATTTTTTGGCGGCAAAGGGTCTTGACTTGGTAAATTTCGTTAATTTTTGCACAAGGCTTAATATTAATGAAAAAAATATTAAGTTTTTCGTCCTTGTTAGTCCTTGAGCTTGGATTATGGATGTGAAGGACCTCGAAGCCTAACATTTTAAAATCGGCGGTAATATCATTGTTTAGGGTGCTATGATGTACGTCTCTTACACCAATTCTATGAGGCTTTTCAGTCTGCAATTGGTATGTGTGGAATTCTATTCCAATGGCATCGAAACAATCCACAATTGCTCTATAGGTATCACTGTCTTTGGGGAGGATTCTGACCGTTTCCCCCTGGTTAGCTTTGACGACAACGTTATTCAAATTTGCAACGTCCTTTATGACATCAAATAAGTCATTTAAGTTGCTAATATTGACAACTATTTGCTGTGGTTTTGGAGGGCCTTTAAGCTGATTACCAGAGCTCGTTTATTCTCCTTGAAGACACTGGTCTGTATTAACTGCTTCATACAGGTGTTCATCCAGTTGGTCATTTCCAGCGTCTGCATCTACATTCATCCGAACTTCGTCATTATTACTATCACTTGGGATGTTCGTGTCAAGAATGGAAAATCTGTTGTTGGTGTTTGCCTGTTGGCTTGTAGTGGGGGGCAAGCCCAGGTCCCGGCCGCCGCTCCCTCGTTTAGATTTAGAGGACAAAGTCTGATCGTTTTTTCTTTTGCCCGTTCTCCGTTTTTGAGCATCCAGAAGTCGTTCGGCAGCAGTGCGAAGTGTTTTTGCCTCAGTGTCGTCGGGGCATGTGGATATGGAGTTTTCTTGGCTATCAAAGCTTAGTGCAGGGCAGATACTGCTTATTGTAGCAGTTGCCATGGTGTAGGTGGTGTTGTTGGTGGCACTAGTGAATGTTACTGTTGTTGTGGTTTCTGTGCATGTAGAGCGTTCAGCCTCTGAACGGTACTCAGAACGAATCTCAGAAGGTAATTTGCCTGATATTAGAAGCATTCTCTCATGATCAGTCCGCTTATTTCTAAGCCGAGAGTCAGATGAACTATTCGCATTCATTATACCGTAGCTGATAAGCGAAGTTTTTATTGCCCCTCTTGTGCGGCTGTGCGCAGACTGAGGGGAATGTCTTGCCCGAAGGGCAGTGAATACAGTTGTAAAAACGTTCACAAATGTGTTTTTTGTTTTTGTCCAATTGCCGACACCGCACAAAGCAGCACCCGAATTTACGATGTATGCTATTTTTAGCACACAAGAGAATGCTCCGCTAAAGCAGAATAAGGAAAACAACTTTGCACAAGCGCGACACAACCGATCTCTATGAAAGTTGATTCGAGACAAGAAAAAAAGTAAATGAAGTCAGTCAATGGAGCTGAGACTGAAGCAAAACTGAGAATAAACTTCCTATACCAGCCAGCCATGCCTAAAAAGCTTCTCAGTGCTCTGAATGTTTTTGGCAAAGGGAAGTTGGTAATGGCCGAAATCTTATAGGGATCGGTCCTTATGCCCCCTTCACCTATTACATGCCTGAGATACTTAACCGATTGCATGCAAAAATGACTTTTTTCGATGTTTATTGTCAGTCCAGCCTTTCGAATTTTCGAAGAAACCGTCTCCAGCACTTTCATGTGTGAGGCAAAGCTATCAGAGATTATGAGCAAATCATCCAAGTACACGAATACTTCGTTGCGAAGTGCAAACGAAATGACTTTATCCATCAGTCTCGACATCGTTTGAGACGCATTACACAGCCCGAATGGCATAACCTTATATTGATACAAGGGTCTACCTGGTATAGTGAACGCCGTCTTGGGTCTTGAGCCTACATCTAGTGGAATTTGCCAGAAAGCGTCTTTTAAGTCCAGGCTTGATATAAAATTTGCTCTTGGCAGTCTGCTTAGAGTGCCATCAATGTGGGGAAGCGGATAGGCATCTTTCTCAGTTACTGCATTCACCTTCCCTGGTTTTTGGACTAAGACAACAGGCGAGGCCCATGCGCTTTCCGACTCCTCAATTACCCCAAGCTTGATCATCCTGTCTACTTCCGCGTAGATCAGCTTCTCTATGGCAGGTGAAACCGAAAAATGCCGTTGTTTGATGGGCTTAGCGTTTCCCGTATCTATCACGTGGCTCAGAATTGATGTCTTACCGAGACCAGAAACAGCAAAGGAAGGAAACTGATCCACTATGGTTTTTAAAGCGAATTCTTGGGCAGGTGACAAGATGTGTTTATTCTGAGATGCCTCTATTCCTGCTATCTGTAACGGCAATGGTAATTGGTTGAAGATTTTCCAAAAATCTATCCCCAAGTATAAGTCTTGACTTAGAGAGGGAATGATAAATAGATCTATCTCCTTGGATTCTCCCTTAAATTCCATGTTAGTCCTTGATTTGCCTACTATCTGTTGCCTTTTTCCATCTGCTGTACTTGCGCTTGACATTATCTTCTTGAAAGGTCTTTCGCTTCATATCAAATCCTTGGCTAGTTGCCCTCCCACACAACTCATCCCCGCACCCGTGTCTAACAAACCCACTCTAGATTCCTCAAACACTCTAACTTTTGCGTACGGACGTTGGTCCTCATTTTTCTTCCTAATGGAGTTTATGACTTTTGAAGCTTCCCAAAATGCCTTAAGACGCTTCGTGCTTCTCGAGACACTTCTTATTTTCTGCGACCTAATAGGTAAAACTAAGTTTCTAAAACTATCTATTCTTCTATGCCAGTACAAAGGTCCCGCTACCTGAGCCAATTCGGGCATCTTTCCCTGTCCATCAGTACGATTCTCTGCTTCTAATCCTGCTTCGTCGGTTTTCGGTGTGGAACACCTGTCAGCTGACGAGTGTCTGATGGGTTCCCATTCCCGTTTTTTTGACACCTTTGGCAGGACGGTTTATAAGTATTTGGGATACCACAACCGTAGCAAAATATCTTCCCCTTCGCTGCACAGTCCTGGTATCTATGTCCCTCTTTCCTACAGTTCCAGCATACTAACGTCAATGCCCCTATTTCCTCATTAGCTTCCCCCTCTGAAAATTCAGTTGCCTCGTCACTGATCGCTTCCTCTACGAGCTCCGCGACTTGCTTTTTGAAAGGTCCTAGCTTTTGATATCCGTGCGTACGTTGCACCTCTTCCAAGAAACATTCTCTTTTTCTGCAGATGTCCCTCAACGTTTCGATCGAATTTATCGGAATATTCGTGCTGGATCTCCGGCCGTAGATTTCGTCGAACAATTTCTATTAAGGTCTTGTCCGATAGCGGCTGATCTAGTCGGTCAGTAAGCTTCTGGATAGATTCAAGAAATACCTCAAACGACTCCTTTTCTTTTTGTTTCCTGTCTCTTATCATTTGTCTAATATCACCGTCTGTCCGAGGGTCCCTGAAATGCTTTCTCAAAGCCATGCAAAGGTCCTTCCATCGCACCACACCAACGGTCTTGTGGTACCGCCAGTAAAAGTCGGAAGCCAAGTCTGTGCCAATGGACCTAGCTATTGATCGCCGTGGTTGCGGGGATCCCATATCCTCATTTGCTCCAGAGAGCCCTAAGAGGTGATCCAGAGATGCGTTGTCAGTCAGATGGGGGGGTCGGTGGTTGCTGTGGTGCACCCACGTGAGATTCGAGGCTTGTGGTTATTAGGTTTGCCATCTTCTCTGTCAACTGTGACAATAGTTCGTTTTGCATTTTCATAACCGCTGCGTTTATCTGTGCGGTCATGCTGCTCGAGCTTGTTGAAGGTTGATCTTTGAGTTGTGCCCTTGCATTCCCATCTTCTGAGGTTCCCTGCCCCGAACGCGTTCTTGAAGGTAACTGAACGGGTTGAAAAGACTTTGTGGCGATGCACTGAGTTTTACAAGTTGGGCAAGTGTTTATTGCCATAAAATGGGTCTTTATACAGGACTTGTGAAACTCATGGTTGCACTTTGTCACATATTTATCCGCTTCAGCTAGTTCCTTCAAACATAAAGTGCACTTTGGAGGCGCAGCCTCCGTTTCATTGTCTGATCTATCTAACCCCATGTTGATAAACAACCGACGTCGCGATTCTCAATGTTGGGCTAATGAAGTAGATAGTAGTAATTATACCCGATACTCAAAATGAGTATTAGGGTATATTAGATTTGTGGTAAAAGTGGATGTGTGTAACGTCCAGAAGGAATCGTTTGCGACCCCATAAAGTATATATATTCTTGATCAGCATCAATAGCCGAGTCGATCGAGCCATGTCTGTCTGTCCGTCTGTCCGTCCCCTTCAGCGCCTAGTGCTCAAAGACTATAAGAGCTAGAGCAACGATGTTTTGGATCCAGACTTCTGTGATATGTCACTGCTACAAAAATATTTCAAAACTTCGCCCCGCCCACTTCCGCCCCCACAAAGGACGAAAATCTGTGGCATCCACATTTTTAAAGATACGATAAAGCCAAAAACGCAGAATCGTAGAGGATGACTATATGTTCTAGAGTGTAAAATCTCAACCAGATCGTATAATTATTATAGCCAGAATCAAGAAAACAATTTCATTCTTTTTCGCTCTGTCTCTCTCTAACACACAGGTTTCATGGTCGGCTTTGCCAATTGCAAAATATGAGTTCAAGGATCTCAGAACCTATAAGAGCCAGAGTAACCAAATTTGGTATCCACACTCCTGTGATATCGGACCTTGACCGTTTCGTGTCCAAATTTCGCCACACCCCCTTCCGCCCCCGCAAAGGACGAAAATCTGGGGCATCCACAAATCTCAGAGACTATTAAGGCTAGAGTAACCAAATTTGGTATCCGCACTTCTGTTAGATCTCACTATAAAACGTATATCTCAGAATTTCGCCCCACCCCCTTCCGCCCCCACAAAGGACGAAAATCTGTTGCATCCACAATATTGCAGATTCGAGAAAACTAAAAACGCAGAATCATAGATAATGACGATATCTCTCAGACTTCTGAATCTGGATCAGATCGGATCATTTTTATACCCAAAAGGAACAATTCAATTTGCAGTGGCTACGCAGCGCCCGACGTCACGCTCAGACTGATTTTCTGTCTCTCTCGCACGTACTCTTTGTCGTGTCGTTTAATATTAGCGGCGTCTGCCGGAGGAGAGCCATACTGACTTAGTATCGGGTATAACCGTAGAGTTGCGGTGTCCGCAGCAACTCACAACGTTCCCCCTCGTTATACCCGATACTCAAAATGAGTATTGGGGTATATTAGATTTGTGGTAAAAGTGGATGTGTGTAACGTCCAGAAGGAATCGTTTCCGACCCCATAAAGTATATATATTCTTGATCAGCATCAATAGCCGAGTCGATTGAGCCCTGTCTGTCCGTCCGTCTGTCCGTCCGTCCGTCCGTCCGTCCGTCCGTCCGTCCGTCCCCTTCAGCGCCTAGTGCTCAAAGACTATAAGAGCTAGAGCAACGATGTTTTGGATCCAGACTTCTGTGATATGTCACTGCTACAAAAATATTTCAAAACTTTGCCCCGCCCACTTCCGCCCCCACAAAGGACGAAAATCTGTGGCATCCACATTTTTAAAGATACGATAAAACCAAAAACGCAGAATCGGTAAGGATGACCATATCTTCTACAGTGCAAAATCTGAACCAGATCGTATAATGATTATAGCCAGAATCAAGAAAACAATTTCATTCTTTCTCGCTCTGTCTCTCTCTAACACACAGGTTTCAATAATAAAGATGTTTTATAATAAAGATGTAAGATGTAAGGATATAGTTTTAAATTCGATAATTGATAACAAACGAGGGGGAACTTTGTGAGTTGCTGCGGACACCGCAACTCTACAGTTATACCCGATACTAAGTCAGTATGGCTCTCCTCCGGCAGACGCCGCTAATATTAAACGACACGACAAAGAGTGCGTGCGAGAGAGACAGAAAATCAGTCTGAGCGTGACGTCGGGCGCTGCGTAGCCACTGCAAATTGATTTGTTCCTATTGGCTATAAAAATGATCTGATCTGATCCAGATTCAGCAATCTGATAGATATGGTCATTATCTATGATTCTGCGTTTTTAGTTTTCTCGAATGTGCAATATTGTGGATGCAGCAGATTTTCGTTCTTTGTGGGGGCGGAAGGGGGTGGGGCGAAATTTTTAGATATACGTTTTATAGTGAGATCTAACAGGAGTGCGGATACTAAATTTGGTTACTCTAGCGTTAATAGTCTTTGAGATTTGTGAATATCCCCAGATTTTCGTCCTTTGCGGGGGCGGAAGGGGGTGTGGCGAAATTTTGAAACAAACTCGTCTCGGTCCGATATATAAGGAGTGTGGATACCAAATTTGGTTGCTCTAGCTTTTGTAGTCTCTGAGATCTAGGCGCTAATGTTTTACTCTAAGCAAAGCCGCCTATGCTACGTGTGTGTTAGAGAGAGACAGGGCGAGAAAACATGAAATTGTTTTCTTGATTCTGGTTATAATAATTATACAATCTGGTTCAGATTTTGCACTCTAGAAGATATAGTCATCTTCTACGATTCTGCGTCACAAAGGACGAAAATCTGTTGCATCCACAATATTGCACATTCGAGAAAACTAAAAACGCAGAATCATAGATAATGACCATATCTGTCAGATTGCTGAATCTGGATCAGATCAGATCATTTTTATAGCCAATAGGAACAAATCAATTTGCAGTGGCTACGCAACGCCCGACGTCACGCTCAGACTGATTTTCTGTCTCTCTCGCACGCACTCTTTGTCGTGTCGTTTAATATTAGCGGCGTCTGCCGGAGGAGAGCCATACTGACTTAGTATCGGGTATAACCGTAGAGTTGCGGTGTCCGCAGCAACTCACAACGTTCCCCCTCGTTTTTTTTGATAAGATAGCTCATAAAATTTACTGATTTCCGATATTTTAGCTCCCTGCGGCGGCCTAATTTTTGATCCATTCTGTCACCCTCATGCACGTGTAAGCAAAGAGAAAAAAAACACACACAAACTGAAATACTTGGGCATTCTGTCTCATAAGAACAGTGGACAGTGGCAGCTTCTAAAGTCACTCCGCCTGTTATCCATGCCATCCTCATTTTGACCTCCCAAGCACATCAGTACTAGCTTTTACAAGACTCACTCACTTGTCCATCACCCGTGGTCAGGCGTACCAAATATAATCGACTAGCCTGCATTTCCTATGCGTTTGATATCGGACTTCCGTGGGCGAATCCTACACAATTAGTTGGAAAATTGAGTTCGAGCTTAACTACGATAGATGTGGCCACCGGTTAACTCCTTAGAGCCAATTCCGCTGTTTTCCGTATCACTTCACATAGCTGCCAAAACTCATTGAAAATAGTTAGATCATTCAAACCCACATCCGTCATGGTCAGGTAAGTCACTAAGAGGCCTCCCCCTGGAGTCCAATGCTTGATTAGGGAATGAAATAAGAAGGAAATTAAGGAATAAGTTCAGCCACTCTGCTTTGGTGACACTAAGCAGTGCACAAAATCGTCACTGATTTCTTTGATCTGAAAGGTTGATCGTGAAATATGAAAGGAAATTAGTTGGCCATCAGTAATGAAAAGTGAGCCACACTCGTATAATGTACGTTAGTACATCTACGTTGTGGCCCCACGATGGGCGCCAAATATAAAAATGTTTATTATTATCATTGTTGTAGTGGACAACGGTTAGTAGGACTGATGTTTTCCTCAGAGGTCGACCAGCACGCTATCATTCCGGCTACTGTCTCGTCGGCAAATGGGTGGTGTTCTTTTTATACCCGATACTCAAAATGAGTATTGGGGTATATTAGATTTGTGGTAAAAGTGGATGTGTGTAACGTCCAGAAGGAATCGTTTCCGACCCCATAAAGTATATATATTCTTGATCAGCATCAATAGCCGAGTCGATTGAGCCATGTCTGTCTGTCCGTCTGTCCGTCCGTCCGTCCGTCCCCTTCAGCGCCTAGTGCTCAAAGACTATAAGAGCTAGAGCAACGATGTTTTGGATCCAGACTTCTGTGATATGTCACTGCTACAAAAATATTTCAAAACTTCGCCCCGCCCACTTCCGCCCCCACAAAGGACGAAAATCTGTGGCGTCTACATTTTTAACGATAGTATAAAACTAAAAACTCAGAATCGTAGAGGATGACTATATGTTCTAGAGTGTGAAATCTCAACCAGATCGTATAATTATTATAGCCAGAATCAAGAAAACAATTTCATTCTTTCTCGCTCTGTCTCTCTCTAACACACAGGTTTAATGGTCGGCTTTGCCAATTGCAAAATATGAGTTCAAGGATCTCAGAACCTATAAGAGCCAGAGTAACCAAATTTGGTATCCACACTCCTGTGATATCGGACCTTGACCGTTTTGTGTCCAAATTTCGCCACACCCCCTTCCGCCCCCGCAAAGGACGAAAATCTGGGGCATCCACAAATCTCAGAGACTATTAAGGCTAAAATAACCAAATTTGGTATCCGCACTTCTGTTAGATCTCACTATAAAACTTATATGTCAGAATTTCGCCCCACCCCCTTCCGCCCCCACAAAAAACGAAAATCTGTTGCATCCACAATATTGCAGATTCGAGAAAACTAAAAACGCAGAATCATAGATAATGACCATATCTATCAGATTGCTGAATCTGGATCAGATCGGATCATTTTTGTAGCCAATAGGAACAAATCAATTTGCAGTGGCTACGCAGCCCCCGACGTCACGCTCAGACTGATTTTCTGTCTCTCTCGCACGCACTCTTCGTCGTGTCGTTCAATATTAGCGGCGTCTGCCGGAGAGAGCCATACTGACTTAGTATCGGGTATAACTGCAGAGTTGCGTTGTCCGCAGCAACTCACAACGTTCCACCTCGTTATTTGTCTATTCTGAGACCTACGATATTTGTTTTTATATTAAAAGAGCGTGCAAGAAACTTAGCGACATGTACAAGTACAATTCCAGAACCGGAGAGAAACAAAACTTTTGGCCATTAGACTTCACTTACACATATGCACACGCACGCGACACGAACGGATCAAAAGTCGTCCTCAGCTGGAATGAAGGACCACGCCCACCCTTCCTTGGTCATAATCTGCCATTTTCCTCTATTCTTTATGACCCCTTTTCTTTAGGGCTCGCTACTACAGGGGCTGGGTATCGGAAATCAAGATCAACGTTTAAGGAGACATTATAAATTTATTCATTAATAGCTAAAATTTAAATACATTACTAGCACTTAGTTTACCCTCTCCAAATATTTTCAATTTCCCTTAACTTAACTTCCCTGCGCTTAAACTTGGTTTTATTATACCCGATACTCAAAATGAGTATTGGGGTATATTAGATTTGTGGTAAAAGTGGATGTGTGTAACGTCCAGAAGGAATCGTTTCCGACCCCATAAAGTATATATATTCTTGATCAGCATCAATAGCCGAGTCGATTGAGCCCTGTCTGTATGTCCGTCTGTCCGTCCTTCCGCCCGTCTATCCGTCCGTCCGTCCGTCCGTCCGTCCGTCCGTCCGTCCGTCAGTCCGTCCGTCTGTCCGTCCCCTTCAGCGCCTAGTGCTCAAAGACTATAAGAGCTAGAGCAACGATGTTTTGGATCCAGACTTCTGTGATATGTCACTGCTACAAAAATATTTCAAAACTTCGCCCCACCCCCTTCCGCCCACACAAAGGACGGAAATCTGTTGCATCCACAAAATTGCACATTCGAGAAAACTAAAAACGCAGAATCATAGATAATGACCATATCTATCAGATTGCTGAATCTGGATCAGATCAGATCATTCTTATAGCCAATAGGAACAAATCAATTTGCAGTGGCTACGCAGCGCCCGACGTCACGCTCAGACTGATTTTCTGTCTCTCTCGCACGCACTCTTTGTCGTGTCGTTTAATATTAGCGGCGTCTGCCGGAGGAGAGCCATACTGACTTAGTATCGGGTATAACCGTAGAGTTGCGGTGTCCGCAGCAACTCACAACGTTCCCCCTCGTTTTTTTTTCTCACCGCGCAACTGAATGCTTGTACGGCCACGAGGAGAAAGAAAGATTTGGGCGGATCTACTGACCAACAAAAATTTTGTTCTCCGGATCTGCCTTTTGTGTGGACGTTGACATGCAATGACTGCATCTTTCAAGAGGCGATGCAGTTACTGCACCGTCAAGTGGCCCGTGTGACACCAGCAGAAGGCTGTTACGCGCGTATCCCAGGCAAAACGCAGCCCTCCTCCCGACCAACCGACCGAGGGGCGCTGCCGCATGACGCGCGGTGCGTAGCCGAACCAAACGCGAACATGCAAGAAAGATAGCTATTAGACTAACATTCAAGGAAAATTAGTACTAAACTTACTAAGAAACTAAGCATGCAATCAAAGTACAAATACCACTACAGTTACTAATTAATAGAAAGGTGTGTAAGGATTAATAATTTAATAAGAGGAAGAGAATTAGTGGTGGATATAATATGGTAGAGGGAATTATAATCCGAGCATAAGACCCTAAACGGTTCATGCAAGGAATAATTCGATCTACAAAGTGGAAGGAACAACGGTATAAAATTTCTAGTCAGTCTAATAGGAATCGTGAAGTTTATGCGGCTCAACAGATCAGGGCTGTCTATGTCACCCCTGATCAAGTTGTGCATAAATATCACACCAAGCATTTTTCTACGGTTAACTAAGGATGGGAGGCTTACTAATAGTAGTCTACTAGAGTAAGATGGGAGTCTTACACCCGTCTTATTGAGATCGGATTGCAAGCGAGAATGAAATGAAATGTCCTTGTACTGGACACAGAGTTTAACATCATCCGCATACATAAGTACTCGAGAGTATGTTAATACTGAAGGTAAGTCATTAATAAAGAGTGTGAAGAGTAAGGGGCCTAGATGGCTGCCTTGTGGTACTCCCGAAGAAACCTTTACTGGTAAAGAGAGGGAGTTTTTGAAGAGGACTCTTTGAGACCTAGAACAAAGATAGCTAGAAATCCATCTCAGGAGGTTGGGCGGAAACCCTAAAAGGTCAAGTTTATGCGCTAAAAGGGAATGGTTTACAGAGTCGAATGCTTTACTAAAGTCGGTGTAAATAACATCCGTCTGTAAGTTACATTGAAAGCCTTTAATAATGAAAGAGGTAAACTCTAACAAGTTCGTGGTGGTTGATCGCCGCCTTATAAATCCATGCTGAGTTGGAGATATAAGTGACTTGCAGAGATGTTGCAAGTGCGTAGTTAAAACCTTCTCAAACATTTTAGGAATAGCGGATAACTTTGCTATACCTCTATAATTTTTTGCATCAGACTTGCTACCTTTTTTATGGAGAGGAATTATAAACGATTCCTTCCAGATCGGGGGGAAGCAAGAAGAATCAATGGATAGGGTGAATAGTTTAAGCAAAGGTCCACACAGAGCCTCGGCGCAGTACCTGAGTACACAACCTGGAACCCCGTCTGGACCCGGTGAAAACACCGGCTTAACTAGTCGAAGATCATGAAGTAGGGAACATTCATTTAACAAGGGACTGAAAATGCCGTTCGACCTCGGTAAACCGTATGGGTACGGATGACCAGAGTAGCTTTCCTCAGAATAGGTGGTTTGGAAGAATTGGGCAAAAAGATCGGCAATTGCCTGATCATTATTTGCCGACGTATTACAAAACGATAGCGAGGATGGGTGTGCGGACGTTCTACGCTTACTGTTTACGAAGCTGTAAAACTGTTTAGGGTCCTGAGAAAAACGTATCCTGCATCAAGATAGGTAGTTCTTATAGCATTGAGCATTAAGAACTGAAAAGTTTGACCGAGCTAATACATAGCGAGAGTGAGAAGTAGGAGAACCCACTTCTTGAAATTTTTTATAAAGTCTTGATTTTAAGTTTTTTAGACTGGATAACTCTTTGGTAAACCAAGGGGGTTTTCCAGATCTAGTCGGACAAGAAAGCGGGACACAAGAATCGAAAAATGTGCCAAGAGCATTGTAAAAAATGTTTGTGCCTTTGATGATATCAGTGCACAAGTACAAAGCGGACCAATCAAAATCCCTAATGAGGTTATTAAGCTTCGCAAATTCGGCTTTACGAAAGCAGCGGACACGTTCGGGCAGCCTACTCGACCGATCCAATACAGTTGGTCCTATATCTAGCGACACCTCGAAAGTAGGGTGGTAGGCGTCTTCAGGTGCACGATCCTTCGCCATTCAGCTTGAATGGTTATGGTCATGGTGGGGAGATTTTTGTTCGTTTTTAAGCATATTCTTAATGTCAACCCTAGGTGGCGCTAGCCCCCACACGACCAGGAACATTTAACATGTAACACCACAACAAGAAATTAAGCCAACCCAACCTAACTATACACTAACTATGGGCACTAAACTTACTAATTAATAAGTTTCTCGGTGAGGTGTGATATATACTTGTATAAATAATATAATATATATAAATATATTTATATATATAATATACATAAATATATAAATTGTACAAATACCATCGGGCATACTTTCAGGCGAAGAACACAAATATGCTTTCCTATCCGCCCGACAAGCGACCACTACAAATCCCCCCGGCCAAGATCACACTTTGGTGTTAATCACATCAAAGGGTGATAGACGCTTGGAGGAAAACCGTTAACCTGTATTAGGATGATCACTGCTTTATGTCTTTAGCGTGGTATTTTCCGATAAGTCTACCTTGGGGATCTTCCAACTCGTAATAACTGTGACCAAGCCTATGTTTTATTCTAGCTTTTACAAAAGTAGGAGCTAGTTTTGCGCTGAAACCTTTAACGAAATTGCTCTGATGAAAGTTGCGTCTGTAGACCTCCTGGCCAACTTTGAACGCCACTTCACGACTTCGAAGGTTGTACTGCTGTTCGTTTCGTTGGTGTTGTTTTTGTATTGTTCGTTGGGCTGTTTTTCGAATCATCAAACGGTTCTTCCCGACCAAAACTCACGGTACGATCTTCTAAAACCTGCAAATTTCGTAAGAGCTGATAGGTGTCTCCATTGGTGATCATGTGCTGTCCAAATGCAACCCGATAGGGGCTGTCGTTTAGGGCTGAATGCAGACTAGATCGTAAGGCACAACTAATAGAACTAAGCTGCTCATCCCAATTAGTTTGATCTGGCTTGATGTAAGTTTTAATGGCGGCAATAATGATTCTGTTAACGCGTTCCGATGCGTTGGCTTGAGGTGCGTACACAGCCGTATAAAAATGCTGCACATTGTACTTTTTCAACAGCGAATTAAAGTGATGGGACTTAAATTGTACTCCATTGTCGGACACAACCACTTCGGGTACCCCGAAGCAATGGAATAGGTCCTCTTCCATGAATCGAGTTATCGCCTCCGCTGTAAATTTCTTTACGGGTTTTAAAAACGGATATTTTGAAAGATGGTCCAAAACAACGAAGATACCGATATTTCCGGATTTGCTTCGTGGATACGGACCCAGGAAATCCACAAACAACTTCTGAAACACTCGTTGAGTTTCCTTCACTGGAGCTAATGGGGGTCGTAACGAACGATTCGGGTACTTGGTGCACTTGCTGACCGAACAGCTGTTTATGAACGCTTTTGCCTTGAGATTAAACTGAGATTCGGGTAGGCCAGCCTTAGCCGAATTATTATCGCCTCTGCTGCGCTCTAGGTTCCCCTTGTTTATGGTTCCCCTCTGCTGTGCCTTCCCCTTGCCAGGTGGATTTATGTTGAAGCGGTGCTCTTTGCCTTGAGATTTAACTGCGGCTGGGGTGCCAAACCTAAGGGGTAGCCAAAAGTTCCGACTGCTTGAATACATGTACTGCTGCGGCGCTGCAAAGCTCTCCTCCACTTACCCGCGGATCTGCCCCAATTTAGCAGTGGAATTTCTTTGCTGACTGCTTTTCTTTCTCTTTCTAGCAAGCTCGCGCACTTTTCCGAATCTAAGCAAAAATTTTCCTTTACTCTTCACACTTCACTTCAAACCGCTAGGTTGATCAACGTACCTACTTCCTGAGCTTCACTAGAAGCTACCAGTTGGCTCAGTGTCCAAGACGAAAAAGAGCGAATGCTATTCTGCCTCGACACTCGGACCCTACTTTCTCTGCTCGACCCTTCAACTGTCAACTTCCATTACTCTTTCCTCAGATACGATCCTTGACCTATAGGTGGCGCGTTTATTTTTCTTTTTCTTCCACCCCCAGTGCTGTTAGGACGCACAGATGTACCTGAATTTTGGTCTGCCGAGAAGCTATCCTATTCCCCGAGTGAATTTCCCCAAAGCTACAGGGCACTTTACAATCAGTGGTCGATTAAAGATATCATTAATTCAAATTTTAAGGCGACGGACGGGCCTTCCTTCTATGTGCCAGGTACAATAACAAATTCGCCATATAATTTTGTGTTGAATACGCTATCTATCTTTCTCTCTACCGCTCTCAATCTTGTGTGTGCTCACCATTTGGATGCCCTACAATCATGGTCGTGAGGCATATCAGTTCGAAGAGTCCCTCGAAAAGCATTCAACAGATGTTTATTTAAACGAAATAAAAATAATTTAATTATAAAATCTGCAATGGTAAATTGAGAAAAATTCGAACGAATGACGTCAGCAGCATTGTGGGACCTAAAACAGACCCAGACGACTGCAGCTCTCTGTCCCCAATGTTAATAGTCTTTGGTGCAAATGCCATTATGGCCATAATGGTGGTGCTTGTGACGGCAGGCGCACATGTTGGGAGAGAAACAGTATGCATGGGGTCCCCAGTCGCTGCAGAGGATTCACAGATGAGACTGGAACGAAGATAAGGATCAATAACTTACTGCTGGCAGATGGGCGTGCACTGCTGCCCGTGTAGCAGGGTGGTGCGGAGCTCATAGCCCTGGGCACAAATGCATGATCCGTCGTAGGAACAACGGCCGTGGGTGCATCGCCTGCAGAGTAAACAAGTAGAGATCACCTTTATCCGGCTGGAATTCAACTCACCCGTGGCAGGGGGCCAGAAGGCGTGCACCCCTGTGGCGACAACGACGCGAAAGTGCATCAAAGTAGTAGTGCCTGTCCTTCCTGCACACACATAGATCCGGGGCGGCACAGTACCCACCAGCCTCCCGACAGCCGGGCAGACACTCGGCAGCGCAGACCAGTCCGTCCGGATTGGCCCCCATATACTGATCGGCACAAGGGCAGACGCCATCCTCAAAACACACACCACCCAGGCAGACAATGTTGCAGCGTCGCACACACTGCCTGGTGTTCACGATCAGCATCTCGTAGTCGGAGCACAGTGGCGGCGGCTCATTAATCTCCCAATAGCCATAATCGAAGTAGTAGTATCCTTGGACCAAGACGTGCTGGAGCACCAGTTGAAGGAAGACCGTCCGGCCGAGCATCTTTGACAATTGCAAATGATCACCTCCATGGCGCGGGTAATGAGAGTGAAAGTGATTTCCGTAGACGGCGCAATTTGTGTACGGAATCCATTAGTCCCGTTATTGAGGCGGTCACGATCGCCATATGTACACATTACGTCAATGATGCAATGGACAACTGATAACCGCTCGGCCGGAGAGCCTCTCAATATGAATTACAACAAAAGCATTTGCATGCAAACGAAGCCAACAGACGCTAGCACCGCATTACTCATCGCAGCAGCTGCTGCTGGGAGCACGGAGAGTGGTGGCGCGGAGAGAACGAGAGAGACAGATCCAACTCCGACATGTATGCACACCCAGCGAGCGCTAGAGATAGAGAGGGAGACCCAATGAGAGCGCAATTCTGGAATGTCTGGATTCCACACTCTGGCTGGCTCAGTGGCGTCTCCGCTCTCACCTCCACCCCCACCGCATGCCCTGGAATTAGGGACCCCGGCTCCGACATCGACTCCAACTCCAACTGTAGCTGCAGCTGGTTTGAATGCGCCCCATTCATTCAGTCTTTTGGGGTCTGAGAGCAGTGTTGGCCTCCCAGTCCCGATCGGGCAACGGCAACGATAAAGACAAAGTTAGCGGCTCAACAGAGACGACGACGCCTGCGTGAACGGAAGTGACTTTTCTTCTCCATCCAACGACGAACGAACCGCTTTAATTGCAATTATAAATTGAATGCTTGATTCTCGCTCTTTCCCACTCGCCCCCTCCTTCATTCTCTTAGTGCTTGCATGTGAGTTTGTGTGCCTGTGTGTATGGGGTGAATAACATAAAACAGACAACGGGCGAAAGCATAAAATAAACAATACCATTTCAGGCGGTCAGCTGGGAGGAAGTTCTGGCCCCGGCGCTGCTGGTGGTGGCACAGCGGCAGCGGTGGTGGTGGGTGTGGGTGTGGGCCTGTGGGATGTGGCCGTTGTGGAAGTGCGTGCTCGCGCAAAGCTAATGCTTAGAGTCTATTATGTATCCGGCAAGTGCTGACGCGTTCTGACATCGCCACCGGACAATCTCTAAACTCTGCGAAGTCGAATCATCCAAAATGTGTTACGTTATCATCACAAGCGGCAGTCTAGTCTGGTTCCTCTGCACCCTGGTTGCTGACATGCTCATAGCGGCGGCACTGGTCACGCCCAGGTGGCTGATTGGTCCCGTCCAGCCCGTGGATGAGCTCTCCTCCGTTTCCAGCCAGCGTCAGTCCTCCGTGGGCATCTACACCCGCTGTAAGGTGATTTACCAGGTGGGCTACCACTGCGGACGTGTCGACCTAGATGGACTGGCCACAGACAGCAGCGTCTATCCCAGCGAGTGGAAGGCGGCCATGTTCTTCATTTCACTGGGATTCGCCCTGCTCTCGGTCGCGGTTCAACTCACTTTGCTCACCTGCTGCCGTCAGTCGGCATTCGGCAAGAGTATCCACAACATGACCGCCTGCGCTCAGGTGGTGTCAGGTAAAGAAATGCTCCAGAAGCTATATCGAGACGATAGTTTTTAAGCTTTCATTCTAGGAATCAGTGTTATGTTTGCCCTCTTCCTCCATCCCCTGGGCTGGCGGGCCACTCGCGTCCAGCGGCTGTGTGGTCCGGAGGCAGAACCTTTTTATCCAGCCGACTGCAGTATAGGTACTATATTGGAGACTCCGCATATGCGTAGCTAAAATTAACCCATTCCCCCTAGGAATCTCAATTTACAGCGGCGTTATCGGCATACTCCTCACATTCGCTGCCGCTGGCATCAGCTTAAAGGCGGAGTCCTCCAACATGCGCACGCGCGTTCGTCGACGCGTCGAAGAGGGCAGCAAGCTGGTCTGCATTCCATAGCTGTAGCTTCCCCAGAAAACTGAGAACTTTCATTAAGCGGGAATACTTAACATCATTTTCGAATTTACTGTAACTTTTCTAGCATAAATAAACCTCTAACATTTCTACAATATAGTGTACAACATCTGCCGGAGTGTCATGCTCCCCAACTGCTTCTATATGTTGCGCTTGCTCTTAGCTTTGCCTGGCGGTTTGCCTACAACATCCGGCTGGCCCTTTGGGATGTAGACGCCGTGGTTTGTCTTCTTCAGATGGGCAAACAGTTTGTTCTTCGAGTCAAATACGAGGCGACAGGTGACGCAAGTGTGCTGGGGCTTTGTCGGATCGGCGTCGGGATCTTCTCGCTCCTCACTGTTGACTACGATTTTTGGGTTTTTGGGTTGGTTAAGCTGAATATGATCATCGGAGACATCGCTGTCCTCTTCCTGCTGTTGCTTTGCCACAGCTTTCTTTCACTTTTTGTTCTTCTTGTTGCGTTTGATCGCCGCGGACTCTTTTTCACTAAGCGCCTCCTCCACTTGGGTGTCCCCCAGATTATCGCTTAGATGTATTTCATTCAGTGCCTCTTCGACATCATTGAGACTATTTTCGGGGGAGGCATCATTGAAGGCCTCCTTCTCGGCCTCCATCTCCTGGCGCAGACGTTCCACATTGTCTCGGTGCTTTTTGCTCTCCTCGTGATTGGCTCGCGCCTTGGCATTTTTGAATGATTTGTTGCAGGCAACACAGTACAGGTCGTCCACATATTCCATTTCATACTCGATTTCCTCGGCATCCAAATTGTCGTCGCTATCTGCCTCAGAGCAGTCGCCGTCTTCATCTTCCTCATCCGTGTAGTCGTCTGAGTCGCTGCCATAAGCCTGTTCCAGTTGCCTTAGCTGATCTTCGTAGCCCTCGTTAAAGACTTTGTTCTCCTTGGCGGCGGCTAGCTCCTCTTTGCGTTTTCGCAACTGCTCACGTCGCTTCTCCTCCTGCTTCAGGCGATTGGCCTCGGCTCGCTCCGCCAGTACACGTCTATAGGCCGCAACGCGGCGATCCCGCTTCCGCACAAAGCTAACCAAATTACGAATCTGAACAGAAAAAACTTGTATAAAACTGGAATTTCTCGAGAAACGTTGGGATTCTTTACCTCTTCGTTGCGCTCCTTGCGGGCACCTTGAACAATCTTTTTCATTTCTTTTTCTACTTTGCGGAGGATGAAACGTTCCTTGATCTCCCTCACATCATACGGGCAAAGCCATTCGTATGTTTTTTTGGTGGTGTAGGCCGTCCAGTAGGCATAGAACGGGCCCACCACTTCCTCATAGTTGCTCTCGGAATTGCCGAAAGCCGGTGCGCAGCCCCACTCGTCATCGCTATCCATGAACTCGATGTCCTCGGAGGCAATCTGGACGAACACATCAGCATAGAGCCCTTTGTATCAGTAAAAGCCCTTTGCATCATCGCCATAGCCTTTGTAGCAGGAGCTGGTGAAGTATGGGAACACATCCAGGCAGTTCTCCGAATACTCGGAATTCTTTCCCCGCAGAATCTGCTCACGGTGGTTGTCATACCAGGAGCGTTCCTGCGCGTCCGAGAGCACCTCATAAGCCTGTTGGATTAGTTGAAATTTCTCCTTGGCCTCAGCCAAACTTTCTGGATTCTTGTCGGGATGCCATCGAAGCGCTAATTTGCGATATGCTGTTTTGATGTCGCCATCGCTGGCGTCTCGTTGCAGCTCGAGCTCCTCGTAGTAGCAGCGCATCTTGACAAAGGTTATTACGACTATTTAGGTTGTTCAAAACCTTAAGACCAGGTTTACAATTTAGAAACAGCGCATTTTCGTAGTTAGACGAAATTAGATTCCAGATTTATAATATGTATATATATACCGTCCGACCCTCAGAAATATACCGTCTCATTTTACAAATATACCGTAAATATACTGACGAATTCAAGTTCTATTATATATATTCCTCGATTTTGATATTCCTTCGAATATTACTAGCTATCTAGAGCTCTCAGCTTTGCCCACATAATTTTATCGTATTGATGAATAAATTTACTAAATGACTGGCTAGTTTTAAGGACTCCCTTTTTTGGATTATGTCTAAAATTACTCACCGACTCATTTTTTCGTTGCATGTGTAAACAGCTGTTGCTCATGAATGCGTTACACCTTAGTGCTGCAAAACGATGCGATAAACAAACATTTTAATAAATAAATTGCATACTTTTCAGCTTGAACAGCTATGTTTTCATTTCAAAAATAATTTTCAAAATTCTGTCAGTCATTAAGTTGCAATCATAGAGAGTCCATACATTTTTTAAACTTACAACGGAAACCTACTGTGTACTCTGCTGCCACTGCGCTGCGCATTCCTTCATTAGCTTTTTTTCTTCGGCGGCAACGGACGCTCCTTTCTCTGTTGTCACACAGCATTCGTTCGCACGCTTATCTCGCTACCACCACAAACATAGATACATAACAGTTTATACATATAATATAAATAAGAAGAGGAGAAGATAACTAAGCACATACCAATACATAAATCATATAGAAAAGTTTAATAAGAAAGAATTTCGAGTGAAAAAGAATATACTCAGTAGAAACCGCAGTGGTTTTTTCTCTTTGGAAGTATTCTGCTTTTTTAAATATAATTTGCCGAGAATATTTACAAATAATTTGCATGAAATACACATCTTGACTCAAACATTGCCAATCAACAATAACAATACACATAAAGTGCCAAAATAACGTAAAACATTTGAGTCTGCAGCAAGTGATGAGGGGGAGGGGGAGAACGGAGAGAAATAGCTTGACATAAAAATTCACAGTTACGTCGGATTTACAACCCGTCGTCAGCCGAGCGAGCTGATTTCGGCGGGGGAGGTTGCCAAGCACACAGACAACCCACACAAACACACGCACGCATACAGCTACTCCACCGCACAGCACGAAGCGAGGAGTGGAGTCGCAGTCGGAGTCCTTGAAGCACCGTTAGGCAATAGAAGAGGACAGAAAGCATCTCAGCTCACAAACCACCCCCAATACCGTGGCCCAAACCGTTGGACCCGCCAACAAAAAAATAAACAAGCGAAGCCGACGAGCTGTCTGTCTGTGTGCACGTATGTGAATGCGTGTCTGTGCCATCGTATAGATTTACCGGTGGTCTGCCTTTCATCTCGCGTGTTGGTGTGTGTTTTTCTGTGTGCCGCAATAAAAACAGACGTAAAAGGAAGGAAGGAAGGATATTATGAGGCGGCAGACAAAGATAGCCGCATTTGCGAATAAGGTAATTTCGCATAAAATTCCAACACACTTACATTTGTACATACGTATGGATGTATGTATATAGGAAGCATGGGAATCGCAAAAACTATTGAAATGTGACCCTGCCCTGACTGGAATCCGGGCGGGCTTTTGTGCTGTCATAAATGGATTTTCTTATCAGCCCAAAGGAGGCCAGGAGGCCGCTCGGCCTCTATTGTTGCAACCAAATTGCATTTGAAGCAAAGCACACCCTAATGGCCTCCCCGCACGCTCTCTCTCTCTCTCTCTCTGCCGTTTCAGTTATATCAGCAGCAACAACAGTCCGTCCAATTTTGTTAAGATAGAAGCTAGCACTATGTTTGGATCCAAGCTGCGCTCCTGGATGGAGACGCACATCGTGCGTCCGCGGAAGAAGGGAAGCAAGCACAAGCAGGCGGCCGCAGAGGCTTCGCACAGTAGCGGTATCACCACTGGGAATGGCAAGAAGGCGGGCACACTGCCTCCACAGGGCAGCAACCTTACCAGCCCCGTGCTGACAAGTAGCGGAAGCCACAGCATCGCCAGCCCAGTGCGGAGGCGCGAGGTATCGCCCATACAGTGCCATGTAAGTCGTTTTTTGTTCCTTTTTTGTATGAACGTACCTGATCCGAAGCTCTCTAAATTGTATAGCCACCCAGTCGTCGGTATGGATGGCAGTCACCAGATGAAGATTCATACGTCATAACATCACCAAAATCGGACAATCTGCTGTATGCCCCACAGTGCTACCAACCACTTCAGCAGCAACAGCACCACACCCATCACCTGAGCGTGCCCAACTGCAAGGATATATCCTGTGCAGAGAAGTCGCCCAGCAAAGTGAACTGTTCCTCTTCGTCCATTTCGTCGCTTTCCTGGTCCACCGGATCCAAGGAGCCCTCGTCGGGCAAGCAAACAACATTCAAAGAGCATCAGCCCAATGGGGAGTACCACATTCCACCCGAAGAGGAAGATGAGGTGGAGTACGAGGAGGTGGGAGCGCTACTATTGCGCCCCCAGCCTCCTATAACGGACTACCAGCGTCCGCAGTCGGAGAACTTGGCCGACATGCGTCTGATCTACGAGAAGGAGAGCAAACAAAACTCCAATCATGCCCGCTATGGCCGCCTGCTGCCCTCGAAGCTAGCTCCTGCTCAACTGGCAGAGGCTGTGGAGGGCCTGACCACTGCTCCATCTATTCCTCCGGCTGCATCCTCTGCATCCGCTGGTTCGAGGATTCGTACACCACGGGGAGTGCAGCGTACTAATTTAATGCCCGGACCACGTCCGCATAGCCTGCCATCGCCAGAGAGCGCCTACTCCACGGGTTACTCCACAGATGGCACCTCTCCATGCGCTGCCAGCAACTACAATCCCCCGAGTACTATATAAACATGCGCTCGGGTACCCACTACTTTCCCAAGAGCATCAACTCGCTGGCCATCGAGACGCAGCGCTACAAGTTCGGCTTGAATCGCATCGAGGAGATGTCACCTATGGACCCCTTGCCCAAGAGAAACTTCGCCAATGCCATTTACGGCCTGGAGTCGTCGCCCAGTCCCCTGGCACTTCGGCAGCAGCCAAAGTTATTTGAATGTGAGTGTAAAATGTTACGTTTTGGTCAGATCCGATGTTAGAGAGCTCCCCCATCCTTTGAAACGAGACCCACCCAACAACAAACTGAGCAATTAACCCATTTAGAGTCTCGGCTCAACTCAAGTGACATCGCCTTCACATGACGGCCATTTCCCATCCCCAATTGCAGCTCCCTCGCCGAGACAGCGCTGTCGCATAAGGACCAATCCCTGGTACAACACGGCCGAGCATTTGCCACCCTCCTCCTCGGCGCCTACGCGTCTAGAGCTGGATGCCACGAGCACCACCTCCACCACATCGTCGGGCAATGAGCTGGAAGTTCCGGCTGCCAAAACAACAGCAAAAACAGAAACGGTAAAGAGATCAGCATATGCAACCACCACCAGCTGCAAAGGCACTCCCAGAAAGTCAGCTAGAGTGGGTGTGGAGGGTGGCGTTGCACCTGGGGGAGTTGCTTACGAGTCCTCGGAGGGCTCTTCGTCGTCGACTAAAGTGGAAAATGTGCATGCCCCACACACCATAAAGCGGCGCCACTTGGAGCACGTGGAGACGACAACAACTTCTGCCCCGGTGGCTGCTGGCGGTGGAGCTGGAGTAACCACCACCTCCTTCATGGTCAGCGATGATGAGGCCACACTCAACGAGATGATTGGCAAGTTTGACGAGAGCTACAGCTACGAAAAGGAGACCGACATACTCAGGTGAGTCGCAGTCCCAGTTTCAGTCCTCCTTTTAGTATTTTTTGTCCATTAAATTCCTTACCTTACCTTACCCTTTGTCCTGCAGCAGCGACTCTGATCCCACAGATGACTGTGCTTCGGAGCTGGACACCGGACAGGATGCTAGCGATGAGTGTGACACGGATGAGTTGCTGGACATCGACTTTATTGGCACCTCATCCATGCAGGAGGTGGTCCTCGACCGCCAAGATCTGGCCCGTAATCTGGGAAGCTGCCAGTACTACTTCAATGAGCCCATCAGTCCCTTGATCAAGCGCAAGACCTCGACCCGCTCCCGCCGGAAGAGCGGTCAGGAGACAGCTGATGGTTCGCAGCAGCGACGGCGTAAGCGCTTTCTTAAGACGCGCAAGAAGAGCTGTGAGAACCGCGAAAAGCTTCCGGCATCTCCTCTGCGTGAGCCTCGTGGTTCCCGTAGTGTGGGTGGAACGCCAGTCTGTCTGCGTCGTAAGCTGCTAGGCCCCAAGGAGAGGTATGATGGTCAAGTTACAGAACGGCTTGTATATTATTTTAAATATCCTTTGATTGTCAGGATCTATAAGACGTCGCCGCTCTCGAATCGCTCCAATTCGCTGATCTTTGGCAGCATCACCGAGAAGACCTCGCTGACCATTGCCGAGAGCGAGAAGGCGCTGCTTAAGGCTGACTTAGAGGCTGACATCAAGTACAAGCAGCTCATCATGGAGGCCGAACAAATGCTGGAATCAATGAGTAACAGCTTGCAGAGGTGTGTAACGTCTACAGATTCTAGGGGATTGGATCCTAACCAATCAAACATTTTCAGTATACCCCGGGACACACCCGTCGCCAGTCCGAGGCGCGTGAATCCCTTGGCCAACAAGCGTGTGGAAATGCTCAAGCACAGCGAGGTAGACTCGAAGAAGCAGCCGGCGCCACCGGCAACTCCTCCGTCGGAGCACGAACTAGCCGCCGCCATCAATAAACGTATCGAGATGCTGAAGTTTGCAGAGAATTCTGCGGCGTTGTCGCCACCCAATAGTCCCAAGCCCGGCCGCTGCAGTCCTCGGAAGACTCATCTCGCTCGCAAAATAAACGGCAACCCACCCATTGCTCCGCTCTCACCGCAGCTGCAGTTAAATGGGAGGCGACTCCAGGAGAGTCCCTTGGGCAAGCGACGCATGATGACGGTGACGTCGACGACTACGACGACAGTGTTCAGCTTCAATGACGATGACTCGAAGTTGGAGTGCATTGCTGTGGAGGATATGGGCAATATCAACTCGGAGGAAGAGCCACTGTTGGCACCGCAGAGCAATAGTAACAATTTCTATTGTCCACATAGTGAGCCGCTGAAGCGAAAGGTCTACAAGGGCAGCTCTTCCCTTGAGCGCATCAAGAAGAACTTTGACTTGGAGCTAGGTAAGTGCTTTGCATATTTCCTGCCGTTCTGCTATGATTCATCCTTCCCCTGATTAAAACCACAGACATAAGCGGACGTAGCAAGTCGAACGAACGCTCGCAATCAAAGTTGTCGACTTCCGTGTCGGCCAAGAGCTCAATGCATGATGTGACCGGTAATGAGGCGAAGGCCCAGGCAATGGGTGGCGGAGGCGGAGGCAGTAACCGCAAGCAGCAGTTAATACTGAGCACCATTGTGGATCTGAAGCAAAGTCTGGAGCATCAGAGCCATCAACTGAGCGGCCTGAACTGTGACTAGAACTGAGCTTGAACTGACTACAGAGGCTAAGATCATCATTATCATACGTAACCCATGCATAATCTAGATTCTAGACAGTAAATAGCTTGCTAAGGCCTAAACTAACAAGTCCAACCGAATCCCTCAGACTAGACACTGAAACTGAGCGCAATAACTTTCTAAATGATAAGAGAACCCGATTATTTACACGATATACTCAAGGGCCGCAATAGAAACTATGGACTGGTGCAGAAAGTTATCCGCAAAATATCTGTAGAATGTAGTTTTAAACTTGTTTATGTTGGAGTATGTATGTTTAACCGTAGACATTTCCCAAGGGTTTTGTTCTTTTATATTTTGTTGATCTATTCAAACAGTGGGATATTTTATAGACCCATCTGAGATTTGATATTTTAGTCTGTTGTTTGCCATTTGAAATTTTTAATTCGTAACCAAGTATTAATTTTCATTTAATTTTTTTATATGAATATCATTCAAATCAAATAGTATTATTTCGTTGGGTTGCCAAGCTGGAAAGGAGTTCTAAACATCAAATCCTTGGTGTATCATCTAACCCAGTAACTATCTAACCCACTCATAAAATACTATACCAAAAACCTTACCTTGAATACGTTGATCTTAGACATTATATGGAACTACATGTGTCAATACTGATATACTTATCCTTAGTTTTACTTATCGAGCATTTATGTGCGAGTGTGGCGACTGAATCCTAAGCATATATCACATGAACTGCGCCTACATTTAGAGATTTATACATAGAACTCTGCTCATTACTAGAATGACTCACTTAATCAGCATTATCGAAGAGTATTTGGAGCTAGACCTTTAAGTAAACCAAATTATTATCCATCCAAATGAAAATTGTTTGTTTTAGCCAAATTGTTTGTAGTTTAATGGAAAAAACAAATTAAAATATTGTTTCCTTAGTTGAATTGCTTAGTTGAAGAAATTGATTGAGCGAACCGAAAGCGTATTGTGTTCTCCATGAATTTTAAATTTGTTGCAATTGGTAAAGTTTGTGCTGATTTCCAATTCGGATAAATTGGTTGTAATTTGGATACATTGATTTTGTACCTACATGTTCTTTTCTGAATTACATATGTATGTATTATTGTGTTTAATATGCATATAGACGCTATAGAATCCACACATAGCGTACATATATAATCTAAGTCAATAATGTAACGTGATAATAAACTTAATGAATACCGAGACCCTGAATTAAAGCGGCAATCGTAGTAAGTATGTATGTACCGTATATAGAATAGCTATAGCTAAACAGTTATAATTGTGATTTATTGTTTTACACCGTCGTTTACCTTTCTAGTTTTCAGTACCCTCTGCTAATGTAATTGAAATTGCAATTAGTTTTCATTTTCGCTTACGTACAAGGCTCAGATCACATTGCTAGTCAGGGACTGGGAAGTGGTGGGCTAGTGGTCTGGTATGCCGTGTTAAATTTACTTAATTAGTTTCA
Source organism: Drosophila miranda (assembly GCF_003369915.1). NCBI lineage: Eukaryota > Metazoa > Arthropoda > Insecta > Diptera > Drosophilidae > Drosophila > Drosophila miranda. The sequence goes on from NW_022881603.1 coordinate 32,897,301, forward strand.
CCCAAACGCGGCACTTGAACATCGACCGCCGGACACCGAACGACATACGAAGAAATTGTATCGAACTTTAATTTGGACGCCGATGCGTAGTTCCAGTCCGGGACGTCGACGGAGCCAGAGTCAAGTGACGGCTTGAACCTTTAGCTCTCAGCTCTCATGTTAATTAATTTATGCGCCCTAAATTCAAAATATTCAATTGGATTTCCGATGTGAAGCGACCTTAAGACAATCCAACGAGCTTTCTGATAAGAAAATTTACAAAACACAACCTAGACAAAGACTGCAGCGAGATTCACCCTTTTAATGGGTGTACTTATGTATGTAAATCTCCGCAACACGCAATATCCTATTGTACTTACTTATAATAAAGGACCAATTTTGTGATTCGCTTCCTATCTTAGTTGGCGGCAGTGGCCTACAATATGAGTGTGGAATTTCCACAGATGGAGACGATTTCGAGACTCCTCCGATCCCCATTTCTTTTTATCTTGTTCATTATTATGCCTGGCTGTGAAAAGGTAAAAAAAAACTCGACGGGTTCTAAAAATCCCCAGAAAAGCATCGACAGTGGAAAATTAGCAGACAGATCATGGACTCGTTGCTGTTGTGGCTGGGGCTGCTGCTTCTGGTGCTAATTATGCAAATGGAGGCGGAGAGCTGGGGAGGAAATGCCCAAGCGGAATACCAAGTGGACGAGCCACGCTTAAAACATCGATTCGACATTAAGTGGGCAAAATACGGGCAAGCCACAAAAAAGCATCTACAAAATGAGGCATTGGCTGAGCCGGTGGCCCAGTGAAGGAGGCACGACCTGCTGGGGCGACAACGGAGATGCAACCCAACATGGCCAAAACTGGTTCAACATCTCTTGAATGCCGTACGCCTCTTGTGGCCAGAAGATGGAATGCAATGGAAAAGGTAGGGGCTGGTCCAAAAGCTTGCACATTCCAATATTGCTTTGTTATACCCTATGTACAAATGATATGACAGATATATTCTGAACGTTGTTCTGGCAGCAAAGTTTAGGTAATATAGGATTGTTCTTCTCTTTACTCTTTGCTAAAACTAGTTCAGATCTCCGATTTCATTCCGAGATATATATGTAGAATATTCTACTTATTAGGGTATTACTAGGTTCGGTACGGTACTCTGAAAAAAATACCGATACTGAGAGATAGCGGAGCAAATTGTATTGTCGATGCGCTTTCGATTATGCCGAAAGCTTTAAGCACGGTTCGAACCGTTGTTCTTGTTGCTTTTGCCAGTCCGTCAGACTGTCTGTTGTCTGTTGAGATTTTTGTTGCTTTTTAACGTCTGTTTCGATTATTGTTATTATTATTATTGTGATTCTTGTTGTTGGTATTTCCAACGTTAACGCAGTGGCTTTTTTGCCGTAAAATGTTACTTTTTTGTTGACTGCTCGACCGCGCTGTCGCAGTCGCAGTCGCTGCCGATGGAGACGTCGCTGCTGTTTTTAGCCGTGAAGGTCATGCCCAGGTGTATGGCATTCAGACTCACCTGAGCCCCGGCCCGAGTCCGAGCCGAAGCACAGCGGTACGGCACGGCATGGCTGCGCTTGCGCTCAACGCTAAACGTGTGAGGGACATAAGGGGGGAGTGGTCCAAGGAGGGGCCAGGGAGCGGAACCAAGGGGCAGGTTGTTGTTTTGGCAGTTATGAAACTAGTCCAATGACTCGCTCTGTATCCGTTTGTGTGTGTGAGGGTCTATCTGAGTGTGTGTTTGTGTGTGCCAACTTTGAGCTTTCGCCTCTGCTCTTCTTGTAAGATTGTAATTACACACATACATAGATATTGCACATCTCTTTGCGTTTTTGTCTGCATAGAAATTTCGTGAAACATAGACAGACTCCGAGCCAAAATTATTGTCAAACCATTGAGGAGTCCCCGAAAGCGCCAAATGTGTCTGAGCCCCCTTCTCCACCACCCTGCTGCTGACTTGGCCAGTTCTCAATATTTCATCAGCCCACTTCTGCTGTCTATAGAAAAAGTGAGACAAAATGTGCGCAGTATCAAAAGCCTCTGGAAATAATGAAACGGAGAGCATGTGATGGAGATGGGAGAGCAGTAGAGATCCTGCGAGAGAGACATAGAGTAAGCTTTTAGGATGAGAACACACAAATCAGAGTTGACAAAGGAAAAAAGAGCAGTGTCATGCAAAAGATTAGCGTTGTCTGCGACGTAGCTGATTGCCCTTCTCCATTGATCTCCTCCCCCCACTCTTACTCTTTCCTTTGCCCCTCTCTTTTCGTAAACAGGTCACGCTGGGATGCTAATAATGATGATATAAACGGTAGCCGAGCTGCAGCTTTGCCAGCTTTAAGCATTCATTTTTCTGACAGATCATGCTGGGTAGAGCTTCCCCCACTCCTTCGCCTCTTTCTTAGTCTCCTCTCCTAGTCTTTGACCCTGTTCACGTCTGTGTTCTTCGCATTAAGATCAAGTGCTGAGCTGCTGATTGAGATACTAGTATTTTTTTACTATTTTGGGAATTCTTCGTAACAACGCAGCGTCGATCTTTGAACTTGAGCCAAGTTCCCATGTGTGTATGTGTTCCCTTTCTTTATTGTGCGTGTGTGTGTGTGTGTGTGTTTTTTTTTTTTTCCATGGATACGCCACGGCGGGTGAGAATCTCTAAGAGACGCGACCGGCCCGTACCAGTCAACGAACTGGACTACCCCTTCGGGGCTTCCCAGCTAAACTCACCACCACGCACAGCTGCAAACCTCATTCCCCGCGGGATCACCGCAAAGTATTACTTCGCGGGGATGGGTTGCCTACGTTAGGCACTCTCCTCTACGCGTCGCTCCCTTTCGCATCTTCTCAGATCGCTCTGGATGGCTATTAGGGTGTTGCTAACGCGCTGCCAGTTCTCGTCGGACTCCGTCATGAACGCCATTAGCTCCTCTGGTCGTGGGAAATACTCTGCACTTGAGCGGTACCTCGTGCAGTGGTAGATCACATGCTCCGGATCCTCGCTCTCATTCGAACACTCAGGACACTCGGGATTATCCTCGTGTTTGAACCTATGTAGATACTTCCTGTATCCTCCGTGACCCGTCAGGAATTGGTTGAGGTGGTAGTTCATCTCTCCGCTTCTCCGCCCTATCCATGACTCAATGTCCGGGATTAGTCTATGGGTCCACCGTCCATTTGTGGCCGTGTCCCATCTTGCCTGCCATTTTTCTATCGACGCCCGCCTTTCCGACGCACGGATGGTCTCTAGCGCTGCATTAGTTCGCATCCCTGCGCGCGCTTCATATACATGCGTCATCTCGAGCGCTAGTATATCCACCGGTATCATGGCCGCGAGGACCAGGGCTGCGTTATCCGACACCGTCCTATATCCAGACACTACTCGAAGAGCGCAGAGCCGATATGGCACTGACATCTTTCTTCTTAGACTCATGTTGCCGGATAGGGTTGAAGACCACACCGGCGCAGCGTACAGTAGGATCGAGGCCACTACCCTCGCCAGGAGTATGCGACGACCTGCCTTGGGTCCACCAATATTGGGGAGCATCCTTGCGAGTGCTGCCTGCATCCGGGAGGCTTTTTGACTCACGTACTCGATGTGGGCCCGGTAGTTCAATCGGTTATCCAGCATCACGCCTAGGTACCGGATTGACTCCTGCGACTTAATAGTCGCATTACCCACGCGAAACGTCGCGTACTCCACCTTCTTCCGACTCGTGATGAGTACAGCCTCCGTTTTGTGACCAGCCAGGTCCAATCCCGCGTTTTCCATCCAGTTGGATACGATCCGGATTGCCTCGTTGGCCGTCGCCTCGACATCTCGGAGCTCTTTGGCTACCACGACCAGGGCGAGATCGTCAGCGAAACCGACAAGCGTGCATCCCTGCGGGAGCTGGAGTCTCAGGACGTCGTCGTACATTATGTTCCACAGTAGAGGTCCTAAGACTGATCCCTGTGGAACTCCGGCTGTCACCCTGTAGAGCTTTGGTCCCTCCTCCGTCTCGTACCTCAGTCCCCTACCCGACAGGTAGCTGGCTATTATCCGAAGCAGGTAGGTGGGAACTCCAATTCTCCCGAGCGCCTCGTTTATCCGAGACCAGTTCGCTGAGTTAAACGCGTTACGGATATCCAGGGTCACCACTGCGCAGTACTCCTTTGTGCCAAATCTCCATCTTATTCCCTCGATCGCTCTGGATGCAATGTCGGTGACTGCCTTGATGGCGTCGACCGTTGATTTGGCCTTCCGGAATCCGTACTGGGACTCCGATAAGGCCTCCTTCTCCTGGATCACAACTTGCAGTCGGTTGTAGACGATTCTCTGCAGGGTTTTGCCGACCGTATCCAGCAAACATATTGGGCGGTATCCTGATGGTTCCTCCGGGGACTTATTTCCTTTGGGTAGAAGTATTAGCCGCTGCACTTTCCACTGCTCTGGAAACACTCCTTCCCGTAGGCATTTGTTGAACGTGTCAACAAATACTTCTGGTCTGGTGGTTGCTCCAAGCTTCAATGCCTTGTTTGGGATACCGTCCGGTCCTGGTGCCTTTTTATCGCCAATTCTCCTGGTAGCCGCTATCACCTCCTCAACAGAAATCTGTTGCCACAGCTCGGAGTCTTTGCTCGAGACGCTCTCCTCCCTATACGGGTGCTGTGGGAATAGGGCCTCCACGATGCTACGAAGCAGGATCGGGCAGGTCACTTCCGGTGTTGACTGGCTCCTTATCCTCTTGGTGACGACCTTATATGCCGTCCCCCAAGGGTTGACGTCCGCCTCCTCGCATATCTGCCTGAAGCAGGCTGACTTGCTCTCCTTTATGTCACGTTTAAGGGCTCTTTTCGCTGATCGGAGTTCCTCTCCCCTGGTTTCGAACTCAGGCCGACCTCGTGCTCTCTGGTAGCACCGTCTTGCTCGTAGGCAGGCTTTCCTTAGCTGGTTAACCTCCGCATTCCACCAGTAGCAGGGCGCTCCTGTTTTGCAAGGCTTCCTTCTTGGCATTGCCACATCACATACCTCCTCCATGAGCTTCGCCAGTTTCTGAGCCAGGCCCTCTACCGTTTCTCGCGCAGGGCTCCAGCTGGCGTTGCACAGATATTCCGTGAAGGTTTCCACATCCAGGTGGTCGCCCTTCCATTTAGGTCCGGTAATTTTGGCTAGCTGTCTTTTCGTTGCTGCTCCGCATTCGAAGTGGATCGCCTGGTGGTCGCTGAACGTAAACTCCTCGCTTACTCTCCACGTAGATCCCCTATGGAGTGAGACGCTCATGGAGGTTAGGTCGATAATGGAACCTCGACCCGCCTTGAAGTAGGTTAGCTTCCTGCCATCGTTTGCGAGTATTACGTCCAAGGACGCAAATTCCTCGAGCAGACACGTGCCTCTGGCGTTGGTTTCCTTACTGCCCCACTCTACGGACCACGCATTAAAGTCTCCCGCTATTATTACGGGGGCTCTTTCGCGCGCGTCTTCCGCTATATGCGCTAGCATACTTTGAAAGCGCGCTTGGTCCCAGCTCGGCGGGGCATAGCAGCTATAGAAGGTTACCTCTCTAAGCCTCGCTCTAATAAATCCTTCGTTGGCTGCGCATATCTCTCGGCCGCCTTGACGCAACTGCTGCTGGTCCAACCGCTTCCTGGTATCGCCCTGAATGGCTCGCAGATGAGCACGTCTTCGGTCTTCCTCTCCCTGACTGCTTGTCTCAGGAGAAGCTGAGCAGCTTCGCAATGGTTTAAGTTCAGCTGAGTACACCTCATGCTGATCTTTTAGTCAGGGCGTTCCTAAACTGGGGGCATCTACCGCTGCCGGCCACGTGCTTCCAGTCTGCGCTCGTTCCCTTGCAGAGCATGCACTGTGGTTCCAGGCTACAGTCCTTTGCCAGGTGGTTCTCCTTTCCACATCTTCTACACAGCTTGGACCTATCTACTTTGCTACTGCACTGTCGTGCCATATGCCCAAACTCGAGACATCTGAAGCATTTGGTGACGCTGATTCGCTCACGCAGTCTGCATCTTACCCAGCCTACTTTTAGGACTCCTATTTTCAGAGCCTTTTGAGCGCTCTCCGCTGACAGCCTGATTGTGGCCGTCTGGGTTCCGCCGTATGCCTTTCTCAGCTGGATGTCATCCGCAGACAGCTCCGCCAATTCCACCTGGCTTCTCAGAGCCTCGCATATATCCTCCGTGGTGGTTATTTCGTCCAGGTCCTTGCACTCTACGGTCACCCGGTGCGACAGGCTACGGACTTCTGCGTGCTCCTTCAGCGTATTGGCTACCAGGCTTTTAAACGTCTCCGTCTCCTCTCCCGACTTGTTGAGCTGTAGAAGTAGCTCTCCTGTTTGGGTCCTCCTGATCCTGGCGACCGCATCACCGAGTCCACGCAGGGTTTCGTCCGTCCTAACCTTGCGCAGTATCTCTGCATAGGTCTTTTCACCTTTGGTGGCAATGACGATGGCGTCTGGTCGCGTCTTGTCCGCGAGCACTCCAGTCGGCTTTTGCGGCCTCTTCCTTCTGCGCCGGTTGGTCACCGTCAGAAATGGGGTCTCCTCCGGCTCCTTTCTCTCCCTTTCAGCGTGAGCGTCCTTTTCAACTGCTACTCCTGGTGTGGTCTGGACCTCGACCGCTGCCTTGGTCCTCTTTGTCTGGGGTGTTGGTGCACCTGCCGCCTGTTTCCTCTTAGGCTCCGGGAGAGGTCTGAAAATCGGTGACGTCTGAGAGGACTGGTGGGTCCTGATCACCGCCTTAGCTCCTTCGTCGTGATGCTGGATAGCAACCAGCTCATACAGCACCCTTATGCTCTCGATCGAGTCCCGCATGGGTTGCTGTATGGATCGCCTCTTGCCATCCTCGAGCATCTCCACTAGCTGCGTGATCTCTCGTCCTAGATCGCGCAGCGCTGTGCTGCCCTGAGCTTTTTGGGGCTGCTCCGGGCCAGGGAGGGCCGGCAGCGGGGCGTCGGTCCGCTCACCAGTTGGCGTTCTCGCCATTTTTTTGCTTTTATTGAAGCCTTCTGAGTCGTTCGTCGTTATGGGTGTGACATTTTTACTCATTTTGTTGGGTCCCAACTCGAAAGCCGTTGTCCTTGTCTGTTGTACAGTCGCGTTATGATCCCATGGTTGTCTATGCAAGCAGGGAGGCCATGCGAGGGTTGACTCCCGCCCTTATGGGGTCGGGAGTTCAGAGCCGGATCCGCGCTAGTCAGGTCGGGTCAGCACAGTAGCCTGGGGGCCGGCCGGTTCAACCATGCTGATGGCAATATATTCAAAGCAGTACCAGGTACTGCACAATTCTTGGAAATCTTTTTCGGCGGTAATCGAATGTGAAATGAATCTGAAGGACTCCCTGTACCCTTCCATGGATTTCTAAAAGAGACCAACTTCTGAAGGGTTTTCCATCACGTCAAGGCCCACTGTGCAAATAAAAACCAAACTACACTCAACACTCATCTGCATATTGACCATTAGTTCTAATCATTTTATATGCCTAAAGAGACAGAGCAGACATTTCGGTCTTTGTCGTCTCAGCATACACACAGATATACATAGACAGATTTTGGAAAAGGGTAATGTTTCAGGGGGAGCTTTTGGGGTAGGGGATTGTGCAATGGACAGGCTCTTCAGCTGCAAATACCAGCATATAAAATAATCTGTTTACTATAAATATCATTTCATATGCAACGTAAATACATAAAAGCCGTCTCACACATACAGACACACGGCATACGCCTCATGACACCGACTGGACGCACACACACACACACAGGCATCAAGTAAATTTGCAGCACATCAAAGTTCTACGAAGTTCCCGCTCCCGCGGGACTGCCGCTAGGCATTACTTCGCGCTGCGGGCTGTGGGGTCATCTTTCGGGCTTAGTTTGTCCGGCTTCGCTCCAGCCTGCGCAGCTCCTTGATCACGCTTGCTGCCATGTCGGCGACCGCGTTCCATGATTGCTCATCGGCTAGCATCTGGTCGGTGAGGGTGTCCACATTCACTTCTGCAAGCGTCTCCCCTAGCCTCGTTCGTTCTTGCGAGAAGCGGGGGCATACAAAGAAGACGTGCTCTGCATCCTCGTCGACTCCAGGCCCGCAGCAACTGCAATAGCATGCCTAAAGCGATGCAGGTACTGCTTGAAGCAGCCATGCCCCGTCAGCAGTTGGCCCAAATAATGGTCCATTTGGCCGTGCCTTCTTCGCAGCCATGGGCTAAGCTGGGGAAGGAGACGTCTGGTCCACCTCTCTTTTGCCGCTTGGTCCCAGCGCCGTTGCCACTGGGCTATGGTGCGCTCTTGCCGCTCGCTGGCTACCTCCACTCCGCTCTGCCGCTCAGCTGCCAGGAGATCCAGCGGGGCCATGCCTGCCACAACAAGTGCGGCGTCTTCAGACACCGTCCGGAAGCAGCATGTAACCCACAGGGCACAGCGTCGGTATGCGCTTCTGCAGTCTCTGCTGTATGTGGAAACCATCATTACTGGTGCCCACACTGCTGATCCATATAAGATTATAGAGGTGACCACCCCACCGATGAGCTTCCTGCTGCGCTGCCGTGGTCCCCCTGTATTGGCCATCATCCTGCTTATGGCCGCCGTTGCTGCAGTCGCTTTTGCGCTGGCGTATTCCAGGTGGGCCTTGAAGTTCAGCCTCTGGTCCATCATTACCCCTAGGTACTTTAGCGCAGGCTTGGTCCTGATGATCGTGCTACCGACTCTCACGCATGCCTGCTCGACCTTTTTTCTGCTGCTCATTAGCACAGCCTCCGTCTTCTTCTCCGCCAATGCTAGCCCGTTGGCTGCGAGCCAGGCCATTATCATCCCGACTGCTACGTTGGTTTTCTCCTCTACGTCTCTTACGTGTTTCGACACTGTCACCAGTGCTATGTCGTCGGCGAAGCCCACCAGGGTGCACCCTTCCGGTAATGTAAGCCGCAGGATATCGTCATACATCACGTTCCACAGTATCGGCCCTAGGACCGAGCCCTGTGGGACGCCTCCGATGATTTGGTGATGTTCTGCTCCTTCTTCCGTGTCGTAGATCAGGACGCGGTCCGTAAAATAGCTTCGCAGAGTCCGTGTGATTTGCTCAGATACACCCCTCCTGGTCAGGGCCTCTAGGATGCTCTTCCAGCTGGCAGAGTTGAAGGCGTTTCGTACGTCTAGTGTACATACTAGGCAGTACTTTTTGTCGCCTCCAGCCCATCGCGTTTCTACCATGGCTTCCCTGGCAAGGTTTGTCACCATCTCGATGGCGTCAGTGGTGCTCCTCTGCTTGCGGAACCCGAATTGGAGGTCGGAAAGTCCGCGACGCTCAGCCAGTTCCCCATCCTCTCGAAAATCTTGCCCATGGTATCCAGCATGCACAGCGGCCGGTATGACGATGGGTCGTTGAGCTCTTTGCCTGGCTTGGGTATCAGAACCAGCCTTTGCCGTTTCCATGCTCGTGGGACTGTCCGCTCCGCTAGGCACTGGGTGTACATTGTGGCGAATGCTTCCGGATGGGCTCTAATTATGCATTTTAGTGCTGCATTAGGGACTCCATCTGGCCCTGCCGCTTCCCCGATCTTCAGCTTACCCGTGGCCTCCAGTACTTCTCTGGCAGTGATGATGGTGGTGGTGTCCCTCAGGCTAGCTCCTTCTACCCTAGCTGTGTGTGTGTGAGTGTGTGTGTTTTTTTTTTTTTTTTTTTTTTTCCATGGATACGCCACGGCGGGTGAGAATCTCTAAGAGACGCGACCGGCCCGTACCAGTCAACGAACTGGACTACCCCTTCGGGGCTTCCCAGCTAAACTCACCACCACGCACAGCTGCACACCTCATTCCCCGCGGGATCACCGCAAAGTACTTCGCGGGGATGGGTTGCCTACGTTAGGCACTCTCCTCTACGCGTCGCTCCCTTTCGCATCTTCTCAGATCGCTCTGGATGGCTATTAGGGTGTTGCTAACGCGCTGCCAGTTCTCGTCGGACTCCGTCATGAACGCCATTAGCTCCTCTGGTCGTGGGAAATACTCTGCACTTGAGCGGTTCCTCGTGCAGTGGTAGATCACATGCTCCGGATCCTCGCTCTCATTCGAACACTCAGGACACTCGGGAGTATCCTCGTGTTTGAACCTATGTAGATACTTCCTGTATCCTCCGTGACCCGTCAGGAATTGGGTGAGGTGGTAGTTCATCTCTCCGCTTCTCCGCCCTATCCATGACTCAATGTCCGGGATTAGTCTATGGGTCCACCGTCCATTTGTGGCCGTGTCCCATCTTGCCTGCCATTTTTCTATCGACGCCCGCCTTTCCGACGCACGGATGGTCTCTAGCGATGCATTAGTTCGCATCCCTGCGCGCGCTTCATATACATGCGTCATCTCGAGCGCTAGTATATCCACCGGTATCACGGCCGCGAGGACCAGGGCTGCGTTATCCGACACCGTCCTATATCCAGACACTACCCGAAGAGCGGAGAGCCGATATGGCACTGACATCTTTCTTCTTAGACTCATGTTGCCGGATAGGGTTGAAGACCACACCGGCGCAGCGTACAGTAGGATCGAGGCCACTACTCTCGCCAGGAGTATGCGACGACCTGCCTTGGGTCCACCAATATTGGGGAGCATCCTTGCGAGTGATGCCTGCATCCGGGAGGCTTTTTGACTCGCGTACTCGATGTGGGCCCGGTAGTTCAATCGGTTATCCAGCATCACGCCTAGGTACCGGATTGACTCCTGCGACTTAATAGTCGCATTACCCACGCGAAACGTCGCGTACTCCACCTTCTTCCGACTCGTGATGAGTACAGCCTCCGTTTTGTGGCCAGCCAGGTCCAATCCCGCGTTTTCCATCCAGTGGGATACGATCCGGATTGCCTCGTTGGCCGTCGCCTCGACATCTCGGAGCTCTTTGGCTACCACGACCAGGGCGAGATCGTCAGCGAAACCGACAAGCGTGCATCCCTGCGGGAGCTGGAGTCTCAGGACGTCGTCGTACATTATGTTCCACAGTAGAGGTCCTAAGACTGATCCCTGTGGAACTACGGCTGTCACCCTGTAGAGCTTTGGTCCCTCCTCCGTCTCGTACCTCAGTACCCTACCCGACAGGTAGCTGGCTATTATCCGAAGCAGGTAGGTGGGAACTCCAATTCTCCCGAGCGCCTCGTTTATCCGAGACCAGTTCGCTGAGTTAAACGCGTTACGGATATCCAGGGTCACGTGTGTGTGTGTGTGTGTGTGGAGTGGGCCAAGCTAATTAATTTCGAGTATACTCAATTAGCGCTTGTGTATTTCCCATTGACTCTGATCGGATATCGAGACGATCTTCGAGTACTTTAGTTAACTGTTTCATCCGCTGCCGCTCACCTGTGTGCATCCCGGAACCAGTTGGAGGCGTACCATTTTTGTACAATTTCCAGTTGTCGCAGAATGTTCGTGAATGAATCTTTGGCATGATAGAGCGCTTTGTAAGAAATAATGTATGTACGTACGAGTATTCATGTTTCTGCGTGTCTCTGGCTCTTGCTCTGCCCGTGCCTCGGACTCTGTCTCTGTTCGTGTGTGGGTGTGGATTTTCTTTTTTTTGGACTTTGTACCAGTGGCTAGCCATGAACCGCTCGCTCAGCTCAAGAACTGGCCGCCAACACACACGGGCACCGTCCAAGTCCAAGCCCCCTCCACTCCCTTGGTTAACGTGATCGTGATATATAGCAGAGAGTGGTTTGCTATCTATCCAAGCAGCCATCTCAGCTGGGATGGGATGGGTACCTGTGTATATTGGGGGAAGGGAATGGGGCGTGGGGCTCTAATTATTCCGACAATGTGACGCACTCTAATGACAGCATAATGCGGAATTCTGTTCCCGATTTGGTTGCAGAACCCTAGCCATATCTCCCGGACGGACAGTCAATGCATATTCCATTCGTAGATCAGCCGTGAGCTGATCGCTTTGGATTTGGCAAGCAGGAAGTCGGCTGACTGACTGATGGGGGCGCAACTGTTAGTTAATAACCGTTCGATAATAGTTGGAGCCGAACAAAGGTCTTTAGCGTTTCCGCCTTGAATAGGGGGCTGGGGCTCTATCTGAGGCTGGGGTCAAACGGAAGTGTTTCTCGATGAATGCAGTATGTGTATTTTCGGAACCCTCTTGCTCATGCTAATCTAAAGCGGAGACTGAAGATGAAGTGCCGTTATTAATTAATTGCTCGTTTCGATTTGCATGCGCAGTTATTTTTGGAACTCGAGCTCGACACGTGATAAAATTCGATTCCGATTCCGATTCCGTTTTTGGCGTTGCTTCTGTGATTTATGTGCATACATATGTACGTAGTCCCCTTCTGTCCCTGTTTCCACTGCTGCAGTTCACTGCTGAAGAACCGAAGAACCAAGCAGCCTTGGGAGAGTTATTGTACCTGACAGGCAGTCAGTCTGTCTGCGGAAACCTTGGGGTATTTACGAAACCGCTTGAGAAGTTACAAGCTGCCCAAACTGCTGAATCACTGCGATCGCAACTTTCTTTTGTGGCAGAACAGGTCGATGCGATTGGCTTTGCTAATTCTGGCTGGGATAGAATGGGGAAGGGGCATCGGAGGTGGGGGATCAGCGGTCAAAGCTGGTGAACTGGTTCCAGTTCTTTGGTTCAATAATCGAATATATATCGAATCTTCTGTCTTCGATCTTTTGGTGAATTATGATACTTCCGTCTATTTCCAATTCTGCTGGGGGTTAAGGCGAACCGCCGACAGCAACAGGCGGAAGCCAGAGCCCCAGAGCTAGAACCGTAAACAAGTTTTACCACAAGAACACAAGAACCACAGCCGCCGAAAATCCGAGACAATCGCCAAAACAAATATGTATATTGTAGTAGTCGTACAAGCAAGAAAGGAAGACTTGCCTTCTGTAGGCCGAAGCTTCTAATACCCTTGTGGTCTAAAAACTACGTGAACCGAATCTGAATAAACTTTAAAGGATTCTTATCACCGATAAGGCCATGTCCACGACCGAAACCAGAATAGAAACCGAAACAAACACAAACCACCAGCAGCAACAGCAACATCGGCAACATCGCGGCATCGGCACTGATAGAGCAGAAAACAGAATAATCTTGGCCCAGATACTTGCCAGAATGGACTGACATTTTATTGGCCCCCATTCGCCGTTAATAAACATAATCTCAAGTTGGGGACATACGCCAAAGGAAATGCTTTCCATATAAGTACTTGACAACCTGAAGAGACCCATTTGGAAATGTTTGTATTGCTCTCCACTCGCGGTGCAAGTACCAAAAACTCGAGAACTCTCATTTCTCATTTTTCATTTCCTTACCCTTCCGTTGCCCTGAACTTGAGCTGGGAGCTTATATTGTGGGTTTGGACATGAGACAGCCCCATGATCGATTGTTTTTCATGGGAATGGCCAATGAATTGCACTGGGAATTACTTCCCACTCGTATTTAAAGCATTCTTCCCCGTCTTGAGCACAGCACATGATCTTTTCCACAGATAAGGAATTGGGGCTTAGATCAATCGGTTCCGTTCCGTGATTATCGATGTGTGGAGGAAAGTTTCGGCGTCCATCAAAGATACACCTATTCAGAGTCAAGAGAGGAATAAACCCAATGACTTGCCACCATTGACACGCGCCATCCGCAATCAGTTTAGTGTCATCAGAGATTAGATAGTCGAATCTCCGATTGGGATGCACTGGAAAATTTACGGCTACGGAAAGGGCAGCCACAGGAATCTTCGATTGGGACATGCGTAAAAAAAATTTTTAAAAATAAAATGATCATTTCCAACTTAAAATGTTATCTTGTTTACGATTTAGATATATGTGCATAAGCAAAAGTAATGAATCATATATTTGTCTTTAAAAAAAAAGAGATTAGATTCAAGGAAAACTTTTCGTTTTTTGATATCCATACAATTAATCTAAAATGAAGCTTTCTTTTGTATGTATCTTTGACCTAAGCCCAGATAAGATAAAATAGCCATCGATATATACATATGTATATAGAATCCATTAGGTAGTATTTTGGACTAGATCAAAGAGCAGAAGCATACACTCCGAAGAATGCAAAACCTATAAAAAGAATTGGAACAGACTTGTATCGAAATTCGCCTTTGAAGTCCGAGTACGTTTAGCCGATGCTCACTGTAATCTATATGGCACATTTATGATGACCATTGCCACCTGTCCACAGCCCGCATCGACCCAATTGGCCTTTGTACCCATCGCACGAGCCACAATCCATTCAATTTCAGCACCGTTGGCACTTTCTTTGCCGCTCCGATAAAACACAGGCAAGACACAAAAGATACCTTTGAAGACGAAATAAAGAAACAAAAACGACGTGTGGTATAAATGTAAAGTAAATTTATTTATTTTGTATAAATAATTCTCATTTAGCTCTCGCACAAGCGACTATTAACGTTAGTAATTTACAGTTTGTTCTGTGTGTGCTTCGATGGCCGGGCCAGCGATATGCAAATTGGTTTCAAAATGACTTTTTAGGGGGATCGATCGTCCGAGCCCCCATTGAACTTAATCGCTGGTCTGTTGCGAAGTGAAGAATCCAACGAGACATAATAACGGCACAAAATAGTTGGCTTAAACAATTACAATAACAATTCTGGAATATTTAAACTTTAAAATTCCTCCCCCTCCCCCAATGTCGGTAACCAACCCCCTAACTCCCATTCTGATTGTGATTCTGATCCCCTAACCCCATTCCCACTTCACTCGTATTCGTATTCGTAATATAATTAGAAATTAGATTTCTTGTACTTGTTGAACATTGTTTGTTTTTGCAGTACCCATAGCTTTAGATGTATCTGGAATAGCTCTATACTTTATCGGAAACGAGCCTGGGGAGCAAATTCTAAAATAGGATTTGACTTGAGTGCAGTTGGGCCTCAAACCCTTAGCGTAATGCGGCGACCGGAGGAATGCTAAGAGTTGATACGCTTTGCTTTCTGTGACTCGTTTCGATTCCCCTTACACCCCGATACAGATAGAAAGAGAAAAACATAGATAGCCGAAATGGTTGCAAGTTTACAATATAAAATGTATTGGTTGTTGCTTTAGTTGCTGCTGCACTATCTAATATTACAACTACAAACTGTTTTACATTTATACAATCTTCCTCTGGCACACATATATAGCACACATGTGTCACACGTACATAGCACCCCCGCGTTACATATAGTTTTAGGTGTAGGCATAGAAATAGATATAGTTATAGATAGAGACACTCGAACAGTTTGAGAAAGACCTCGCCTTTGCTTCGATTGATACTAATTAGAGTAAACAGACCCGCCCACTAAACAGACTATATATATGGTGTAAAGATTAGCCCCGACCAGTTCGAAGGATTAGATTTAGTAGGAGAAGAAGGAGAGGGTGTTGAGTTGGAACTCCTAGACGGGCCCAATATCACTTTGGTATCTGGCGGTTAGATAGTTGGCCGCCTCTGTCATTTGTTCCAGGCACTGGTACAGACCGTTCAGGTGTCTCCGGCAGCGTTTCGCCAGCTCCGTGGCCTTGTCCCCGGAGGCCTGTTTCGATTTTTGGCAGGCGTCGTCCACAATGTCGCTGCCGTCGCTGCTCTGGGCATGGTCGCTCTTGTTGCCATCCGACTCCAGGCCCGAGTCGTTCTCCTCCGAGTCGCTCATGTTGCTCACAGAGGTGGTGGACATCATTGAGGCGGTGGAGGTGCGTCGCACATGACCTTTGATGCTGTTGGATGCAGATGTTGTACTCGAGGGGTTGGACTCAGTATTGCTCTCGCTGGAATTAGCAACGGGACTGGCGGTGCGTTGTTGCTGCTGGTGGGACTCCATCTCGACAGCTTCATCGTCCTCCTGATTGGCGGTCCAGAGCAGATCCTTTTTCAGAGCGTTCAGCATGCTGTAGAGATTGAAGAGCTCGGAGGCGCTGAGGAACTCGTGCACGTTCTTCGAGTGGGCCGCTCCCCGCTTGCCCTGGGCAGTGGAGCTCTGTGTCAGCTGGTTGGCGGTAGTGTCCTTGCCCGAGGCTGGTATAATGTCAGTGCTGTCACCGATCTGCGGGAGAGCAAGCAAGCAAAGAGGGTGGCATACATCAGTTGGGGCTGTGATTATGTGGGAGGAGAGGCAAGAGTTTGGAAGATAGCTTCAGGTTCGGATGCTATGCTGTACCTGTCGATCCATGAGCCTGCATGGCACCAAAATGGTGTCGTCCATAATGTTGACAGTCTTCACAAACTTCTCCATCACATTGACGATGCTGTCTTTGGAGAACTGCTGCTCATCGTGACGGGCGATGCGGCGCAGGCAGTTCCTGAAATAAGCAGAACAGAAGCAGAACGATGATAAAGATGATCTTCAGTTGAGTCGGCTAACCAGTAATGTGGGGGGAAACCAGTTTGAGACAATAGATACCATAATTGGGGACCCATGCCACATCAGACTAGACCCCACCAGACGCTGGCCATTCTCAAGCGTCGTTAAGTCTGCGCCGTTTAGACTTCCGCCGAAATCTTCTTTCTTTCGGATGGGTGCGCCGCCCAATCTCTTGGACAACGTGGCGTATGACAGATATGAATTGGTTTCTATGCAAATTAGTGAATTTTTGTCGCAAATTGAATTTGTATAAAATAGAGAAACCTGTTGGCCGTCCGCCGCCCTGGCGGTGCCTGCTATTGTACCTGAAAGTGCTCGTGCGGGTCTAAAACAAAGCCCAGACGGACGGACAGACCGAAAGATTTCTATTTCTGGAAGTAAAAGCCAATTTGACCCAGCCTCGTGCTGGGACTGCGAGCGCTGGAAGAGAGTCAGTTCCCTAGTTCCCTAGAGCTGGAATCGCAGCTTTGAGCAAAGTAGAGTGCTACGAACGGACACCTTATGCAACTCTCGCCGGTCAGAGCGGGGTCTTTCATTAAGAGCTAATTTCACGTTGGGATCGCGTAACAGTCATTCCCCCCGTCAAGCTCAATAAAAAATCACTCGCAACTCGCAAGCACTTGACAGCCATTAACCCCCAGGGCGAGAGCTTAAACTAGTACGAACCAAAGTCCCGACCCGACCCGGCTTATCGCCGCCAGACAGCACCCAGACGACGAATCAGCTGGAGGAGCAAGTACCAGCTGCGTATCTGTATCTGCTGCTTGTTTGGCTTAAGATTAGGACAGCGACAGCGCAGCCAGTGGGTAGCCGCGTGATCGCAACTATTGTATTTGACGGCGGGACAAATCGAGCAACTGATATAAATTTATTTTTCAGTTTTCAGACTGCGCCATTCAAGACCTCTTACCCCCAGAGTCTCCCCAGTATGGGAAAGCACATACATACATATGTACATATGTATGCATGTAACAGAGTGTGAGGGATGGGGGCGGGCCACGCGACCACTGCGTGCTCTGACGGCTGACCGACTGATAGATGGATAGATATCGGTAGGTACCAGTAGCAGAGGCAGAAGCAGAACAACTGGCAGACCCGCTTGTGTCAAGGTTTGTCTGGCACAGTTCCAGGGACAGAGAACTTTGCAGTTGGTCTAGGGGCAGGACGGGGAGAGGCAGAGTTTCCTACGAGTATTCATTCACACAAATGACTAATTAACGTAATTGAGCATTGAATTACAACCGCACACAGACACACGGAGGGACAGACAGAGCGTAGGAATGCAAAAATAATTATCATCTTATCAACGATTGCCAGCTTCGGACACTTGTGAGGCACATAATTTCGAATAGACAAGGCCCCAGGCCCAGCCCCATCCCCAGAGGTGGGAAGGATCGACACTGTAATTTATTTGATTGTTGTTTAATCATCTCAATTTAGTTTCAATTATTTGCGAGGAATGTTAGACACCGCATCGTCCCCACCCCTGTGGGTTGATTTACTTAGATGGTTCTAATCAGGCGATACGACACTCGAATGTCCCGCACGCCAGTCAGCGGGAGTGTCCGCGCTATTGACCTTTTGTTATAAATACAACAATTGCTTGCAGGCCAGCTCTTCCCTATTGTTCCCTTTTCATATCCCCTCTTTCTGGCCATGCAAGAAGAAGAAATGCCGGCATGAAGAACACGCCACATTGAGCCAACCAATTGGAGAGCAGCATGAACAAACCAGCCATCGGCTCCATCTCCGTATCTGATATAATAATAAGAGCTCTCTTCCCCTCTGCCACCCCCCCCTGCCATACACCTGGCTGGCTGGGCCGCCTGACTCTGAGAATTGGGCTAAGCTGAGGAGGAGGCGACGAGTCGCGGCGTCACGCGACACGCGCAAAAAAGAAGCAGAGACAGCTGCAGAGAAATACTATGTACCGCATACAACACCGAAATCAGGCGATTATTTTCATTCAGTGACGGCAGACAGTGGGTGGTGGTGAGTTGTTGGGTTGCAGCATTCACAAGCTGACACTTGCCACAAAAGAGAGCGGCGGCCGTTACGCTCAAACTATGGTGCTTTAGTGCTCTCTTTGACTGTACAGCGGGTTTCTCTTTACTAGGAACCGTGTGTGTGTGTGGCGTGTGGCGTGATGTTTCTGAGCAACTGTACGGGCAATTGTTAGAGCAAGAGACGGCTGCTGCTCTTCCACTGATGACATCTCTCCCTCTTCTTCCTCTCAGCTGAGCGTGTGATGAATGAAATCGTTTGGCGATGCGATGCTCCTCTCTGTAATTGTTGTTGAACAGCAACGTTGCTGCTGCTGCGGCTGCGATTGGTATGTTTTTGTGGTATTTCTCGTATTTGCAACGTTGGGCAATGGTCATATACATATGTATAAACATATACATATGTATGTTTACAATACACTCGTTTTTTTGTTGAACCGAATTGACCAATATTTTTTGGTTTTGTTTTGCCTTAGCTTGACTACGACTTGGCCCCTCGTCTGACCTCCACCACTGTGGCGGTGTTGGGGTTCGGACCTACTAAACATAATCGATATTTGATATGGCCGCCCCCGCGTACTACCAATTTGATATTCTAGCTTCGATCAAAACTGGCCAACGACCACACACACACACACACATAAACTGCGGGGGGAACGAAGATGGGTTTCGCCGTAAGTTTCTGTTCAAGGCGACAATTGCCACAAAAGCGTCGTTAGTAATAGTAATACAATAGCTGCGACACACAAAACTATCCATACATATTAGAGCCCTGCATGAGTGCACAGTATTACAAAAATTATCCCATCTGGCTTAACTGAATCGTGTGCACTCGAACACTATCAATATTTCACACTGTCTACAAAAACACATTGACAACATTCTCATGTATGAGCTAGAGTCATGATTCAGTTGAACTGTCAAAAAAAGCCAGTGTGAGTGCGATTCCCAGCAAATGATTTAGATACACATCACAGCAAAAGCAGAAGCATTGATATAAGCATTCCACAAGCAACAGTCGATATTGTTGAACTGTGCACTGTGAACACTGTGAACACTATGCACACTGTGCACACTCTGAGCATTGTGAACACTGTGTTAAAACCAGATTTGGTAACCTTATAGAACTTATGCCGGACCAAATTGGCACCAGTAAACTTGAAAATCGTAAAACAATTTCGACATGCCACAATGTTTGGAATAACACTGCTGTCCTCTCCAACGACAGGACCAAAAACTTCCCACACCTTGCTTTTGCCACGTTTTTGGCTAATTTTGTATTGGCCAGCCATTATTTTTGCTTTTATATCGGCTGGTAATTCGAAGCCAGATGGTGACAAGGACTGCGAATTAAATGTGCATATAATATTCGAATAGAAACACACGAATACATTTTTCTACTAAACTTACATAATCAAAAGAACCAACAATCGAATTTTCCATTTTCAGTAATTAGCAAACAGTACAAGCACCGACAGAAAATTAAATGAAAATGTCCTTCTCGTTAGCTTTTTGACGTTTTCTTTTCTTTCGATTCGTTTGACTCACACATTCCACACTGCAGTGAGCAAAACAATGCACAACAAATTGAGCGAGAGAGACACCTCATACACTCTCTCTCTGTCACAACGTTTTTCGTAACAGTGTGAGTGCGAGTCATACGATTTGACAGGAGTCACTCGACAATTATGCCTTGAGTCAATGAGTCAGCAAATGAAGGAAAGAAAATGAATTGAAAGATAGTGTGAAAAGGAGACATGGATCATGTTTTGATACTGTGCACAGTGTGGCTCCTAACTGTTAATACGAATTAGTGTGTACTCGTGCAGGGCTCTAATACATACACACATTTACATACGAACGTACATATGTATGTACATACATATGTACACAAGACTGTGAATCAAAAAACGTTTTTGTGATTTACCAAGGAGGCGGGCCGGGCTAGGCCTGGTCTGCTCATGTGGCAAATATGTATAGCCATCGTATGTTTGTGGATGAGTAATAACTATTATCGGTAAATGGCAGGCAGCGTTTACATATTTCAGAGAGCAGAGAGGTTGGTACGATATATAGATATAGACGATTGTGTCATATTAGCGGGCAGCGGGCAGCGCGTTGGCTTGGTTTTTTTTCTTTCGTGTTTGAATTTCCTGTCCGTCCAACCGTCCGTCCACCCGTCCAACAAAATCGTACGATAAATTTCTTGTATCTCGTTTTCGGTGCAAACGAAAGAGACGGTTGGTGCTGCTGAGAGGGAGAGAGAGAAAGAGAGGAATTTATGGCTGTCTGCCCCGCTGCACCACTCTGCTCTCCACCAATTTAGCATCGTTCTGATTAAATTGAACTTAAGCACTTTAACTAGCGAACTGGATTCGTGGCTTACCGATTAGTCTCCAGCTTGGTGAGGTCTGTGTATCCGCTCATTGTGAATTCGTGTTGCTTTCTTGTGTTGAGCTGCTTCTGCTTCTGATGCTTCTGCTGACAAACGCAGGTTATAATTGATATAAGAAATTTTCTGTTTGCCTTCGCTATTCACAAATACACGCGCACTTTCACTTGCCGTTACGTTGCCTTCAGCTGTTTCTTGGACCCGTATTCTTGCTTCGCTTTTGGTTTTGGATTACGAAATGCGCTGTCAACTGCAGTTACAGGTAGTTCAGTTAGATATGCAGCTCTTGTTTTAGTTAGTCTTGTTTAGCTTAGTGTCGTTTAGTTAGTGGCTGGATAGCTTGTACTGTCTGTTGCCCCGGCGCGATTGCTATTGCGCTGATTTCAAGAAGTCGCGGCCGTTTTATGCCAAAAAATTTGCATTCACGCACGCACGGTGTTCGATTAGACAGGCGGACGGCCTATGGCTGATGATCTTGCCCGATTCAATTAATTTATATATCAGAATTCTAAACAGTTTGCACGCGCACGGCTGCTGAACTGCTGGACTGCTGACGCTGACAATGGACAATGATGACCACAACTAGACCGACGACGACGACGACCACAACCTCAGCTAACGAGCAAAAATTTTAAATACACAGTAGTGTGACAGCCAGTGTGACGTTAAATACACTCGTCAATTTGTCAGTATATTTACGGCATATTTTGGACAAAAGTCGGTATATTTCGGTATATTTTATCGATAAAAGATTTAAAAAATCAGCTGATTTTCTCAGCTGAAATCGATAAGAAGATTTGAATTACATTCCCCAATAATTGCGGCATATTCACTCTTAGCGACTGTCCGAATGTCTCCAGCCTTAGGCTGTTAAAGTGGCTCAGGCTGAATGGTATACCACTTTTCGACGCATGCAATTTTGAATTCTGAACATAACTTACATTTCCCAGTGGGTTCACCTTTTCAATGTTTTGGGAAATGCAGCTCCAATCATCACCATATGTCGATCCAAGTAAAGTAAATAAAGAACATAATTTAAAAGTATGGAATGAGATTCATTGTTGCTACCGATTCAGTACCCGATTTAGAGAGTGCCTTAACCTTTTTGAAGAGAGCCAAAAGAGGCGAGTGGTAGGCGCCAAATATAAATTGTTTGAAAGTGACTGAGTGAGAGAGTACCCCTACTGTCACTATCGATGTTCCCTCTTGAATATTGAGGAACGTAAAGTGTTAATCTGTGGAGAAAATACATCACAGAACCAAGCAAGAAGGAGAGCCCAGGTCTTAATTGATATGCGCCCCCAAAAAAATGAATTTAAATTTTATTTCTTAGCGGCGTACCTAAGACCATCGGTGCGTGGGTCTGTGAGTGCGAGATACTCCAAATTAATCTTGTTCTTATTAGGACGTTGACGTGCAATGGTTGCATCATCAAGTGGCCCTAGCGAAACCAAGCCGAAGCTTGTTATTCAGTTTTTGTTTTTTCATCCAGTTTTAAAAAGAAATGTTATCTCCTCATGATTAATTCAGGGCCCATTGCCTAGACGGCATCATTGGGAGTGATTTTTCAGGCGCTTGACGCATTTCCGCTTGGGATAAGACTTTCTCGGGTAACAGCTAGGGATAGCAATCCATTCCTTATTGTGACCTGTCGAAAATACAATTTACTGAGGGCACAAGTCCTGTTAACTATAGGGGATTAGCTTACTGAAATACTGCAGGACGCTCAACAAACTGCAATATATGGTATACCCAGCTTCCCTTCTAAGTTTGTCCACTGTCCCTTTGACACATCGGAACTTTTCCATTGTTTGAACGCTTGTTTAGATATCGAAGTTTTTCAGCTCGGGATCCCAGAATGTAGATGCTCCTATTTGTATTCTTTCAGTTTTTCTTTTTGGTCCGGTTGTAAAATTTATAATCTCCTGGGGGATAATACAGGACCTATTGCTTTGACGTTTTTGATGAGACTTTCTCGTGTAACAGCGAGGGATAGCAATGCGTTCCTCTCTGTGACCTGTGGGAAATATAATTTAATTAGAGCAAAAATCCGGTTTACTATTTGGGGTTCACTTGCTGAAAGCCTGCAGAACACTCAACAAACTGCGATATGTGGGATTTCTAGCTTTAGCCCTCCTTAGCTTGCCCGACATTCCTTGGACACATCGAAACATTTCTGTTGTTTGATTCCTTGAATATATATCCAGCATGTTTAGCTTGGGGTCCCAGAAGTAGTCTAGTCTTCCGTGCATTAAACGATCCGTCAACTCCTCAAACATCTAGAATTTATTTGTGTGGCTCAGGAAGTGGGGATCGGATTTGTGAATTGTTACTCATATGTACATACATCGATCAATATGACTGTGAGCGGCTTGTACCAGTAAGACTCCGGCTCGAACCTAATCTTCCAAAGAAAAAGAGTCTTAATAAAATAGCTCTTTAAGTTGTGTAAATTCGTCTGAACATCGCGAAATTTCTTAACGCACTTTGTTGAGACAACGAGCTTTTTCGCTGACTATGATTGTTCAAATTCACGAATTAATAATTTCCGAAACGTTATAAATTTTATTATAGGTATTTTGTGTGTTGAGGGTGGCCGAAGATGCCAGAGCCCTTTACAATAGTATTAGAGTGATACACTTGGATGAGGCAAGCGAGCCGATCTCGAGCCAAAGTAATAGATTGGGGACAAAAAGGGTCTGTTCTCCAACTATATAAAGCGGTAACTGCTAGAGCAGGCGCAGCTGCTGACGGCTTAGCGACGGCATAGGAAAGAAAAGAAAACAAGAGCGAGCATAGATAAAGACTAGATGATTAAATGAGAGCATGTTGCTGAGCGAGCATAGATAAAGCTACGCTTACGTTACGTTAGTTTTGTATAATGACAAAAATGGAAAGGAAAGTGAATTGATAGGCAATAGAACGATGGTACAAAATTTACACTCGGGCTTCGCCCGAACATACTCCCCCCGTGGAAGGATCCATGCCTTTCACCTCATCTCGTAGAGGCAATAGACATAGTTTTGCAAGTGCTCTTCGGCTAACACCTGTAGCCATCCTGATTAAGGCGACTCGAGCTACGCCTTCAGCTCCTGGGATGAGCTCGAGGATTCTCGCTAGAGGCCACTTCAGAGGAGGGAAGTTCTCGTCCTTAACAAGAACGACATCATTGACGTGAAGCTCAGGATTCCGGGTGCGCCCCTTCGTTCTTTCTTGAAGACTGGTTAAATACCATTGGCGCCAGCGAGACCAAAAGATTTGCTGAAGCTGTGTGACCTTCTGCCAACGGTCGAAGCGATCGACGTTTAAATGAACCAAGTCAGGCTCCAAGAAGGTTGTGATGGGGGCGCCAACCAGAAAATGGCTGAGTACATCGAGATCCGCAGGGTTCTCTGAAATAGGAAACAATGGCCTTGAATTAATGATTGCACAGATATTGCACGCGAGAGTGCGCAGCTCATCAAATCCAAGAAGCGAGGATCCAAGGGCACGTCGAAGATGATGTTTAGCAAGCTTGACTGACGCCTCCCACAATCCTCCAAAATGTGGCGATATAGGAGGAATGAAACGCCAATCGATGCAATCGGCGAGACAAGCTTGATGCACGGCTTCTTGATGACTGTCGCTTAGGAATAGCGACTTAAGTTCCACCAGTTCGTTCCGCGCTCCAACCAAATTTGTGGCATTATCTGACCAAATACGAATCGGTCTTCCACGGGTGCAAATGAAACGGCGAAGAGCAGAGAGGAACGCAGACGTTGTAAGATCCTTCACAAGCTCGATGTGAACCGCCTTGGTGGAGAAGCATATAAAAATGCTCATGTAGCACTTTAGTGGGGGCCGGTTTGAACTTCTGATTTACACAGGAACGGACCGCAATATTCCACGCCGGTAACTAAAAATGCACGAGATTCGCTGACTCTGCCCACCGGAAGATCTGCCATTATTTGCTCGAGAGTTCGAGGCTTCACTCTAAAGCACTTTTGGATTACGTGTGCTACGGTCTTTCGGCCACCGATTGGCCAGTACGTTTGACGAATGATGGCTAATAGCGACTGGGGTCCAGCGTGAAGGTGTTTTTCGTGTAAGTGCCGTATCAGAGCAGAAGTGATGGAATGATTTTAGGGCAATATTATGGGATGCCGTGCTTCGAAGTCCAAGGTAGAGTTTTTAAGACGCGAGACGATCGAGCTTGAAGCCTTGATGTCCTTTCGCGTTTCCAGGGCTCTTATTTCAGTAGATAGACGTGATTGCTGAGTAAGACGAAGAAGCAGTTCGGTTAAGTTCCTCCTCCACAGTTATTCCAGACTTTCGTCGATGAATGAATTTGCATACAATTTACAAACTTTGATTCTTCAACCAAATATCTTGACGCGCAGTTTGTAATTAGTATGGTTTTTCGTGCCTCCAAAACCGGCTCTGGAAGAGCAGGCGTACTTGGCCATTGATCCTTACTGGCTGTCAAGTATGTAGGTCCATACTTCCAAAGATGAGAATTGATGAGCTCAGCTGGTAATGATCCTCGAGAAAGCATATCGGCAGGGTTTAGATCAGTTGGCACGTGCAGCCAAGACATTCCAGATGTGAGTTCCTGAATAACAGAAAGTCTATTAGCGACAAATACATTGAAGTTGGATGGTTGATTTTTGATCCAAGCCAAAACGACTGTGGAGTCACACCAGCAATAATAAGAGCAATTGAAGTTCATCAAAGACACTTTATGCGTAAGCTGAGCGAGTAGCGCTGCACCACATAATTCCAACTTGGGTATTGTGATAGTCTTCAGTGGCGCTACACGAGATCTGGAAGATAGAACATTTGCCTTGACTCCATTGTCGCCTTGCGAAACAGCGTAGATGCAAGCTCCATAAGCACTCATGCTGGCATCACAAAATTCATGCATTTCAAGGTTGCTGCTTCGAAGAAACGATAGGCGCGGGAAAGAAATTTGTTGCATAGAGTCAAACTGCTGAATAAAGTTGATCCAAGTTGTGCGTAAGGAGACTGGCAGACTTTCATCCCAATGAAGCTTTTCTTTCCACAGCTGCTGTATAAATATTTTTGCTTTAGTAATTACTGGCCCTATAAGTCCGTGTGGATCATAAAATCGTGCAATAGCTGACAATACAACTCGCTTAGTTGGTTTCGAAGAGACTTGATTGGGACAGAATGAAAATAATAGCTCATCCGAAGTGGGATTCCATGCTAAACCTAGCGTCTTGGTTACATCGCTGCCATCAGTAAATTTAACAAATGTTTCCCTATCTTCATGGGGTGTTTGATCGAGTACAGATGTATCGTTGGAACACCATTTCCTTATCTTGAAATTTCCTTTGGCTAAGAGTCCTGACACCTGGCGAATTATTTCCAGCACCTCATTTGTAGTATCTCCCCCCGTTGCAAATCATCCACGTAAAAGTCCCGCAGCACAACTTCAGAGCCAATTGGATATGACGAACTCTCGTCTGCCGCTAGTTGGTGCATAGAACGGACGGCCAGAAATGCTGCTGGTTTCGTTCCATAGGTCACGGTATCCAGCTTGAATGTTCTTAGCTCCTCGAGAGTGAGTCACGCCACAGTATGCACTGCAGAAAACTATCTTGGGGCGAGACACGGACGCATCTATACATTTTACAAATGTCACCAGTCAATGCTATACGAACAATCGTAACTAACTTTGGCTGAATTGTTGGGCCTGACATCAATATATCGTTGAGGGAATATCCTGTAGATGTACAAGCGGATCCGTCGAAAACTACTCGGAGTGATGAGGAAGAAAAAATTTGCATTGTTTAAGTGCGTCACCTTTGACAGGGGACATGTGATTCAAATCGACGTATTCCTTTATAAATGCGGCGTATTGGGCCTTGAGAAGTGATTTGCGAACCAACTTGCGCTCTAGATTGAGGAATCTGCGATAGGCTTGTTGATAAGAATCTCCAAGAAGACTGTCACTCAGCTTTAAAGGCAACTGAACGCAGAACTCGCCACTTGGAAGCCGACCGCAATGTTTTTTGAAATGTTCCTCGCAAGCAATTTCCTCCTTTGTTGCTTCTGTAGCGGGACCGTGGCAGTTTTCCACTGCCCAGAACCTTCGCACTAGCTCATCCAAACCAACGGTAGGCGTTTGACTCAATTCCGTCGAACTAGGGGCAGCTAGGAGCACTGAGCTGTGGGAGTAATGACCTCCACCTGTGACAACCCAGCCGAGACGGGTTTTTTGTATTATAGGAAGTCCCCTCTCCAATTTGATCTGTCCAACGCATAAAATGACGTAAAATAAGCTGGCTCCAATAAGTACATCGATGCGCTGAGATTTGTTGAAGTGTGGGTCAGCAAGGCTGATATTGGATGGCATTTCCCATTTAAATACATCTAATGAAGAAGCAGGCTTGTTTCCTGTAATACGTGGAGCAACGAGAGCTGTGAGACTCGTGAAGTAATCGGAAGTCCTGGATTGAATGACCAAATTAACTGAACCTTCCGTGTGAAATGCAGAATCAGCGCCGATACCGGATACTGATACCGACCCTTTGGCTCGTTTCAGATGAAGCTAGAAGCACTACTTCTGAGCTTAGATTCTGAGCAGGAGGCGAGCATGGTGATGAAGCGTCAACAAGAGAACTTGAAAGATTGGGGCCTGAGCATGAGGCTGTCTGAATAGGAGAAGTAGTAGCGTTTGCAGGTTCCGTGTTAACTGACGTAGGCAGCGGATTGTTGATATATAAAAGGGTATGATGCTTTTCACCGCATGTGCGACAAGAGCCTGAACTGCAGGAGGTATTCCGATGTCCCTTCTTTAAACAGTTGAAGCAAACTCTAAGCTTCCTTGCCTCTCTAAGACGCAAATATGGCGAAAGGTTTCCAAAGCGAGTGCAGCTGTAAATGTTATGCCCTTTACTATCACAGAATACGATTGTATTTGTGGCAACAAGACTGTGTTTTGAATCAACATAGCTTGATCCATGGTCTCCATGGCTTGACATCTCCTCTCCAAAAAAACCGAAAAATGGTCCCATGTTGGTATGACGTTAGGGGGCGACAGCTCCTCCCATTTGGTCCTGGTATCAGAGTCGAGATACTTGTATGTAGAGGGAACGATGATGCATCCTGCTATTTCCTCCATGGTACACATCGACCTAAGCGCTCTCATGTGAGAATGAAGCTTGACCGATAAAGTACGTAGCTTTGTAGTTGACCCATCTTCAATCTTCTCATGCCTCAGAATCTCAGCGACGTGTGCCTGAAAGATTAAACGTTTATTATTGAAACGATTGTTTAAAATGTCCAATGCAATATCATAATTGCTCTCCGATACTTTCAAAGAGCGAACAGCCTCCAGGGCAGGTCCATCCAAACATGAGCGCAGGTGCTAGAACTTCTCAATCTTTGATAGAAAGGGCTCCTGATCTATTAATGTGCTAAACATCGAGTAAAAGTCTTCCCACTCAGTATAACCTCCACGGAAAGTGGGAAGTTTAATGTCACAAATATGATATCGTGACCGTACATTTCCGGAGGCAGTAACGTTGAGCTCGGGTCGTATCGTTGAGTGATGCGGCATGTTCTGGGTAGTACTGCGGAGTGCTGAGCGAATACGAACTTCGATTTCCATCGCCAAATCCTCAAAATTGTTGCTTAAGTCGCTGCCAATTTCGCTTACATCAAGCTCTTCTAAATTAGAATGAGTAACATTAAATGAGTCAGACATTTTTTCCAAGAATTTTAAATGAACACTTAGCGCATCTTCACTGATTGGGTTGTTTTCATCATTCAATATCGTCTCTCGAAGTGAAACGGCTTTGTTGTATATTGAGAGTGCCTTTAGTTTGTAAAAAGACACCCTGTTTTCCGGCATGTCATTAGACTCATCCATTTTCGACAGGCAGCAGCGAGCAAAGCACAAAGAAGAATCGAAGAACCAACCGTTTGATTTTTTTTGGTATGCAAGCGCAAGTGCAGCGAACCCGAAGCCGCTAATGCACGTAGCTGTATTAGTGCTTGTAAGCAAGCGCGCGACGAAATGGGAACTAACTGCTTCGCGTTCAAACAGTTATGTTTAGTGAATAATTTTCACTGTTTATAATTGTTTATTTCCAAATTGTTATTGACGATCACGTCGGGGTCACCAAATGTTGAGACAACGAGATTTTTCGCTGACTATGATTGTTCAATAATTTCACGAATTAATAATTTCCGAAACGTTATAAATTTTATTATAGGTATTTTGTGTGTTGAGGGTGGCCGAAGATGCCAGAGCCCTTTACAATAGTATTAGAGTGATACACTTGGATGAGGCAAGCGAGCCGATCTCGAGCCAAAGTAATAGATTGGGGACAAAAAGGGTCTGTTCTCCAACTATATAAAGCGGTAACTGCTAGACCAGGCGCAGCTGCTGACGGCTTAGCGACGGCATAGGAAAGAAAAGAAAACAAGAGCGAGCATAGATAAAGACTAGATGATTAAATGAGAGCATGTTGCTGAGCGAGCATAGATAAAGCTACGCTTACGTTACGTTAGTTTTGTATAATGACAAAAATGGAAAGGAAAGTGAATTGATAGGCAATAGAACGATGGTACAAAATTTACACTCGGGCTTCGCCCGAACACACTTGATTACATTCCGGCCATTCTCGTGTTTACCCCTTAACATCGCCTTCTCGGCCTCGTAAAAGGAAGATCGAAATGAAATACTTTCGGTTATGAGCGGTTTTTTAATGGTTTGTGTACAATGAGATGCTCCAACGTTGGATCTTCTTTTTGCTTACCATATACTGCTCTATCCCGCTCCTTAATTTCAATGTACTTACGGTAATGCCGCGTTAGATTTTCTTCCAAGAATTCCTTGGAATTCATTTTAAGCATCATTTTAAGAAAGAAAAAAATGTATAGATGCAGCTACTGGTTGGTGATGCACAATAAGATTTTTGAATTGGACTAAAATTTAGTCACTAAATATGGGCAAACGCATCAGAGTTGCTGTGTCTTTATCGAAACACATCGCGATAGATGTAGTACATTTTTAATAAATTTATTGCTTTTTGAAATGTTTATAAAAATATTCAAAAAATTCTAGAGTTAATGCTTAGCCCAGCCGGATACTGAACTTGATTCCACACAGAGTCGAACTCTTCTTCTTGGTTATCCTTGTCCTGCAGCACGCATTGGTAATCATGGAAAAATGGGTTTTCGTGTTTGTACAAAATCATTTCCGCCGAACTAGTTTCTGTTTTATTCAGTTGATAAACAATTACTATCAATATTATGTGCCTCGACTAGCGAAGCGTGGACTCCTTAATGAGCCGCAGCGGCAGCCTTGGCAGCGATCTCGTCCTCCTTGGCGTGCAGGGCAACCAGCTCCGCCTTCTTGGTAGCAATGCGCTCCTCACGACGCTTGCGGGCCTCGCGCACCTTCTGTCGCCTGGCCTCGGCCTGGTCAGACAGCATCTTGCTGCGCTGCTTCTCGGCCTTCTTCTTGTGGATGTACTCCATAAGGACGCGCTTGTTCTTGAACACATTACCCTTGCACTTCATGTACAAATCGTGGTACAGGTGGCGATCAATCTTCTTGCTGTCGCGGTACTTCTTCAGCAGACGACGCAGCACACGCTGACGCTGCATCCACAGCAGCTTAGTGGGCATACGGGCGTTTGCCATACCCTTGCGCTTACCGAAACCGCAATGGCGACCCTTGCGACGGGCCTCGGTGTTCTTGCGCACACGGTAGCGGGAGTGCACCACGACGGGCTTCTTGATGATCAGACCATCCTTGATCAGTTTGCGTATGTTTTGACCTGGAAGACAAGAGGCGGCCATCAGATGGTTATTCAATGAGCCTATATCTAGCCGGCGAGCAGCACTTACGCGAGTTTGTGTTGGCGATCTCGTTGATTTCATTGGGATCCAACCAAACCTTTTTCTTGCCGCAACGCAGTACAGAGGCTGCGAGCCTCTTCTGGAGCTTTAGAGAACTGCAAATAATGGACAAGCATTAGTTCATGAAAACAGCGTGCTTGTGTTTGTGTGTGTCTGTATGTGTGAGTACGTTCAAGACATTTCACAATTATTGGCCGAAAATTTAGTTGCACTCATGTTGTGTGGCACGAGCCGTGCTGCACCACCGCCCCGCCGCACTTTTCACATATTTCGGCACCACAAAAACGGCTAATTCACGCATTTTTACAACACTCAAATGTACCTCATGCTGTCGCTCGTCGCTCGTCGTGGCTGGGAAAGAAAGAAAAATTTGACAGGCGGAAGTAGGCAGCAGGGTGACAGCGGAATCATCGAAAAAATATAGCGTCTGACCCTCAGAAATATACCAAAATATACCGCCTCATTTTCAAAATATACCGTGATATGCTTACGAATTGTTAAAGTTCCATCATATTCCTCGATTTTGATATTCCGTCGAATACTTCTAGCTAGATAGAACTCTCAGTCATGCCCACATAACTGTATCCGATGAATGAATCTATTTCCTATTTGACTGGCTTATTTTAAATACTTGCTTTTATTGGATCTTGTCTAAAAAAAGGTTTTAGTAAAAAATTCAACAAAACAACGTAATAAAACGCCATGCGTTATTTTCGGACAACAAAGAGGAAGAATAAGAAGTATATAGCCGAACAGCTGCTTTAAAACGTAATTAATAATGACCTTGCTTAGATTTATACGATTAGTTTCGTTTTCCAAGCTGTTGACCTTATCTCATGAATATGATTACTGTCTTGTATATACATATATCTCGATCCCGATACCTATTCTTGGTACCTTTAAGAAGACAATTAGCTGAAAATGTCGTTAAAATAGCTTTAAAACAGAGACTGACTAGTTTCTGCATATATTGGATCTTTAGATAAATGTTGCCAGCAACATATGACATTGAGCTGAAAAGGACATTGTGGCGATGAAAAATCACCCCACAAAGAGAGGATATCCCATCACATAATAGAGAGGAAATCCCACAAAACTTGAGCGCCAAATAGAAATTGTTTGAAAATAAATGAGCGACAAGGATTTAAATGCAATCCATTGGAATAAATGATGCACGGAAGTACGATTTGAAAGAGCTCTGGTAAAAATATACGTCATGCTGTCCTTGCTCGTCGTGCCTGAAATAGGCAGTCTAAAGGCTGATCCTCAGAAATATACCGCATCATTTCAAAATATACCGAAGCAAAGACGAACTTAGCCTTCTCTATTTAAACATGAGAACTTGAGTAAAACCGGGGAAGAATGGAGCAGGCGAAATGGATCGCACGATACTGGAAGCTGAAAAGAACTGGATTTATTAAATTTTTAAACATTAAAAATGATCGTTGGAATTTCCATATATCGATAGATTAAATGGCGGAATAGGTGGAAGCACTAACCATACATATATGTGCGAATTCATGTGTCTTCCGGTTCCGGGACACTCTTTCTTCCGTCCCACTCTGTTTTCTCCGCCTTTCCCGTCTGATCATCGTCTGTACCTCCTCCGCGGGTGTTTCCGACGCAGCTCCTAGCCTGGTCGAAATAATGTCAGCAACTTCTATTCATACGCCGTCCCGGACTTCAGCTTTGAGACGCGTAAGTGAATCAGTATATAATTTTGGATATATTTTATAAAATATCATCCTTCACAGAGGACCTACATATTTACCCTACGCTTTGGCACAAGCCGAGTCGAATCCGATAACCCCCGACAGACAACTATCCTGATAAAAAAAAGGCGTGGCACGCAAAGATCGGTTAATATATAGCGGAGAAAACTAAATATTTGTGATTGGGGCCATGATGTCCTTAATCCTTGATAAAAGACTCCATCAAATTAGGGACATTTTTTCGAATACAGGAAGCCATCGCACGCCCAGATCGGATGTGTTGGAGTCCTAAGCGAAGCATCAAGGACCATTTTCTGATCACGGCAGATCAGATCCTTGGTTCTTGATAAGGACTGTACTTGATTAAGGATGCTATTCGGAACACAGGAAGCAATCGCACGTGGCGATCTGGCCACAAATAAGGGAGAAAGATATATATTTCTGGAGAAAATACCCTTGCTCCTTGGTCCTTGATATGGAATGAATTAGATCAAGAAAGCTACAAATAACGGCGAAAACAACAAAAGTTGTTGTCAATTGTTTTACAAAAATTTGTTGTTGTACAACAATGGAGAAAATAAATAGGGAGACAGGAAGGCTGTCTCTGTTTTTGTAGTAGTCCGTTAGTCTAATGTCATAAGACCATGACCGGCAAAATGATGACAAAAAGAGTCTATGGATATCGATATCTTCACTGAAACTTCAACTGCCACCAGCTGATGGCAACTGCTCGCTACCCAACACTGCCCATATTCTCCGCAACAACAAAAAGGAAACGGGGCTAATTTACAAAACGACGAAAAATTTGTCTGCATCTGAGAAAATTAACAATGCAGCACACACTCAGACGTTGCTTGGGCATGGCCCGCACGCCCCTGCTGCGCCTTCATCATAGTCCCATCGCAGTCGCAAATAGAATATCATTCGCATCAGTGCCGCAGGAGGAACACAAAAAAGAGCAGGAGACGAGGACCGACCGTAATCATTTGCCGCGCCTCATGGACTTCCCGGAGGTTGTGTGGCCGTCGGCGTTGATCACGATCAAGAACTGGATTACAATCCAGTTCATCATCCGGCCCTACTTCGACAGCGAGTTCCAGCTCAAGGATTTCATTTTTGGCGCCAAGCAGGCACTGCAGGTTCGATTGACATGGGGCTATTTAACGCAGGGGGCCTAACTCCAGTCTCTTTAGGTGGTATCCTCTAAACTAATGGCCGGCGAACTGGAGGCTTTGGACAGCTTGGTTTCTGTCGATGAAATTGCGGAGCTGAAGCCCGTGATACAGAAACTGTCGATGTCGCAACGCCGTCAGCTGGAGATCAAGGAGAGTGACATCTACCTTTCGTTCCCCTACCAGGTGGGCATCATTTTCGACGAGGCCAACGACAAGTTGCAGAAGCGCTGGGTTGAGATTACAATGGTATTTCATGTGATGCGAGGACTGTCCGAGATGAGAGAGCGCGGCGAGGAGATACCATGGAACATGGGGTTTGTGGTGCCGGCCATCCATCTCACAGAACCCTTCAACTGATGAGTCATCTTTTTCATTGCAGAATTCTGCCGGAGTACCAGGATAAGGTCTTTATTTGCAACTACCGCTTCATCAAGGAATTCACTACCGGCCAACACTCAGACTGGACAATCAATGTGGCAAATCATTTTAGAGCGATTGATCTGATCAACGAAACGAAATAACAAAAGCCCCAGCCGCAGTGCAGACTGTTTTGTTCGTTAAGCACTAGTTGATATTCGTTAGCGCATCCGCATCCAGCTTCTGCGTTGGAATAAAAGTTTTGTTTTGCCGCATTTAGGTATACAAAATTACATTTTTAATTGTGGAGCTTCTGATTTTAAATTAAGTTCATGTGAAATGAGTTGTAGTCCGCGGAGTGCGACCCCCGCTTAGTACTGCTTCTTCGCTTCATCTTGACGAGTGCTGTAAAAGGAGGAGGGAGGTGTTTGGGTTAGTCCCCAAATTCGGGTAATGGCAAAGCAAATAAAAATTAGACCCCCTGGTGCCATTGTTTGTCTGATGCTTATAGAGGCAATTGTTTAGAGTGCAAATAATTCGGAATGATTTCTTGGAATGGCCGCATTGGCCAGAGGCTGCTTATCTGGAAACGCTTTGAACATGCAAATCTATTGAATATAGAAGGTGTCGCCGCCAAGTCTCCGAAATCGGTTTATGTTTGTCTGAATGTAGAAAGAATCATCTGAGGTGATCGCGATGAGCCGCCCGATGGCGGAGCGGAGCCCACTTTGTCATGCATTATTAATGGCCCTTGGCATATATATCGCGTATGCATACTAATTGGTGTTCATTTTAATTTCGATATTTTACACAGAAGATTTCTCAATCGACGAAGACCACGTCGCTGCTTGTTGGTGCTGTCCTCTCCGCTTCTATTCCCTTCTATCCACTACATCTTTCTCTACTCTGCTCTTCTGACTATGCAAATCAGTGCAGCCATGTCACCACAAACTGTTGTTTAACGGGCGCAGTACGGCCGCCGGTGGTTGGTCAAAATTTACTCAATAATTGTGCACGACAGGTCGGACGTACAATCATGCTCTAAGCCTGAATTGGAATAGGAATTGGTTTTCTCGTCTCTATTTTTTTTTTTTGGCACTCAACTTTACGACTGGTTGTGCACTACTAAACACGGTTGTCACTCACTTCTTTTTCGACTGATCGTTGGGCTTGGGCGGAGATGGGGTTGCGTTGTGGTGCGTACAACGGTGCAGCTTTGATTGCGAGCTGTTAGCCTGTTTAGCTGACTTTTATACTAAGGAGCTTTAACGGCTCATACACTGAGCGCAATTCCCAGCAGCCAGCCCCGCTCGCTCGGAGCTTTCGCATGTGGAACCGGATTTTCAACGATTGACTTAAGGTTTTTTCAGCTGAATTTTTCGGCAAGCAGTCAAACGGTCTGTCTGTTCAGTCCACCAGTTCATAGGGTGGAATGGAAATGCGAGTTTATCACAGATTTATCTGTCCACTCCCCAGGCCTCTGCCCAGATCTCTGGTTTTGTGTTTATTTGATCGTTATTCTTGTTTTTGTTTTCTTTTTTGGCGGCTCTCACGTACGAAATTCATAGGAAAAACATTGACTTACCTGAAAATTGAAATTTAAATGTTGATTTTGCCAGTCCGGACCGAGTTCCGAGCTGGAGTTGGACTTGGACAGAGCCGAGCATGGAGAGCGGAGATCTGAGACACTCACTGATCTGGCTTTAGCTGGTTTGGTCTCTGACTCTGACTTGGTTTAACGATCGCATTTAGTTGTTTCTGGTGCTGGTGCTGTTGTTGTTATTGTGGCTGTTGTTGTTATTGTTGTTATTGTGTTGTAATCACTTTTATGCATTTCCATTTCCC
Source organism: Drosophila miranda (assembly GCF_003369915.1). Classification (NCBI taxonomy): domain Eukaryota; kingdom Metazoa; phylum Arthropoda; class Insecta; order Diptera; family Drosophilidae; genus Drosophila; species Drosophila miranda. The sequence goes on from NW_022881603.1 coordinate 32,932,995, forward strand.
TTTTAATTATCTTTCGGCTCATGGATCGCACGCACAAGTCTAGACCCGACCATATTGCGAAAGCTTTACCGCCGATTTATTCCAACTGGTCTAACAAATCGGGATTTACCCCACTGCCTTGGGTGGACATGCTCGTACATATGTATTTGTTGCCGTCTTAGCCATGACTAGGGGGTTTTTCCGCCTTTTTGGCAGATAATATTTAGCTCCAACGGTCGGTCAGCTGTACAGGGGACAAGAGGACGTCTGCTAATGGATTCGGGACTCGAGCTCAGACTGATAATTCTAGCCGCTTTGGGGCAACATTAATTAACTATAAAAAAGTAAAAATACACTTTATATTCGTATAATTATGTACTTTCGCAGCTTTTATGGCACTATGGCACTGCCAATGACGCAGGCGATTCTAGAAAAAGCGCAATTATCAAGCATATGAAGACGATCTGGCTGCTGGCTGGCTCAATGGATTACCTAGACAGGCTGCGAAAAGGTTAATAAATCACCTCGACCGGCGTTGACCCGACTCTCCACTGTGATATAACATCCGAGCCAATTATACAAACAACTTTCGGCTTGTTTGGAGGCGATTAGCATTTAAATTGGGCCCTCCTTTGCCCCAAGCGGCAGTCGTCACATATGTATCGATTTATGCAAATCGAGAGTAATCGGGAAAGGAAAAAAACGGCCAACACACGACATTGCGTTGACGCGAGAGGAAAAGAGACAAAGGGTTGCTTACCTTGAAACCGCATCGGGGCATCAGCCAGAGAGAGAGACATGGGCATGACAGGGGCATGTTCAAAAGTTCAGGTTCAGGAAAGATGAACAAAATCAAGTACAATAAAGGTAAACAAGAAAAGAAGGCTATCCTCCAACGGATCGAAGCATTGAACTCCCTTTCCGAAACGGAGTTAGTTAGTTTTCAGAAAACCCAATAGCAAGTTTTCAAAATAATAAATACATAGACATAAGTATGTATCAATTATTTAAATGGCTGAATAGACACGGAAGCATTTCTTTCTAGGAGCGTTGCAAGCTCCTGGCCAAAACGTTTCGACCCTCCTCAAGGGCATACAAAACCACAAGGTACACAGAGCAAGAAGAAGCTGAAGAAATAATGACAACGAAAAGTTAAATGTACAGATTGAATAAAGCGCAAAATAAATCTTCCACTTGGTACGTGCCCAAGTTTTCATTGTCATTGCGAGCTGCTGCCTGCCACCACACAAAAAGCGAGTCGAATCAAACAAAAGCCGCGACCTCAAACAGTCAACACGGCAAAGGTGGCGACAGAGGAATTGTAGGAGGAGGGGGAGGAGGATCAGTGGGGATTAGATGAGACCAATGTCTGGGACTAGCTTAGGCCGGGCTTGGGCAGAGCTCTGGCTCTCCTCTGACAGATAAGGTGAAAGGAGGCGAGAATTCAATTTTCAAATTAATAGTATATTATATAAAAGAAAACAACTGATAAGTGCAGTGGCAGCATCATCAGCGGCAGACCGCACCTCTAGCCTAAAACTACGAGTATTTGTATGCATGTATAGTATATGTACACTAGTCCAGCTCTCGGATCTGGCCCTGGGCCGGGGCCTGGAACTGAGCTCAATCACAACCTAAATCAGAGACTATTTGACAGCCTCATCAGAAACTTGGCCGCATTGCGTAAGGTGGCGATCTGTTGTCGGAAACACCGTTTCAAGGCAGGCGTTTGTGGTGCCGCGGCCGCAGATCTTGCGATAGAGATCCACGTAACCGAGATTGCCCCAGGCCACACGGATCACTTTGAGGGCGCTCCACAGGGCGAGCAGCAGCAGCAGAGCCATGCAGGGTGCCTGCACGTGGGGCAGCACCTTCACATTGATCCACATCAGCCTGAGCACGAAGTCGGGCAGCTTACCCATTTCCTCCCATTTACCCAGCCTTCCATTTCCCTCCTCAGTGGGAGGGAAATTTCCATGGGGGTTGGAGGCTGTTTCCACTTACAAACTCATACCAGAAGGTGGGCAGCAGCATGTTGCTGAAGGTTTTCAGTCTCCTGCTGTAGGAAGAGAGCTTCGGCATGGGTATGTTTGACTGGAAGCGGTACTTCTCGTTGACAGGTATGCCTGTCGTGGGCTCCATCAGGATGAACGGCTCGTGCTCCTCGGCATTCGGATTGTAGCCTTCGTAGTGCTCGCTCCAGTTGTAGCTGCTGCCATAGAAGTGTGGCGCCGAGAACGGCGATGGGGCATCATCTGGAACCGATGCAAAAACGTGAGAAATAATTCAAAAATGTTGTGAGGGAATCCCCCGATCGACTTACTTATCACACACTTGGAGACGTCAAACATCCCTTTGTGCAATTTGATGCCGTATGTAGTGTCCATGCACTTTGGGGGCTCCTGGCCGGGCTGCAGCAGCAGGTATCGGTAGGTGTCGAGGCCGGCGTAGCGCTCTGGACGCGGCAGGACTCGATGGCCACGACGTTAAGCGGTGTTTCTGGCTGCAGGAAGGACGGGAAAAGTGAGTTGGCGCCGCTCACGTTGTAGGGGCAGGCGTCATTGGACCACTCTTCGCTGCGCGGCAGCTGCTCTTTGATGACCTGCTGGCCGTTGAGGGTCTCGATGCGAAAGAAGTTGTCACTGCCTTGCTCCGGGCCAATGTTCACCGTGTAGACCTCCTCCTTATCCTTGAGAGCCTACGGGTGGAAGCGTATAAGAATATGGCCAGATGAGATGGAATCGAACCGCTTACATTGTGCAGCGGTCGGCAGTTGGAGGACAGGGCGAAGGGCAGTAGGTTGGATACCAGCTGTAGGGAGGGTCGTGTGAACTCCCAGAGGAAGTAGTAGACGGAGCCGGTGATGAACAAGTCCTCGAACCTAGTGATGGCATCGAAGCCAAGGACCGAGAACGGTGCCACGTGCTTGAACTTGGCCGCCGCGCCCAGTAACACGTTGTTTGGCGAGGTGATGGTCCAGTTGAGGACATCGGGAGCAACGCTCTCCTCTGGCAGGAACTCCACATGGCGGTAGCGATTTTTTCGGTACGGCACATTGTTTTCTGTGCGACTGAGGATGTCGTTGTAGCCCACTATTTTGTAGGTGATCGGTCTGATCTGGTCCACTTTCAGCCGCTTGTCGCGCCCGCTCTCAAACTCGGCGGCGCTCGTCACGTTGAACAGGTAGCTCTTGAGCTTACCAAACGGAGAGTTCACCCAGCTGTCCATGGTGGGCATCTCCTGGCGGAAGCGGACATGTTCCCGGGCCACCACTACGCGATAGTCCCAGATGCAGGACAGCACAAACAGATAGAGACTCGTCAGCACGAGAAACACATAGAGAGCTACTCTCAGCTTCTGTCCAGGCATCATCTCTTAAGAAAAGTTCAGAGATCTTGGTACTAAGACGAATAGTCAGATGGAGACAGCAACTGGCCGGAGAAAGAACCTCGTCTGTTCGGGAGATAACACGCGATCCGTTTGACTCGAAATCTAAGCGCTTTGGACACTGGTGTTACAATCACTTATCACGACTCTTGGCCAGCGGAACGGAATGAAATGAAAACAAAAAATATATGAAATCAAAATAACGGAAAGGCTATCAGATTGCTGAATCTGGACCAGATCAGATAATTTTTATAGCCAAAAGGAACAAATCAATTTGCACTGGCTTCGCAGCGCCCGACGTCACGCTCAGACTGATTTTCTGTCTCTCTCGCACGCACTCCTTGTCGTGTCGTTTAATATTAGCTGCGTCTGCCGGAGGAGAGCCATACTGACTTAGTATCGGGTATAATTGTAGAGTTGCGGTGTCCGCAGCAACTCACAACGTTCCCCCTCGTTTATTGTTGTTATTTTTATTAAGAAATACAAATATTCTTTTGTTTCGGGAACCCATCTAGATATTCTATGGCTACTGAATGGGGATAGGCAATTTGAGAACCAAATATGTAGAACTTAAGCCAACAAACATTTTGCGGGTGAACGTGAACCCCTGCTTTGGATTCTGTTGAAGCTTTCGGGGTTGTGAAGGCGAGGGGAAGAGGGGATTTGATTCCGGTCTATGCCTAATTAAAATAATATCGTAATTAATTGCATATTATACACATATAAATTGTACATGGGATAGATACAATAGATGTTTGCTATTGGATCGATAATGAAGCACATTTGTATGGAGGACGGAACATTGCTTTATTTTTTATATGAGAAACGTTTCGGGTTTGGTTTGTGACTTGTTTGTCTTGACATCGAATTTCAACAAGTGGTACAACGGGGCACGGGGAATTGTGGCGTTGTTGGGGTATATTAATTCAGTTTTGGTATAACAAATCAAAGTTTAAGCTAAGTCGAAGCTTTGAGCCTTAATGCGATCACGACTATTGCGTAGGACTACACATCATCATCAAAATTTCATAACGATTACTTACAAAGATAACCTACATACAATACAATAGATACAGATACAGATACAAGTACAGATACACATACAAAATACATACAAGTCTTCCCATCTCCATTTGTTCTAGACTACAGACACTCACACACACCCCCCACCGGATCAAATCCGAATCGATCTGATCGGATCGGATGGGTGCAGGGGATGGGTTATGGGAATGGAATGGAATGGGCTAGTCCCAGTTACCTATCTACACTAAATTAAGACACCCAGAGACCGACCCTTCGATACGTCTACTGATCATATCATCATATCATCCAAAACTCGACAAGCTCTAGTATCTGGCGGGCTGGGTGTCCTTGTTCTGCTTCTTGTTCATGTCCACTTGGTCGGTGGCCAGGTAGTTGGAGCCCTCCAGATGCAGGGTGCTCTGCCGGTGAGAGTTGCGGATCAGGCAGAAGGTCGACAGCAGCAGCAGGGCCACCCTCAGGGCGAACAGGCCGACAATCAGAGCCACACGTATCTTGGGCGGCACTTGTTCGGCAAAGCGCATCATATCGGTGACCTCATTGGGCAGGCTGTCAATCCCCTCCTCGAACCACAGAATGGGGAAGATGATGTCTGGGAAGTTGGCCACTTGCTTGATGTCGAACACCTGGCTGACGGCCAGATTGATTTGGATACGAGCTCGAACACGCAGAGTGGTTCCCATTTTCTATGGGATAAAGACAGAAATGAATGACCATTACAGGAGAACTGACAGGAGGAAAGGGTCGCCTTTCTTACCGGCTGCACATCGATGAAGAACTGATGCTTCTCCTTCTCTGGCGGCGAAATGCCCTCCACCTGTGTCCGCAGGCTCTCGTCGCCGAGATAGAAATGGGGGAAGCTTAGCATGATGGGGGAATCTGTACGGGAGAGACATTTGTTAGTGTCAGGAAGGGATCTTTTGAGGCCCAGTGAGTAGTACCGTATTGACACAGCGAGACGTTGAAGAGACCGTTGGGGGAGCACGAGGGCTGGCCGGCGGGGCAGAAGCACATGTTCTCCGGGTGGCTCTCGACATCGGCAAAGACCCACTCGGGTGGGGTGAAGCAATAGCCGGGCACCTCGTTCGAGGTCATCACCTCCTTTTCGAAGACCAGCGGCATCAGGCGGCAGAGATCTTTGTCGTACACATGCAACACACGGTCGTGGTCGATGTGCGGGGGGAAGATGGAGCCGTCAGTGCCGTTCAGGTGATTGCACTCATCGGTGGTCCAGTGGGGCAGGTGGGTGCGACCGTTGTACTGGTCGATAATGCCGTACTTCTCGATGTCATCGACGCCTGTGTTGACGGTGACGCGGACGGAGGAGGTGCCGTTCTTGCCGTACAGCAGGCCGAACTCCTCGTATGGCAGCTTCTGCTCCTTAGGCACCACATCCTTGGCCAGCTTGAGCAGCGGATCCTCGTATCCCCAGAGCAGCTGTCCCACGGACACCTGAACGAACGGCTTGATCTTCAGTATGTCCATGATGCTGGCCATGGCCAGACGCAGGAACATGGGATGGGCAAGATCAGGGTTAATCAGATTGCAGCATTTTTTGTAGAAGCCAGGGCACTCCCAGGGCACTCACCTGGCCGCATGCTTGCTTTGGGAGGTGGCACTCAGCATGGGAATGTTGGGCACAATCACCACGTCATCTTCGGGGCCCCTTCTCCACGATGTTAACCTTTTCCCAGCTCTCGCTGCAAGTCGGAGATGAAGGGAGAGAAGATCGTATTAACATTGACGTTTAGGTGCAGTTTAAAGATCACTTACCTGTAGACATAGGGACCCACCTCATCGACAATGGCCTTGGAGCCATTGCTGAGGAAGTCATCGGCATTGGTCACATTGTAGATGTACAGACTGATGTGGGGCTCCACCGGCGGCTTGGCCCACCAGCCGAAGGTCTTGGCGCCGGGCCGCAGAGCCACCATGCGGTCCACAATGGCATTGATCAGCACGGAGAACTCGCAGGCCACCAAAACGCCTCCCACTATCAAAATCGACGCAATGGCGATCGTAATCCCTGAACAACCAAGGAGAATTATTCAACGAATGTACAGCGATTGCATAAATCAGTGGATGATTGGAATGAGTCAGACCCTGTGAGCGGGAAGGTGGGAAAGTGTTGGCTTTGTTGGCTTCGATCGAGACAAATATTTGAGTTGGAACTCGACTGGGTCAGCTCGGCATAAATATTTATACATCGAACGAATAGAACACTAGTGTACATATTGCGGAACATGAATCACTTTGTTTTCCAATTAGCATTTTTACAACCGATGGAGAGAGATGCCCGATCCGATCCGCGCTGATTGCCGAGCACATCATCCACATTAACATTGTCGAACTTGCTGGTGTACTGGTCCGGAGCGGCGGCCGCCAGTCCGGCGAGCACGCACAACACAATGGCCAGCGAAGCTTTCATCTTGACGAGTGCTGTAAAAGGAGGAGGGAGGTGTTTGGTTTAGTCCCCAAATTCGGGTAATGGCAAAGCAAATAAAAATTAGACCCCCTGGTGCCATTGTTTGTCTGATGCTTATAGAGGCAATTGTTTAGAGTGCAAATAATTCGGAATGATTTCTTGGAATGGCCGCATTGGCCAGAGGCTGCTTATCTGGAAACGCTTTGAACATGCAAATCTATTGAATATAGAAGGTGTCGCCGCCAAGTCTCCGAAATCGGTTTATGTTTGTCTGAATGTAGAAAGAATCATCTGAGGTGATCGCGATGAGCCGCCCGATGGCGGAGCGGAGCCCACTTTGTCATGCATTATTAATGGCCCTTTGCATATATATCGCGTATGCATACTAATTGGTGTTCATTTTAATTTCGATATTTTACACAGAAGATTTCACAATTTCTCAATCGGCGAAGACCACGTCGCTGCTTGTTGGTTTCCCTCTGTCCTCTCCGCTTCTATTCCCTTCTATCCACTACATCTTTCTCTACTCTGCTCTTCTGACTATGCAAATCAGTGCAGCCATGTCACCACAAACTGTTGTTTAACGGGCGCAGTACGGCCGCCGGTGGTTGGTCAAAATTTACTCAATAATTGTGCACGACAGGTCGGACGTACAATCATGCTCTAAGCCTGAATTGGAATAGGAATTGGTTTTCTCGTCTCTATTTTTTTTTTTTGGCACTCAACTTTACGACTGGTGGTGCACTACTAAACACGGTTGTCACTCACTTCTTTTTCGACTGATCGTTGGGCTTGGGCGGAGATGGGGTTGCGTTGTGGTGCGTACAACGGTGCAGCTTTGATTGCGAGCTGTTAGCCTGTTTAGCTGACTTTTATACTAAGGAGCTTTAACGGCTCATACACTGAGCGCAATTCCCAGCAGCCAGCCCCGCTCGCTCGGAGCTTTCGCATGTGGAACCGGATTTTCAACGATTGACTTAAGGTTTTTTCAGCTGAATTTTTCGGCAAGCAGTCAAACGGTCTGTCTGTTCAGTCCACCAGTTCATAGGGTGGAATGGAAATGCGAGTTTATCACAGATTTATCTGTCCACTCCCCAGGCCTCTGCCCAGATCTCTGGTTTTGTGTTTATTTGATCGTTATTCTTGTTTTTGTTTTCTTTTTTGGCGGCTCTCACGTACGAAATTCATAGGAAAAACATTGACTTACCTGAAAATTGAAATTTAAATGTTGATTTTGCCAGTCCGGACCGAGTTCCGAGCTGGAGTTGGACTTGGACAGAGCCGAGCATGGAGAGCGGAGATCTGAGACACTCACTGATCTGGCTTTAGCTGGTTTGGTCTCTGACTCTGACTTGGTTTAACGATCGCATTTAGTTGTTTCTGGTGCTGGTGCTGTTGTTGTTATTGTGGCTGTTGTTGTTATTGTTGTTATTGTGTTGTAATCACTTTTATGCATTTCCATTTCCCTTTTAATTATCTTTCGGCTCATGGATCGCACGCACAAGTCTAGACCCGACCATATTGCGAAAGCTATACCGCCGATTTATTCCAACTGGTCTAATAAATCGGGATTTACCCCACTGCCACTGCCACTGCCTGGGTGGACATGCTCGTACATATGTATTTGTTGCCGTCTTAGCCATGACTAGAGGGTTTTTCCGCCTTTTTATACCCGATACTCAAAATGAGTATTGGGGTATATTAGATTTGTGGTAAAAGTGGATGTGTGTAACGTCCAAAAGGAATCGTTTCCGACCCCATAAAGTATATATATTCTTGATCAGCATCAATAGCCGAGTCGATTGAGCCATGTCTGTCTGTCCGTCTGTTCGTCTGTCCGTCCGTCCGTCTGTCCGTCTGTCCGTCCCCTTCAGCGCCTAGTGCTCAAAGACTATAAGAGCGAGAGCAACGATGCTTTGGATCCAGACTTCTGTGATATGTCACTGCTACAAGAATATTTCAAAACTTTGCCCCGCCCACTTCCGCCCCCACAAAGGGCGAAAATCTGTGGCATCCACAATTTCGACGATACAAGAAAACTAAAAACGCAGAATCGTAGAAGATGACTATATCTTCTAGAGTGCAAAATCATGGTCGGTTTTGCCAATTGCAAAATATGAGTTCAAGGATCTCAGAACCCATAAGAGCTAGAGCAACCAAATTTGGTATCCACACTCCTGTGATATCGGACCTTGACCGTTTCGTGTCCAAATTTCGCCACACCCCCTTCCGCCCACGCAAAGGACGAAAATCTGGGGCACCCACAAATCTCAGAGACTATTAAGGCTAGAGTAACCAAATTTGGTATCCGCACTTCTGTTAGATCTCACTATAAAACGTATATCTCAGAATTTCGCCCCACCCCCTTCCGCCCCCACAAAGGACGAAAATCTGTTGCATCCACAATATTGCAGATTCGAGAAAACTAAAAGCGCAGAATCATAGATAATGACCATATCTATCAGACTGCTGAATCTGGATCAGATCGGATCATTTTTATAGCCAAAGGGAACAAATCAATTTGCACTGGCTACGCAGCGCCCGACGTCACGCTCAGACTGATTTTCTGTCTCTCTCGCACGCACTCTTTGTCGTGTCGTTTAATATTAGCGGCGTCTGCCGGAGGAGAGCCATACTGACTTAGTATCGGGTATAACCGTAGAGTTGCGGTGTCCGCAGCAACTCACAACGTTCCCCCTCGTTATACCCGATACTCAAAATGAGTATTGGGGTATATTAGATTTGTGGTAAAAGTGGATGTGTGTAACGTCCACAAGGAATCGTTTCCGACCCCATAAAGTATATATATTCTTGATCAGCATCAATAGCCGAGTCGATTGAGCCATGTCTGTCTGTCCGTCTGTCCGTCCGTCCGTCTGTCCGTCCCCTTCAGCGCCTAGTGCTCAAAGACTATAAGAGCGAGAGCAACGATGTTTTGGATCCAGACTTCTGTGATATGTCACTGCTACAAGAATATTTCAAAACTTTGCCCCGCCCACTTCCGCCCCCACAAAGGACGAAAATCTGTGGCATCCACATTTTTAAAGATACGATAAAACCAAAAACGCAGAATCGGTGAGGATGACCATATCTTCTACAGTGCAAAATCTGAATCAGATCGTATAATGATTATAGCCAGAATCAAGAAAACAATTTCATTCATTCTCGCTCTGTCTCTCTCTAACACACAGGTTTCATGGTCGGTTTTGTCAATTGCATCTGGAGGGCTCCAACTACCTGGCCACCGACCAAGTGGACATGAACAAGAAGCAGAACAAGGACACCCAGCCCGCCAGATACTAGAGATTGTCGAGTTTTGGATGATATGATGATATGATCAGTAGACGTATCGAAGGGTCGGTCTCTGGGTGTCTTAGTTTAGTGTAGATAGGTAACTGGGACTAGCCCATTCCATTCCATTCCCATAACCCATCCCCTGCACCCATCCGATCCGATCAGATCCATTCGGATTTGATCCGGTGGGGGGTGTGTGTGAGTGTCTGTAGTCTAGAACAAATGGAGATGGGAAGACTTGTATGTATTTTGTATGTGTATCTGTACTTGTATCTGTATCTGTATCTGTATCTGTATCTGTATCTATTGTATTGTATGTAGGTTATCTTTGTAAGTAATCGTTATGAAATTTTGATGATGATGTGTAGTCCTACGCAATAGTCGTGATCGCATTAAGGCTCAAAGCTTCGACTTAGCTTAAACTTTGATTTGTTATACCAAAACTGAATTAATATACCCCAACAACCCCACAATTCCCCGTGCCCCGTTGTACCCCTTGTTGAAATTCGATGTCAAGACAAACAAGTCACAAACCAAACCCGAAACGTTTCTCAAATAAAAAATAAAGCAATGTTCCGTCCTCCATACAAATGTGCTTCATTATCGATCCAATAGCAAACATCTATTGTATCTATCCCATGTACAATTTATATGTGTATAATATGCAATTAATTACGATATTATTTTAATTAGGCATAGACCGGAATCAAGTCCCCTCTTCCCCTCGCCTCCACAACCCCGAAAGCTTCAACAGAATCCAAAGCAGGGGTTCACGTTCACCCGCAAAATGTTTGTTGGCTTAAGTTCTACATATTTGGTTCTCAAATTGCCTATCCCCATTCAGTAGCCATAGAATATCTATATGGGTTCCCGAAACAAAAGAATATTTGTATTTCTTAATAAAAATAACAACAATAAACGAAGGGGAACGTTGTGAATTGCTGCGGACACCGCAACTCTACAATTATACCCGATACTAAGTCAGTATGGCTCTCCTCCGGCAGACGCAGCTAATATTAAACGACACGACAAGGAGTGCGTGCGAGAGAGACAGAAAATCAGTCTGAGCGTGACGTCGGGCGATGCGAAGCCAGTGCAAATTGATTTGTTCCTTTTGGCTATAAAAATTATCTGATCTGGTCCAGATTCAGCAATCTGATAGATATGGTCATTATCTATGATTCTGCGTTTTTAGTTTTCTCGAATGTGCAATATTGTGGATGCAACAGATTTTCGTCCTTTGTGTGGGCGGAAGGGGGTGGGGCGAAATTCTGAGATATACGTTTTATAGTGAGATCTAACAGAAGTGCGGATACCAAATTTGGTTACTCTAGCGTTAATAGTCTCTGAGATTTGTGGATGCCCCAGATTTTCGTCCTTTGCGGGGGCGGAAGGGGGTGTGTCGAAATTTTGACACAAAACGGTCAAGATCCGATATCACAGGAGTGTGGATACCAAATTTGGTTGCTCTAGCTCTTATGGGTTCTGAGATCCTTGAACTCATATTTTGCAATTGGCAAAACCGACCATGAAACCTGTTTGTTAGAGAGAGACAGAGCGAGAAAGAATGAAATTGTTTTCTTGATTCTGTGGGCGGGGCAAAGTTTTGAAATTTTCTTGTAGCAGTGACATATCACAGAAGTCTGGAAGTCTATCACAGCCCTGAAAATAGCAAGATTTAAAAAAACGAGGTGGAACGTTGTGAGTTGCTGCGGACACCGCAACTCTACAGTTATACCCGATACTAAGTCAGTATGGCTCTCCTCCGGCAGACGCCGCTAATATTAAACGACACGACAAAGAGTGCGTGCGAGAGAGACAGAAAATCAGTCTGAGCGTGACGTCGGGCGCTGCGTAGCCACTGCAAATTGATTTGTTCCTATTGGCTATAAAAATTATCTGATCTGATCCAGATTCAGCAATCTGATAGATATGATCATTATCTATGATTCTGCGTTTTTAGTTTTCTCGAATGTGCAATATTGTGGATGCAACAAATTTTCGTCTTTTGTGTGGGCGGAAGGGGGTATGGTGAAACTTTGAGATACACGTTTTATAGCAAGATCTAACAGGAGTGCGGATACCAAATTTGGTTACTCTAGCCTTAATAGTCTCTGAGATTTTTGAATATCGCCAGATTTTCGTCCTTTGCGGGGGCGGAAGGGGGTGTGGCGAAATTTTGAAACAAACTCGTCTCGGTCCGATATATTAGGAGTGTGGATACCAAATTTGGTTGCTCTAGCTTTTGTAGTCTCTGAGATCTAGGCGCTAATGTTTTCCTCTAAGCAAAGCCGCCTATGCTACGTGTGTGTTAGAGAGAGACAGGGCGAGAAAAAATGAAATTGTTTTCTTGATGCTGGCTATTATAATATTACGATCCAATTCAAATTCTGCAGTCTAAAAGATATGGTCATTCTCTACAATTCTACGTTTTTGGTTTTCTCATATCTTTAAAATTGTGGATGCCACAGATTTTCGTCCTTTGTGGGGGCGGAAGTGGGCGGGGCGAAGTTTTGAAATATTTTTGTAGCAGTGACATATCACAGAAGTCTGGGTCCTAAACATCGTTGCTCTAGCTCTTATAGTCTTTGAGCACTAGGCGCTGAAGGGGACGGACAGACGGACGGACGGACAGACGGACAGACAGACATGGCTCAATCGACTCGGCTATTGATGCTGATCAAGAATATATATACTTTATGGGGTCGGAAACGATTCCTTCTGGACGTTACACACATCCACTTTTACCACAAATCTAATATACCCCAATACTCATTTTGAGTATCGGGTATAAAAAACAAGGGGGAACGTTGTGAGTTGCTGCGGACACCGCAACTCTACGGTTATACCCGATACTAAGCCAGTATGGCTCTCCTCCGGCAGACGCCGCTAATATTAAACGACACGACAAAGAGTGCGTGCGAGAGAGACAGAAAATCAGTCTGAGCGTGACGTCGGGCGCTGCGTAGCCACTGCACATTGATTTGTTCCTATTGGCTATAAAAATGATCTGATCTGATCCAGATTCAGCAATCTGATAGATATGGTCATTATCTATGATTCTGCGTTTTTAGTTTTCTCGAATCTGCAATATTGTGGATGCAACAGATTTTCGTCCTTTGTGTGGGCGGAAGGGGGTGGGACGAAATTTTGAGATAAACGTTTTATAGTGAGATCTAACAGAAGTGCGGATACCAAATTTGGTTACTCTAGCGTTAATAGTCTCTGAGATTTGTGGATGCCCCAGATTTTCGTCCTTTGCGGGGGCGGAAGGGGGTGTGGCGAAATTTGGACACGAAACGGTCAAGGTCCGATATCACAGGAGTGTGGATACCAAATTTGGTTGCTCTAGCTCTTATGGGTTCTGAGATCCTTGAACTCATATTTTGCAATTGGCAAAACCGACCATGAAACCTGTGTGTTAGAGAGAGACAGAGCGAGAAAGAATGAAATTGTTTTCTTGATTCTGTGGGCGGGGCAAAGTTTTGAAATTTTCTTGTAGCAGTGACATATCACAGAAGTCTGGATCCAAAACTTCGTTGCTATAGCTCTTATAGTCTTTGAGCACTAGGCGCTGAAGGGGACGGACAGACGGACGGACGTACAGACGGACAGACAGACATGGCTCAATCGACTCGGCTATTGATGCTGATCAAGAATATATATACTTTATGGGGTCGGAAACGATTCCTTCTGGACGTTACACACATCCACTTTTACCACATATCTAATATACCCCAATACTCATTTTGAGTATCGGGTATAACAATGCAATAAATTGGATAAACAATCCAAGCACAGTTTGCCAAAAAACAGACTTTATTGACAAGCAATTTAGTTTAGTGTTTTCTCTGCTCTCCTCCTCCCACGCAGCTAGAGGGTCTCTCGATCTGATCACATCACGTATTCGGGAAGGGTATGGTAAAATATCATGTGAGAATGTTATAGCAGTGTAAGACAGTACGTATATAGTATAAATTATTGACAGACGATCGGAGAAACGCGGCTAAACCTGTGCAGCTGGACATATACATATTCAGTTTATCGCGTTAAAAACTTTACATTAATCACGTCTGTCCCTTACTCTTTCCGAAGTGTTGTCATTTGCTGATTTCACTTTTGCAGCTGCACCAACACAAAGAACTTTAGTAGAGGATTCGGTGTGCAACTCAGAGCCAATTTTGTTGGGCAATTTCCTAGGCTCCAGCTCTCTCAGTCTCCAAATTCCAGATGTTCCCACAGACAGAAAGAAGAACAGGGCTGAAAGGTTTATAAATATAAATTCACTCAAAGAAAAAATGAGAAGTCGAAACAGTTTTCGAATCGCGAATGAAGATAATCTCATTATTATTTTTTTTCTTTTAAAACTAGTAATAATGTCGTTGGACTCCCTTTCCTTTGTGACACACTTTATTCTCAAATTCCAGAGTGATACGAGTACTTTTTTTTTTACCAGTGTTATAGTATATACATATGTGAGCTCCAAAAGAAGGGGAAATAAAATTCCACTCCAGACTCTGTATACTCTGTGATTTCGACTGGTTTCCGTAGATGAAGCAAATGTTTAAGGGCAATTTGTGTTTTCCGAAGCTTTTTGCAATAAGTATAGATTACCTTGACTACATCAATATTTCTGAAAGTAGTGCTCTTAATTGCTAGGGTCAGATGCGACTGAGAGAGGAGTTGCTTACTTTTGAAATCGTTTGCTGTTAAGTTTTCTGTTAATTATTGTGATATTACGCCATTCTGTCAACCGATGTCTTAGTAAGACTTTGGGTCGAGCTTCAGCTTGGACAAACAATGAAGTTGTTTGTCAATTGCTTGGGCAAATACTCGTACTCAGGTGGAAAAACAAATACCAGAATGGGGAAGAGGTTAAGATGGGAGACAAGAAAATATAAAATAAAGGGCCAATTAAGGAAGGTTATTGTGCGATTCTGTTTATCTTATCAACGACAAATTTTGACCCCAGGGGCGTCATTTACAATCCTCAATTTGTTTGCATACTAAAGCAACATTAGCCGAAGAGCTACCTACAAAAGAGAAGACGATTTTTCCTGATTCCCAATTCGTAGGCTATTGATAAACAATCAGTGGGGGAATATTCAAATTAGCCAGGTCTCATGTGTGATTAGCCGATTTCTCACACATTTCAAGCATCAAAGCAGACAGCAGACAGAACAGAACACAACAGAGCGGAGAAGACGTTGAGCTGACGGCTGGAGGGATCAGATCCCACAGAAGAAGCCGCCTTGAAATTTCAGCACTGCCCAGGGCTTTATCTAAAGCTCCATTCGGAACAGTATTCAAAGCATAAAGCGTAACCAATTGATTGCTAATTGATATTGATGTGTCGATTATTTTATGATTATTCTTTATGATCGTTAAATTTTGATATACCAAAAAGGTGAGCGAGATCGAACACCAAACTTGATTCAAATTTGTAGATCACTTTGAACAATCAAGCCACTCCCTGAGTACTTCTCAGGCCTTGTCTTACCTTGTCTTCAGTTGGATTGTTATAATTTAATAGCTACACGGGAGGGCAAATTAAGTCTGTAGTTCGGGTACCACAAAAACCACTTAAAGACTCTTTCTTTAATTGCCCCCAAAACGAAGATTTGGTTTTTATTTTTCGAGAAACCTGTGGGGTAGCTTTCGGCTGCGGATGTGGCTGTGACTGTGGCTCTGACTGTGGCTCTGCCTCCAGCTGCTGGCCAGCTCCATGGACAGACAGTCATTTGTGTGAAAATCATCGTAGCATGAAGCGTTGTCAAATACCGTTTGTTGCGGGGGTCGGTCCACTCTCATGCTTTTGTTTCGGCCATTTCAAGGTCTGTACAGAAACCGTCTGTTGGGTCAGAACTCCCTCCATTGACCAGAGCAGAGCTCTAACAATGCGGGTTCTGGCATCATTTTCATAGAAACGGCATTAGAAGTTACTCATACGCAGCGTGGGTTGGATAAGATTAACGAAAGCCCACATAGACATAGCTCATCCTCCCCATTCCCACTTGACTTTTGCAGACAGCAGAATGAGCTCTAACAACTGCGGTTTCATCGATCCGCAGGCCCAGTTGAATGCAGCCCTCGCTAATCGGGACATACGGGAATTCCACACTGCCCTGGACAGCGGTGCCCAGGCCAATCGCCAGGACGATCGAATGCCTCTCAGGTGGGCTCCTGCATTCAGCTGCTGCTCGAGTACGGAGCCTCTCCGAATTTGGTGGATCAGGGCGAGTTCACGCCCCTCCACCATGTGCTGAAGAATAGAAAGAATGAGGCAGGCACTAAGCTGGAGCTGATCCGACTTTTCCTGAAACAACTACAGTTGGACATTGACAGCTATCGGAACGGGCAGGTACGCCAGATGCTGAGGGATCAGTATCCGGAACTGCCGTTGCCGGAGCTGCGCGAGGCCGGAGCAGAGATCGACTGCGAGCGACTCCTCCGCACGCTGCGGGACGGAGACGAGAACCAGTTCGAGCAACAGTTCGCGGAGTACCACCAGAACGTCAGCGGAAACGCAGACAACCAATGCAATGCCAACCAGGAGGAGTATCAGTCCCTGCTGGCGGAGAGTATCAAGCGGGGCAAGCAGCGAGCCTTTGAGGCCATCCTCGAGACGGGCATCAACATTAATCCTTCAAAATTGAGCGACATCAGCCCCGTGGAGTTGGCCGTAATCTGGGGCAACCACAGGGCGCTAGAGAAGCTGTTGAAGCATCCGCAGCTGAGGCTGACATCGCATTCCAAGCTGCTGATCGCGGTTATCAGTCGCCTGGGTGAGCAGCCGCTGGCCGACTTCTGTGACCACCAGCGCTGCTTCCAGCTGCTGCTCGAGAGCGATCGTGTGGACATCAATGAGGCGGACAAGGCTGGCCTGGTGCCACTCTCCTATGCGGTCAAGTATCGCAACACAAAGGTGGCACAGGAGCTTCTACGGCAGGGAGCGTACATCGGGGCGAGAAGCGCGATCGGAGATCTTCCCATACAGGAGATGGACCCGAAAGTGCTGGAGGAGCACTTCGATTCCTGCATCACCACCAACGGGGAGAAGCCCGGTGACCAGAGTTTCGAGATCATCATCAACTACAAGAATCTGATGAGACGCCAGCGAGGGACCGGGCAGTCGGACAAGCGGAGCATTGGCCATCCTCACCAATTGGAGGACGAGATGACTCCAATCGCATACATCGCCGATTCCAAGGAGCTGCGTTACCTGCTGCAGCACCCGCTAATCTCGAGTTTCCTCTTCCTCAAGTGGCACCGCCTCTCGGTGATCTTCTATCTGAACTTTCTACTTTACTCTCTCTTCACTGCCTCCATTATCACGCATACGCTCCTTAAGTTCCACGAAAGCGACCACACGGACCTGACTGCCCTCTTCGGCCTGTTCTCTTGGATAGGGATTGTGTATCTCATGATCCGAGAGGTCATACAGCTTGCCATGTCGCCGCTGCTGTACTTCAGGTCCATCACGAACCTGATGGAGGTGGCTCTCATTGTCTTGTCGATCCTAACCTGCATGGAAGCCAGCTACGACAAGGAGACGCAGCGCATACTGGCCGTCTTCACCATTCTGCTGGTGTCCGTGGAGTTCTGCCTGCTGGTTGGCTCCCTGCCAGTACTCTCAATTTCGACGCACATGCTCATGCTGCGCGCCGTCTCCAGCAGCTTCATCAAGAGCTTTGCTCTCTACTCGATCTTTGTGCTTACGTTTAGTCTGTGCTTCTACATACTGTTTGGCAAGCCCCAGGTGGATTCATCCTCTCCGAAGGACAGCACGCCAGAGCCAGCAAAGGAGGGAGAAGATAATGGTCACTTCAACACATTCTCCGTGCCCATCGAGGCGATCATCAAGACGATTGTGATGCTCACGGGAGAATTTGATGCCGGTGACATAAAGTTTGACAGCGTCTACACTTACCTGATCTTCCTGCTCTTTGTGTTCTTCATGACCATTGTGCTGTTCAATCTCCTGAATGGTCTGTCATGGCTGTCAGCGATACTCAGGTGGGTTTATATTTCCTTTTCTACCTCGACTTTATCCAACTGTTTTCTCCCCTCTCTTTTCCCACAGGCCATCAAGGCCCAGGCGGAACTGAACGGCGCCATTGTCCGCACCAATCTGCTGACCCGCTACGAGCAAGTTCTCACTGGCCGAGATGGACACGCTCAGACCTCATCGTCCCAGTTGAACAAGGGCAGTCAGTTCGCTCGAGGAAGACCATGAGCTAGTCACCGGTTCAATCGTAATTTTCTTCATGCTTTTCTTGAGTTTCACGCCCTCGTGGCTTTTCCCAGACTTGGGACCCCACTAGGCAGAAAAGCGAAAGGAGAGAAAATCTTCACTGATGAATCGCCTGATCGGTTCGGATGGGCTGTTATATACTCACAACACATACTCATTGGCCGCATTTGCGAATCGCTGGGCTGTGAACAAGCTTGAATTGAAAGAGTGTCGGCACTTCGGTGTGCCAAAGATACATATCTTTACCCCTTGAATCAGCTCGTGTTGATTTTTCTGCCGTGCATTACACTTTTGAGCTCAGGTCCTAAACGAGAGTCACACACCACAAACATGCACATTATTATCATTATCATCATCATTATGATAATGACTGTGAGCGAACGAATGCTGATGAAGCCTCATTGTCAATGTCGAAAGTTATGGGATTGGTTAAGGAAACCCAAGGTGGGATATGAAAAGTATTGCGTTCTGCTCTGGCATAGGATCCCAGCTTTAATATTAGAGGGATTCCCCTTCCAAGCAACGATGCGACAATCAACGGACATTGATTAACAACTGTATGTACATATGCATCTACAGTGGGTACACAGCAAGGCAGGCGCGATTAGATACAGGCCAGCGCCGAGCAGCGTAGACACCCAGTACCCTGCCGCCCTCCGAGGGAAACAGAGAGCGATGAAGGGGGATCTGTGTGTGCGTATCCAATGAATTAGTATTTCATTCTAGAACGCAGTTGTCTGCGTTAGTTGGGCACACACACACATAGTACATATATGCTGGCAGCGTTCCCATTCAATCTACTCGACGGCTGATGCACGCCAGTAGCCCCCGCTGGAAACTTCCGCAGATTCTGGAACGCAGAGGATGCGGGCTATCGGCGACAGGGGAATACTACTAAGCAGAAAGAGAAGGCGAGTTCATATTATTGCCAATTTAATGCAAGAAAAATAAAGAGAGTGGAGTGGGCGATGCCAAAGGCAGAAGAAAGAAAGGCCGTCGATGGCTGCCCCTAGAGCACGAGGTGCAGGCGTATCTGGAACACCAGCTGCTCGACGGTCTTCTTCAGGAGCGCCGCCAGGGACAGGATGAATCCCAGGAGGCTGAGGGAGAGCAGCCAGGGCGTGGTCATGAGCACGGCAAAGAAGACGAGCGTCTCGTCGCCCCGGGCATTGGCCATGCGCCACAGCAACTGGCGCTGGATGGTGCGCAGCTTGAACTTGCTGTTCCACAATCGGTGGCGCTTCGAGCCGACGGTTTCGTTGAAGCCCACGGTCTTCTCGACCAGCCAGAACACCGCGCAGCACAGCAGTTGCAGCACCAGCAGCACGACCTTGACCACAGCGGTCTCCAAGACGAGGTGGTACAAGGCCACCATGCGCTGACGGTGCTCCGGCTGCATTGTGGAGAGCACGACTGCGCCGAGGGCCTCCAGCGGGGAGACCCTGGGGAAGGGCCGTCGGAGAGCTCCATTCTTGTCGGCGGAACCTTCGGGGGGGACCTGCAGCCCCGGCTGCTGCTGCTGCTGCTGGTCGGTAAAGACGAAGGATCCCATGGATCCGAAAATACCCCGCGAGCGGGTGAATGGGGAACGTGGATTGTTAATAGTTGGATTCATCTTATTCCAGCACCTGTGAGGAAATATTCGTTCATGGGCTTTGTTTTGTATTTGTATTTTTATTTACTTTATGTTCCCTGTGCTTTCGATATTTGCTGCCGTTCTCTGTGTTGTGCCGCTCTCTCCAGATATTCGTACTGAATGATTTCCAGAGCCAGTTCTGAACGGCTCCAAGTGAAAGTTCAGGGCCCACTTCGATGTTGTGTTTCGAATCACAGGTCAGGTGACGTACTTTCCCTGGGCAGAGCTGCGACTTGCAATAGTTGATCGGCTTTGTTGGTTTGGGATAGGACTATGCCACCGTATGGTGGGTTATGGGCTAAGGAGAGTGGTGGAGGGGGGGGGGGGGGTATATTTTTGCTTGGCTTTACATCTTCCTTAAGCTGCTGTTTTGTGTCACAGCCAACCTGTCATTTGTACATTGAATTGCTGCTCGAGAGGTCTCTTTGGAGTCCTCTGTTCCCCGTGTACAAATTTACATAAAATCACAGGAAGCACTTAGGATTAAGTGCCTCATCCCTCATCCCCCTCTACTCCCTCTCCCCCTTTTGGTGGTGTCATGGGTTAAGCATTTGCTGTGTTCGGCATTCAATTTGTGGCTTGATTTCTTACCTTTTATGATGCGCTATACGGCTGTAATCCATGTAGGACATGCACTTTGTTTATCCATTCAAAGGCGCTAAAGAGGGTAGTCCTGTAATCCAAAAGGGCATCCAGTATATCCAGAGCGAAGGTTAATCCATTCGATGGAGCGCTCAAGCAGACCAGCCAGGCGGTTGACCAGAAGCTTAACGAGGCTTAAAATTTCCAAGAGGCCGCCAGCCGGCAAGTGTCATTGCAGTCCCTCCAGTCGACTCCACTCCAGTCCAGTTTTTTCCCAAACTGTGCGACGTGAATAACTTTGATGATTTCTTGGCACAAAGGCGCCCACACAATATAAACACTCCTCCCTTTTTTGTCAATAAGTTTATTTTCAGTCGTTACATTTACGAATAACAGGCGAGTTTTTCTACTCAAATCAAATATTAAAATTAAACGAGGGGGAACGTTGTGGGTTGCTGCGGACACCGCAGCTCTACAGTTATACCCGATACTAAGTCAGTATGGCTCTCCTCCGGCAGACGCCGCTAATATTAAACGACACGACAAAGAGTGCGTAGCCAGTGCAAATTGATTTGTTCCTTTTGGGTATAAAAATGATCCGATCTGATCCAGATTCAGCAGTCTGATAGATATGGTCATTATCTATGAATCTGCGTTTTTAGTTTTCTCGAATCTGCAATATTGTGGATGCAACAGATTTTCGTCCTTTGTGTGGGCGGAAGGGGGTGGGGCGAAATTCTGAGATATACGTTTTATAATGAGATCTAACAGAAGTGCGGATACCAAATTTGGTTACTCTAGCCTTAATAGTCTCTGAGATTTGTGGATGCCACAGATTTTCGTCCTTTGCGGGGGCGGAAGGGGGTGTGGCGAAATTTGGACACGAAACGGTCAAGGTCCGATATCACAGGAGTGTGGATACCAAATTTGGTTGCTCTGGCTCTTATAGGTTCTGAGATCCTTGAACTCATATTTTGCAATTGGCAAAGCCGACCATGAAACCTGTGTGTTAGAGAGAGACAGAGCGAGAAAGAATGAAATTGTTTTCTTGATTCTGGCTATAATCATTATACGATCTGGTTCAGATCTTGCACTGTAGAAGATGTGGTCATCCTCACCGATTCTGCGTTTTTGGTTTTATCGTATCTTTAAAAATGTGGATGCCACAGATTTTCGTCCTTTGTGGGGGCGGAAGTGGGCGGAGCGAAGTTTTGAAATATTTTTGTAGCAGTGACATATCACAGAAGTCTGGATCCAAAACATCGTTGCTCTAGCTCTTATAGTCTTTGAGCACTAGGTGCTGAAGGGGACGGACGGACGGACGGACGGACGGACGGACGGACGGACGGACAGACGGACAGACAGACAGGGCTCAATCGACTCGGCTATTGATGCTGATCAAGAATATATATACTTTATGGGGTCGGAAACGATTCCTTCTGGACGTTACACACATCCACCTTTACCACAAATCTAATATACCCCAATACTCATTTTGAGTATCGGGTATAATTAAAAAACGAAACAGTTATTGGTTGATGTCCTTCAGCTTCTCTGCATCTGTCTTGGCGGCCCACAAGCGGCACCCAATTTTTTTATAGTCATCGCTGCACATGACTATCGCCCGCAAATACTCGGCCGGCACCCCAGTTTCCTCTGATAGTCTTAAAACGGTCACTTTTTTTTCCTTAAAAACGGCAGCAGTTTTTTGCATTGTCTTCGAATTCCTTGAAACCATACCTCTTATTGCTGTGTAATGTTGGTTCATTACGTGGTTTCCCAAGGTGCTCAGCCTTCCAATCATTTTGCCGCATAGTTTGCACTTGCAGCCATGCACGGGGGGCGAAGCCTTAGGGGAAATCGGTGTTTTCAAATTGTCCTTTCCACTTTCAGTACTAAGAATGTCTTCAGTAAACATGTCTGGAGAATTAAGAAGTTATTATATGTATTTTTTTTAAATTTTACTTATTTACTTACTTAAGTCCGGATCCTCCCGAACCTCCTGCTCCTGCTTCTCCTCCACGTGGTGCACTGGCTCAGACGAATCATACATTTCATCAGAAATAGTACACTCCATATCATTGACTGTATAATCAGAAATATTGTGAATATTGTCAGAAATGTTGTCAATATTCTCCTCAATATCGTGAGTTGTGGCCGACTCCTCCGTATGACCGTGCATATTGTTGTCAATATCCTCAATATCCTGAGTTGTGGCCGACTCCTCCGTATCACCGTGCATATTGTCAATATCCTCAATATCGTGAGTTGTGGCCGACTCCTCCGTATCACCGTTCATATTGTTGTCAATATCCTCAATATCCTGAGATATCATCAGAACAGAAATATTCTGCACCGGAGTAACAGGCTCAGCATACTTCGCGTACGTCGTCTCCCGCTGAATGGAATACATTATTAGAAGAATATAATATAAATGTAACTAATTTACTTACCCTTACGTTGATGGTCCAGAAAAAAAAGTACAAATTAATCACTCCTGCTGCACTTATGTCGCAAACTTGGGCTCCACCGAACGACAACGTCATGTTGGCAATTTCCTGTGCTTTCGGGCTTTGCACTTTCCGGCCTTGCAGATGGTCCCAGCATATCCCGCATAATACATTAACAAGGGCACTGTCCACCCCGTCAATTCTTACACCTCCCAAATTAATGTACATCTTTGTCTTATTTTGTGTTCTTTATTTATGTTTTAAATAACGGGGCATGTATGGTTTTGGTATTTACTCATCGATAGTATTATAAGAAACACCAATGTACTCGATATGCCAACACACATTTATTCGAATACGACGATCAAGAAGGAAGAACGTTTACAGATATTTTGTTGCTATACGATACGGACCGATAAATATCACATAATTCCGCGTCTAGTTTCCTGATTTGAACATGTATAAAAATAAAAATAAAATAATTGTAAGGCAACATATATTAACCCTAACCGATCGAGATATTATACTGCAATTAGTTTAATGCGATATTATACTGCGATATGATACTGGGATAGGTTTTATGCGATATTATACTGCGATAAGTCTGAGGCGAGTTATTCGACGATCGACAAAAATAGAGAAAAGAGTGAAATAAGTTAATAAGAGTAACCCAAGAACCGCGCCAAGATGGATAAAAAGATAGATTCAGAAATGCATAAATTGTCGTGTTCCGATGAGGACATAAAGGAACTCAATCTGTTCGAGCCGTATCAGGACATAGAGGAAGATATGTTCGAGCCGTCGCAATTGTCGTGTTTCGATGAGGACATAAATGAACTCAATCTGTTGGAGCCGTCGCAATTGTCGTGTTTCGATGAAGACATAAATGAACTCAATCTGCTCGAGCCGTATCAGGACAAAGAGGCAGAGGAACATCTGCCGTGTGGACCGCTGGACCGGCTGGTTAGTACATTGCCTATGGATGTTGACGACGACGACACTGAAGGTGAGTAGATTGTGGCAATTACATTGGAGCAGGTGAATCAGACTTTTCTTCCTCCAGGTATCGTCGGTAACGATGATCTGGTCAACGATATTGGTCGCCTTCAAGCGAGCAATGAATTGCACAAAGGTACAGGCCCCCGAAAATCTGGTAACGGACGCATTGGAAGACGCATTAACATGACTGTAAATTTACAGAAACTAAGCGACTCAGAATTTTCCATTTACATGTATGAGTATCACATGCCGTGGTACCAATATGCAAAAAAAGGCCCGGTACATAAATGGAAAATTCTTGCAGTCGCTGCAATCCCAATTAACGGGAATGAAATTCATTATTTGTACTTCCACATTTGTCTCGTTTCCAAAACATCTGCACTAGGCAGGAATGCGGTCAAGGAAGGACTGGATTTAGTATTGAGGGAGGTTGAGAGTGGGGGCTTGTCAAGTCAACTGTTGGCAGTTGGATCCGACCACTGCTTGGCAAATTTCATGCCGTGCAAAAGTGTAAGAGGAAAATTCCCCATATTGTGGGATCTGCCCCACCTCAAAAAGGTTATCCTAAAAAATGATATACATGAGGATGTGTTGTTGTCAAATATGTATGTCAAGGAATACAGGAAAGAAAATTACAAGAGTATCTTTGAGGCTACGAAGTCGGTAGACAACTTGCCCGACTACCTAATGTCTGATAAAGTTAAAGAAATCATTAAAAATGAAATAATGAACTTATTACGCGCTGTTGAAAAACATTTCGAATTTAGAAACGAACCAATATGTTTTAACAACATGAACAGCAATACCTTCGAGGAACGTGGCAAGCATTTATCAACAATTTTTATAAACATAATGAAAGTATCGTTTAAAGAAGATTTCAACAGAAACCCAGTATATTATACTACAACTGTAGTGTTCATGGCTCTCCAAATAATGGACCGAAAAATTAAATTATTAAATAAGACGTTAGAAAATATTTTGTAGTATGTAGTATAATTATATTAATTTTAATAATAATAACAATAATAATAATAATAATTTGTTTTTTATTTTATTTATTTTATGTAGTATGTATTATACATGTACTATACATAATTAATGTATTTTCAGCTGTAGAATGTAGAATATTTTCAGCCTGTACAAGATTTTCAGCTGTAGAATGTAGAATATTTCAGCCTGTACAAGATTTTCAGCTGTAGAATGTAGAATATTTTCAGCCTGTACAAGATTTTCAGCTGTAGAATGTAGAATATTTCAGCCTGTACAAGATTTTCAGCTGTAGAAGCCTGTACAAGATTTTCAGCTGTAGAATGTAGAATATTTTCAGCCTGTACAAGATTTTCAGCTGTAGAATGTAGAATATTTCAGCCTGTACAAGATTTTCAGCTGTAGTGTTCAATTTTTGTTTGTTGTTTGATTGATTTTTGAATTGATTGTTGTTGTTTGATTGATTTTGTTGTTCAAAAGGCTTGATCCACCGGTGACCAGGGACGCAGGATGGCTCTAAGCTATAGTATTTATTGTACGAGTAATAATCAACTAGCACAGCACTAGCATTTAACCCGTATTCAGAGCAGACTGTAAGTTTAAGTTAGTCTGAAATTGTTTTTATTAACATACGAATAATGAAATTGAACAAAACCCTTAATAATTTGTTGTCAGTAAGTAAGTAGTATATAATGGTTATATAGACAGTAAATATTGTATAAACGAATATCTTTACTGTATGTACCATTTTGTACCAGAGTAAATATTTTGTAATTGCAAATGTTAGATTTATGCATTCTTGAATTTTCATTTCTTTTTCTTTCCGTTATAATAGTTTTATTATTATACCCGATACTCAAAATGAGTATTGGGGTATATTAGATTTGTGGTAAAAGTGGATGTGTGTAACGTCCAAAAGGAATCGTTTCCGACCCCATAAAGTATATATATTCTTGATCAGCATCAATAGCCGAGTCGATTGAGCCATGTCTGTCTGTCCGTCTGTCCGTCCGTCCGTCTGTCCGTCCCCTTCAGCGCCTAGTGCTCAAAGACTATAAGAGCGAGAGCAACGATGTTTTGGATCCGCAGAATCGTAGAGGATGACTATATGTTCTAGAGTGTAAAATCTCAACCAGATCGTATAATTATTATAGCCAGAATCAAGAAAACAGTTTCATTCTTTCTCGCTCTGTCTCTCTCTAACACACAGGTTTCATGGTCGGTTTTGCCAATTGCAAAATATGAGTTCAAGGATCTCAGAACCTATAAGAGCCAGAGCAACCAAATTTGGTATCCACACTCCTGTGATATCGGACCTTGACCGTTTCGTGTCCAAATTTCGCCACACCCCCTTTCGCCCCGCAAAGGACGAAAATCTGGGGCATCCACAAATCTCAGAGACTATTAAGGCTAGAGTAACCAAATTTGGTATCCGCACTTCTGTTAGATCTCACTACAAAACGTATATCTCAAAATTTCGCCCCACCCCCTATCAGATTGCTGAATCTGGATCAGATGAGATCATTTTTATAGCCAATAGGAACAAATCAATTTGCAGTGGCTACGCAGCGCCCGACGTCACGCTCAGACTGATTTTCTGTCTCTCTCGCACGCACTCTTTGTCGTGTCGTTTAATATTAGCGGCGTCTGCCGGAGGAGAGCCATACTGACTTAGTATCGGGTATAACCGTAGAGTTGCGGTGTCCGCAGCAACTCACAACGTTCCCCCTCGTTATACCCGATACTCAAAATGAGTATTGGGGTATATTAGATTTGTGGTAAAAGTGGATGTGTGTAACGTCCACAAGGAATCGTTTCCGACCCCATAAAGTATATATATTCTTGATCAGCATCAATAGCCGAGTCGATTGAGCCCTGTCTGTCTGTCCGTCTGTCCGTCCGTCCGTCCGTCCCCTTCAGCGCCTAGTGCTCAAAGACTATAAGAGCTAGAGCAACGATGATTTGGATCCAGACTTCTGTGATATGTCACTGCTACAAAAATATTTCAAAACTTCGCCCCGCCCACTTCCGCCCCCACAAAGGACGAAAATCTGTGGCATCCACATTTTTAAAGATACGATAAAACCAAAAACGCAGAATCGGTGAGGATGACCATATCTTCTACAGTGCAAAATCTGAACCAGATCGAATAATGATTATAGCCAGAATCAAGAAAACAATTTCATTCTTTCTCGCTCTGTCTCTCTCTAACACACAGGTTTCATAGTCGGTTTTGCAAATTGCAAAATATGAGTTCAAGGATCTCAGAACCTATAAGAGCCAGAGCAACCAAATTTGGTATCCACACTCCTGTGATATCGGACCTTGACCGTTTCGTGTCCGAATTTCGCCACACCCCCTTCCGCCCCCGCAAAGGACGAGAATCTGGGGCATCCACAAATCTCAGAGACTATTAACGCTAGAGTAACCAAATTTGGTATCCGCACTTCTGTTAGATCTCACTATAAAACGTTTATCTCAGAATTTCGCCCCACCCCTTCCGCCCCCACAAAGGACGAAAATCTGTTGCATCCACAATATTGCACATTCGAGAAAACTAAAAACGCAGAATCATAGATAATGACCATATCTATCAGATTGCTGAATCTGGATCAGATCAGATCATTTTTATAGCCAATAGGAACAAATCAATTTGCAGTGGCTACGCAGCGCCCGACGTCACGCTCAGACTGATTTTCTGTCTCTCTCGCACGCACTCTTTGTCGTGTCGTTTAATATTAGCGGCGTCTGCCGGAGGAGAGCCATACTGACTTAGTATCGGGTATAACCGTAGAGTTGCGGTGTCCGCAGCAACTCACAACGTTCCCCCTCGTTATACCCGATACTCAAAATAAGTATTGGGGTATGTTAGATTTGTGGTAAAAGTGGATGTGTGTAACGTCCACAAGGAATCGTTTCCGACCCCATAAAGTATATATATTCTTGATCAGCATCAATAGCCGAGTCGATTGAGCCCTGTCTGTCTGTCCGTCTGTCCGTCTGTCCGTCCGTCCGTCCGTCCCCTTCAGCGCCTAGTGCTCAAAGACTATAAGAGCTAGAGCAACGATGTTTTGTATCCAGACTTCTGTGATATGTCACTGCTACAAAAATATTTCAAAACTTCGCCCCGCCCACTTCCGCCCCCACAAAGGACGAAAATCTGTGGCATCCACATTTTTAAAGATACGAGAAAACCAAAAACGCAGAATCGGTGAGGATGACCATATCTTCTACAGTGCAAAATCTGAACCAGATCGTATAATTATTATAGCCAGAATCAAGAAAACAATTTCATTCTTTCTCGCTCTGTCTCTCTCTAACACACAGGTTTCATGGTCGGGTTTTGTCAATTGCAAAATATGAGTTCAAGGATCTCAGAACCTATAAGAGCCAGAGCAACCAAATTTGGTATCCACACTCCTGTGGTATCGGACCTTGACCGTTTCGTGTCCAAATTTCGCCACACCCCCTTCCGCCCCGCAAAGGACGAAAATCTGGGGCATCCACAAATCTCAGAGACTATTAAGGCTAGAGTAACCAAATTTGGTATCCGCACTTCTGTTAGATCTCACTATAAAACGTATATCTCAGAATTTCGCCCCACCCCCTTCCGCCCCCACAAAAGACGAAAATCTGTTGCATCCACAATATTGCACATTCGAGAAAACTAAAAACGCAGAATCATAGATAATGACCATATCTATCAGATTGCTGAATCTGGATCAGATCAGATCATTTTTATAGCCAATAGGAACAAATCAATTTTCAGTGGCTACGCAGCGCCCGACGTCACGCTCAGACTGATTTTCTGTCTCTCTCGCACGCACTCTTTGTCGTGTGGTTCAATATTAGCGGCGTCTGCCGGAGGAGAGCCATACTGACTTAGTATCGGGTATAACCGTAGAGTTGCGGTGTCCGCAGCAACTCACAGCGTTCCCCCTCGTTATACCCGATACTAAAAATGAGTATTGGGGTATATTAGATTTGTGGTAAAGGTGGATGTGTGTAACGTCCACAAGGAATCGTTTCCGACCCCATAAAGTATATATATTCTTGATCAGCATCAATAGCCGAGTCGATTGAGCCCTGTCTGTCTGTCCGTCTGTCCGTCCGTCCGTCCGTCCCCTTCAGCGCCTAGTGCTCAAAGACTATAAGAGCTAGAGCAACGATGTTTTGGATCCAGACTTCTGTGATATGTCACTGCTACAAAAATATTTCAAAACTTCGCCCCGCCCACTTCCGCCCCCACAAAGGACGAAAATCTGTGGCATCCACATTTTTAAAGATACGATAAAACCAAAAACGCAGAATCGGTGAGGATGACCATATCTTCTACAGTGCAAAATCTGAACCAGATCGAATAATGATTATAGCCAGAATCAAGAAAACAATTTCATTCTTTCTCGCTCTGTCTCTCTCTAACACACAGGTTTCATAGTCGGTTTTGCCAATTGCAAAATATGAGTTCAAGGATCTCAGAACCTATAAGAGCCAGAGCAACCAAATTTGGTATCCACACTCCTGTGATATCGGACCTTGACCGTTTCGTGTCCGAATTTCGCCACACCCCCTTCCGCCCCCGCAAAGGACGAGAATCTGGGGCATCCACAAATCTCAGAGACTATTAACGCTAGAGTAACCAAATTTGGTATCCGCACTTCTGTTAGATCTCACTATAAAACGTTTATCTCAGAATTTCGCCCCACCCCCTTCCGCCCCCACAAAGGACGAAAATCTGTTGCATCCACAATATTGCACATTCGAGAAAACTAAAAACGCAGAATCATAGATAATGACCATATCTATCAGATTGCTGAATCTGGATCAGATCAGATAATTTTTATAGCCAAAAGCAACAAATCAATTTGCAGTGGCTACGCAGCGCCCGACGTCACGCTCAGACTGATTTTCTGTCTCTCTCGCACGCACTCTTTGTCGTGTCGTTTAATATTAGCGGCGTCTGCCGGAGGAGAGCCATACTGACTTAGTATCGGGTATAACCGTAGAGTTGCGGTGTCCGCAGCAACTCACAACGTTCCCCCTCGTTATACCCGATACTCAAAATAAGTATTGGGGTATATTAGATTTGTGGTAAAAGTGGATGTGTGTAACGTCCACAAGGAATCGTTTCCGACCCCATAAAGTATATATATTCTTGATCAGCATCAATAGCCGAGTCGATTGAGCCCTGTCTGTCTGTCCGTCTGTCCGTCCGTCCGTCCGTCCCCTTCAGCGCCTAGTGCTCAAAGACTATAAGAGCTAGAGCAACGATGTTTTGTATCCAGACTTCTGTGATATGTCACTGCTACAAAAATATTTCAAAACTTCGCCCCGCCCACTTCCGCCCCCACAAAGGACGAAAATCTGTGGCATCCACATTTTTAAAGATACGAGAAAACCAAAAACGCAGAATCGGTGAGGATGACCATATCTTCTACAGTGCAAAATCTGAACCAGATCGTATAATTATTATAGCCAGAATCAAGAAAACAATTTCATTCTTTCTCGCTCTGTCTCTCTCTAACACACAGGTTTCATGGTCGGTTTTTTTCAATTGCAAAATATGAGTTCAAGGATCTCAGAACCTATAAGAGCCAGAGCAACCAAATTTGGTATCCACACTCCTGTGATATCGGACCTTGACCGTTTCGTGTCCAAATTTCGCCACACCCCCTTCCGCCCCCGCAAAGGACGAAAATCTGGGGCATCCACAAATCTCAGAGACTATTAAGGCTAGAGTAACCAAATTTGGTATCCGCACTTCTGTTAGATCTCACTATAAAACGTATATCTCAGAATTTCGCCCCACCCCCTTCCGCCCCCACAAAAGACGAAAATCTGTTGCATCCACAATATTGCACATTCGAGAAAACTAAAAACGCAGAATCATAGATAATGACCATATCTATCAGATTGCTGAATCTGGATCAGATCGGATCATTTTTGTAGCCAAAAGCAAGAAATCAATTTTCAGTGGCTACGCAGCGCCCGACGTCACGCTCAGACTGATTTTCTGTCTCTCTCGCACGCACTCTTTGTCGTGTGGTTCAATATTAGCGGCGTCTGCCGGAGGAGAGCCATACTGACTTAGTATCGGGTATAACTGTAGAGTTGCGGTGTCCGCAGCAACTCACAACGTTCCACCTCGTTTTTTTTTTGCATTTGATATGATTCGGTTCAAAATGTGTGTGTTGTTTACGCACATATTATGGTTAATGGTTCTTAATCTTGTTCGTTACTCTTTTATTACCCTTTTTGTAAATCTTTTGTTTTATAAATTAATCTTTCGCTAAGCTGAGGAGCGTAGCGTATCGGATCAAATCAATCAAAAGTTGATGGGTCTAAGGGGCTAGCTAACGAGGCAGTCAATGGCAATGGCAATGGAAATCCAAATGGAAATTTATGCAAGCCATGCGGCAAAACTAAAAAAAAAACTAAACTAAAAACGCAGAATCATAGACGAGGGGGAACGTTGTGAGTTGCTGCGGACACCGCAACTCTACAGTTATACCCGATACTTAGTCAGTATGGCTCTCCTCCGGCAGACGCCTCTACAGAAAATCAGTCTGAGCGTGACGTCGGGCGCTGCGTAGCCACTGCAAATTGATTTGTTCCTTTTGGCTATAAAAATTATCTGATCTAAACCAGATTCAGCAATCTGATAGATATGGTCGTTATCTATGATTCTGCGTTTTTAGTTTTCTCGAATGTGCAATATTGTGGATGCAACAGATTTTCGTCCTTTGTGTGGGCGGAAGGGGGTGGGGCGAAATTCTGAGATATACGTTTTATAGTGAGATCTAACAGAAGTGCGGATACCAAATTTGGTTACTCTAGCCTTAATAGTCTCTGAGATTTGTGGATGCCACAGATTTTCGTCCTTTGCGTGGGCGGAAGGGGGTGTGGCGAAATTTTGACACAAAACGGTCAAGGTCCGATATCACAGGAGTGTGGATACCAAATTTGGTTGCTCTGGCTCTTATAGGTTCTGAGATCCTTAAACTCATATTTTGCAATTGGCAAAACCGACCATGAAACCTGTGTGTTAGAGAGAGACAGAGCGAGAAAGAATGAAATTGTTTTCTTGATTCTGGCTATAATAATTATACGATCTGGTTCAGATTTTGCACTGTAGAAGATATGGTCATCCTCACCGATTCTGCGTTTTTGGTTTTATCGTTTCTTTAAAAATGTGGATGCCACAGATTTTCGTTCTTTGTGGGGGCGGAAGTGGGCGGGGCGAAGTTTTGAAGTATTCTTGTAGCAGTGACATATCACAGAAGTCTGGATCCAAACCATCGTTGCTCTAGCTCCTATAGTCTTTGAGCATTTGGCGCTGAAGGGGACGGACAGACGAACGGACGGACAGACAGACAGGGCTCAATCGACTCGGCTATTGATGCTGATCAAGAATATATATACTTTATATATATACACTCAAACTGTGACATCATCGCCAGAACGAACGAGAGTTTTTGAAAAACGATTTTCGAATGTGGGCCGGCAATGGTCACGATCACTTTTTTGATGCCCTAAAAGGAAACGCCGAAGGTGGCTCGTTTTCTCAAGTGTCTATTGTTTCTTTCAAGAAAAGAAAATAAATAAGAAATAAACGAAATAATCGTGCCTGACCGTCAGTCGATCCCCTCAGATAGTGTGCAACAGCAGTAAACGGAGTCCAGTTCCATGTTTACCCAATCGGGTTCGGGAGTAATCCAAGCCTCGCTTCATTTGCATGGACTTTTGGCGTCGAGTGCTTCCGTCCTTACATACCACATTACACATGTACCGAGAGCTGAATTTGCATTTCTTATTACCAATTACAATTAAATAATCCATCGATTAGGCGATATGTGGAGAGTCGAGCGACCAGGTCTCAGTTTCCCTCCCTCCCCATATACGACTACTACCTAAATCGTTGGCTGGGTTCATTCGTTTGCCGATCTGGCTCCGCCCACAAAGCTTTTGTTTATTCGTTTTCTACTTTTAGCGGGACACAAGGGCGTAGTCCGAAAAGGGGTGCTAAATCAAAGTGATCTTTAATTAATTTTTTTTTGAAAATCTTGCCATTTTCAGGGCTTTTGGAAGTTCCGGGGAGAATCGTGAAAGTCCCAGTAATGCCGCCTCGTCTGGACTTAATTAAATTATTCGAAATTATCGAAACGTGCGGGGCACTGACTGACATCACCCCCAATTCTCCCACTCCACACACACCCCCCTCAAGTCTTTTTTTGTGTGTTGTACGAGTACATGATGTAGGCCAGCCAATTGTTTATGAAGTGCACAGCGAGTACGAGTAGTACATATGTATATACCCAATATAGAGCATGTATATGCGATGCATGTGTGTGTATCCACTTTAGTTAAGTTAAGCATGTGTCCATGTGTTTGTGAGCTGTCCGTATTTCGGTGCCAGCTAAACATTTCTTGTATACAACTATATTTTGTTGCTTTTTATCTGCGGATGCCACTCGGAGGCGGTTCAGCATGAAGTCATGCTTGGTCTCAGCTCCAGCCGCATCTCCTCACGCATTCATCTTAATTACGAAGTTTTTATGATGACAATTTCGGGGCTGCGTTTCACTACAAGTCAAGTATATATTTCACTGTAAAAAAACTTCATTTGTAGATCAAGATTGTAGTTTTTTTCTGCCACACCCGAGTACTTTTTTCTTCATACTAGAATTTTTGGTTATTTCCCTTTGTTTTTCCAGTTTTAATGCCAAGTGTAAACAAAGCGTCTCGGGCCAGACCATCGCCTGTTGTTCATTAAGTGCAGCAAAACGCTGAGAATGCATAAAAAAAACGAGGGGGAACGTTGTGAGTTGCTGCGGAGACCGCAACTCTACATTTATACCCGATACAGCAAATTTATTTCTTCCTTTTGGCTACAAAAATCATCCGATCTGATCCAGATTCAGCAATCTGATAGATATGGTCATTATCTATGATCTTGCGTTTTTAGTTTTCTCGAATCTGCAATATTGTGGATGCAACAGATTTTCGTTCTTTGTGTGGGCGGAAGGGGGTGGGGCGAAATTCTGAGATATACGTTTTATAGTGAGATCTAACAGAAGTGCGGATACCAAATTTGGTTACTCTAGCCTTAATAGTCTCTGAGATTTGTCGATGTTACAGATTTTCGTCCTTTGCGGGGGCGGAAGGGGGTGTGGCGAAATTTTGACACAAAACGGTCAAGGTCCGATATCACAGGAGTGTGGATACAAAATTTGGTTGCTCTAGCTCTTATGGGTTCTGAGATCCTTGAACTCATATTTTGCAATTGGCAAAACCGACCACGAAACCTGTGTGTTAGAGAGAGACAGAGCGAGAAAGAATGAAATTGTTTTCTTGATTCTGGCTATAATAACTATACGATCTGGTTCAGAATTGGCCCTCTAGAAGATATAGTCATTCTCTACGATTCTGCGTTTTTGGTTTTCTCGTATCGTCGAAATTGTGGATGCCACAGATTTTCGCCCTTTGTGGGAGCGGAAGTAGGCGGGGCAAAGTTTTGAAATTTTCTTGTAGCAGTGAAATATCACAGAAGTCTGAATCCAAAACATCGTTGCTCTCGCTCTTATAGTCTTTGAGCACTAGGCGCTGAAGGGGACGGACAGACGGACGGACGGACAGACGGACGGACGGTCAGACGGACAGACAGACATGGCTCAATCGACTCGGCTATTGATGCTTATCAAGAATATATATACTTTATGGGGTCGGAAACGATTCCTTCTGGACGTTACACACATCCACTTTTACCACAAATCTAATATACCCAATACCAGATCGTATGATGATTATAGCCAGAATCAAGAAAACAATTTCATTCTTTCTCGCTCTGTCTCTCTCTAACACACAGGTTTCATGGTCGGTTTTGCCAATTGCAAAATATGAGTTCAAGGATCTCAGTACCTATAAGAGCCAGAGCAACAAAATTTGGTATCCACACTCCTGTGATATCGGACCTTGACCGTTTCGTGTCCGAATTTCGCCACACCCCCTTCCGACCCCGCAAAGGACGAGAATCTGGGGCATCCACAAATCTCAGAGACTATTAACGCTAGAGTAACCAAATTTGGTATCCGCACTTCTGTTAGATCTCACTATAAAACGTTTATCTCAGAATTTCGCCCCACCCCTTCCGCCCCCACAAACGACGAAAATCTGTTGCATCCACAATATTGCACATTCGAGAAAACTAAAAACGCAGAATCATAGATAATGACCATATCTATCAGATTGCTGAATCTGGATCAGATCAGATCATTTTTATAGCCAATAGGAACAAATCAATTTGCAGTGGCTAAGCAGCGCCCGACGTCACGCTCAGACTGATTTTCTGTCTCTCTCGCACGCACTCTTTGTCGTGTCGTTTAATATTAGCGGCGTCTGCCGGAGGAGAGCCATACTGACTTAGTATCGGGTATAACCGTAGAGTTGCGGTGTCCGCAGCAACTCACAACGTTCCCCCTCGTTATACCCGATACTCAAAATGAGTATTGGGGTATATTAGATTTGTGGTAAAAGTGGATGTGTGTAACGTCCACAAGGAATCGTTTCCGACCCCATAAAGTATATATATTCTTGATCAGCATCAATAGCCGAGTCGATTGAGCCCTGTCTGTCTGTCCGTCTGTCCGTCCGTCCGTCTGTCCGTCTGTCCGTCCCCTTCAGCGCCTAGTGCTCAAAGACTATAAGAGCTAGAGCAACGATGTTTTGGATCCAGACTTCTGTGATATGTCACTGCTACAAAAATATTTCAAAACTTCGCCCCGCCCACTTTCGCGCCCACAAAGGACGAAAATCTGTGGCATCCACAATTTTAAAGATATGAGACAACCAAAAACGTAGAATTGTAGAAAATGATTATATCTTTAAGATTGCGGAATCTGAATTGGATCGTATTATTATTATAGCCAGCATCAAGAAAACAATTTCATTTTTTCTCGCCCTGTCTCTCTCTAACACACACGTAGCATAGGCGGCTTTGCTTAGAGTAAAACATTAGCGCCTAGATCTCAGAGACTATAAAAGCTAGAGCAACCAAATTTGGTATCCACACTCCAAATATATCGGACCGAGACGAGTTTGTTTCAAAATTTCGCCACACCCCCTTCCGCCCCCGCAAAGGACGAAAATCTGGGGATATTCAAAAATCTCAGACTATTAAGGCTAGAGTAACCAAATTTGGTATCCGCACTCCTGTTAGATCTTACTATAAAACGTGTATCTCTAAGTTTCGCCCCACCCCCTTCCGCCCACACAAAGGACGAAAATCTGTTGCATCCACAATATTGCACACTCGAGAAAACTAAAAACGCAGAATCATAGATAATGACCATATCTATCAGATTGCTGAATCTGGATCAGATCAGATCATTTTTATAGCCAATAGGAACAAATCAATTTGCAGTGGCTACGCAGCGCCCGACGTCACGCTCAGACTGATTTTCTGTCTCTCTCGCACGCACTCTTTGTCGTGTCGTTTAATATTAGCGGCGTCTGCCGGAGGAGAGCCATACTGACTTAGTATCGGGTATAACCGTAGAGTTGCGGTGTCCGCAGCAACTCACAACGTTCCCCCTCGTTTTTCTTTTAAAACTAGTAATAATTTCGTTGGACTCCCTTTCCTTTGTGACACACTTTATTCTCAAATTCCAGAGTGATACGAGGAATTTTTTTTTTTACCAGTGTTATAGTATATACATATGTGAGCTCCAACGCAGGGGAATAAAATTCCACTCCAGACTCCGTATACTCTGTGATTTCGACTGGTTTCCGTAGATGAAGAAAATGTTTAAGAGTTTAAGGGCAATTTGTGTTTTCCGAAGCTTTTCGCAATAAGTATAGTGACTACATCAATATTTCTGAAAGTAGTGCTCTTAATTGCTAGGGTCAGATGCGACTGAGAGAGGAGTTGCTCACTTTTGAAATCGTTTGCTGTTAAGTTTTCTGTTAATTATTGTGATATTACGCCATTCTGTCAACCGATGTCTTAGTAAGACTTTGGGTCGAGCTTCAGCTTGGACAAACAATGAAGTTGTTTGTCAATTGCTTGGGCAAATACTCGTACTCAGGTGGAAAAACAAATACCAGAATGGGGAAGAGGTTAAGATGGGAGACAAGAAAATATCAAATAAAGGGCCAATT
Organism: Drosophila miranda; assembly: GCF_003369915.1. Lineage (NCBI taxonomy): Eukaryota > Metazoa > Arthropoda > Insecta > Diptera > Drosophilidae > Drosophila > Drosophila miranda. The sequence goes on from NW_022881603.1 coordinate 32,970,185, forward strand.
AAGGAAGGTGATTGTGCGATTCTGTTTATCTTATCAACGACAAATTTTGACCCCAGGGGCGTCATTTACAATCCTCAATTTGTTTGCATACTAAAGCAACATTAGCCGAAGAGCTACCTACAAAAGAGAAGACGATTTTTCCTGATTCCCAATTCGTAGGCTATTGATAAACAATCAGTGGGGGAATATTCAAATTAGCCAGGTCTCATGTGTGATTAGCCGATTTCTCACACATTTCAAGCATCAAAGCAGACAGCAGACAGAACAGAACAGAACAGAACAGAACACAACAGAGCTGAGAAGACGTTGAGCTGACGGCTGGAGGGATCAGATCCCACAGAAGAAGCCGCCTTGAAATTTACGAAAAGAGCCGCCTATAAATCGCAAGATTTCAGCACTGCCCAGGGCTTTATCTAAAGCTCCATTCGGAACAGTATTCAAAGCATAAAGCGTAACCAATTGATTGCTAATTGATATTGATGTGTCGATTATTTTATGATTATTCTTTATGATCGTTAAATTTTGATATAGCAAAAGGCGAGCGAGATCGAACACCAAACTTGATTCAAATTTGTAGATCACTTTGAACAATCAAGCCACTCCCTGAGTACTTCTCAGGCCTTGTCTTACCTTGTCTTCAGTTGGATTGTTATAATTTAATAACTACACGGGAGGGCAAATTAAGTCTGTAGTTCGGGTACCACAAAAACCACTTAAAGACGCTTTCTTTACTTGCCCCCAAAACGAAGATTTGGTTTTTATTTTTCGAGAAACCTGTGGGGTAGCTTTCGGCTGCGGATGTGGCTGTGACTGTGGCTCTGACTGTGGCTCTGCCTCCAGCTGCTGGCCAGCTCCATGGACAGACAGTCATTTGTGTGAAAATAATCGTAGCATGAAGCGTTGTCAAATACCGTTTGTTGCGGGGGTCGGTCCACTCTCATGCTTTTGTTTCGGCCATTTCAAGGTCTGTACAGAAACCGTCTGTTGGGTCAGACCTCCCTCCATTGACCAGAGCAGAGCTCTAACAATGCGGGTTCTGGCATCATTTTCATAGAAACGGCATTAGAAGTTACTCATACGCAGCGTGGGTTGGATAAGATTAACGAAAGCCCACATAGACATAGCTCATCCTCCCCATTCTCACTTGACTCTTTGCAGACAGCAGAATGAGCTCTAACAACTGCGGTTTCATCGATCCGCAGGGCCAGTTGAGCGCAGCCCTCGCTAATCGGGACATACGGGAATTCCACACTGCCCTGGACAGCGGTGCCCAGGCCAATCGCCAGGACGATCGAATGCCTCTCAGGTGGGCTCCTGCATTCAGCTGCTCCTCGAGTACGGAGCCTCTCCGAATTTGGTGGATCAGGGCGAGTTCACGCCCCTCCACCATGTGCTGAAGATTAGAAAGATTGAGGCAGGCACTAAGCTGGAGCTGATCCGACTTTTCCTGAAACAACCACAGTTGGACATTGACTGCTATCGGAACGGGCAGGTACGCCAGATGCTGAGGGATCAGTATCCGGAACTGCCGTTGCCGGAGCTGCGCGAGGCCGGAGCAGAGATCGACTGCGAGCGACTCCTCCGCACGCTGCGGGACGGAGACGAGAACCAGTTCGAGCAACAGTTCGCGGAGTACCACCAGAACGTCAGCGGAAACGCAGACAACCAATGCAATGCCAACCAGGAGGAGTATCAGTCCCTGCTGGCGGAGAGTATCCAGCGGGGCAAGCAGCGAGCCTTTGAGGCCATCCTCGAGACGGACATCAACATTAATCATTCAAAATTGAGCGACATCAGCCCCGTGGAGTTGGCCGTAATATGGGGCAACCACAGGGCGCTAGAGAAGCTGTTGAAGCATCCGCAGCTGAGGCTGACATCGCATTCCAAGCTGCTGAACGCGGTTATCAGTCCCCTGGGTGAGCAGCCGATGGACGACTTCTGTGACCACCAGCGCTGCTTCCAGCTGCTGCTCGAGAGCGATCGTGTGGACATCAATGAGGCGGACAAGGCTGGCCTGGTGCCACTCTCCTATGCGGTCAAGTATCGCAACACAAAGGTGGCACAGGAGCTTCTACGGCAGGGAGCGTACATCGGGGCGAGAAGCGCGTTCGGAGATCTTCCCATACAGGAGATGGACCCGAAAGTGCTGGAGGAGCACTTCGATTCCTGCATCACCACCAACGGGGAGAAGCCCGGTGACCAGAGTTTCGAGATCATCATCAACTACAAGAATCTGATGAGACGCCAGCGAGAGCCCGGGCAGTCGGACAAGCGGAGCATTGGCCATCCTCACCAATTGGAGGACGAGATGACTCCAATCGCATACATCGCCGATTCCAAGGAGCTGCGTTACCTGCTGCAGCACCCGCTAATCTCGAGTTTCCTCTTCCTCAAGTGGCACCGCCTCTCGGTGATCTTCTATCTGAACTTTCTACTTTCCTCTCTCTTCACTGCCTCCACTGGCCACTGGCCTTCACTGGCCGTCTTCACCATTCTGCTGGTGTCCGTGGAGTTCTGCCTGCTGGTTGGCTCCCTGCCAGTACTCTCAATTTCGACGCACATGCTCATGCTGCGCGCCGTCTCCAGCAGCTTCATCAAGAGCTTTGCTCTCTACTTGATCTTTGTGCTTACGTTTAGTCTGTGCTTCTACATACTGTTTGGCAAGCCCCAGGTGGATTCCTCCTCTCCGAAGGACAGCACGCCAGAGCCAGCAAAGGAGGGAGAAGATGATGGTCACTTCAACACATTCTCCGTGCCCATCGAGGCGCTCATCAAGACGATTGTGATGTTCACGGGAGAATTTGATGCCGGTGACATAAAGTTTGACAGCGTCTACACTTACCTGATCTTCCTGCTCTTTGTGTTCTTCATGACCATTGTGCTGTTCAATCTCCTGAATGGTCTGGCTGTCAGCGATACTCAGGTGGGTTTATATTTCCTTTTCTTCCTCGGCTTTATCCAACTGTTTTCTCCCCTCTCTTTTCCCACAGGCCATCAAGGCCCAGGCGGAACTGAACGGCGCCATTGTCCGCACCAATCTGCTGACCCGCTACGAGCAAGTTCTCACTGGCCGAGATGGACACGCTCAGACCTCATCGTCCCAGTTGAACAAAGGCAGTCGGTTCGCTCGAGGAAGACCCCGAGCTAGTCACCGGTTCAATCGTAATTTTCTTCATGCTTTTCTTGAGTTTCAAGCCCTCGTGGCTTTTCCCACACTTGGGACCCCACTAGGCAGAAAAGCGAAAGGAGAGAAAATCTTCACTGATGAATCGCCTGATCGGATCGGATGGGCTGTTATATACTCACAACACATACTCATTGGCCGCAATTGCGAATCGCTGGGCTGTGAACAAGCTTGAATTGAAAGAGTGTCGGCACTTCGGTGTGCCAAAGATACATATCTTTACCCCTTGAATCAGCTCGTGTTGATTTTTCTGCCGTGCATTGCACTTTTGAGCTCAGGTCCTAAACGAGAGTCACACACCACACACATGCACATTTATATCATTATCATCATCATTATGATAATGACTGTGAGCGAACGAATGCTGATGAAGCCTCATTGTCAATGTCGAAAGTTATGGGATTGGTTAAGGAAACCCAAGGTGGGATATGAAAAGTATTGCGTTCTGCTCTGGCATAGGATCCCAGCTTTAATATTAGAGGGATTCCCCTTCCAAGCAACGATGCGACAATCAACGGACATTGATTAACAACTGTATGTACATATGCATCTACAGTGGGTACACAGCAAGGCAGGCGCGATTAGATACAGGCCAGCGCCGAGCAGCGTAGACACCCAGTACCCTGCCACCCTCCGAGGGAAACAGAGAGCGATGAAGGGGGATCTGTGTGTGCGTATCCAATGAATTAATATTTCATTCTAGAATGCAGTTGTCTGCGTTAGTTGGGCACACACACACATAGTACATATATGCTGGCAGCGTTCCCATTCAATCTACTCGACGGCTGATGCACGCCAGTAGCCCCCGCTGGAAACTTCCGCAGGTTCTGGAACGCAGAGGATGCGGGCTATCGGCGACAGGGGAATACTACTAAGCAGAAAGAGAAGGCGAGTTCATATTATTGCCAATTTAATGCAAGAAAAATAAAGAGAGTGGAGTGGGCGATGCCAAAGGCAGAAGAAAGAAAGGCCGTAAACCAAAAGAAGAAGGCCTGTCTCGCTCTCTCTCGTGGGAATTGACTTTGAATTTCGAATATTTCGGTATCTATTTTCATTGCGGCCAAAAACGGAGAGACGATTCCGTGTATTGCGATGCCAGCATCAACGAAAATAGATGCCCAAATGGAAGTGCAAACATCTGAGGGGAGGGGTGGAGTGTCGGGCGTGTGGCCGTGTCTTCTGGCAGTGTGTGATTGGATACTGCTTGCTGCTTTCTGCTCGATGGCTGCCCCTAGAGCACGAGGTGCAGGCGTATCTGGAACACCAGCTGCTCGACGGTCTTTTTCAGGAGTGCCGCCAGGGACAGGATGAATCCCAGGAGGCTGAGGGAGAACAGCCAGGGCGTGGTCATGAGCACGGCAAAGAAGACGAGCGTCTCGTCGCCCCGTGCAACTGGCGATGGATGGTGCGCAGCTTGAACTTGCTGTTCCACAATCGGTGGCGCTTCGAGCCGATGGTTTCGTTGAAGCCCACGGTCTTCTCGACCAGCCAGAACACCGCGCAGCACAGCAGTTGCAGCACCAGCAGCACGACCTTGACCACAGCGGTCTCCAAGACGAGGTGGTACAAGGCCACCATGCGCTGATGGTGCTCCGGCTGCATTGTGGAGAGCACGACTGCGCCGAGGGACTCCACCGGGGAGACCCTGGGGGAAGGGCCGTCGGAGAGCTCCTCCCACTCCGAGTCCGACTCGGTGCGCTCTATCGAGCTGAACTCGCTCTGGCTCTGACAGGTCTGGCTCTGACAGGAGCACGACTCCTCCTCCTGGTCCTCCTCGGTGGGCATCGAGTAGTCGCCCTCGTAGTCGCCCTCGTAGTCGCCCTCGTAGCGGCAGTCGGAGTACTCTTCGTGGGGGTCGTCGTAGTAGTCTCCGCGGCTGTCCGGAGAAGCGCCGCCTGTCCAGAGGGAGCTCAACACGGGCGGTGGTCCCATCGAAGCCATCTGTGGCACAGCATTGAATCTGCAGGGGAGCCGGGGGTAAGTTATGTCCTGGTGGTAAGGGGAGTCTGGGCTGCTGCCGCTCACCCATCTGAATCCCCCATCGGAGGGAAGGTGGGGGGTGAGCGTGACCTATTGGACCCATTGGGCGGGACAGCAGAGGACTGGTGTGGATTTCGCCTAGGAAGGGCATCGCATTGAGTCCATTCTTGTCGGCGGAACCTTCGGGGGGACCTGCAGCCCCGGCTGATGCTGCTGCTGTTGGTCGGTAAAGACGAAGGATCCCATGTATCCGAAAATACCCCGCGAGCGGGTGAATGGGGAACGTGGATTGTTAATAGTTGGATTCATCTTATTCCAGCACCTGTGAGGAAATATTCGTTCATGGGCTTTGTTTTGTATTTGTATTTTTATTTACTTTATGTTCCCTGTGGTTTCGATATTTGCTGCCGTTCTCTGTGTTGTGCCGCTCTCTCCAGATATTCGTACTGAATGATTTCCAGAGCCAGTTCTGAACGGCTCCAAGTGATAGTTCAGGACCCACTTCGATGTTGTGTTTCGAATCACAGGTCAGGTGACGTACTTTCCCTGGGCAGAGCTGCGACTTGCAATAGTTGATCGGCTTTGTTGGTTTGGGATAGGACTTGCGATAAATACCATGCCACCATACTCCTTGGTGTGGCCGAAATGTTGGCTACCATTCTGGGATTAAGGAGTTAAGGGTTAAGGGTTAAGGAGAGTGGTGGAGGGGGGGGGGGGGGTATATTTTTGCTTGGCTTTACATCTTCCTTAATCTGCTGTTTTGTGTCACAGCCAACCTGTCATTTGTACATTGAATTGCTGCTCGAGAGGTCTCTTTGGAGTCCTCTGTTCCCCGTGTACAAATTTACATAAAATCACAGGAAGCACTTAGGATTAATAGGGGGCACTCATCCCCTCTACTCCCTCTCCCCCTTTTGGTGGTGTCATGGGTTAAGCATTTGCTGTGTTCGGCATTCAATTTGTGGCTTGATTTCTTACCTTTTATGATGCGCTATACGGCTGTAATCCATGAAGGACATGCACTTTGTTTATCCATTCAAAGGCGCTAAAGAGGGTAGTCCTGTAATCCAAAAGGGCATCCAGTATATCCAGAGCGAAGGTTAATCCATTCGATGGAGCGCTCAAGCAGACCAGCCAGGCGGTTGACCAGAAGCTTAACGAGGCTTAAAATTTCCAAGAGGCCGCCAGCCGGCAAGTGTCATTGCAGTCCCTCCAGTCGACTCCACTCCAGTCCAGTTTTTTCCCAAACTGTGCGACGTGAATAACTTTGATGATTTCTTGGCCCAAAGGCGCCCACACAATATAAATACTCCTCCCTTTTTTGTCAATAAGTTTATTTTCAGTCGTTACACTTACGAATAACAGGCGAGTTTTTCTACTCAAATCAAATATTAAAATTAAAAAACGAAACAGTTATTGGTTGATGTCCTTCAGCTTCTCTGGATCAGTCTACTCAAGCCAAATCAAATATTAAAATTAAAAAACGAAACAGTTATTGGTTGATGTCCTTCAGCTTCTCTGCATCCGTCTTGGCGGCCCACAAGCGGCACCCAATTTTTTTATAGTCATCGCTGCACATGACTATCGCCCTCAAATACTCGGCCGGCACCCCAGTTTCCTCTGATAGTCTTAACATGCTCACTTTTTTTTCATTAAAAACGGCAGCAATTTTTTGCATTGTCTTCGAATTTCTTGAAACCATACCTCTTATTGCTGTGTAATGTTGGTTCATTACGTGGTTTCCCAAGGTGCTCAACCTTCCAATCATTTTGCCGCATAGTTTGCACTTGCAGCCATGCACGGGGGGCGAAGCCTTAGGGGAAATCGGTGTTTTCAAATTGTCCTTTCCACTTTCAGTACTAAGAATGTCTTCAGTAAACATGTCTGGAGAATTAAGAAGTTATATGTATTTTTTTAAAATTTTACTTATTTACTTACTTAAGTCCGGATCCTCCCGAACCTCCTGCTCCTGCTTCTCCTCCACGTGGTGCACTGGCTCAGACGAATCATATATTTCATCAGAAATAGTACACTCCATATCATTGACTGTATAATCAGAAATATTGTGAATATTGTCAGAAATGTTGTCAATATTCTCCTCAATATCGTGAGTTGTGGCCGACTCCTACGTATGACCGTGCATATTGTTGTCAATATCCTCAATATCCTGAGTTGTGGCCGACTCCTCCGTATCACCGTGCATATTGTCAATATCCTCAATATCGTGAGTTGTGGCCGACTCCTCCGTATCACCGTTCATATTGTTGTCAATATCCTCAATATCCTGAGTTGTGGCCGACTCCTCCGTATCACCGTGCATATTGTCAATATCCTCAATATCCTGAGTTGTGGCCGACTCCTCCGTATCACCGTTCATATTGTTGTCAATATCCTCAATATCCTGAGATATCAGAACAGAAATATTCTGCACCGGAGTAACAGTCTCAGCATACTTCGCGTGCGTCGTCCCCGCTGAATGGAATACATTATTAGAAGAATATAATATAAATGTAACTAATTTACTTACCCTTACGTTGATGGTCCAGAAAAAAAAGTACAAATTAATCACTCCTGCTGCACTTATGTCGCAAACTTGGGCTCCACCGAACGACAACGTCATGTTGTCAATTTCCTGTGCTTTCGGGCTTTGCACTTTCCGGCCTTGCAGATGGTCCCAGTATATCCCGCATATCACATTAACAAGGGCACTGTCCACCCCGTCAATTCTTACACCTCCCAAATTAATGTACATCTTTGTCTTATTTTGTGTTCTTTATTTATGTTTTAAATAACGGGGCATGTATGGTTTTGGTATTTACTCATCGATAGTATTATAAGAAATACCAATGTACTCGATATGCCAACACACATTTATTCGAATACGACGATCAAGAAGGAAGAACGTTTACAGATATTTTGTTGCTATACGATACGGACCGATAAATATCACATAATTCCGCGTCTAGTTTCCTGATTTCAACATGTATAAAAATAAAAATAAAATAATTGTAAGGCAACATATATTAACCCTAACCGATCGAGATATTATACTGCAATTAGTTTTATGCGATATTATACTGCGATATGATACTGCGATAGGTTTTATGCGATATTATACTGCGATAAGTCTGAGGCGAGTTATTCGACGATCGACAAAAATAGAGAAAAGAGTGAAATAAGTTAATAAGAGTAACCCAAGAACCGCGCCAAGATGGATAAAAAGATAGATTCAGAAATGCATAAATTGTCGTGTTTCGATGAGGACATAAAGGAACTCAATCTGTTCGAGCCGTATCAGGACATAGAGGAAGATATGTTCGAGCCGTCGCAATTGTCGTGTTTCGATGAGGACATAAATGAACTCAATCTGTTGGAGCCGTCGCAATTGTCGTGTTTCGATGAGGACATAAATGAACTCAATCTGTTCGAGCCGTATCAGGACAAAGAGGCAGAGGAACATCTGCCGTGTGGACCGCTGGACCGGCTGGTTAGTACATTGCCTATGGATGTTGACGACGACGACACTGAAGGTGAGTAGATTGTGGCAATTACATTGGAGCAGGTGAATCAGACTTTTCTTCCTCCAGGTATCGTCGGTAACGATGATCTGGTCAACGATATTGGTCGCCTTCAAGCGAGCAATGAATTGCACAAAGGTACAGGCCCCCGAAAATCTGGTAACGGACGCATTGGAAGAACTGAAAATGCAAGGAAACATAATGAATGGACGCATTAATATGACTGTAAATTTACAGAAACTAAGCGACTCAGAATTTTCCATTTACATGGATGAGTATCACATGCCGTGGTACCAATATGCAAAAAAAAGGACCGGTACATAAATGGAAAATTCTTGCAGTCGCTGCAATCCCAATTAACGGGAATGAAATTCATTATTTGTACTTCCACATTTGTCTCGTTTCCAAAACATCTGCACTAGGCAGGAATGCGGTCAAGGAAGGACTGGATTTAGTATTGAGGGAGGTTGAGAGTGGGGGCTTGTCAAGTCAACTGTTGGCAGTTGGATCCGACCACTGCTTGGCAAATTTCATGCCGTGCAAAAGTGTAAGGGGAAAATTCCATATATTGTGGGATCTGCCCCACCTCAAAAAGGTTATCCTAAAAAATGATATACATGAGGATGTGTTGTTGTCAAATATGTATGTCAAGGAATACAGGAAAGAAAATTACAAGAGTATCTTTGAGGCTACGAAGTCGGTAGACAACTTGCCCGACTACCTAATGTCTGATAAAGTTAAAGAAATCATTAAAAATGAAATAATGAACTTATTACGCGCTGTTGAAAAACATTTCGAATTTAGAAACGAACCAATATGTTTTAACAACATGAACAGCAATACCTTCGAGGAACGTGGCAAGCATTTATCAACAATTTTTATAAACATAATGAAAGTATCGTTTAAAGAAGATTTCAACAGAAACCCAGTATATTATGCTACAACTGTGGTGTTCATTGCTCTCCAAATAATGGAACAAAAAATTAAATTATTAAATAAGACGTTAGAAAATATTTTGTAGTATGTAGTATAATTATATTAATTTTAATAATAATAACAATAATAATAATAATAATAATTTGTTTTTTATTTTATTTATTTTATGTAGTATGTATTATACATGTACTATACATAATTAATGTATTTTCAGCTGTAGAATGTAGAATATTTTCAGCCTGTACAAGATTTTCAGCTGTAGAATGTAGAATATTTCAGCCTGTACAAGATTTTCAGCTGTAGAAGCCTGTACAAGATTTTCAGCTGTAGAATGTAGAATATTTTCAGCCTGTACAAGATTTTCAGCTGTAGAATGTAGAATATTTCAGCCTGTACAAGATTTTCAGCTGTAGAAGCCTGTACAAGATTTTCAGCTGTTGAATGTAGAATATTTTCAGCCTGTACAAGATATGCAGCTGTAGAATGTAGAATATTTCAGCCTGTACAAGATTTTCAGCTGTAGAAGCCTGTACAAGATTTTTAGCTGTAGTGTTCAATTTTTGTTTGTTGTTTGATTGATTTTTGAATTGATTGTTATTGTTTGATTGATTTTGTTGTTCTGAAGGCTTGATCCACCGGTGACCAGGGACGCAGGATGGCTCTAAGCTATAGTATTTATTGTACGAGTAATAATCAACTAGCACAGCACTAGCATTTAACCCGTATTCAGAGCAGACTGTAAGTTTAAGTTAGTCTGAAATTGTTTTTATTAACATACGAATAATGAAATTGAACAAAACCCTTAATAATTTGTTGTCAGTAAGTAAGTAGTATATAATGGTTATATAGACAGTAAATATTGTATAAACGAATATCTTTACTGTATGTACCATTTTGTACCAGAGTAAATATTTTGTAATTGCAAATGTTAGATTTATGCATTCTTGAATTTTCATTTCTTTTTCTTTCCGTTATAATAGTTTTATTATTATACCCGATACTCAAAATGAGTATTGGGGTATATTAGATTTGTGGTAAAAGTGGATGTGTGTAACGTCCAAAAGGAATCGTTTCCGACCCCATAAAGTATATTTATTCTTGATCAGCATCAATAGCCGAGTCGATTGGGCCCTGTCTGGCTGTCTGTCTGTCCGTCTGTCCGTCTGTCCGTCCGTCCGTCTGTCCGTCCCCTTCAGCGCCTAGTGCTCAAAGACTATAAGAGCTAGAGCAACGATGTTTTGGATCCAGACTTCTGTGATATGTCACCCTGCCCACTTCCGCCCCCACAAAGGACGAAAGTCTGTGGCATCCACAATTTTAAAGATATGAAAAAACCAAAAATAGAATTGTAGAGAATGACCATATCTTTAAGACTGCGGAATCTGAATTGGATCGTATTATTATTATAGCCAGCATCAAGAAAACAATTTCATTTTTCTCGCCCTGTCTCTCTCTAACACACACGTAGCATAGCCGGCTTTGCTTAGAGTAAAACATTAGCGCCTAGATCTCAGAGACTATAAAAGCTAGAGCAACCAAATTTGGTATCCACACTCCTAATATATCGGACCGAGACGAGTTTGTTTCAAAATTTCGCCACACCCCCTTCCGCCCCCGCAAAGGACGAAAATCTGGGGATATTCAAAAATCTCAGAGACTATTAAGGCTAGAGTAACCAAATTTGGTATCCGCACTCCTGTTAGATCTTACTATAAAACGTGTATCTCAAAATTTCGCCCCACCCCCTTCCGCCCACACAAAGGACGAAAATCTGTTGCATCCACAATATTGCACATTCGAGAAAACTAAAAACGCAGAATCATAGATAATGACCATATCATCAGATTGCTGAATCTGGATCAGATCAGATCATTTTTATAGCCAATAGGAACAAATCAATTTGCACTGGCTACGCAGCGCCCGACGTCACGCTCAGACTGATTTTCTGTCTCTCTCGCACGCACTCTTTGTCGTGTCGTTTAATATTAGCGGAGTCTGCCGGAGGAGAGCCATACTGACTTAGTATCGGGTATAACCGTAGAGTTGCGGTGTCCGCAGCATCTCACAACGTTCCCCCTCGTTTTTTTTTGCATTTGATATGATTCGGTTCAAAATGTGTGTGTTGTTTACGCACATATTATGGTTAATGGTTCTTAATCTTGTTCGTTACTCTTTTATTACCCTTTTTGTAAATCTTTTGTTTTATAAATTAATCTTTAGCTAAGCTGAGGAGCGTAGCGTATCGGATCAAATCAATCAAAAGTTGATGGGGCTAGCTAAAGAGGCAGTCAATGGCAATGGCAATGGAAATCCAAATGGAAATTTATGCAAACCATGTGGCAATAATTTGTTAACAATTTTCTGCTGCCCAATTATCGTTTTGAAAGAGACGAATTAAGCGGAAATTTTGATTTGATCCGCTGGAGCGTGTGGGGAGCGAGTGGAGCGCAGGCAATGGTTAAGCTAAGCTAGAATAGGAATTATTATAAAACTATGCATTGTCTCTTTTAGTTTATGTAATATTTAATTGCTTTTATTATACCTTAGCTGCTGCTACTGCTGCTGTTTTAGAACTAGGACTAGAACGACCAATAAGGTGGAAAATCAAAATAATTGACTTAGTTCTCAGAGCATGTTAAACAATTGTACGCCTTCTGCTGTAGCTTTGGTTTTCCGTTTTCTGTACGTATTAAATATTTATCTTTATTGCTGGTTCTTTGTGTTCCACTGTTTCCCTTTTATCTGTCCTTTTTCCATCCGCTGAAACGTCAACCTCATCATCCATATACATATACTTTAATCTCAACAATATGTATATATAAATAAAATCGTGTATTCTGTAAGGCATGCCTAATCAAACCAGCCGTATTGCTAACTATAGGTATATCTGTATGTAATATATGTAATCAGCCCCTAATCCGTCTCCAGTTGCTAGTCCCTAGGGACTTCTGTTCTCGCTGCTGCTGCGGTGCCAATGCGATGAACTTTAAATGCATAGGACTCGGTTCTGCTCGGTTGAATTGGTTCTTGACTCGACTTGAATGGGAGCAAAGCATTATCTACTGCGATTACGAGTACGATTCGATAATGTCTAAAATCTAAATTTTTAAATCATCATTATTCGTTTTCCGTTGCTGCGTGTGTATGGCCTGATCTCTGTTCATTTGAGTTGGTTTCGGTTTTGGTAACGATGTCTATATAATTGAATATGCCTCATTCATTTTATTGTCGTTATACTCTATGACTAAATTAAACCTCCCATATTGCATCATTGCGTCGGCTCGGCTCGGCTCGTCTCGCGTCGCTCTCTAATCGTAAACATCGTTTGGAGCGATTATTATTGAAAGATAACTAAAATTAAAGCTTCTTTGTTTGGGTTTTCATTTTCTTTGATGATTGGATGAGAGGTTCTATTGCTATTTCGTTACCGTTAATCATCATCGTTTACCGTTTATGTACAATCGAATACGAGTACTAAATATTGTAAATCCTATGTCATACAATATATAATCCTTGCAACTGTTAGGCAATGTACCATTATTAAATATCACTTAATTGACGAGTGTTTGGTTTCTGTCTGTTGTTGGTTTTGTTTTGCTTTTGCTTTTGCTTTTGTGTCGGTTTTTTCTTTTATCTCTGTTAACATTTCTAATTAAAAATTACGATTTTAGTTTGGTTTTTTTTTAGTTTTTTTTTTATTATTTTGCTTGTTCTTGTTGTTTTTTGTGTGTAAAAATTGCAGTTAAAATCACAATTAATTTGTTGTGTGTACGATATTTTGTTTGTTCTTGGAGAAAATGATTTAGTTGGTACCATAGAATTTCAATTTACTATCAATCGCTGTCTGATTGTCTGTTGTTGTTAGGTTTCGAAAATAGAGTAAGAGTAAGAGTAAAAAAAAGTCGAGTGGAGTGTGCACTGCTTTGAAGGCTGCTGGTGTATTTCGGTTTCGGTTTTCCCCGTATAGTACTATGTATAATAATCATACCGCAAAACTCGTGTTCGATGTGTAAACTTAATGCGATCACAATGACGACTTAAGAGCGAGAGAACAACACTTAAAATATAACAAAAACATGACAAGTTTCTTGGAAACTTGGCCCAGGGCCAAGCCCTTATCAAAGTTGTACAAAGATGTCACGTACATAGTTGTAAAGTGTAAATCATTATGTTAAAATAGAGTTCTTGTGGAAGCTTACTGGTTTGTTATTTTGTTTCATAGGAGACCACAATTGTTGCAAGTTGGTTTTGATTTAAGCTACTCTAAATCATATAATAAATTAACTAATCATTAGTTCACAACAATAAAAGTTATTCGTTAGGTAGGACTGCGGTTCATCTGGCTGATTGCTGATTGATTTCGATTTGGTTTGGTTTGGTTTGGATTAGTTCGATTACGATTCCACTTCGATTCTAGTGCTATCTTCTGGATAGTATATTATTTCCCGATTGAATTGGGTTTAATATTAGATTCACTTGACATTGTTCTTCGACTTAAGTTATTACTGAAGGATGCTGAAGAAGAGAGATGGATAGAGAGACATATGTACGGGTAAGTTGAGGGTGTGGATATCCAAATACTCATATGTACAATACATGATAATCAAAACTACTAATATTTCGCTTTTGTACTTCGAAAAACCTTTATAAATATTTTATTAAATTTGCACTAACTAATGTTATACATATGTACGTATGCTAAGACCTGGTACCGTACGGCATACGCTATTTAAAGTATATCTATAAGTTTAGTATTAGCTCATTAGTTTAAAATACTTCCTTTGGCAAATGTACAAAATATATTTATATGTATCGATAATTGAGAAAAAAATCAAATCTGCTCTCATGAGCCTAGATCTGACCGCGATAGTTACACATATGCATGGATAAATGTGTGTATTGAATACTCGAGCATGCATGCAACGCCAATCTCTTTGTATCGTATTGTATAGTTCAAAAACAACCTTCGAAAATATCAAAGAAATACCTCGATATGACTACAACTTAGAACCGAACGGCCGGTAAGCTATTGACAAATGTTTCTCCGATACCGATTCGTGTTCTGATTGTGATAGTTATTCTAGGATTCTGATTCTTATTCCGAATCTTTTTTGTTTTTATACCCGATACTCAAAATGAGTATTGGGGTATATTAGATTTGTGGTAAAAGTGGATGTGTGTAACGTCCAGAAGGAATCGTTTCCGACCCCATAAAGTATATATATTCTTGATCAGCATCAATAGCCGAGTCGATTGGGCCCTGTCTGTCTGTCTGTCTGTCCGTCTGTCCGTCTGTCCGTCCGTCCGTCTGTCCGTCCCCTTCAGCGCCTAGTGCTCAAAGACTATAAGAGCTAGAGCAACGATGTTTTGGATCCAGACTTCTGTGATATGTCACTGCTACAAAAATTTCCGCCCCCCGCCCACTTCCGCCCCCACAAAGGACCAAAGTCTGTGGCATCCACAATTTTAAAGATATGAGACAACCAAAAACGTAGAATTGTAGAGAATGACCATATCTTTAAGACTGCGGAATCTGAATTGGATCGTATTATTATTATAGCCAGCATCAAGAAAACAATTTCATTTTTTCTCGCCCTGTCTCTCTCTAACACACACGTAGCATAGCCGGCTTTGCTTAGAGTAAAACATTAGCGCCTAGATCTCAGAGACTATAAAAGCTAGAGCAACCAAATTTGGTATCCACACTCCTAATATATCGGGATGAAAATCTGGGGATATTCACAAATCTCAGAGACTATTAAGGCTAGAGTAACCAAATTTGGTATCCGCACTCCTGTTAGATCTCACTTTAAAACGTATATCTCAAAATTTCGCCGCACCCCCTTCCGCCCCCACAAAGGACGAAAATCTGTTGCATCCACAATATTGAGGATACAAGAAAACTAAAAACGCAGAATCATAGATAATGATCATATCTATCAGATTGCTGAATCTGGATCAGATCAGATCATTTTTATAGCCAAAAGGAACAAATCAATTTGCACTGGCTACGCAGCGCCCGACGTCACGCTCAGACTGATTTTCTGTCTCTCTCGCACGCACTCTTTGTCGTGTCGTTCAATATTAGCGGCGTCTGCCGGAGGAGAGCCATACTGACTAAGTATCGGGTATAACTGTAGAGTTGCGGTGTCCGCAGCAACTCACAACGTTCCCCCTCGTTTTTTTTGTTTTGATTTGATTCGCGATACGTGTACACAATGTACGGTTTGTTTAATGCACGTTTTTGTTAACACAGAGTTTAATATTGATTTCTTCTCCACCCCCACCATCTTCTGGCCAGCGTAGATTGATATTGTATATAAATTTGGATAGTTCCGTATATGTATATGTGTATATATCGTATAAAGCGCCTATGCCTAAGCCTAAGCCTAAGAAACTACGAGTTCTGAGACAAATGCACACAGGAATCGGCATTGGATTTGCGCTCAGGTCGGAGGTTGTCAACTTGGACGCCGGCCAGCGACAGCCGAGGATGTTGATGTTGACGAGCAGCAGGCACTGATCCTGCTGCTGGTGCTACTACTGCTGCTGCTGCTGGAATCCTGCTGCCGACTGTTGACCGAAGGTCATCTCTGTTGGTCCTCGGCTGGAAGTGCTTCAGCTTCAACTCCTCTTTCAGCTGCTGTCTGCTCCTCATCCTCGTCGAGTGTATCCATCTCGACAATTTCGTTGCCAGTGGCTTTGTCGGGATTGTAGTCGTAGAACACCTGCGATGTGTCCCCCTGCACGATCACATCGATGGGAGATGGATCCACCTCGACACCGATCGTTACGGCTGTGGATGTAGCAGCCAATTCCGTACTGAAGTCGCCGCGTGGCGGCTCCTTGGGACTGTCCACCATTATCTGCACGGTAGGCATTAGGGACGTGTTCATGGGGCTCTCCGACGAACCCGTGCTGATGCGAATCTGCGGCGGCTTGGGCTTATCGTGCCCATTGCCATTGCCCGTTGAGGAGAAGCTACCCTCGTCTTCATCCTTGTACTCTTCGCTCTCGCGGTGCACCAGCACATGGACTATCACCTCGGGGGCAGGTCCCTCCGATGAAAGTTTGTCAAAACAAAGATGACTTTAGTGGGGTTTGCTCTCGTGGAGGGAGTCTCAAGTACAAATTACACATACAGACAAAAGCGTTCTTGTTAACTCTTAAAGCGCTTTGTGCTGACAGACCTCTTTCAAGGGGGGTTTCTTTCGTATGAAACTAGAGGCGCGCTTACGTGAGTTAACCGGCCCCCCACCACCTGTTGTCTGTCGCTGTCGGAGGCGGATGCTGCTTTCGCAGTGGCGGTGGCGGAGGCCGCACCAGAGGCGCTGACGGAGACAGAGGCTGAGGTGGTAGTGTTGGTCGTGGGATTGATAGCAGCTGTTGTGGGTGAAATGCACGCATTAGTGGTTGACACAACGCACAGAATAATACAAAATAGGTTGTGTGGATAGGTCAAATACAGATACAATTACAGTTACGGATAAGGATAAAGAGTAACATATGTCGGAGAGAGAGAGAGAGAGAGTATATATAGAGAATGAAGAAAAACTCATTATTATCGGTAGAGAGCGAGAGTTCACAGATTGGTTTCAATGAAATGCATCACAATGAGAAGTAGAAGCCATATGGATATGATCTTGATTGATGCTTAGATTCAGATTAAGATTGAGGTGCAGTGGTTGGTTCGTTGGTTCAAGGTGCTGTCGTTTCAGTGTTTTCGGTGGCTATGTACAGGGAGTATTTACAAATAGCAAACGTGGTGAATGATTTAACTGACTGAGTGGATAGGTGGGTGATAAGGCACTTGTCAATAATTACTTTTTCTATGTACTGAAGGTGAGGTTAAGCTGTCATCGACAGCATCCTGATGACGCAAAAAGAAATTATAAAAGCTTCGGCGACGACTTGCTCTAGGCGCTTCCACAAATATGCTACCGCTAATAATAGTAATAGTTAAGTAGTTGAAATAGCAGTAATAGTAACAATCATAAACATGAGTAATTGGTCATTTGATCTGGATTCGATTTGGATGTGGATGTTGAGATTTGAGAAAATGTGTGTAGAATGCTCGGTTGTGGGTAGATTAGATTATTTGATTACTTATAGTAGCTATAGATCAAGAGCCTTTGTTTCGTAGAAACTTTTCTGCAATTTTTCGACGATATTACATAGGAGAAAATAGTTAATAAGCTGTACATCGTTATGCATGAGCTTGGATGGGATTCTACGGGTTTTCAGAGCTCCATAATTCCAATTTACCTGGTGAGTTTGGATGGTTGTACGTATCAATGCTGCTACAATGAAATCTACAGAAAATCTTTTGCAAAAATAAACGAAAAACGATCTATTTAAGGACAGGCATTCTCGATGCCATAGAGAGTCGGAGTCGGGTGTAGTCGGAGGTGGGAGTGGATCTACAAGTTCAACGAATTCCGGTAAGGCCACTACTTGAATAATTGAATAATACATAGACTCAAATTTTATTAGAGCTGCAATAAGTTGTTGTTCAGATAGTTTTTTGAAAAAAAGTTGTTTAGTTGTTGTAGAGAGAGGGCGTTTTAGACGGCAAATGAGTATTTGACAGAGCTTTGCGTTCGTTTTAATGATCTGAATTGAGCTTGAGTTGAGTTAAGTTGAGTTTTTGGGAGCGAGTTTGGATGGTAACTAGAAACTAGATAAGATACATTTTTGAGCAGTCGACTGGTACGAGTACTGAATGGTGGAATCAATACATATACATTTACTTAATATAGCAGAGTATACAACAAATATGAGTGAGTTATAGACGAGAACTAAAAACGAAGTTTGTAAGTTTGCTTATTGCATTTGGTTGATTTGATCTGTTTTCTGATTGTTGTTTTTGCTGTTTTTAAGACTGTAGGTTTATGGGTTTGGCTAGCTAAGCTAAGCAGCTGTTATAGGATTGAATAGGAGTGATTGAGCCTTTACCTAGGTAAAGCCAGCCACTAGGCTGGGAGTCACTTCTGAGAACCGCTGTGACCATATCTGCGAGCAGGGACTCATAGTTTAGGGAGATACAAGAGGATATGTTAGAAATAGGGCTTAAGTTCATATAGGTACACTGTGGACACACAAAACATTAAATTTATCGAGCATGGATCGACGGGTATGTTGTCTGGTTATTTGGTTTTTTGGTTTTTGGTTATCTGGTTGCATGGTTTGAAGGCGGCATGAGCATGGAAAGCCTTTCGATTTCGTATTCGTCTAAAAATTGCATTTCAAATTCATCGCAGCCATGGATACACATACACATATATATGGAGTGTCTTTGTATGGGTGAGTGTGTACGTGTGTCTGTGTGTGGATGGAGTGTGTGTGTGTGTGTGTTTTGCTGGGTGTAAGAGGGTGGACCTGGAGATAACTACCGTTTGCCCATATCGTCACTTTGCTGCTTGATATCCTTGACGACATCGTCGGCCCCCGAGACTAGCATCAGCGGCAGATTCAGCCAGGGCCCGGCCAGCTCACTCAGATCGGAGCCATCAGAGGCACGCGAGGACTTCCGCGATGAGGCACGACTGGAGCAGGCGGTTCCCCGACGACTGACCTGCAAGAACTCGAAAAGTTATCCATAAGTATAGTAAGAAATCGGATGGCGACTCACCTGCAGATGGAAAAAGTTTAGAGCCGAGAGCTTCGATTGCCATCCGCCGGGGCTGGAGGTTTGGGTGGCACTGTCGGCGGAATTGGAGCGCTTTTTTTCATTTTTGCGCCTGTGAAGTTGAAGAGACACCACAGCGAGTTATACATATACGTATTATTGGAAAAGTAAAAAGTGTTCAAAGTTAAGTTGTGAACTGGTGGTGTAGTATGTAGTACCGCAAATAGTCCTTCCAGCCGGTCTGTATGGTCTTGGCCGCCTTTTCCTGGCGCTTCCAGATCCGCATCGACGAAACAATTTCCAATTCTTTGCGCGTTGGAAACTGTTTCTTGAACTTGACATCCATTTGTTCCTGCAACTGTTTGAAGTTATCGGTCTCCTCGACATGACCTAGCACGTGCTTCACGAGCGCGTGCAAAATATCGAGACAGTGTATTTTATTACCCTTAGAGATGGGCAGATTAAATGACACTAGAGCGACATTATTAGGCTTCGAGATGCCCAATGGTGGATCGAGAGAGGCAATAAAATCGGACAGTTGCGAGAAGTGTATAAACTGGGTGGCATGTGGATCATATCTGAAATTAAATCAATTGCAAATCCATTAACCAACATCGCTCTCTCTCTCTCTCCAATCTAGCTTGTGGCTGCTCTGGAGGTGTTCGTCTGCTATTCTTATGGGGACCTACTTATGGGGACACCTACTTGGACCAACGTATGTAAAACATCTCCAAGTCGTCTTCGACAATCCCAATCTCCTCTTCTTGGTGCGCCTGGTTGAAGTTCTCCAGAATTATGGCAATGTACATGTTGATCACAATCATGTAGCTGATAATGATAAAGCTCGTAAAGTAAGTAATGGCCAGCAAAGGGTGGCCGCAGTCGCCATTAGTCTGCCGGTTGAAAAAGGGATCGCAGTCGGGTGGTTGGATCATCAGCGACTCGAGAACGTCGTTCCATCCGGCTGAAGTCATCAGCCGAAAGAGCAGCTGCATGCTCCGCCCGAAGGTCTGGAAGTTCACCATGTCGTCCAAGGCGCCCTGCAGCTTCACGTGCCCAAAGAGCGACATGCCCAGTATGGCATAGATGAAGGTAATCAGTCCCAGCAAGGCACCAATGTTGAAGAGAGCTGGCAGCGACACTACCAGCGCAAAAAGCAGCTTCCTTATGCCCTTGGCCGCCTTTATCAGTCGGAGGATGCGCCCTATACGAAATACTCGGACGACGCGCAGTAGTGTCGGACTGATCGGCAGGTCGATCATGATGTCCTCCATTAGAATGCCGAAGATAGAGGCCAGCACCAGAAGGAAGTCGAATACGTTCCATGGGACCGTGAAGTAATGATAGCGTAGTCCCACAATCTTGACAATGGCCTCTGCAGGAAGAAAAATATTGGCAAAAGGATCAGCAGTAGATCCAAGTTATTCCTTGGCTTGTTTCCTGTTCGCTCCCTTACCCAGACCAAAGACCGTGGTGAAAAAGGCGTTGCTCACTTCCAGTATAAAGAAGACCGCATGCGGTTGATCGTAGTGCTCGATGCCCATGGTAAGCATGTTGAGAAAAATCAGTACAAAGATCGCAATCTCGAACCTGCACGTCGTCAGAGAGATACCACAAATATCTATTAATGTTTTTCTTCAAAGTAGAAACTTCGGGCGAGCCGAAGTCGTGGTGCTCCTCAGAGATACAGACAATAAAGGGGATATTTACAGGCAGTGAAAGGAGCACCATAGGTTGCTAATAGATAGATTTATAGAGAGATAGTGAGAGAGTAAACTATATCTAAGGCTAAATCGTACATGCTGATTCCATTAAAACACACCAAGAGGTAAAACCCCACCCTTACGGATGACTCGAACAGCCCCAGGACAGCTACTCATGCCCAGAGTACTACAAGTATTACTTATTATATGCTTCGGGATATGGGATACAGATACAGAGAGTTAGGAGGCATTTTTGATGGTGTTTGGCCGGGTCTCCATCACTGAAGAGGCGGCAAACACCCTGGTGATGATCAAAAATGCTGGGAATTTCAAGTGTTCAAATGATTTTTATCACCAAATCAGAAACAACCGAGAGTTGTGTGAACGCCTATCCGTATAGATAACTAATATTTACAGTTAGAGTTAGATTTAAAGTTAGATTTAGAGTAGGCCAGAGACAAGAGACAAGAGAGAGGTAGAGAAAGAGTAATAGTAACTAATAGTAGGCATAAACTATAAGATACTCGTAGGAATACGTAATTTGCTTGTCTTAGATTGAGCTGGTTTTTATCATATTGGTTTTGATCATATGGTTTGTTTACCTTCTCGAATTGGATAAATCATAAAACATAGCTAAAAAATGATTTATAGGTCGCTTAATAACTTTCTGTGGTTTCTTTCGTCCCAATTTTTTCATAGCCGTGTAATAGTGTTTTTGAGATTCGGTGAGAAACATTTCCAACACTCCTCCTTCATACTATATAAAAGTGATGAGAATAGAATGAACATTTAATCATATATATACAGTCCACAGTTAGGTAACGTAACGCTCTAGGCTATATACAACTCGACACAACAGATCCGAAACATTATCAGCAATACATTAACGATCGGGGTACTCAAATTGATGGAGTGGACAATCAAACAGATCGGTGACGACGGATGGATATATGTACTATATGTATGTACAGATTATACATTTATATATATGTAGATATAAATTGATATATATATATAGATGCGGACCAGATGCAGGGGCCCAGATGTACCATAGGCCAATGGACTTACCTTCTTCTTGAGCATATTGAAGTTATCAATGATAACTCCAATGAACAGATTGAGTGTGAAGAACGATCCGCACACAATAAATATAACAAAATAAATATAAGCATAGAGATTGGCCTCCCGCTGCGGCTGCAGGTCCACGCCCCGGGCGTCCACGGCATCCGCCATCACCTCCATCCAGCCCTCGAAGGTTGCGACCTGTAGCAGGGCCAGGTAGCCCATGCCCACATGATCGAAGGTGATCTTCGAGTTGATCCACGTGTAGTTCTGCTCAATGCAGTCCCACTTGTCGTTCACCTCCTGCACGCAATAAATGGATAAGGAAATATGAGTAGGGTGGAATTGTACAGTCACACAGGACAGGTAGATCGTTCTCCTGCTCCATATTGGGAGTGTAGTGTGTAGTGTACTCACAGTAATTGGCAGCAATTCTCCCATTTCATTGACGCACTTGAAAAACTTCCCACCAAAGAACTGAACACCCATTATTGAGAAGATCAACCAAAAAACCAAACAAACCAAAAGTACATTGAAAATTGATGGTATTGCATACATGAGAGCGTTTACTACAATCCGCATTCCTTGCCACCTGGAATAGAAATGGAATGGATGAAATGCTAGTCATTACTGGGATGTATACTGGAGATCGTCGCTTCGTTGCACATCTATTTGTTTTTGCAATGGGTGCTAATTGATTACGGTTCTGGTGCAAACAAGTGGAGTTCTTTTTGGAATGATTCTCATCTAACCATTACAAGTACTATTACTATGCATATGTATATTGTCTACTTATTATAAATTTTAGGTTATTTACAAAGATTATACATATATGTATGTAGTTTTTGTGAAGGTAGAGGATAGACAAATCAAGGCTTCGGGCTACAGACTAGACAGAGGCGAGGAGGATGCAATGCAAAGTGTTCTACGTATTTCTATTCGAAATCCATAAAGAAGACGAGATTGTATTAAACAATGCACAGCTCTGACGAAAGCCGTATCGAGGACTGACCGACATCTCCCAGAAATAGTAAGAGATACAAGAAAGTACGAAGAGTAGTAGTAGTAGTTGCAAAAAGGCAAGAAGTGGCCTATGTGGACAGCTCTTACTTCATTGGATGCACAGGTGTTTGAGAAGGTTGTGGTGCAGCCTATAGACTAGACCAGCGACTGGTCGACTTACCGAGAGATCGCTCTCAGGGGTCTCAGGGCACGCAGTGTGCGTAATGACCGCAGAACCTTGAGGTTCTCATTCTCTTCAATTAGCAGCGAGAAAACCGATACCTATGGAAGAAAAAGACCAATCAGAGAATGTGCATCTACATTTATGTAGATGCACTCACAAACACTATGATAAAATCGAGTATGGTCCAGAAGCTCGTGAAGTACTTGGAGAATCCCAGCGCCAGCCACTTGAGTATCATTTCCACCACGAAGATCAGGCAGAAGGAGAAGTTGGTCCAGTAGAGTACGCGCTTCAGCGTCTTGTTGCTGTCCAGGTAGATGTCCTCGAAGCAAAGCGTGATACTCGACGCAAAGATCAGCACTAGCACAAACCACTCAAAGGCCGGAGTATCGACAACCGTCAAGACAGCCGTCCTAATGCGGGTCCACTGCTTGGCGCTCGGCGTGTCCATGCAGGACATAAACCTAGGGCAGCGGAAGTAAAAGCTGCCAGTATGAAAAGAGGGAAAACAGGGAAGTAGCATAAGAAGATGTAATTGGGGATCTTTTCAAATACTCACTGATCGTAGCACTTCTGGGGGAAGCAGTCATCTGGCACCTTCGGCGGCTTCGCCTGCTTATAGCTCGGAAAAGTCATGGGATCATTGTAAGCGCCCTGCGAGTTACGTCTCCCACCGACGGTGAGGTCGTCTACGTAGGAAACCAAACAATGCCATGGTTTTTCGGTCAGTCGAGTGAATGCCGCCGGCTTCTGTGCCGCCTTTTCCGGCTGATCGGATTGCTCAGTCTTGTGGGTGTGGGCGAGAGCCAGGGCCAGGGCCGAGCTGGTGTCGGCGGCGCCCGAGCTGTGCGACTCGGTGCGCGCGGACTGGAAGGAAGCGGCTTTGTCTAAAGTCGATTGTGGATGCTCCATGGGGCGTCGCCTCTGTCCTGCCGTTGGGTGTGCTTGTGAGTGGCCATTGCCGTGCCGATGGCCAGACCCATGGGTGTGCCTTTGGCCGTGACCATGAGAGGGGGCCGTTTGGATGCTCGTAGCATGAAAGTGCTGCTGGTGCTCGGTGAGGGCGGCCAGCGGGGGCGTGGGCGTGACCTTTAGCGATGAAATTTGCGCCAGTGTCGGTGGCTCAAGGCTCGACTTCAAGGAGGTGGGTGGCGTGGCGGGTACACCAGTGGATAATGGCAGAACAAGCTTCTGCTTCTGGATGAGCAGGTTCTCGTAGGAGTTGGTACTCTTGAGCGAGAGACTGTCCAGGCGCAGCTGGTCGCTGTTGAGAAACTTGCGCGGCATCTTCTCCGATTCGATGCGTAGCGTGGAGATTGGCTTTTCCTCCTCCGGCAGCTCCTCTAGCCGCTCGATCAGCGACAACCGTTTGAAGCGATCGAATTGAACCGTGAATGGGTCGAACTTGCGGCGCGTGAAGGGCGACTGGCTGGCGCCTGGACCTTGGCTGGTGGCTGCCACTGCCATGGCCTCCATGGCCACGAAAGGCGCATGGATTTGATCACAGATTTTGCGTATTTCATTCGATATGCTAAAGTCCTCGTCGATCTTGCGCTGCTTCTCCAGGCGGCGGCGTTTTATCTTCACGGACTGCCGCTGGGCGGTGGAGCTAACGGACTGGGAGCGTCTCGGAACGCTAGATAGGTCGTAGCTGTCATAAGGATTGTGTGGATGCACTACCTCATCGACGGCTGTGCGCTCCGAGGCGCCCGTGATAATGGCAATGTGCTCCATGATCGCTTTGGTGGCCTCGTCGGCCGCCGGCGAGGGCTCTGATAGGGTGGAGAGCTTGCGCTCCAGCGACGTAGTCGAGCGTTTGATCTCCTCCAACTCCTTCTCGAAGCTCTGGATGATGTTATCGAACTCCGAGTGCTCCACCAGCGCCTCGCTCTCCTGATGTCCCTGGCTGGAGGATCGGCGCGACCGCATGAGGTTCGACGAAATGTAGCTGAGATTGGACTTCGGCATCTCGTTATCCTCCTGGAGGAACTGAAAGAGCTCCTTCTGCTCGCAATTGAGAAGCTCCTCGCGCAGATTCCCTTGCTGCGAGAGCAGCTCGTCGTGCTCGATCGATATGGAGTTCAGGGAGTGGCCACTAGAGTGCCTTCGCATCTCCGCCTCCTCCGACTTGAGCAGCGAGCGCTGAGAGTGACCGCTGGACTGTAAGAGTCGGTCCAGAGACTTCCTGTAGCTGGGTGAGCGGGTTAGCAACGATTTCTGGTACTTAAGGTAGGCCTCGTCGTGCTCTTCGCTGCCGTAGCGCCGCGAGGAGTTATCCTGAAAAGAGTCTCCGTGGTTGAAAGAGCCACTTCGCTGGTCGTTGGCATATGGATCCGTGTCCGTGGAGTTGTACTGGCCCAGAAGACGCAGATCGATCGACTCCGTGTAGGTGGCCTCGTCCCTAGAGTCGTTCTGCTGGGTGCTCACCCCCGAGGAGATCTGGTGTTGCAGCCATCGCTCCGCCAGGGCGAACGGAGTTAGGTTGTTGCTGTGGGCAGACATGATGGCGGTCTCGTAGGTGGGCGGCAGCGAGTCTGTAATTGGTGGCAGTGGCTGATCCTGTAGCTGGATCTGCTCGGGCACATCCGAGGCTTCGTCGTACTCGAGGCCATCAACAATTGTGTGCAGGCCGTCCCTCAAGGGGATCTGGAAGCCAAAGTCAGAGCCCGAGACTGGCCGATTCAAAGATTCCTGAAAGAAAAGAACGTAAATTAGTCGGATTTTAAAGAGAGTTCAATTTCAAACACCCACCTGGTAGCTCAATCTATGGAACTTAGTCTCGGCCAACAGATTAGACTTGTCCATCTCCATTCCCCCCGTGGAATGGAGCTGTGCCTGACCCTGACTTTGAGCGTGGGCCTGGGCCTGGGCCTCGAGCACGATCTGCTGGAACTTCTCGGCAAACTTTCGCTCTTTACGATCCTTACGCTCTTGCCGCTTCTTCCTTATCAGATCCCGCACCCGTTCGATACTTCTCGCCAGCTTAGACTCCTCGCCCACTTCCTATATCGGGGGA
This sequence comes from Drosophila miranda, assembly GCF_003369915.1. Taxonomy (NCBI): domain Eukaryota; kingdom Metazoa; phylum Arthropoda; class Insecta; order Diptera; family Drosophilidae; genus Drosophila; species Drosophila miranda. Next base: position 32,996,398 of record NW_022881603.1, read on the forward strand.
AAGAACATGAAAAGATCATTAGACAATGGTCGAATCTAAGGCAGAGCAGAAAGCAAAAGAGTTCGCTACAAGATTTTTTGTATATTTTTTGACTAGACATTGACATCGATACATCGACATGGAGTTACAATCAGAATTCGGGGTTCCAATACATACAAAAGTAAGGGTTAAGGGCAGGCAACACAAAAGGTTATAACATTTATCACATATATACATATGTATAAATATTGCCTGATCAGCTTTGGTCTACTTTAGAAGTATATACACATTTATTTTGTTGGGATTTAGATTAAAGTTTGGCTAACTTAAACGAAGCAAGCAAGTTTAAAGCAAGTTAAAACGATTTAGTTGGAAAAATTACCTTCTTCTTGAATATCTGTTTACGGTTTTTAGTGTATTTAAATTGTTTTGGTTTTCGGGTTAAGTGTAGATTTAGTGTCGTGTATTTTGTGTGGGCAAGTAGTTAAGATTAAGATTAAACGCATGGTGCAAAGTTGACAACAGAAGATTTGGTTAATTCGATTAGGTATTCAGTGCATTTCAGAGAATGTTTTAACATTGATACTTAGACAAGAGACATACATTGTTAGCTTCGAGTACGAGTACGAGTACGAGTAGGAGTATGTGGGTCTGTTCAGTATGTACATACACATAAGAAGTGGTAAAGTTAAGACCCGAACAAACCCCCATAGTCACAAAATTCGAGCAGAGCCGAACTGTAGAGGCCCAGAACAAGTCAAAATACATTGTGCTGGGTCTAATTTTAAGGATCAAAATTAGATTTAAGTTTAGTAGAACACAAACATGTAGCAAAAGTAGTAACACAATGCAGAGTCTGATGGTTTTTAATGGGAATTTTAACCATAAAAGTGAAAAGTAAATATAATTTGCTTGTCTGAACAGAAGAGAAGAGTGCCAGATCGTATGGTGTATGATATAATTGGTTCAATTGTGTGGTATACCAATGCTAATTGAGCGATAATACGATGAAGGCTTAGATCAGACACACAAACACACACAGATTAAGGATCAGACACACACATAAATAGAAATACCGGAAATCACATCAAAGTGCAATACATCATTTAGGAAACGATCTAACGATCTGACCAGCGATCGTCTGAAGTAACATATATATCTTTTCTTTTAGTGGGTTGGTTTTATGACAAGGAGAAGCATGATTGCTCTCCTGTCCATTCCGGAATTATTCACGTTTAGTTGTTAGATTGTTTAAGAAACTTTTGGTGGCACACACCAAGAAATACGACATTTACATTCACGAACGTTAAGAAACATTGAAAAGGTAGGCGAGAAGCCTGTGACTTGCCTCTTTCTTCGACTTGAGCTCCTCAGAATTGAAGCTGTTAAGCAACAAGGCCAAGAACAAGTTGAGCACCATGAAGTTTCCCATGACCAAAGTTGGCAGAAATATGGCGAAGCATGTGGAGGCACCTTGCTGCAAGATATAATTAGTATATGTGCGATCTGTAAGTCCGTTTTCCAAGCTGTCTACAAACCTCTTCTTCGGCTCGCATACAGTCCCAGAGCGGCTCGATCCATTCCCCGCACAATATGCGGAAGATCATCATGAATGAGTGAAAGAAGTCATTGAAATTCCATCTGTAAAGGAGGATACAGATAAGAGAATATACGAGAATATAATTAAATGACTCAAGTCTTGCCTTGGAACTGGATCTGGGTCAAACTTTTCCGCCGTGTAGTCTTTGGAGAACAATTGCATGCCAATGACGGCAAATATATAGATGACTATGACCAAGATCAGCGTGAGGTTACCCAGCGCCCCAATTGTCGATATGATAATGCTCAGCAGCACCTTCATTGTGGTCCACGACTGGGCCAGCTTTAGAACACGCAGCTGGAAATGTAGCAAAGGTTTGAAATGAAATATATTTCGATTTAATATCGCACGGACGCAGTACCAGTCGCAGTCCCCTCAAGACACTAAGGCCATCGACCAGCTCGAAGATGATGTCCAGCAAACTGGCCGTGACAATGAGCAGGTCAAATATATTCCAGCCGCACAGAAAAAAGTCCTTGGACAGGGCCATCAGCTTCACAATGCACTCAAAGGTGAAAATGGACGTGAAAACCTGTGGAAAAGAAACGAATTTAGTAGATTCTTGGGCGATTCTTGGTTCACTTACCTTATTTCCCACATCCAGGGCATTGCGAAAGCTCTCGCTCATGCCGTGATGCTCCATAGCCAGAAAGGCTGTGTTTAGCACAATGCACAGCGTGATAGCCAGCTCGAAGAGCGGATCCCTCACCACCTTGTAGAGGCAGTTCTGGAACTGCAGCCAGCTCTCGTAGTCGGCGCAGCAGTGGACACAGCGATTGCAGTTGCGGTCGGGAAGATCATCTGATTGGAAATTAAAATAATTAAAAAACCCATTCCCCCCAAAAAGTTTCTTAGAGAGCACTCACCGATAACCACCACCTCCGAGGAGAACTCCTGATGCAGGGCATAAACATTATGATTCTTGATGCGGGCTATGTTCCCATTGCACTTGATGAGGCGCACTTCACGCGGGGATAGGGCCAACTCCACGGTGGACACGTGGCCCAGCTCGTTGGCCGGATCCTGCTCCTCGTGATCGTCGACCACCCCGGAATCATCCTGCGAGGATTCGCGATTGACGCCACTTGAGTTGTAGCTCGTCTGACGGCTGCTGGCGATGAGCTGGCCCTTGTTGTCCGAGGGGTACAGCATGTTGGCGTTCTTCTGCGGCTCCTCCTGGAAGCTAATGCGGTTCTTGGGCGTAGCAGCGGCGGGCACCTTGGCCAGCAGATTCTGATGATGCTGCTGCTGCTGCTGCTCTATCTGTTTGTATTGCTTCTGAGCCTGCCGCGTGAGGGCGGAGGGACGCTCCGTGGCACTATGTCGCGGACTTGGTCCCGGGCTGGGCGTGGCGGAAGGGGATTTGTTGGTATCGTTTTTATGGCCATTGCTGCCGTTCCCATTCCCATTGCCATTAGTCTCTTTTCCGCCTTTGGTCTTTTTTCGGCGCGTCTTCTTCTTGCTGTACGAGGCCAGGAGGACGCCCTTGCGGGAGTCGATCCTCTTATTGTTGTTCTTGTTAAATTTCTTAACATTCAGCACGGATGGATCAAAGCTGAACGTGGAATCATCCCGATGGTCCAGCAAATCCTTTTTCCGCTCCTGCAACAAATCAAAGAGGTTAGATCAGAGGATCAGGGTGCGGGCCAAGTTTGGGGCCACTCACCTCGTTTGTTATCTCCGCCTCCTCCTCGTAACTCAACGCGACAACGGCTAGCATCAGGTTAATCAAGTAGAATGAGCCAAAAAACACAACCACCGTAAAAAATATGACACTCATTGGACCACAAGTTGCTAGCACCTGCGGAAAGGGATAATCTGATCGATTAGATCATCTCGATAATGGGAGCAAGGATTACACTGACCATATTGTAGACATTCTCCCAGTAGTCCAATGTAAACAGCTGAAAGGTCGTTAGCATTGACCACATGAAATTGTCAAAGTTGGTATAGCCATGATTGGGATTCTCGCCGACACAGATGCACATATAGCCGAATGGGCAGTGACGGGCGCCCGTCAAGTTTCCACAAAGCACGGGCATCTCCTCATCGTCGAATAGCCAGTTGTCCGTGTCGTTGACCCACCTGAAAGGAACAATGACCATCCCTCCATTAGCTTTCAGCTTTAATCATGAATTACAATCTCATACATATGCCAGTCGAGATGGGAGACGTTGGACCACTCGGAGGGCACGTGGCGCACACACTTGTTGCGCAGCTCGCCCATATAGACCTGCAGGGCGAAGAGGGCAAAGACCATCAAACAGAAGATGGTGAGCGTCATGACCTCCGCCAGTTGACGGAAGGAGTGAAGCAACGCGTTGATAATTGTCTTAAGTCCGGGCATGATGGAAACCGTCTTGAGAGCGCGCAGCACGCGAAAGGTACGCAGCCCCGCCAGGTTGCCAACCTCCATGCCAATGGTGGCATAGCCACTAGTTATGACCACAAAGTCTAGCCAATTCCATGGGTTGCGCAGATAGGTGTACTTGTTGAGCAGAAAGCCTTTGGCAATGATTTTGATCACCATTTCGATGGAGTAAATCGCCAGAAAGATGTACCTGTGGGTTGGTAACAGTAAAGGTTTGAAAGGGTCGTCCCGTGACCACTCGAATTTGAGGTACTTACTCAGCCTCCTCCACCGTCTCGGTCATGGCAAGGAAAATGCAGTTGAACAGAATGGTGGCCATGACGCAGTAGTCGAAAAATTGGTTCGTTGCGATATAGACGCACACGCGCCGCGCTGGACTCCATGGATGGAAGAGGAATAGGCTCTTGGTGCCTGTGAAACGATGGATGTAGTTCTTGCGAAAGCGTTTCGAAACCACACAGAATGTCTGAAATGTCAGCAGAATAAGAAGAATCATATTGAAACTATATTGCTCGTGGACGCAGCGCCGAATTAGGGCTGAATAACCATCGAAAGTATCGATACTTCAAATTCCTGAAATAGTTATATTAAAACGAGGGGGAACGTTGTGAGTTGCAGCGGACACCGCAACACTACAGTTATACCCGATACTAAGTCAGTATGGCTCTCCTCCGGCAGACGCCGCTAATATTAAACGACACGACAAAGAGTGCGTGCGAGAGAGACAGAAAATCAGTCTGAGCGTGACGTCTGGTGCTGCGTAGCCAGTGCAAATTGATTTGTTTCTTTTGGGTATAAAAATGATCCGATCTGATCCAGATTCAGCAGTCTGATAGATATGGTCATTATCTATGATTCTGCGTTTTTAGTTTTCTCGTATCCTCAATATTGTGGATGCAACAGATTTTCGTCCTTTGTGGGGGCGGAAAGGGGTGGGGCGAAATTTTGAGATATACGTTTTAAAGTGAGATCTAACAGGAGTGCGGATACCAAATTTGGTTACTCTAGCCTTAATAGTCTCTGAGATTTTTGAATATCCCCAGATTTTCATCCTTTGCGGGGGCGGAAGGGGGTGTGGCGAAATTTTGAAACAAACTCGTCTCGGTCCGATATATAAGGAGTGTGGATACCAAATTTGGTTTCTCTAGCTTTTATAGTCTCTGAGATCTAGGCGCTAATGTTTTACTCTAAGCAAAGCCGGCTATGCTACGTGTGTGTTAGAGAGAGACAGGGCGAGAAAAAACGAAATTGTTTTCTTGATGCTGGCTATAATAATAATACGATCTTATTCAAATTCTGCAGTCTAAAAGATATGGTCATTCTCTACGATTCTGCGTTTTTGGTTTTCTCGTATCTTTAAAATTGTGGATGCCACAGATTTTCGTCCTTTGTGGGGGCGGAAGTGGGCGGGGCGAAGTTTTTAAATATTTTTGTAGCAGTGACATATCACAGAAGTCTGGATCCAAAACATCGTTGCTCTAGCTCTTATAGTCTTTGAGCACTAGGCGCTAATAGGGACGGACAGACGGACAGACGGACAGACGGACGGACGGACAAACGCATGATGCAATTATACAAGGTGGTCTCGTCGGGAGCCGAAGTTCGTTCGTGTTGTCCCTTATCGTCAGTGCATGCTTGCTTGTTGATGATGAAGGACGAATTTTTTGATATATTCTTAACCCTTATGTCCCGACAACAACAAAATTATAAAAAGCATATAAAAAAAATACCACAGGTTTAGAAGTAATCTTTATATATTATGTAAAAGAACATTTTAATATAACTAAAAATGTTGAAGAAAAATTATTAATGGCTGCATAAAATTTAAATATTAATATATCAGTAAAATCATTTTATTTTAAAATTTTAAAACCCACGGGCCTGTTAAGGGTTAATCAACATCAACATATACCGTCTCACTCACACTCACTATACTATGTGCCCTTCACTCGCACTTATTGCTAGCATACGTTAAGGGACTAACTTTTGCCGACGAGACCACCTTGTATAATTGCATCATGGACAGACGGACAGACGGACAGACAGACATGGCTCAATCGACTCGGCTATTGATGCTGATCAAGAATATATATACTTTATGGGGTCGGAAACGATTCTTCTGGACGTTACACACATCCACTTTTACCACAAATCTAATATACCCCAATACTCATTTTGAGTATCGGGTATAAAAATAATATTAATAACACTCGCAATATATATTGCGTGTGTACTAACACATGTTCTCTCTGCGCTCTCTCTCTCTCATGATGTATGGTTAGTGGTATAAGTCAAACTGCGTGCATCGCACAAAAGTATCGATGAAATATGAAAATTTTAGCGTAAATCTGAAAAATGCAGTCGACAATAAAAATATAAAAAAATAAAGTGCTCTGATAGCCTGGAGACGGCTACAATAATAATCTTAGGTTTAGTTAAAACCATTGTCAAAAGAATATTTATATCGATATATAAAAGTCAACCTTGGATGCGATAGTCGGGCTGCGGATAAATATCTGCACGATATTCGTGCTGTCAGAGGAAACGCGAACCTAGCAGCCAGACTTCCGTTCGACCATCGTTCTTTCGTTCTCGACCCGTCAAACCGACCACAAGGAAAATGAGAGCTAAGGTAATTTGTAAGTCAAGATAATAAGTGCAGAAAAGAATTGGAGTAGAGCAAGACTAAAAGTGGAAACAGATTAAGACTGCAATTTAATTGTTTTTATCTCATTTTCAGTGGCGTAAGAAGCGTATGCGTAGGTTGAAGCGTAAGCGCAGAAAGATGCGTGCACGTTCCAAGTAGGTGCAGCGCCATCGACCACTAACTGGTGAGTACCCGCTTGGCCACAGGAGCCCTAGCGACACGCAAGATTCTAATTTGCCGTTTTTTGTTCGTTTCAGGAACTTTTGACATATAAGCACACCATTACTGAAACATGCCGTCTGGGCCCCACATTGTGGCCCGAAAGTAATTTTGTAAAAACAGTTTTCACGCAAAACAAGAAAATGTGCATTTAAAATACACTTCCGAATTTCACGTTTAAATTGATTCTAATAAATTACTGGATTTTTACAAAAGTTCCAACTGAATCAAATCATGTGTTCTTAATAATTGAGTGGTAGAGAAAAAAGCGGCACCCAGCGTGCTGTTTCAACATAACCACATTTGTATGTCATCTGTGTGTGTGTATGTAGCGCACAGAGCACGTTTTGGCTAAAATGTTACACTAATTTTTGACATTCCGATAATTTTTAATCCTGCAATATAGAGTAATTTTTTTCTCAAGCTTGGAAGTTTATGACGCCATGCCGGCAGAAAACTGGAGAAAGTAATCGCTTGAAACAAGAAGATTAGTGAGAGTGAGTAGCGTTTGGTAGCCAAATACCAAAACCAATTAAATCCAACATAGCTGACACACCGTCCGACCGACTGACTGACCACATTAAACATTGATCATCGTGCTCCCGGCCAAGGCAGTAAATTTCCACTTAATCGGCTAATACAATTACACAAAGTACAATCAGACCAAGGGCTGCTGTTGCTTGCCCCTTGGGAGCGCGTGTCGTGCGCTCGTCAGATTAGCCGGCTCCGCTCCGTTCCTGGGGCACCATTCGGAAATATCGATTTGTTTGACGGAGAGGAGAAAAAGAGCGGCAGCCGAGCCGAGCGTTGTTCATTAGCGCCTTGATTTCTTCAATTATATACATACATACATACATATGTATGCAGAGGTGCCAGCCAGAGCGGCCTGGCCTGCCTGTTTTTCATGCTAAGGATGATGTTTCTGTCTGTCTTCCCGCCACTCCTCCCCCACTATTCTGAAGGTCGTTTGTCACTGTAATACACACATAAACGTCGCTCAACCGAGTAAGCAGAAATTTTAATGTAACAAGCAAAAATTGCGATTGGGTGGCAGTTTGCCATTTGCCATTTTGTGTGCCTTTTCTGTAAATTTGCATGCGCCTTTGGTTACGCTACGCTGCCGCTGTCGTCGCCCCCTCCACACCACACCCCATATAACGCCCTACCAGTCCGTTCTAGGGATGTATGGTGGCGAGTAGAGCTGTGGAGGATAAGCATGTGTACTTTTAAGTGCACAGAAGGAAAGTTGTGTAGGGTCTTGTTCGGGCAAACATGCGGTGTCGTCTGTGGCTGTGTCTTATCACTGGAGCAGACAACCGACGTCGCCATCGTTTAGTTGTTTGCTTTGCCTGGCCGGCATTTGCCACTTGCATAAAAAGTGTCCCATTAAATGCAATTAAGCACTTTGATTCTCCTCCGCCTAAGTCTGTATAGATTTTTGTTCCACAAACACACACACTCTAACGTGTACATGCATGAGTAAACATTGCATTGGCGCTGCCAATGGATGCGTGCAAAGTCCGGCAACATTGCGGCACATGTTCTAATCAGAGATGAGCAGGGTCGTGCAGTGATTTTAGTAGTCACGATATGGTCTTCCAGTGACTGGCTCAAGTTGCCATTGTTCGTTATGAACTTTTGGTTGACTAAGCTTTAGTAAACAATAAGATTTAATTATAGATTGGCAGACTGTTTGCCTTGAGTAAGTACCCAATCGATAAAGAACATCACTCGACGTCAGGTACTTGGTCACAGGCTCATCTCCCATCCTGGTCAATTGCATGTTTATTTTTCCAGGCCCAGCCCAGCCCGGCCCGGTATATGTGCCGTTATTTGGAATTATTTCTCCACGACACGTGGCATGAAAAGTCGCCAAGTCTTGGTACACTTGCATGTTCGTCTATAATTTGTCCTCTTGCGGGCTGCTGCGGCTGTGTTGGCCAGTTTGGTTTGAGTCACGTAAATACGGTCGCAAGTTTCCTCTGCCCCAGAGTCGGTACCGTAGCCCCGTGCATGCCATGGCATGACCCATATTCCTGCCCTGCCAGTAAAGTACATGTGAGTGGATGTGTGTGTGTTTGGTTCATTGTTTGCCCATAGCTCCAAAAATTTATTCTTACTTTTGAAATTTAACGAGCCCGCGCGGCGGCATTTACGCTGATTTCCTTTTTGGCTTTCGAGAGGGCCACGAGGGTCGTTCTAGGCGTTTCCATTAACCCCCGCCGCTGGTCGCTTGCCAGGAAAAAGTGCATTTCCACTGGTGCACACACAATGCAAATGCAAACGCAACAAAATCAACAGCAAAAACAAAACCAAAGTCGCGTCGCGTTCCATTTCCGTTGTGCCACTTGCAGTTGCAGTGGTCGCCCGCCCCGCCCCTCAATTGTTGCCCCTGGCTGGGACTGGGTCGCGTCTGTGTGTGACTTTTTAATTAGTGGCAATGGAGGCCAAATGGGGTGGCAGGGCAGCAGGGCTTGCTCGGCTTGGCCCCGGCACATTTTGGGTCTGCAGATAATGGATACTGAGCCACTTTCCTCCTCGTGTATGAAGGTGTCAATCTCCTCGAGCGGCTTGCCGTACATATCCTTCGGAAAGGGCTCAAACTTCCGCGGCAGCACATCGCCGTCCTCCACGGAGGCTTTGGTGCGCGGGTGGAAGCCATATTCCCGCACCAGCTGGATGTGCCGGTTCTCGTGCTTGACCTGCGACCTCTGCGTGTAGTCAAAGACCTGGTGTTTGGCAACAGCTGCAAGGAGAGGAAGCACAACAGAAAGATGATCAGGGGTGTACAGAGTTTTGGTTGAGAATGGACTGTTTTGGCTTGGTTTGGTGAATATGCGTGCATTATCTAGTGCCACACCCCTACCACCCCCAGTATAGCTAATCGGCCGCCCTTTCTATTCCAGCAATCAGAAATATGCCTGATAATACTCCGCTCGTACAGTTGCTGCAAGCCTTAGGCGGCGGTGTCGCTGGGGGCTTGACTAGGACCTTGGTGCAGCCGTTCGACGTGATCAAAATTCGCTTTCAGATGCAAGTGGAGCCGGTGGGCAAGCACAGATACGAATCGAAGTACCAGGGTCTGCTGCACGCCTTTCGTAGCATATACAAAGAGGAGGGACTACGGGGAATCTGGCGTGGTCAGGTGCTGAGCATTACCTATGCAGTCGTGCAGTTCTGGTCGTACGAGCAGCTTCGAGTCAAGGCCCACAAGATGCCCTTCTTCGACGACCGACCGCTACTCTTGTACTTTGTATGCGGGGGATTGGCCGGATGTCTGGGCACCGTGGCTGCTCAGCCCTTCGATGTAATCCGCACTCAAGTGGTGGCCGCCGATCCCACCAGCAAGAGGAGTCGCATGAGCTCCCGGAAAGGTGTACACTTCGTACACTCTACTGAAGGATTGCGAGGCTTGTCCCGTGGCTTGGTCTTTACCCTGGCGCAGATCTTTCCGCTAGTAGGGGCCAACTTTCTCATCTACAAGTACCTGAACGCCCTTGTCCTCTTTATTGTCAAGAAGTAAAATCCCGACCACAACATTCCTGGTCTCTGCCTCCTCGTCAATGGTGCCCTCGCCGGGGTGTCGTCCAAGTTACTGGTCTATCCAGCAGATCTGATGAAGAAGCGCATGCAGCTGCACGGTTTTCACCAGGATCGACAAACGTTCGGTCGGAATCCCATTTGTCCGACGGCAAAGCAATGCTTCATGATCACCTTAAAGGGTGAGGGCATCTCCGGCTTTTATAAGGGGGTTAGCCCCCCACAATAAGCCCCTCCGGCTTATCCAGTGCCTTCTACTTCACTTTCTATGACTACATTAACCGCTACGTCATCCATCCTGTGCAGGACCGGGAAGAGCAGCGTCTGAAGGAAGAGAAGGCCAAGAGCGCCGCACCTAAAAAGGCCGGCTGGACCTAATAAAGATGCCCCATATGGGTGATGCCAGCACCACACAGTCTCGTTAGTGAGACCTAAACATCCCACCGCTGACCCATAGACACAAACGATTAAACACACCGGGAATGAGTTAAATTATTACACTAACATGGTTTATTTTGTACATCGGCACCGTTGGTGAGCTGCAGTGGAGGAGGGAGTAGTTACTCCTTCAGATGTGACATGTGGAATGTGGATGAGCGAACGAGCCATACGAGTATTATAAGTTAAAAGTCCAATGGAATCGGGTGAACTTGTGGGAATGAGCAATAGACTAGATGTCCGGATGGCCAATGCAGGAAACGGCCCCTACGACCAGTTGGAGGCAGATCCCGACCAGCCACCGACGGCGGGGGGCGAGTAATTGTAACCGTCCCCACCCCCGGAGGATGCACCGCCATGAGAGCCACCGCTATATCCTCCGCTGGAAACGACAGCAGCAGTCACCACCTGGCTATCGTAGCTGCTTCCTCCGCCGGAACTGTAGCCCCCAGAGCCGTGTCCGCCGGAACTGTAGCCCCCTGAGCTGTAGCCCCCTGAGCTGTAGTCTCCGCTGTTGTATCCTCCAGCGCCAGAGCCCGCGCTAGCTGCAATGGCTGCAATATGGGCATCATCGTGTCCACCAGAGCTGTAGCCTCCCCCCGAGCTATAGCCTCCCGAGCTGTAGCCTCCGCTGCTGTATCCGCCAGCACCCGAAGAGCCGTGGGAGGAGGTATCAGCGCTAGCTGCAATGGCCGCAATATTAGCTATAGCATGACCAGAATCGTGTCCGGAGCTGTAGCCACCGGAACTGTAGCCTCCGGAACTGTGTCCGCCAGAGCTGTATCCTCCAGCACCCGACGAACCGTGAGAGGAAGAGCCAGCGGCAGCTGCGATGGCGGCAATCTGAGCATCATCGTGGCCAGAGCCATGTCCCCCAGCGCTGTATCCTCCGGAGCCGTGTCCGCCAGAGCTGTAGCCTCCGGAACTATATCCTCCGGAGCCGTGTCCGCCAGAGCTGTATCCTCCGGATCCGTGTCCGCCAGAGTTGTAGCCACCAGATCCGCCGTGGTTCTCGGTAATAATGGCATAGGTACTGACTTGGCCTCCTCCACCGCCATGTCCATCGTCATGTCCATCGTCATGGGAGTGAATCTCATATCCGCCGCCGCCGCCACCACCTCCATGCCCACCGTCATGGGAGTGAATCTCATAGCCTCCGCCGCCACCACCGCCTCCATGCCCACTATCATGGGAGTGAATCTCATAGCCTCCGCCGCCACCACCGCCTCCGTGATGATCTCCACCATGATCTCCCCTGCTCTCGGGCAGGTGGATGCGAATGTGGACGTGCTCCCGTCCAAATGAGGGCTTGCCCCATACCGCCGGACTGGCCAGCAAGAGCACGCTCAACTATACGGGGAAAGGGAAAGATGACACTATTAGAATCCGTATTCGCTCGCAGGGGAGTGGAGTCCACCGCCAACTCACAATGAAACAAGCTGCCATTTCTCCTGATGTCGAAAGTTGCCAAGGATTTGGATTGTAGCTCACCGGCTGCTGGGCTACGAACTATGTGGCTGGAAATGATTCGGCAATCGTCTCTGCGCGCCGTTTTATACGCGCGCTTGGAGCAGAGCTCTCGAGCTCCGAATTTGAGGTTATGTAAGTGGTGCGACGCGACGGCCGCTGTGGCAAGTGCAGGCGATAATCTCTCCGACGACGAGATGAATTGAGCTGAACTGAACTTGTGGCAGAGGCAGGGTCTGCTGCCAGCACGACTCATTGAAGGCCACATTGTTTCGTTTTACCTTTTCTTTCTCTCTACTCTCCACGTCTCTCTGCCTCTCTGCGCGATCGGCTAGAGTGTTGACCTTTCACATCAGCCTAATCATCATTGCCATCATTGACTGCCCTTTTGCAAAAACACTCTCACTCACTCTCTCCCTCTCTGCCCCTTTTGTGCTCCACTTTCGTTGGATCTGGGAGAAAATCCGAATGGCCCTAAGCCTCTGCTGCATATTATTGGGTTGGCTGTTGCCGAAAATCGTTAATAATCATAGACATTTTAGATCCAGTTTTAGTCTCAATCCAAGTCTTGGCCCAGGGCCGGTCCAGTGTGGCTGTTAACCGTTAGTTATGTATGTTGTATTCGTTAATGTTTATGCATGGCTTATGCATGCTTATGCAGATACGATACGATACGAACTTCCTATTGGCAATTCCTTATTGCTGGATGTCTGGGCCTGGGCACTTGCATAACGAATTGGCCAAGCCAAGGGTCTGCCTGTCTGCTTTTGCTGCTGGCCGTCGTTTGTCATTAACCCATTGATGGCCATTCCCGTGCCGGTAATTAACCTGATAACATTGCTTACTCTGGTTCTGGCTGGCTTGCTGGAGCGAAAGCATTTCTCTCCTTCTCCCTCTCCCTCTGACAATGCTGGAGAAGCAGAGAAAAAGTACCGTAAGATTTTGACTCGCTCATCATCTGGCTCTTACATCAGCGGAGAGGCGAGGTCATGGCCAGTGGCCGCACTGGACGCCCAGCGTCTCGTTCGCTCTCACCTCCCTTCCCTGTCCATTGTTTTGCTTTCGCCGCTGATTAGCTACAGTTTTCATTAGCATTGAGTGGTAGGGGGAGTGTACGGGAGGGGGGTACTAGAGAGTGGGCTGCAATTTTCATCGTAAACGGGGCCATATGGCAATTTCGATTACGAACACCCGACAGTTGATTAACATGCCTCATCTTTCATCTCGGTTCGGTCCCCATTCATATTGCCAAATCAATTAATAGACATTTAAATTCAGTCAAATTTGTAAACAAAAGCGTGGCATGGCATGGCCCCCTCAAAGTGGGGATGGAATGGATGCTTACATAAGGAACTAGTAGCAGCCACCAGAGCGACGCCAACGCAACCAGCTGTTGCCAATCGAATGATAATGATAATCATAATCATAATCATAATGATGTTGCTGATGGGATCTGTTCGACTGGGAATCGGATCGGAGTCTGCGACTGCGACTGCGTTTGCGTCTGCGGCTCTTTCTGTGGCATTCGAAAATGCATTTCATTAACAGGAAAACTGGCGTGCAACACTCCATGGGGATTACATCTTCGGCAAAGCCACCAATCGAGGGCCACGATGCTCATGATGATGATGATGATGGGTCTGGGCAACCGGTTGGCGGTCGCACATTAACATTAAATGCAACAAAGACGCATCTTCCCCGTATTGCATAATGGTCCCACCAGGTCGGAGCGCTTGCCGCATCTTCATGCGGAAGCAAAGTCATTCTCAAGGCGCCCAAAAACAAAAAGGAAATTACACACAGACACAGAAAGCAGCCAGTCTTTTGGATTTCCAAAAAAAAAAACAGTTGCATCTAGCCAACCGCGAAACGGGGTGGGTGGAGAGTGGTGGCACGTTGCAGTTGCAGTTGCCGTTGCAGACCTTTGCACAAGTTCAATGGTGACGGGAAATGGGAATGCGATTGGGATTGTGATTGTGATTGGAGATGGAAGATAGGTGATGAGTGGTGTAGGGACTGCAGACTACAGGGCCAATTATGCACCAAAGGGGTTGGCTGCACTTTCTATGGGTTGCACATCTTGGCCCCAGGCGAATCGAGTTCCAATCCGCAAAGCGAGTCAGAATACGGCGCAAGGTAGGTTAGGTTAGGTTAAGGCGGTAGCCGGGAGGGGGGATGTGAGCCTCCCGCCCCCGAGTTCACTTGGACCTATAGAAGGTCCGTTGTGTTGCCGCGTGGGCATGTGCCCCTTCTCGTTGCCTGAACCGTGAGAGCAGACTACTGCAGGATTAAAGGCAGTCGCATCCGGTGGCTTGGATGTATTTGGACAAGGTCCCTGGTTTGATTTCGGACAGGTCCGAAATGTCCGTGAGGAAGCGGCCCCGAGAATACGAAGACGACGATTTCCAAGGGCTGGGCAATGGCAGAAGAAGTGGAGGACCGATTCCTCCTCCTTCTTGTCGCGACAACTCCTGCAGAAGTCGTTATGAGGGATTGACAGTCTGGAGGCATGAGTGCCGATCTGCCAGTGTTCCGTAATGGCTCGAGTAACTGCAGAGCACTGTGCTCTGCTGAGTCTATACAGCTCTGCTGAGCGCTTCTTCGATCGATATGGCCAAATCAATCTTGAGACTTTACAGGAGACGGTTTGCTGCCATCTCCTATTGGCATTTTGCTCGAACAATTCGTGCGTTAGGAGCCTGCACGTAGCTAAGGGCATCGCTACCTGCTCCCTCTCCGATAGGAGAGGCTGGCTAGCCTGCCTGGCTAGCTCGTCGGCGGCGTCGTTCCCCTCGATGTCCCTGTGGCCGGGGACCCATGTAAGGAAGAGATCCAACTGCTCTGCGATCTCGTGCAGAGACCTGCGGCAGTCATTTACAGTCGCTGAGTTCGACGATATTGAGCCTAGAGCTTTAATAGCCGCTTGGCTGTCCGAGAAGACGCACACTAAGTGCGTGTCTAGACGTAGTTTGGAGACTATAGAAATGGCCTCCTTGATGGCTTCAATCTTCGCTTGGAACACTACAGTGGTCCGGGAGCCTGAAGCAATGACTGATTTTCAGCTCGCTGCAGTAGACTCCGCCTCCCACGCGGCCGTCTAGCTTTGAGCCATCAGTGTAGAAGTGAACCGCATTTGCAGGTCCTGGTTCGCCCATCTCCCAGTCCTCCCTAGGTGGGATTGATACCTGGAAGGGCGTCGAGAGGTGATCACTAGGAATACAGTAATCTGTCCTCTCTGGTAATTGCGGAAGTCTCATCAGGAGTCCCGAGTGCCCAACCGCGGACGCCTTCCACAGTCTGGCTTCTCTCATTCTGAGGGCAGAAAGTGTTGCCACCTTCTTTCCCATAAGATCTACAGGGAGGAGGTCCAGCACAGTATCCAGGGCTTCCCCTGGAGTAGTGCGTAGCCCGCCAGTGATGCATAGCTCTGCCATGCGTTGAACTCTGCTGAGTTTATTGAGGCATGTCCTTCTGTCTAAGGCTGGCCACCATACCACCACTCCATAGAGCATGATCGGTCGTATGATGGCGGTGTAGAGCCACCGGACTATATAGGGGGTCATTCCCCATTTTAGTCCGATGGCTTTCCTGCAAGTATAGAGGGCCACTGTGGCTTTCTTTACTCTATCCTCTATGCTCAATTTCCAATCGAGCTTTCTATCGAGGATTAGGCCAAGATACTTGGCGTTGTTGCTGAAGACTAGCGTTTCCCCACATAGTCTTGGGGGAATCAGTACCGGAACTTTGTACTTCCTAGTGAAAAGCACCAGTTCCGTTTTAGACGGGTTGACGCCTAACGGGTTGACGCAGACAAATGCTGCCCATTTCGACATTTTCGTGAGAGTACTTGTCATGCACTCACACAACGTCTGCGGAAATTTTCCGGAGAATGCTATGGCAACATCGTCCGCATACGCCACCACACGGCAGCCACCCCCCTCTATCTCCCGCAGCTGTGTGTTCACTGCCACGTTCCATAGGAGGGGCGAGAGGACTCCGCCCTGCGGTGTACCTCTGCTGACAAATCGTACACGTTGACGTCCCCAGTGATGCCTCAACCGTCCTGCATTGTAGCATCTGATCGATCAGGCTCACCGTCCTGGAGTCAACGCCCAGATCCGTCAGTGCGCCCGTGATGGCGGTCGGAAGGATGTTGTTAAAGGCGCCTTCTATGTCGAGGAAGGCTACTAGGGTGTACTCCTTAAAGTTAAGGGACGCTTCGATGATCGATGTGATCGAGTGTAGGGCCGTTTCGGTGGATCTTCCCTTCCGATAGGCATGCTGGGAGTCTGAGATCAGACTGGACGGAATAGACGCTGTGAGATGCAGCCCCAGAGCCGTTCCATCGCCTTTAGAAGAAAAGATGATAGACTAATGGGCCTGAAATCTTTTGGGGCAGTGTGCGAGGGCTTGCCTGCCTTGGGTATGAATACGACTTTGGTCTGAAGCCAGAATGTCAGGAATGCACCCGTGGGAAAAGATTCCCTCGTAAATTATTTTGAGCAATTAATTAAGTTAATTATTAAGTTAATGGCTTTAAGTCCCGCGTGAATCAGTTGGGCAGGGAAAATGCCGTCTGAGCCCGCGGATTTGTAAGGTTTAAAACTTCTGATCGCCTAGGAGATGTTCTCCCGGCTTAGCAGGCTCAGGAGGGCATTTGAGACGACAGAAGGAGGCGCGAAGTAGTTGGGTCTGTTTTCATCGGAGCCAGGGAAGTGAGTATTTAGGAGAAGATTTAGCGATTCATCGCTGGACGTAGTCCACGACTGGTCGGTGTTCTTCAAGTAGCCCAGGGTGGGTGTTGTCTTCGATAGAACTCTGCGCAAGCGTGAGACTTCTGAGTTACTCTCGATTTCGCTGCAGAACTTACGCCAGGAGGCGCGTTTGGCTTTTCTAAGTTCTTTGTTGTAGGTTGACAGACTGGCCTTGTATTCGGCCCAGTTTTGCTCAACGTTTTCAGCCTTAGCTTTATTGAAGAGTCTCCGGGCGGCTTTCCGGAGTTCACCCAGTTTCGGATTCCACCATTCAGGTTTCTTCCGGCCTCTGTTCTTGCCAGAGGGGCATGCTTTGTCGAGCGCCTTATTGCAGGGGTCGGTAAAGATCTTAAGAAGACGAGTCGTGGCCTCCGTGGAGAACTCCTCCTCAGAAGGGGGCTCAGGGAGAACACGACAGAGGTAATCAGAGTACCGAGTCCAGTTTGTCCGCCTGATGTTCCGGAATCGGACTGGCTTCGGTACTGAGAAGGAGAAGACAGTTTCCACGTACCTGTGGTCCGAGAAGGAGTGCTCTTCCAGGACTCTCCAGGATACAATGTTACGCTGGAGCTCATGAAAGGCAAGCGTGAGGTCCAGGACCTCCTTGCGGTTTTTAATAATAAAGGTTCCCACCTTTTTTCACTACCCCGGTTTAATAAGACCATCTGAGTGGTCAGTAAGTAGCTGAAAAGATACTCACCCCTTTCGTTTGTGTCAGTGCTTCCCCACTGACAGTGATGCGCGTTTACGTCGCATCCCACAATTAGGCCGAAGTCCTTGGCCGAACAGTCTGCGACTAGATCCCTGAGAGGCGCGTGTGGAGGGGGGTCTGGCTGATCATGCCCCATGTATGTGGAGCAGATCCTCAGTGAGCGCTCCTGGCCTTCGGGGCTCACTGCGGTGTGGTCTTCATTGCTGAAATTTGGGAGCAAAAATAAGTGCAACTCTCTTTTTGCAAGAATGCAGGTACGACTTTTACCTGCGGTTTCAGCTACGTATAGTTTGTAGTCAGAAGTCCTCAGACCGGAGACCCTGTTTCCGAGGATCAAGGGCTCCTGAATGAGGACTATGTCGACTCCACCCTTGGCCAGGTGGAGCAGTAGAGCAGCGCATGCTGCCTTACAATGGTGGAGGTTTATCTGCAGGATCGTCAGTGACATTCCTGAGTCTCACCTCCACCATTGTTGCTTCTAGATCGCTGTCGGGGGAATCTGGCTCCTCCCCGACAACGATATGGCTGAGACCTCTGGCTAGGTCGAACTCGTCGAACGCGTAGTCGTCCAGGATGTCATCCGACATCATGGACGCCGCATCCGACGCCGGGTTGTCTTCCTCGCACGAGGCCCCCTCTTTCGGGATCTTCGGCAGCTCCGGGTCTGGCTCGACCTCCGCTTGCCTGCCCTTGCGATCCGACTTTAGGTGGTAATGGTGACCTTTTTGTATCCGTAGTCGACCACACCGTCCGTTTTGACGAGGGGCTCTAGCGATTCCTCATTTAGGACGAGGATAATCTGGCGCCTCTGCCCCTTGATGTCCTCTACCTTGGCCACCTTCCAATCGGCTGTGGGATGGTGGGGGTTGCAGACCTGCAGAAGCCTGAGGATTTTCTCAGGTTCTGCAGGTTTTGCCGATACCCATGCTCTGGCTCTCGGGCGGCTGGGAACATCCTCCCATCTCACGGCCTCCAGTTTCGCTCCTGGGTAGACCTCTTTCAGAGCAGCCACCGCCTTCATGTAGAGGGCCGCAGAGCGAGCGTCTTGGCAGGCGATGGCTTTCACCTTGCCTTGATGCCACCCTGGGTCCTCACACTTTGGCGGTGGTCCGCCGTTCTCCTCCAGTTCCTGTAGGAACCGGTCCTGGAGCTCGTTCTCCACCAGGTGCCACTTATCGCGAGGGGCATGGCCGTCCTCGGCGCCCCTGTCCAGGACGCCGATCAGGGTCTTGCCCCTCGCCACCTCAGCGAACGACCGGTTCGTGGGGTGGGTCTTCACCCGCTTGGCTTGCTGGGCTTGGCCTGGCTGGTTAGCGGGGTCCTCCGCTGAGCGTTGCCGCTTGTTGGGGGCCTTTGCTGCGCCCTTTCCGGCTTTGGCTGGCTGGAAGAGTGGCAGGATTGAGGAGGACCACAGCCTCTGCTCCTTTCCTTCTGCTGACGCCCTAAAGTTCGGGTCCTCGTTGGACAGGATGAAAGACGCTCGTCTCCTGTCCTGGTACGACGGCTTTCCTCCCCGTGGTGCAGAGACGCTGCTCGCCGGGGCGCCCATGGGTTCCTCGGTCCCGGTGCGCTTACCAGCCGCGATTACGCTCTGCTTGGCAGCCCCCCCGGTCTCCGGTTCGCCCTTGGAGCCACCCGACTTGGAAGGACCCGATTGGCTTTTCGGGCCCCCCCGCGCTGCGGCCGCTGCCTGAAGACGGTGGACCGACTCAGTCTCCTTCCCCATCTTCTTTGGACCTGTTTTCCCAGGCGCTGGTACAGAGGGATTGGTTTGTCCCTCCGGTACTTTAAGAGGAGTACCGAGATCCTTTGCGGTGTTTTTATTTTGTATTTTTGATATATTTGGCATTTTTGATCCCACGAGTAGGCGGGAAGGGGTTGGTCACCCGAGGCATAGCCCGCTTGCCCCGGGAAGCCTAATTTAAACTGGAGGTCGGCAGGTATCCAGAGTCCGCATATTAGTGACCGGGCACCCCCCGGCCATGCATCCCTCGGCATATAACAGTGTCACCTTGGATTGGAGTAATTTCACTGAGAGTTTTCTTCTCTCCGCCCGACTTCCATTCGCCAGCATCCTGGCAGAGACATGACCGTGCCAGGACCTGTTTCCAGCCGCCCTCACGGGGAGAGTGTAGTCGCACTTCTACCGCTGCGTACAGTTACGGCGGGTGACGGTTCGCTCGCAACCCTCTGTGTCATGGGTGGTGTGGGACGCAGGCCTCACCGGCTATTACTAACCGGAGCGGCTGCGCCTCAGTTCCGAGTTCACAGTTGTGCGAGCCGACCCGTCATCCGTTTGTCCCCCTGTAGCACCCGATGGCTGACGGCCGGCGCAAGGTAAACTGCAAATAAAAACTGCATCGAAGCAGTAATGCCCAAAGGCTGACCGGAAACTAATCACTAAAGCAGAAAACAGGCAGTCTCTGGTTTTCCAAAACACCAGTTGCATCTAAGAAACCGCAAAAGACAGTGGCGAGTGTTGGGACATTGAAGTTGAAGCTGCAGCTGCGTAGAGCTTGGTCCTTGGTAACGGGAAATGGGCTTATAATTGGAACTAGGACTGAGATTAGACCGCAGAGAGTGATGGGTCAATTATGCTCCATGGGAGTGCATGCTTGACGCATACGAAAGTTTTATTTTTTTTTTTTTTTTTTTTTTTTTTTTTTTATTAGAAATCAGCTTTACTTAAACTATGATCTAATATTAGTGATATTTACATTGGCTTACTACATATTATAAGAGTTTAATGATTAGGTTTATATATACATTTTAATGATGTGTTATTCAGCAAATTTTTCTATTTTTTATGTTCGATGGGTGGAGACGTTTGAGTCTGCGTGGGACTTGGGGGTGCAGTAATCCTCTAGCTGTTTCATTTGGATGGTTAATGAGCCTATCGTTGTATCGACTGCTATGATGGTTTATTTGATCTCCAATTTTTGGGATGAGGAGATCTCTTTCCAGCATTGTGGTCCGAACAAACCACGGGGCACCTGTCATCGCCCTTAGAGCCTTCGCTTGCATGACTCTGATTTTATTCAGATGCGTCTTCGCTGCACATCCCCAGACTTGAATGGCATATGTGCATACGAAAGTAAAGTAATTCTTAAAACGTCGAGAAACAAATAGGAAATTACGCACAGACATAGAAATTAGCGAGCCTTTTGGCTTTTGCCAAAATCCCTTTCATCTAGGCAACCGCAAAGGTGGGTTCTGTGTTGGCATGTTTGTACATCTTTGTACAAGTTCAATGGTGATGGGCAATGGGAATGGGATTGGGGACTGGAGATGTTATATGGTTGATGGAGGGAGACAACAGACTGATGTTGCAATTATGCTCCCTGGGGATGGATTTCTGGCCCCATGCGAATCCAATTCGAGGCGGACAATGAGAAAAAGAATGCGGCACAAGGTAAACTGAAACTGAAAACAGAACGAGATGAAAAAAAAGAATGGGCCAAAGGAGGAGAATAAAGGCAAATGCAGCCATTGCTCTACATATTTAATTAGTTTCCGTTTCCGTTGATATTCGTAATCCGCAGCTGGCATTGTTAACCCTCCCCCCCATGGATATCCTCCACTTACAATGGTCCCCATATAGCCTGCTAGCGCCCCACCCACCCCATCCAGCGAGAGGACAAATTGTCTGTGCTCTGTGGCGCTGTCCCTGTCCCTGGCGCCCCGCCTCTTCCTCTGCCATGGAAGGTTCCTGCCTGTGGAAAACGGTTGCGTAACTTATGGCCAGTCATCAGTCGAAAGTTTGTCCGGGGGCTGGAAGAAGAAGTTCCTCACATTTTCGATTTGTTTATCATTTATTTAAATGGCGCCGGCCTTAGGGCCGGATCCAGTGCACAACCTTAAGCCGCCATTAAGCGGCTTCGATCCACATTTTATCGGCCCAGACATAGAAGCAGAATCAGAGGCAGGCCCCAGACCCGTACTGAACCAAGGGCACACACAATGATCAATGCTATTTAATTATGTTGATGAGCCTTGGCCGAGCGGGAGCCTCAAAAAGGAAAAGGCAACACGCACAAAGAGCAAATTCCTTCTGCTCCTTCTATTGAATCTCCAATCTCTACCTCCTGCACAGTGGTTGTCTTCTGATGAGACTTGGGAACAAATTAACAGTCACAGGAAAATACGCTCTCGTTTAAGCACTCTCTGGAATGTTTTTGGGTATATATGGATGTAGATGTTCCGCACAACACACAACGCCCACTGTGCCGCATGTTTTGCTGAGTTGGCGTGCAGGTGTCGCTGTCAGAGTGTCAGAGGAGGAAGGAGTCTTTGGCCCTATCTTCGCCTTTGGCCCTCTTTTCGTATGCATGCCCTCGTATCGTATCCAGATTTGATGGCCCCAAATCCCCAACTAAAGCATAACATTTATGTATGTGGCCAGTAGGGATTTGGACATGTGGTTTGGGAAGTGCGGAGTGGGGAGTACGGTGGTATAGAAAACTATCAATAGCTGGAGTTTAATATTTCAGACTCACCTTTTTCATCATTGGCCCCGGCTTGATCATCACTCATCTTGACTGATTGTCGTCGTTTTGTTTGTTCTGCGCCTCTGGCGGTTGTTGCGATGCTGTTGTCTCCTGTATTTTGTGTCCTATGCTATATATATATATATATATCCTATCTCCTCAGCGTAGCGTCATGTCTCTCTCTTTCTCTCCCTCTCTTAAAGCTCGGCTCTCACTCGATAACGGAATGTATTGTATGTATGTAGTACTATACATATGTACATATGTCTCACTCCCTCACTCTCACTTTTCATGCATGCGGATCGCTTCGTTTACCGTTAATATTGTCACCGTTCCCTTTGTTAACCATTTTGTTGCTATTTCTCCTATGATTGTTGTTTTTGTTTTTGTTGTTGTTGTGCTTATCACGCTGGTGCTTTTCATGATGATACTATGGCTATAGTATGCAAATCTTATGATTACGACAGTTTCCAATAATGGCACTTGGCATCGCTGCAGCTGCTACTGCTGCTGCTGCTACTGCCCCAATCCAATCCAATCCAGTCCTCTCCTCTTACCCAGCACTCTCCTCCCAGCAAGCTTCAAGAGCCAAGCCAAGCGATGGTGCTTCTTCTACTTCTATTGTAAGCTTTTGCTGGCTTTTGTGCTGATTATTGCCTTACATTTTGTGATGCGTCTGTTTGGAAGAAAGAGGGAGAGAAGTTTTGTAGATATTAGGGAGTTTGGAGAAATGTACTAGTGGAGAGATTTTTACTTATGTAATGGCCTCATCCCAAAAGCAACGGGAAGGGCAAAATTAAATTAAATCTGTTCTCTCAGGTCTTTAGCCCATGGACGCCGCAATTGCTCTTCGTGTCATGTAAGGGTAATTGGCAACGCGCTAATCCCCGGCAGCTTAGAGGCGCTGCTCAAAACAGTAAGTACCATACGTACTCGTGCACAGTGCACACATGTACGTAACGACTTACTCACATTACGTATATGTGCGTAACGGAAAAGATAAACACACCCACAAAGGTGGGAGAGAAAGATGCTGAGACCAAGAGCTGATTGAGACGAGGGTCGGAAGATGGAAGGCCGCTTTAAGACTTAAACCTTAACAAAGATACAGTTAATTAACATTATGGGCGTCAAGCGCACACACACCCCTTATATGTACGTACTTGCTCGATGCTCGCACAAAGTAAGATACAAGATACAAGAATTGATAAATGGGCGCCCAACAGAAAGCAATGAGGTTGCGTTGGCAATGGCGTAGTGTGCGAATTTCTGATGGTTGGTGGGTGGGTAAATGAGGACACGCTTGGAAGCTGCTCATTGCTCAGTGCTTTGTGTCTGTCGGATGTTCTTCTTGATGCTCCTCCTGCCATTGTTGCTGGCGTTGCTATAGGCCTTCTTCCTGTTGTGTTTTACAAACTTCTTGACACGTCTGAGCGCGCTGCAAGCGTCACTGACGGACGGGCAAAAATGGAAAAACGTTAGATGAAGGCGCCCATAAAATATTCAATATCAAGTTTGCCCCCTGCTCTACCTCTACCATTATACCACTCCACCACTCTCCTGTGATGGCAGGCAGGTGATGTTTGCTGGCGGAAATTTGCTGTGGGCGGTGGCGGGAGGGTGGGGCACGGTGGGCCAAAAGCCATTAGGCGCCCGAGACGCCATAGAAGATCTCCTACCTACAATCCTCACCTGCATCCCTGTTTACGTTACACAGAGAAGAGAAGGCCCACAAAGGCGTTAAACAATGTGTTGTTGGCTTACAATTTTATGAGAAGGTCGGGGATCGGAACGGGAGCCTTCCCCAAGGGGGAAGTACTACGGGTTTCTGTTGTTGTTTCCGAGCTGCTGTTTTTTTGGGCGTGACCAGCGGTTGGTTTTAAAGTTGCCCCATAAAAGGGAAAAAGCTGAAGTCTCTCTGCCATTGCGACCCTCAAAGTTGTGCCACAAATTTTGTTATGCCCCCACTGACGGTGCGACATGCTACCGCTACACTAGCTCTCGCACGAAAGCGAACCGAATGAAAAGTGTGGCCGCCTAGTTAAGTGCACATCAAGAGCTAATTTATGGCCCAATCCTCGTGCCACACCACACTATGCCGCACACTATACCACACCACATGAGTTGTGGTTGTTGTGGGTTGCACAAACATTCATGCAAATGCATGCTTTCTCCAATCTCCGGCTCTGTCTTTCTGTTAAGCATTTATTCGATTTTACCTTTAAAAATGTTCCTTTAATTGTTGTTTACTTTTAGTTTGTTTCAATTGTTGTTTCCTTTGTTGAATTTTATATGTTGTCGATGTGTTATAAATGATGATGTGCCACTTTATGTAATAGTTAAACGTGAGTGCAGTATATCTATTTTTATATACGCGTTGTATTCAGCTGCATAGCACACAAACAAACAGTGAAAGCCCCCGCAAAAGGAGTTTCATGCGTTTTTCACACGTTTTGCATTTCACTTTCACTTCCCAACACTGGCCTGGGCCCACAAACACACACACTACGCCTATTGTTGTTGCTGTGTTTCATTTGATTTTATTTTACATTAATTACATTTTTATTTAGCAACAGTGGAGTGGGATAGTTGAGCGGAAGGCAACCACAAAAACAAAAGCAAAACCAAAAGTATAAAACTTCAGGCACGCACATTGTTTGACACACATACACCCTCTCGCTCGCTCTCGCACACAGACTTCGTCCTGAGAAGTGTTATTACAATTTACTGTTGATTTCTTTTGCGAGAGAGAGCGAGCGTCACAGTTGGCTCTGCACAAGTTATATTCAATACAATGTAAGGGAGTCCGGTTATCCGCTGCCTTCTCTTGCGGACAGTCATACCTCCTATCGAATATACCATGGCTCTGCAGGTGCGTGTGTGTTTGTGTGTGTGTGTGTGCGAAAGCGTGCTTAGTTTCCGTTGTGTCCCCCCACTCCTCTCCGCTCTTCACTCTCCGCACTCCGCACTCTTCCTTTCTTGCGCTATCCTACAGCAGCAGCAGCAGCAGAAGCAACAACAACAGCACTATCATGCAGAACATTTCACTTTATTTTTGGGCGCTGAAGAATTTTTCTTTGCTGCACTTGTGCGTGTGTAACAGTATTTGCCAGAATGTACATAGACGTGTGTGTGTGTAGGTTTGGGGTTTCCTTTTAAACATTTTTTTTCCTCCTCCCTCCTTTCTTTTTATACAGTATTCCTTGGGCTTTCAATGGGTATGCGTGTGTGTGTGTGTGTGGCAGATGAGGAATATACCGTACGTTCTAAAGGACGCGTGCGTTTACTCTAAGGTTCGTCGTGTGACTGAGCTGTAAAACGGGTTTTCCTTGCCGTTTGACGTAATCTGCAGAGCAACCGCGATGCAGAGCAATGAAACAGCAACAGTAACAACAACAGCAACACTGCCAGCCAATGAAAATTCCCCCCAATGTCCCCCAATGCCCTAAAAGGACAGCCAGGGAAATTCTCCCCCACGCTCTCTCTCTCTCTCTGCAACTGAAATGTCAGCAAGCCCTTTTTCTCCTCCGCTCCCTATCTCGCTCTCTCTATATGTGTTGAAGGCCTGCCGGCATAAACAAATGCCATGCCACATGCTCTGGCAGAACTTCCCCCTATTCTGCTCCTTCTACTGCCACTGCTGCACCGCGGGGCAAATGTTCACGCTCGCTTCTACTTCCTCCGCCCGCAAACCCTAAGAAAATGTCAAAATGATTAAGCTTGAATATGGGCCACTGGCTAACAAAGCCAGGAGGAGGCAATTCTGCGCCTTCCACTGCTGCAGCTGCCACTGTTCATCTATTTCCATGGAAAGTAGGCACGGGGAATGGAATAGGTCTGGTCAGTAATTCAATTCGATTTCCGTATCTTAAGGCAAAAGATGCGTATACGTAAAATTCCAACGGTTCGTATACGTAATATTTATTTGTAGAGCTCTATTTTAAGATCAACCTCAGAGCGTTCTCTTTCATAACCCACACTCGATCGCAACCCTGGTCCAACTGATAAGCGGCTACAGTGAACACTCGCTTAACTAAAAAATGCTGTTACGGTACGTTAAATAGGGCTAAAAGTAGGAAATATATTGTTCGAAAATCCATATTACATGAACTTTTCTTTTTTATTCGCTCTATCGATGTGCCACTGTATGATCCAACCGAATTCAAGCCGTTCACAGAGCTCAGCGCTTAGTACTCGTCGCGGTTCCGTTCGACTCGGAAGAAACAGCGCAAAAATTGAGTGGGCTAAGCACAGTGCCCCAAAGCGATAAGCTTATCAGAACCTCAGCCCCAAAAGCGGATGCCATCCCAGCCCAATATGAATCTGGGGCTCTCCCCGAAGTACCTTCGACTGATCCTGGTCATGGTAATGGCCCTGATCCCGACCTTGGTGGACTGTAGCATCAATAAAGCCAATTCCAATCACTCGGCCAACTATGAGGCGTCCACACGGGAAATCCTGGATAGAGCCACAGGGCGGATGCAAACCATTTGGAACATGAAGCAGAGGATTTTCCTCCAGCTGACATCTAAGGGAAAGTCGCCGCTGGGCGGACAGGCGCCCAGCAAGCAGGAGGTCGAAATGGAGACCTACCACCTGATGTACGAGCTGGCGGCGAATCTGAGCGTAGTGCCCGTGAAAGAATTAGAGGATCCGCTGCTGCGACGTCGCGTCCAGCGCCTGTGCAAGCTGCAGTTGCAGGGACTGCGGCCGCGGAACTACGAGCAGGCCAAGGATCTGCTGCGGGCCATGAGGAACTTTGTGAGTGGTCCGTTGGTTTGCACCTTCGAGGAGTGCACCACGCGTCGCCCCCTGGCCATGTATCCGCACATTGTCAACAAGAACATGCGGGCCAAGCACTACGAGGACCTGGTCCTTAACTGGTTCAGCTGGCGACGGGCCATCAACGACAAGGACACGGCCAAGTCCACGTTCATCGACTACGTGCGGCTGCTCAGGATTGCGGCTACCTACAATGGACATGTAACGCCGTCGAGGACGTGGTACCTCCACTACGACATGGAGAACTTCCAGGCCGAGATGGAGGCGGTAGTGTGGGAGATCATGCCGCTCTACCGCGAACTTCACGCCTATCTACGGCACGAGGTGCAGGTAACCTACCCGAAGGCGGACACCAAGAGCGACGGCGCTATTGTGGCACCGGTTATGGATCAGATCCTGTCCCAGGACTGGTATCCACACCAGTTCTTCCGCACTCCTCACCCAAGCAAGCAGCACCAGCTGCCGTCCGTCCATCGTCGTCTCGAAGAAGTCACTCCCGTAAAGATCAACAAGAAGGCTGCCGAGTTCTTCGAGTCGCAGGGCCTCAACCACATGTCCGAGTGAGTGCAAACCGTTCCGAACCTATCCTTTCTCCTTTAAAACCGATCACTCTCTGTCTTTCCAGTGGGTTCTACGACCGCTACTCTCGGCGGATGAACGATGACGAGGGCGGGCCGGACTGCAAGTCTCAGGTCTACTACTTCCCACCGGATGTGGCCCTGCGCTACTGCCCCAACTTGGACTATAAGAAGATGATGCAGATCCATGGAACGATGGCCGAGTTGCAGTACAATATTTACAAGCGGAATCTGCCCTTTGGCCTGGACACCGAGCCCTGTCCGGGCTTCGGCAGTGCCTTGGCCGAGACTGTGGTTCTGGCCTCGGGTCCGGCCCGGCACTTGCATCGGCTGCACATCTTGCTGAACGAGAGCCTCACGGAGGAGCAGTCCCTTAATCGGCTGTTCCACATGGGGGTGCACACCCTCGTGGCTGTGCCGCAGTACTTCATCAACGACAAGTTCCTGGTGGACGTGATGGATGGACGGATCGGGGTGAAGGAGTACAGCTGCGCCTGGCGTCTTCAGGACAAGTTCGCCGGCGTCCAGCCTCCTGCCCTGCATTCATCGAAGGATTTTGATCCGGACTTTAAGTTCTATCGGGGCATGAACCCGGAAACATCCAACACCAAGTAGATTAACCATCCTCTCTTAACTAGCTGGGAATCTAATTAAACCTTCTCGTCATTTTTTTGTAGGAAATTTCTGTCGGAAATACTGTGATTCCAGTTCTATCGCTCCTTCTGCCTGGTCAGTGGCCAGTATTAGCCCGGAGATGCAAAGTTTCCTTTGCACAACTGCGATTTCTACGACAGTAAGGAGGCGGGCGATATGATGCGGGAAATGATGCAGCTGGTGGCCTCCCGGCATTGGCGGGATGTCATGGAAATTGCCACTGGGGAGCGAAAGTTGAGTGGTCGTGGTATTCTCGAGTACTTTGCCCCGCTCTTCACTTGGCTGAAGGAACGCAACAAGCAGCTGGACATTGAGCCCGGCTGGGATGCCGACGATCGTGAGTATCTTGGGATTTTCATTGATTATTTCATTATTTATTCTTATTTTTTCAGTATGCCGAAAGGAGTAAAACCCGCACCCCAAAAAGGGGCAACATATTGCAAATAACATATATCCTTTACGTATTAAGTTCCAAGTAAAAATATCATATGAAACAGCTTGGCAGATTTACCTATTAAACTGGGCATCTTCGCCCTGGAACCTTTACAAAAAAGCATATCATAAAAGTATTAGATATAAAGTTGATACAAATATAACCCTAAGCGGTTTCGATGCTGTTCTATGATGCATGGATGATGCATTAACCGAGCCCTATTCGTTCACATATAATTTCTTTAAAAAGGGACTCTCCATCAATCAATACTGTTCTCTAACAAAAGCATCGTTAATTGTTTAGATGTTTATTTACAAAGGCACTTTGGTAAAACGACAGAAACTTATATATACTTTAGGCACTACACATATGTATGTACGTATGGTTAAGGATTAATTATACACTTTCTATATAGTCAAGGCACTCATAGGGAGTGCACTCACACAGTTCTGCTCTGGCTATGGATGTGGCTTGTTGCACAAGTATATATAATTTCGGGCTGGTGATGATGATAGTGTTGGCCTCCATAGATTCCGAGATCCTTGGTGAAGTTAATGTTTAAACTGAAAGCTTAGGATAGACCGGCAGACCGGTTTCACATAGTTGTCTCCGAGTCCGGTGGCGTGTGATAGTTGAGATTGTAAGCGTGCGTTGTTTAGGAAAGCCATGGAACGGATGCTCTCCCGCGAGGCGGTGCGCTTTGAGAAGGACATGCGGCTCACATAGGCCGGTGCCGGCTCCATTGGCGGCGGTGGAAGATATTGCTGCTGCTGCTGTTGTTGCTGCTGATGGAGGGGATGCTGCTGGTAGAGAGGTGGAGTGCAGGGAGGCTGGGGCGGACTGGCATTGGCTCCACCTAGTCCGACGAACACGTTTTCGCCCGCATTGGCATAGGCAGTGGACAAGGGCCGTGACCCGTGAAAGTTTGAATAGCTAGAGCGCACCGACGGCGGCCTATTGTTGAACACCTCGTCGCCATGACCCACATCGTTCAGGTGGGTGGTGGAGTGCTGGTAACTGGGATTGTAGTGGCCTCCGCCATGGAGGTACGCTGCTGGAGCTGGCACAGCTGGAAGTGTAGGCGGTGGAGGAAGTAGGGTGGGCGAGACGGGTTCTTCTTGCTGCTGGATCACGCCCTGCCCGTTGGTGTTGTAGTAAATCGGATCCAGGGGAATGTTTTTGCGGTAGCTGTGATAAAAGTGGCCATTGTTCTTTGCCAGACTGCCTAGCTGAGTGCCGGAGATGTTCGTGTTATTGAGCATGTCATCGTTAAGGGACTGGAGATTGGAGACGGTCAGCGAGAGCTTGTCCTGACGATGGAAGGAGCCCAGGTGGGGCTGCTGCAGTTGCTGTTGCTGCTGCTGCAGCTGTTGCTGGTCGATCAGTTTTGTCACCGGGTTCTGTTGGTACTTCCTGCGGGAACTGCGAGTGCTGCTTCTCACATAACTGCCACTGCTGCTGTCCCCGGCTCCTCCTCCATGACCGCCTCCATGCTTGGATCTCAGTGTGCCGCTGGAGCCATGATGAGAACGACGACTTCTGCCTCCTCCTCCACTAGATTGCCTCCCCTGGCTGCCCCTGGCCATCACCGACCTCCGTTTCACGCGCCTTGGTGTCATCGGCTTGGGGCTCAGCTCTCCGCCATCCTGGTCCCCTCGCGGATCACCCAGCCCCATGCCCATAATGGTGTGACTGCTGCCATGCCGGATGGTGTCGCTGCTGCTGCAAAACTCCATCGAGTACAACGACTGGCGATGTTTCGACTGCTCGCTAATATGCTTCACTATAAAAAGATGTAATATCAGTAAGTGATCGTGATGGGGTAGTCTATAAGAAACAATATCTAATAGCAGTTACCTGGGGTTAGGTTTGATAGTGTATGTTTTGTGTGATTGGGGCTGTTAAGTAAGTTGTATTAGCTACTTGGCGGAGAGAGAAAGTCGTTAGCGATTGGTTAGAGACACAAATGCTACAGAAAGCCTTCTACCAGGTGATACTATATTGTAGAGCTATACCCATAATACAAACTAAAAAATACAAGAGAAAGAAGAGGAGAGACTCCAGAGAGTTTTGGTGTAAATGAACATTTATTGGAAACGCTTTCGAATGTCGTCGATAATTGGCACCACAATCCGCACCACTATAGATCAGCACAGTGACAATCTATAAGGTAAATAGTTAGATATTCTACTAAGCTATGAATTGGATTTGCTCTGCTTGGCGTTGCTTGCGCGTCTATAACTACTTTTTGTGTGGCTTCAAGCTTAACACTAAACTTAAACATTCACATATATGTATGTCTGTGTATATCTATATAGATCGATCGTTTTCATGTAATTATTTGTCTAAGTAACGAATCTCGCACGAATCTTATTCCATTAGGCAACTTCTTTGTTTGACAAACTAACGTCTATGTCGTAACGCTTGGTATATGTATGTATTGTAAATCGTATTTTAATTAGTTAAACAACAAAAGGCAGCTGATGGTGGGAGGCTGCGCTCTCCCACTCACATTTTTAACACATCTATATATTTTCTTTTTGTATATAAATCTCTAGTCCATTCTTAATCCAAGTCATCTGGTTGCAATTGGCTCTATAAATTATTTTTCCTTATCTCTTTTTTTAGTTTCTTTCAATTTCAACTTTTGTTCAACTTTCTTTGTGACATTTTCGCTATATAATTAATCGTTTTGTCGCTATTTTTTTTTTAGAGTTATCACAGATCAACATAAAACGAGGGGGAACGTTGTGAGTTGCTGCGGACACCGCAACTCTACAGTTATACCCGATACTAAGTCAGTATGGCTCTCCTCCGGCAGACGCTGCTAATATTAAACGACACGACAAAGAGTGCGTGCGAGAGAGACAGAAAATCAGTCTGAGCGTGACGTCGGGCGCTGCGTAGCCAGTGCAAATTGATTTGTTCCTTTTGGCTATAAAAATTATCTGATCTGGTCCAGATTCAGCAATCTGATAGATATGGTCGTTATCTATGATTCTGCGTTTTTAGTTTTCTCGAATGTGCAATATTGTGGATGCAACAGATTTTCGTTTTTTGTGGGGGCGGAAGGGGGTGGGGCGAAATTCTGAGATATACGTTTTATAGTGAGATCTAACAGAAGTGCGGATACCAAATTTGGTTACTCTAGCCTTAATAGTCGCTGAGATTTGTGGATGCCCCAGATTTTCGCCCTTTGCGGGGGCGGAAGGGGGTGTGGCGAAATTCGGACATGAAACGGTCAAGGTCCGATATCACAGGAGTGTGGATACCAAATTTGGTTGCTCTGGCTCTTATAGGTTCTGAGATCCTTGAACTCATATTTTGCAATTGGCAAAACTGACCATGAAACCTGTGTGTAAGAGAGAGACAGAGCGAGAAAGAATGAAATTGTTTTCTTGATTCAGGCTATAATAATTATACGATCTGGTTGAGATTTAACAATTTACAGATTTACAATTTAAAACATATAGTCATCCTCTACGATTCTGCGTTTTTGGTTTTATCGTATCTTTAAAAATGTGGATGCCACAGATTTTCGTCCTTTGTGGGGGCGGAAGTGGGCGGGGCGAAGTTTTGAAATATTTTTGTAGCAGTGACATATCACAGAAGTCTGGATCCAAAACATCGTTGCTCTAGCTCTTATAGTCTTTGAGCACTAGGCGCTGAAGGGGACGGACGGACGGACGGACGGACGGACGGACAGACGGACAGACGGACAGACAGACAGGGCTCAATCGACTCGGCTATTGATGCTGATCAAGAATATATATACTTTATGGGGTCGGAAACGATTCCTTCTGGACGTTACACACATCCACTTTTACCACAAATCTAATATACCCCAATACTCATTTTGAGTATCGGGTATAATTATGCAGGCTCTCTTGTGTGTTATATGTAGGGGGCCTTTCCGCATTTCGATTTCTCGTGCACGAAGAGAGTGCTGGGCGTGGGACTCCTGAAGGGCACATATGTGACGCCATTTGCCCCAGAAGAGAGCTGCTGCATTGAAAAGTTGTCCTCTTCCTCCTCGAGATTGCGCGAGAGACGATCGAGCGGACGGACTGGGGAGTGGCCTGCCATGCCGATGCCTACACCTGAATCTACACCCACACCTGGTGATGATATTAGCCCCGACTTGGGAGCCTTGGCCTTGTGGTGGATGCGGGCAAAGTGGGTGCCGCTGCCCACACACTCGGGGATGCCCTGGAAGATGCTATAGTTGCTGTTGCTCAGCGAGTTGGCCAGATAGGGATTGGAGTTCTGCAGCGAGGCGTACGAAAGCGAGGGAGTAGTCTGCGGGGACATGGGACTGGGACCGGAGCCACTGGTCTGGTGGTGCCGCTGGCGCCTCAGGCTGCTGCTGTTGCTGTTCTCGCCACTTGTGCGCTGGGTTAGATGATTGACTGATTGGTGGTGGTGTTGGAATGATGCATTGTGGTTAATTGGTGTGCCTAGCGGCGGCTGAGGCGGCGCCTGACGCTGGTGAAGATTATTGTTGAGTGTATTATTGTTGCTGTTGTTCAGTTGGTAGTTCTGGTTTAAGTGTGATACTTGTTGCTGATGATGATAGAGTTTCAGTGAGTTTTGCTGCTGCTGCTGCTGGTTCTGCAGTTGCAGCTGCAGATGCTTGTTTGATTGCATTGTGGCACTTGCGGATGTTCTGGGTATACTTGTATAGCTCACGTACATTGGGTGCACCACGGTGTGCTGGGGACTCTTCGCGTCGCCGTTCATGAAATCGACTGTAAGCCAGAAATTTATTAAAGATGCTTTAACAATCCAATAGATACTTCGAATGTCGAAAGACACTGTGCAACAGCAACCAGAAATCGAACTCATTTTTGGGAAACTAAAGCTTTTGGATCCTTAACAGTACTGAACATGTAAAATATGTCATTAAAATCCCAGTACCGAGTAGCTATCTATCTGTTGAATCGATCTTGTTCGGTTTTTGTTGCACAGTGTCGTTATCGATAAGCAAATACAATGTTGTAGTTGTTCTTGTTGTTATGAGTTGATGGCGGCTTAGACATACATATAACATTGATTACAATAACGAGTATATATGTATATGCACGAGTATATATAAATATGTATGATTATGTTGCGTTGTTCACAGTTCACATGGCTACGATACGATCACAATGGGGGTTGGGTTTAATCATGGATATACAACATGTATTTATACATACATCCGGTTTAGGTGACAAGAAAGTTGGAAATAGGGGGAAGGGCACAAAAGATATGATGTACCAGTATATACCGTGCGGAGTGATACCCAACAGAGGACAGAGATGCGGTTAGATAATAGCCGGTTCCAGTTAATGAAAGAGTATGACAAACGACATAGAATAGAATTGGTGGCAGCCACTTACATCTATCGTCCTCGTCCAGAAATATGCAACTGATCAGAATCGCACCGAGTATACCGAGCAGCTGGAGAAAGAGAGAGACAAAACAATTTACAACAATTCAGGGCACTTAAGGCCTGTTAACCACTCACCGCCAGACCGCACTGAACTCCCGAGTGAATAATCTCCACCAGCGTATAGTCGAGCAGGCAGCCCTCTACGGTCTCCGGCCGCTGTGGACGGAACGGATCATCCGCCGTCATGTTGTAGGTGGGCCGGCATCCATAACCGTTCCCCTCGAACCAGGAAACGCTGCCCGTGCCGAGATTGAGTGGATCACTGTCCTGTTTCCACAAACAAATGCATATGTTGGAATATGTATCCAGAGTTATTCATTGCCTAATAATACTCACCCTATCCAACTGCCCCACATTCAGATAAAAGCAAATGAGGAAAGCATTCCAGCCGATCCATAGGAAGTTCCATATTAGATACTGCCACAGTAAAACGAAAATACAGAACGAAAACAAATTTGGGTTATCTGTACATGATAATGGTGGAAAAGGGATTGGGGGCAGGGCACTCACTGTGATGATGTATTTAACGCGAAAGTGATATGCGCCATAGAATCCGAATATGATAAATAGAATGTGAAAGAAATTCACCAGGATGGGGGCCCACATGAGTCCGAGAAAGTCGAATACCTGGCGTTCGAGAGTCGTAATCTATACATTGTGAAATGGGGAAATGCAATCGATTTTTAATATGCAGATAACTGGAACAGCAAAAACAAAAACAGGTTTTCAAGTAAATACTCACCACTTGCAGGAAGCATATTGACAACAAAAAGTGTCGCCGCGTACACGAGCACGAGCCCATCACATAATTATTCCATTCAGAAATGTATGCTAAAGGTTCTTTAACTCTCCCTCTACCGGTCTTTTGTTGCGATCGCTGCAGCTATTCCGCTTCAGCCTGATCGCATTGCCTCTTTTTATCTGGTTTTTTGTGTTTTACGCTTTTATCTGCAGTTTCCACATTACATGCAGGCAGCCTGCTGCTGCAAGTTGAATTTGGTCAAGTCAAGCCGAAGTTCGTTCGTGTTGTCCCTTATCGTCAGTGCATGCTTGCTTGTTGATGATGAAGGTTGTTCACGGACGAATTTTTTGATATATTCTTAACCCTTATGTCCCGACAACAACAAAATTATAAAAAGCATATAAAAAAAATACCAGAGAATTAGAAGTAATCTTTATATATTATGTAAAAGAACATTTTAATATAACTAAAAATGTTGAAGAAAATTTATTAATGGTTGCATAAAATTTAAATATTAATATATCAGTAAAATCATTTTATTTTAAAATTTTAAGACCCACGGGCCTGTTAAGGGTTAATCAACATCAACATATACCGTCTCACTCACACTCACTATACTATGTGCCCTTCACTCGCACTTATTGCTAGCATACGTTAAGGGACTAACTTTTGCCGACGAGACCACCTTGTATAATTGCATCATGGTGCAGACACTTGTCCCTCTCCCTCTTTCTCTCATTCGCTCTCTCTCTCTTTCTCTATGTGTGGCTATTGCAAGTATGCTAAGGGGAG
The DNA here is from genome assembly GCF_003369915.1 of Drosophila miranda. Taxonomy (NCBI): domain Eukaryota; kingdom Metazoa; phylum Arthropoda; class Insecta; order Diptera; family Drosophilidae; genus Drosophila; species Drosophila miranda. The sequence continues at coordinate 33,032,027 of NW_022881603.1, forward strand.
GGGTAGACGCTTGGAGGGTAAAGAATGAAGCTGAACAAAACCTGATCTGTGTGAACTAAAAGTAAATAAAAAGAAATTATAATTGAAATTATAATTGAAGCAGGAGCTACCGAGAGAAACTTTGCTCACACATGCACATACACACAGGCACAGAACATAACTACAACTACACTAACACACGAGGGTTTCACGTAACGTAACGTAAACTAAACACACGCACTAGTTTTCGCCTTTTACCCAATTTCTGGTGTACATATACAATACATATGCATGTGTACATATATTCTTGCTTTCTGGTTCTGTTCTGGCTAGTGTCCAGGTCAAGTATAAGCAATTAATTAATTAACACACAGCAGCCCTCTCTCGCTCTTCAATTACGCCATGTCTATATTTGTTTCTATAGTTTTCTGGTTTCGCATACTAATTCGATTGTGTGACTGGCTCTGGCAATCAAATTAAACCCTATAGCTTCAGGCTCAGCAATAATTCAATATAAAACGAATGACGCGCTCAGGGTTCGGTTCCGTTTCTGAATATGAGTCAAACAAAACAGAATTTCATTTCGTTGGGGACACGGAAGCCCCACACTGTCTCACTCACACTCACGTGTAACCACACGCACAAGCATCACAAAATTGACCCCTTTCTATATGTTTGGGAATGCTTTATCGCTATCTGCACTTGTCCATTTTACATAAGCAGGCAGAGCAGAGTTTAATATTTTTTAAATAAACTTTAAACAAAACCGGTCAACAAAAATTTCCACTAAATTAATAGCCTTACATGGTAACTACACGAAAACTTCACATTTGCTACATACATACATACATTTTTATGTAATTAAGGCTACACTTGACTGGGAAATGTGTACGTTTGCCCGTAGCTTTTTTCATATTATCCCCATGGAAGCGCCAGTGTGAAAAAACCCGTTATCCACTGTTTGACATGCCTTTTTTCCGACATTTTTTAATAAGTGAGATTTTGATGGCAAACGATCAGGAATTCGGTGCTGATCACGAATAAGCATTCAATGTGGCCTGGGACATAGCTTTAAGTGGCATTTCTACACGGTTTCTACATTGGTGTAATGGACAAGAGGGTGAGTCCATAACGCGTCTTAAAATATACTGGAAAATACTACAAAATACTATGAAAAGTATAAAAATTGCAAGATGTGTGAGCTAGACGTGGTGGCAAGAAAATAAGAAAATCCGATAAAGTATCCCTCTAGTACTGGCGGTGGCGATTGACCATGCCCGAACTACTGATTTGGCTGGTTCCTACATGGGTACTTTCCGGACTAACCCTATGGTAAACGTACGCCGAACCACTCAAAGAAGAGACAAAAAATGTTGCTCTGTATACTCTACAACCCACCGCGCACCAGCCACCGAACTAGTTCGGTTTGGATGCAACGTCTCACCAGTAGACGAAGAAACGAAAAAGCATGAGAGGAAAATGAAGAGAGCAGGTAGCTACAAATGATGCTGATCTGCTCTTCTCCTTTCCCTTTTCTGTTTTCGGTAATTTCATTGCTGGAATGTTCTTTGCGTTTGGCGTTTGTGCAAGTCAGTGCGGCTGTCCAAGTGATTATAATTATTCAATTTTAAACAGTAAGTCAAAGCAAATGTATAGCAAACGGCATTTGTGTAGGCTCAATAAAGAAATATAAGACAAATATGCAGCCAAACATAATCGTGTTAGCGGAGAAACAGTGTCGTGCAGTGAAATAGAAAAAGTTTAAGGCCGCGAAATAGGAGAGACAATCGACGAAAATGAAACAAATGGAAAGTGACACTGAAAAATTTAAAGAACTTCTTTAGAGTTTTGATTGGTAAGCTTATATGCTTTTGGTTTTTTTGTATGCCTATTATATCTGTATTTTATATTTATAGATGCCATAACTGTAGATACGGGGACTGGATCAGCTGAAGTCCAGATTAGGAAGGCCCTACAGCTGCAAAAAAAACATTTTTTCAAAAACAGTACCACCGCGAACAGCAGACCTTAATTAGTAAATTTAAAAACTTAAATGAAATATATAATAAAATAAAAATTTAAATATGAAATGAAATGAAGATTGATAACCTACTTCATGGGGACCCATTTCACTAGCTACTACATGGGTACCCATTTCACTAGCTACTACATGGGTACTCCTTTCACTAGCTACTAGACGAGTACCCATATTACTAGTTCGGGGGTAAACGATGTGGTGTCGCTGGTCCCCATGTCGTAGGACATTGCGGCTAAAAATGGAAATGATGAAAAGCATTGTTAAGGGTTAGTAAAGAAAGTACCCCTGGTCTGTTAGGGAGTGGTGATATCACCACCTCCGAACTATTTCCCAGTACTGCTGGGATATGATCGACCCTCAGAAATATACCAATATATACCATCTCTTTTTCAAAATATACCGTAAATATACTGACGAATTCTAGTTCTATCATACATATTCCTCGATTCTAATATTCCGTCGAATATTACTAGCTTAAGTTCTTAGTTCTGCCCACATAGTTTTAGGCCGTTGATGAATAAATTTTCTTCGAGGTTGGCTAGTTTGAGTCTTTGCTTTTATTGTATTTTGGCTAAAACAAGGCATAAACAAAATATTTAAAAAAGTGGAAGGAACAACGGTATAAAATTTCCTGTAAGTCTAATAGGAATCGTGAAGTTTATGCGGCTCAACAGATCAGGGCTGCCTATGTCACCCCTGATCAAGCTGTGTATACCCTATTTCGTTAATTTAATATGAAGATCCTGTTTTCCAAACTTTTTTTAAAACGTAATTAATAAAGAAATTTTCTCAAATTTATATGTTTTAGACATATTTATACAACTGATTAGTGTTTAGCTATTAAGCGTTTTTAACAACTGTTGCAATTTGAAGTTAATGAAAGTCGAGAGGCTGTTTATAATTCACAATTTATTTGCATATGTAAACCAACTTATCGCGTATGTACATATGGGGATGATTGGGGCGAACGATTGAGCGAGAGCGTATGATAGCCCGAGAGCGTTAGAGCTGCTCGGGGACGCTGTTAAGCCGAGTCCGAGAGATTGCGACATAAGGAGACGAAAGCAAATGATCTTTGCAGTGGGGGCATTGGAAACGACAACACCAAAATGCATTTCCTTTGGGCCGCACCACTGGCAATAATTTAAAATATTTAAGCTGCTTGACCCGACAATTATTATCTTGTATATATATATATCTCGATCCTGATACCTACACATCCTGGGATGACAAACATTTTCTCAATTTATAATATCCTTTTCCATAGGGTATGAAAATTATTGTTGTCAAACGGGTTTTACAACGAATTCCTAGTTTTTGATCTTCTGTCGAATATTCCCAGCTACATAGAACATTTAGCCATGCCCACATAATTTTATACGATTGATGAATCAAGTTTCTACTTGATTGGTTGATTTTTAACTCTTGCTTTTGTTGGATTTAGTCTAAAAAAAAGGTTTTAGCGAAGAAGGTCAAATAAAAAAAAAACTTAATAAGACGTAAGAGAAAAATCGTTCCTTTTGCTCAATTTTGATATTCCTTTGAATAATGCTGAGTAACTCAGACTCTCAGCCTTGCCCACTAAAATTTATCCGATTAAGGAATCAATTTTCTACTGGACTGGGTTATTTTAAATTCTCCTTATTTTGCATTTTGTATTAAATAAGGTTTAAACGAATAAACTCAAGGCACAATAACGTAATTTTGTACGGAAAGAAACGTAGTGTAGTGGAAACCGACCATAAAGAGTACCCCTATTACCACTATTGATACTATCGATGTTTGCGTCAATCGATGGACCGAAAAGATGATCGCCTTTGAATTAATGGAAGAAATAAAATTAAGCCCAAATAACGGAAGCCTGTGAACAAAATAAAGCCTTTCAACTCTTTAAAAAAAAATAAAATGCTTAATGGTGGTGTTAGAGTGGTGTTTTTATGATAATTTGAATTTAAATTCAAAAGGATAGGATTTTTTGGGTTAGTTTAGTTTATTTTGTATGCATATTGTATAATTTGTGTTATTACGCTTATCATAAATAAATAAATAAAATTATACTCTTTATTCACAATATATGTAGTGTAACGAACCAGCTTTTTGGTTCGCTTGAGTTTGCTGGGCTCGCTCAGCGGTCGGCCGATTCGTCGCAACGTATTTTTATTGTTGCCCCCAACGACAAATGATAAGACCTTCCTTTTCTTTAATCGAATTTCTCTTTATTCGTAATTATATTAGGACTTAGGGCTAGATGCTACAATTTAACTTATCTATGGATCTCCACCACGCGTGGGCTCTCGTCGGGTGTGGCAGCGTTGAGGCTAATGATTGGGGCAATTTGACCTCCGCTATTGCTTTGGCCCGCCACGCAAATCCGCACTCTACGTCTCGCACTCCCCTCTTAGCTTCCGCCGGCAACTGTGGATCACCTCTTAACTTAGACTCACTCTGGGGGCAGGCGGGGCCTGTCTTCCTGTTGCTATTCACTTCACTGCACTTCTTCGAACCGTACCGGGTATCACTCTTACGTTTCGGCGGGGTTTCAACGTGCGCGCGCGATCTTTTTTCCCGGAAGTAAAATACAAAGAAGATAATGAGACCAAAAAAAAAAAAAAAAAAAAAATACTGAAGTAATCGATGCCCTGTTCTGAGACAATTTATACACAACGAAAGCCGCTTGGCTTCTTTATGGCGATTTGTGGGGGACAGCGCTTTAAACTTCTGGCAGTGCTGGACCTCGTGAGCACCATCGTTGCACAGCGCGCAGCGTGCTACGGTTTGGTTCGTTGTAACCAATGTGGACCTAGAATTATTATGCTTTCTACTTCAGCCCACCTGATTGCTCAACGCATAGCTTGCCATAGAAAAGTCCATCGTCTCCAATGATTCCCACGACGGAATTAAGTTTGCGAATGCGGGGTCGTTGAATCGTTCCTCCCACTTCTCTTGGCTCGATGGATCCAGTTTTCGGAGAATTTCCTGCACGACGATGCATCCTGCGATCTGCTCAGTGGTGCCCAAACGCTGGAGCGCGCGCATATGTGAATTGAACTTGTCTGAAAGCTCCCGAAGCATGACCACTGACCCAGGTTCCACAGCCTGGAGCGCCAAGATCTCATTGATGTGTGCCTGAAAGACCAATCGCCGATTATTGAATCTGTTTTCCAACAAATCTAATGCCACAGCATAATTGCCATCTGAGATTTCCAGCGCCCGAACAGTCTCCAATGCCAAATCCCGCAGACAGGAACGCAAATGCTGGAGCTTTTCTATGTTTGTTAAGTCCGGATGAATAAAAGTCCGTCCAGTTCGCATACCCGCCGCTAAACGTCGGCAATTCTATAGGAGGCAGGGATGGTACTTGTCTACGGTGAGGTAGAAATTGCGAGCCGGCAAACTCAACCGTAGTATTTCCTCCAGCCAAGGTAGAATGAAACGGCATGCGGCCGCTACTCTTAGCCATTTCCCTCATAATCGCCGCCTTCAGCGAGCTTGCAAGTGACTCAAAAATGTCACACAAACCACTGTGAATTTCGCTTCGATCCAATTCCTCAAGCTCGCCGTGAAACATCTCAAATTTGCTGATCAACTTCTCGACTTGCTCTTGCTTTACCACGAGCATGTAGTAGTCACAGTCTGACGACTCATTCTGCCAAGCGGTAGCTAACCTTTTCATTTTCTCGCATAATTCCGTTGACTTAAGCTTCAAAAAAGACACCCTGTTTTGCTCACTAGTCATTGGAATTTCGTTAGCAGCATTAATTTCCATGGTAGCGGCAGCGTTAGCAGAAAGACCAACGTCTCTAGCGGGAAGATGATCGCAAAGAGTAACACGAGCAATAGACGACAAGAACCGAGCCCAGCAAGCGAACAGCTATGTACGAACTGTATATACAAAGGCGACCGGTGTAAGAAATGTTTCTTGCGGGAAGATGACCGAAAAGAGAAGCGCAAGCCAACAGCTCCGTGCACTACCGAATATGCAGGGGAGGCCGGTGTATATATGTATGGATAACTTATGTGGTCGATGACACTGGTTGAGATGGCAATTAGTTAAGATCTTTGAATGCTATATTAGTTTGTGATTGCACTGATGGATTATTTATTGCACAATCACGTCGGGGTCACCAAATGTTTAGCTATTAAGCGTTTTTAACAACTGTTGCAATATGAAGTTAATGAAAGTCGAGAGGCTGTTTATAATTCACAATTTATTTGCATATGTAAACCAACTTATCGCGTATGTACATATGGGGATGATTGGGGCGAACGATTGATGCGAGGATGTTAGTCTAATAGCAGCGACGATTAGCTCAAGACTGCCCATGCAAGGGCTGACGGGCCAAATTGCCGGGCCCTATGCAGCAAGCTTAGACGCGAGCGAGAGCGTATGATAGCCCGAGAGCGTTAGAGCTGCTCGGCGACGCTGTTAAGCCGAGTCCGAGAGATTGCGACATAAGGAGAAGAAAGAATTCCGCTGCACGCGCATATGCGGTAGCAAATGATCTTTGCAGTGGGGGCATTGGAAACGACAACACCAAAATGCATTTCCTTTGGGCCGCACCACTGGCAATAATTTAAAATATTTAAGCTGCTTGACCCGACAATTATTATCTTGTATATATATATATCTCGATCCTGATACCTACACATCCTGGGATGACAAACATTTTCTCAATTTATAATATCCTTTTCCATAGGGTATGAAAATTATTGTTGTCAAACGGGTTTTACAACGAATTCCTAGTTTTTGATCTTCTGTCGAATATTCCCAGCTACATAGAACATTTAGCCATGCCCACATAATTTTATACGATTGATGAATCAATTTTCTACTTGATTGGTTGATTTTTAACTCTTGCTTTTGTTGGATTTAGTCTAAAAAAAAGGTTTTAGCGAAGAAGGTCAAATAAAAAAAAAACTTAATAAGACGTAAGAGAAAAATCGTTCCTTTTGCTCAATTTTGATATTCCTTTGAATAATGCTGAGTAACTCAGACTCTCAGCCTTGCCCACTAAAATTTATCCGATTAAGGAATCAATTTTCTACTGGACTGGGTTATTTTAAATTCTCCTTATTTTGCATTTTGTATTAAATAAGGTTTAAACGAATAAACTCAAGGCACAATAACGTAATTTTGTACGGAAAGAAACGTAGTGTAGTGGAAACCGACCATAAAGAGTACCCCTATTACCACTATTGATACTATCGATGTTTGCGTCAATCGATGGACCGAAAAGATGATCGCCTTTGAATTAATGGAAGAAATAAAATTAAGCCCAAATAACGGAAGCCTGTGAACAAAATAAAGCCTTTCAACTCTTTAAAAAAAAATAAAATGCTTAATGGTGGTGTTAGAGTGGTGTTTTTATGATAATTTGAATTTAAATTCAAAAGGATAGGATTTTTTGGGTTAGTTTAGTTTATTTTGTATGCATATTGTATAATTTGTGTTATTACGCTTATCATAAATAAATAAATAAAATTATACTCTTTATTCACAATATATGTAGTGTAACGAACCAGCTTTTTGGTTCGCTTGAGTTTGCTGGGCTCGCTCAGCGGTCGGCCGATTCGTCGCAACGTATTTTTATTGTTGCCCCCAACGACAAATGATAAGACCTTCCTTTTCTTTAATCGAATTTCTCTTTATTCGTAATTATATTAGGACTTAGGGCTAGATGCTACAATTTAACTTATCTATGGATCTCCACCACGCGTGGGCTCTCGTCGGGTGTGGCAGCGTTGAGGCTAATGATTGGGGCAATTTGACCTCCGCTATTGCTTTGGCCCGCCACGCAAATCCGCACTCTACGTCTCGCACTCCCCTCTTAGCTTCCGCCGGCAACTGTGGATCACCTCTTAACTTAGACTCACTCTGGGGGCAGGCGGGGCCTGTCTTCCTGTTGCTATTCACTTCACTGCACTTCTTCGAACCGTACCGGGTATCACTCTTACGTTTCGGCGGGGTTTCAACGTGCGCGCGCGATCTTTTTTCCCGGAAGTAAAATACAAAGAAGATAATGAGACCAAAAAAAAAAAAAAAAAAAAAACTAAAGTAATCGATGCCCTGTTCTGAGACAATTTATACACAACGAAAGCCGCTTGGCTTCTTTATGGCGATTTGTGGGGGACAGCGCTTTAAACTTCTGGCAGTGCTGGACCTCGTGAGCACCATCGTTGCACAGCGCGCAGCGTGCTACGGTTTGGTTCGTTGTAACCAATGTGGACCTAGAATTATTATGCTTTCTACTTCAGCCCACCTGATTGCTCAACGCATAGCTTGCCATAGAAAAGTCCATCGTCTCCAATGATTCCCACGACGGAATTAAGTTTGCGAATGCGGGGTCGTTGAATCGTTCCTCCCACTTCTCTTGGCTCGATGGATCCAGTTTTCGGAGAATTTCCTGCACGACGATGCATCCTGCGATCTGCTCAGTGGTGCCCAAACGCTGGAGCGCGCGCATATGTGAATTGAACTTGTCTGAAAGCTCCCGAAGCATGACCACTGACCCAGGTTCCACAGCCTGGAGCGCCAAGATCTCATTGATGTGTGCCTGAAAGACCAATCGCCGATTATTGAATCTGTTTTCCAACAAATCTAATGCCACAGCATAATTGCCATCTGAGATTTCCAGCGACCGAACAGTCTCCAATGCCAAATCCCGCAGACAGGAACGCAAATGCTGGAGCTTTTCTATGTTTGTTAAGTCCGGATGAATAAAAGTCCGTCCAGTTCGCATACCCGCCGCTAAACGCCGGCAATTCTATAGGAGGCAGGGATGGTACTTGTCTACGGTGAGGTAGAAATTGCGAGCCGGCAAACTCAACCGTAGTATTTCCTCCAGCCAAGGTAGAATGAAACGGCATGCGGCCGCTACTCTTAGCCATTTCCCTCATAATCGCCGCCTTCAGCGAGCTTGCAAGTGACTCAAAAATGTCACACAAACCACTGTGAATTTCGCTTCGATCCAATTCCTCAAGCTCGCCGTGAAACATCTCAAATTTGCTGATCAACTTCTCGACTTGCTCTTGCTTTACCACGAGCATGTAGTAGTCACAGTCTGACGACTCATTCTGCCAAGCGGTAGCTAACCTTTTCATTTTCTCGCATAATTCCGTTGACTTAAGCTTCAAAAAAGACACCCTGTTTTGCTCACTAGTCATTGGAATTTCGTTAGCAGCATTAATTTCCATGGTAGCGGCAGCGTTAGCAGAAAGACCAACGTCTCTAGCGGGAAGATGATCGCAAAGAGTAACACGAGCAATAGACGATGACAAGAACCGAGCCCAGCAAGCGAACAGCTATGTACGAACTGTATATACAAAGGCGACCGGTGTAGGCCGGTGTATATATGTATGGATAACTTATGTGGTCGATGACACTGGTTGAGATGGCAATTAGTTAAGATCTTTGAATGCTATATTAGTTTGTGATTGCACTGATGGATTATTTATTGCACAATCACGTCGGGGTCACCAAATGTTTAGCTATTAAGCGTTTTTAACAACTGTTGCAATTTGAAGTTAATGAAAGTCGAGAGGCTGTTTATAATTCACAATTTATTTGCATATGTAAACCAACTTATCGCGTATGTACATATGGGGATGATTGGGGCGAACGATTGATGCGAGGATGTTAGTCTAATAGCAGCGACGATTAGCTCAAGACTGCCCATGCAAGGGCTGACGGGCCAAATTGCCGGGCCCTATGCAGCAAGCTTAGACGCGAGCGAGAGCGTATGATAGCCCGAGAGCGTTAGAGCTGCTCGGCGACGCTGTTAAGCCGAGTCCGAGAGATTGCGACATAAGGAGAAGAAAGAATTCCGCTGCACGCGCATATGCGGTAGCAAATGATCTTTGCAGTGGGGGCATTGGAAACGACAACACCAAAATGCATTTCCTTTGGGCCGCACCACTGGCAATAATTTAAAATATTTAAGCTGCTTGACCCGACAATTATTATCTTGTATATATATATATCTCGATCCTGATACCTACACATCCTGGGATGACAAACATTTTCTCAATTTAAAATATCCTTTTCCATAGGGTATGAAAATTATTGTTGTCAAACGGGTTTTACAACGAATTCCTAGTTTTTGATCTTCCGTCAAATATTCCCAGCAACATAGAACATTAAGCCATGCCCACATAATTTTATACGATTGATGAATAAATTTTCTACTTGATTAGTTGATTTTTAACTCTTGCTTTTGTTGGATTTAGTCTAAAAAAAAGGTTTTAGCGAAGAAGGTCAAATAAAAAAAAAACTTAATAAGACGTAAGAGAAAAATCGTTCCTTTTGCTCAATTTTGATATTCCGTTGAATAATGCTGAGTAACTCAGACTCTCAGCCTTGCCCACTAAAATTTATCCGATTAAGGAATCAATTTTCTACTGGACTGGGTTATTTTAAATTCTCCTTATTTTGCATTTTGTATTAAATAAGGTTTAAACGAATAAACTCAAGGCACAATAACGTAATTTTGTACGGAAAGAAACGTAGTGTAGTGGAAACCGACCATAAAGAGTACCCCTATTACCACTATTGATACTATCGATGTTTGCGTCAATCGATGGACCGAAAAGATGATCGCCTTTGAATTAATGGAAGAAATAAAATTAAGCCCAAAAAACGGAAGCCTGTGAACAAAATAAAGCCTTTCAACTCTTAAAAAAAAAATAAAATGCTTAATGGTGGTGTTAGAGTTATTTTTATGATAATTTGAATTTAAATTCAAAAGGATAGGATTTTTTGGGTTAGTTTAGTTTATTTTGTATGCATATTGTATAATTTGTGTTATTACGCTTATCATAAATAAATAAATAAAATTATACTCTTTATTCACAATATATGTAGTGTAACGAACCAGCTTTTTGGTTCGCTTGAGTGTGCTGGGCTCGCTCAGCGGTCGGCCGATTCGTCGCAACGTATTTTTATTGTTGCCCCCAACGACAAATGATAAGACCTTCCTTTTCTTTAATCGAATTTCTCTTTATTCGTAATTATATTAGGACTTAGGGCTAGATGCTACAATTTAACTTATCTATGGATCTCCACCAAGCGTGGGCTCTCGTCGGGTGTGGCAGCGTTGAGGCTAATGATTGGGGCAATTTAACCTCCGCTATTGCTTTGGCCCGCCACGCAAATCCGCACTCTACGTCTCGCACTCCCCTCTTAGCTTCCGCCGGCAACTGTGGATCACCTCTTAACTTAGACTCACTCTGGGGGCAGGCGGGGCCTGTCTTCCTGTTGCTATTCACTTCACTGCACTTCTTCGAACCGTACCGGGTATCACTCTTACGTTTCGGCGGGGTTTCAAAGTGCGCGCGCGATCACTTCTCCACTTCTCCACTTCTCCGCCGCCTCCTTTTATAGCCCCTTGACGGGCCCCATCTCGGCGTTGGTAGTTTTCCATCGCCGTCTCCTGGTTTCCACGGCCTTCGTAACGGGGCCTGGCCGGTGGCGTGATCCCATGCCCTTATTTGGTCATGCGTCGGATCGCTGCCGGCCCGCTCCCGCCGTCTCCTCTGCCTCTCGCGTTTCTCTCTCTCCGAGAGCGGGACACTTCTCCTCTCGGGGCCCTTGGCCTCTTCGCCGCATCCGGATATCCGTGGGTATCTGGGGTGACCTTCGCCTTATCCAGCCAGCCATCAGCCTTTATCCGACCGTCCCACCGCCTTTATCCGGCTATGCTTTGGTCGAATTCGGCCTGTGGGAACCGCGGTTCCTCACGCCCCCCTCTTTCTTCCCGCAGCGGAATACTCCCGTTTTCCGCGACCTTGCGACGGAGTGTGCTTTCCCCATTCAAACGGCCCCATTTTAAGCGCGCTCCTTACTGCATCTGGGATCACGGGCGCCCTGGCGCCCTCTGCCGCCTTTGCTCGGGCGGCGCTGCCAGCCCTTGCAATTTTCTGGCTGGGGCCGAATCCCGCCTATCGATAAGGTGTAGGGGCGTTTAGGCGATCCACTCGATATTTCTCCCCAGTAAGTATTCCACTTCTTTCTTTTTCGTCTTCTCTTTATTCACTTTCTTCCCGCGTGTTTCGCCCTTGTTTTTTCCCCCCTTTTTTTTCCTCGTTCCCTTTTGCTCTTTTTTTTCCTACTTTTGTTCGCGGAACACCTCCGTGCGTGTGGCCGACATCGCAATGCGGTACCGGGTACCCCGCTCACTCACCAGCTTTTTCACCCTCCTACCCACGAGGCCAATCTGGGTCTGCGCGCGGACCACCGCCGCCGGCCACTCCTCCCGCGGGATCGCCGTCCAGTGGCTGCCGGTGCCGAGCTCTGCCGTTGCAGGGCCGGCCGCTTCGGTCCTGCACGGGGCCCCGGGCAGGAGGCCTGCCGCTTCAGAGCCGGGCGCTCGGCCGCCGTCGACCTCTCCGGTGCGGGCCACACCCACGGTCCGCGCTCCCACGCCCCGACTTCCGCGAGTTCCACCTTCGTCGGTGCTGTCGCCGCCGTCGCTGCTGCCTCGGCCGTCGCTGTCTGGACCGCCGTCGTCGTTTCCGCGGTGTGCGTCCCGGCTGCCGCCGTCGCCGCCTCTGCCGTTCGCGTCGCCGCCTCCGCCGTCGCCGTGTCTGCCGCTGCCTCGGCCGTCGCCGTCTGGACCGCCGTCGCCGTCTGGGCTGCCGTCGCCATTTCCGCGGCCTGCGTCTCTGCTGTCACCTTCGCCGCTTCTGCAGTCCGCGTCGCTGCCTCCGCCGTCGCCATTGCTGCCTCTGAGGTCGTGGGGGCGGGTCCGGGGTCCCTCCTCCGCGGGTCCCCGTTGTTGCTGCCGCGTGGACTCTCCTCCCACACCCGGGCGCCGGCCTCTGGCTGGGCTTCGCTCGGGGCGGGCCCCGAGGCCCACGTGATGTGCAGGGTCTGGTGGTGCCACACCATCACCTGGCGCACGGCGGTCCGCACCTCCTGCGATACGTACGGTCACATTACGGCCGCCTCCGGTCCCCTCCACTGTGGTTGCTGCTGCCACTGCTCCTGCCCCTGCTGCTGGTGATGCGGCTGCTGGTGCTGCTGCTGCTGCTGCTGCTGGTACTGCTGGTGCTGCTCCTCCTCGGCCTGCGGCTGCCGCCTCTCGGGGCCCTCGTCATCCTCGGCCGGTGGCGTAGGCTGCCACAGCTCGCCCTCCTCCTCCTCGGCCTGCTGCAGCCGCCGCTGCCACTCGGCCTCGGGGTTCGTAGCCTGCTTGCCCGTGGCCTGGGGCTGCGCCCCCTCGGTCTCCGCCTCGTCGGTCCGGGGCTGCATCGGCGGCAGCACCACCCGGAATGGTGGGGGTGGCGGCGCCTCGTCGCTCTCTTGGCCGTGCTCCTCCGTACTGGCGGCTCTTTCCGCCTGTCGCCGCCGCGCCTCCATCCGCTCGTCCCTCCGCCGCCTGATCGCCCGCGCCGCCTCTAGCACTCGGTGCATCCGGCGCGTCTCCTCCGGCGTCGCCTCCTGAAATCTCCGCCTCACCGCCTCGATTTTGTCGCGCAGGGTCAGCGGCCTTCTATTCCTCGTCTCCGGCTCCGCCCTTTGCTGCCGTCTCCACCTGGCCTTCTCTTGAGCGGTTGGGCTGCCATCCTCGTGGTTGAGCCCGCGTTTCATCTCCATCTTTTTTTCCTTGCTACTTTTTCTTGCGTTCTCTCTGGTGATAATTACCTTCAAGTGTTCGGTGTTCCGTTTTCCACCCGCCTATATACACGCGTTGCATAGCCAATCGTTCCCTCTAACGGTGCCGGTGCTCCGTGTTTCGGTCTCTCTTGCCTGGTTCTAACGGTTGTTGCGTTTGTATTCATGGCCCTCAGCCTCGTCTCTCTGCCGGCCGCGCTCTCTAACGGCATCTTTCCCCTGGTTGTGTGAGTGCCGTCACGCTCTCCGCTCTCTATGCGATTTCGCCTTATCCCTTTTTTTATACCCGATACTCAAAATGAGTATTGGGGTATATTAGATTTGTGGTAAAAGTGGATGTGTGTAACGTCCAGAAGGAATCGTTTCCGACCCCATAAAGTATATATATTCTTGATCAGCATCAATAGCCGAGTCGATTGAGCCCTGTCTGTCTGTCCGTCCGTCCGTCCGTCCGTCCGTCCGTCCGTCCGTCCGTCCGTCCGTCCCCTTCAGCGCCTAGTGCTCAAAGACTATAAGAGCTAGAACAACGATGTTTTGGATCCAGACTTCTGTGATATGTCACTGCTACAAAAATATTTCAAAACTTCGCCCCGCCCACTTCCGCCCCCATAAAGGACGAAAATCTGTGGCATCCACATTTTTAAAGATACGATAAAACCAAAAATGCAGAATCGGTGAGGATGACCATCTCTTTTACAGTGCAAAATCTGAACCAGATCGTATAATGATTATAGCCAGAATCAAGAAAACAATTTCATTTTTTCTCGCTCTGTCTCTCTCTAACACACAGGTTTCATGGTCGGTTTTGTCAATTGCAAAATATGAGTTCAAGGATCTCAGAACCTATAAGAGCCAGAGCAACCAAATTTGGTATCCACACTCCTGTGATATCGGACCTTGACCGTTTCGTGTCCAAATTTCGCCACAGCCCCTTCCGCCCCCGCAAAGGACGAAAATCTGGGGCATCCACAAATCTCAGAGACTATTAAGGCTAGAGTAACCAAATTTGGTATCCGCACTTCTGTTAGATCTCACTATAAAACGTATATCTCAGAATTTCGCCCCACCCCCTTCCGCCCCCACAAAAAACGAAAATCTGTTGCATCCACAATATTGCACATTCGAGAAAACTAAAAACGCAGAATCATAGATAATGACCATATCTATCAGATTGCTGAATCTGGATCAGATCGGATCATTTTTGTAGCCAAAAGCAAGAAATCAATTTTCAGTGGCTACGCAGCGCACGACGTCACGCTCAGACTGATTTTCTGTCTCTCTCGCACGCACTCTTTGTCGTGTGGTTCAATATTAGCGGCGTCTGCCGGAGGAGAGCCATACTGACTTAGTATCGGGTATAACTGTAGAGTTGCGGTGTCCGCAGCAACTCACAACGTTCCACCTCGTTTTGGATACTGTTGTGTTCTCGCCGCGTTTCTCTGTTGGCTACTGGATAACACTTTTCCATCTTTGATGGACCCACCCCCTTCCCGTTCATGATTATTAGGCTTTTTATTCCCCCATTTTATTTTGCTTATTCATAATTTTTATTTAGCCCTTTATTTTTGTTTATTTTAATTGCTATTTAATGGATTAATGGATTGCTAATTATTTACTTTTAATTGCTATACAAATTGCTATTTATTCTTACATGCTACCGTCGACCTGTCTTCTTCATCTCGTGCTGCTTGGACCCTCCTTGGCCTGGGTGAGTTCTCCCGACCCGGATGACTTTTACTCAACCCTTTCTCCCTATCCAGCTCGCCCTCTGCCCTCAATGCGGGCCGCTTGCCGCGATTCCGCTCGTGAACAATGGGTGCTCCGACCCTCCGCCCGGGCTTCAATCTTTGGCTCACATCCCAGGGCAACTCCTATGCGCCACCGGCCGGACTCTTTTGACAGGTGTCTCCCTCACACAGCGGCTCGGACCCGAGGATCATCCGACTCCTCGCCCGGTAGTCCACGCATGAGCGGCACCCGTCGTTCCGGCCCGACGCTCGTAGTTGCCCCGTGAGTCCGCGTTGAGGCGTGAGCCTGGCCCCTGCGTTTTTTTTCCTGGTCATCCGCTGTCTGAGATTACCCTCCCCGACCCTGGATTCGCCTCCCAGCTTTGGGTGACGCGTTTCCTGTTCAGGTTTGCTGAGCTTTTCCTCTTCTCGTTTTATTTTTCTTTCTTTCTACTAATTTTCGCTTTTTTTTTCCAGATTTCTCCAACCACGGTCTTCCTGTTCCCCCTTTTTATACCCGATACTCAAAATGAGTATTGGGGTATATTAGATTTGTGGTAAAAGTGGATGTGTGTAACGTCCAGAAGGAATCGTTTCCGACCCCATAAAGTATATATATTCTTGATCAGCATCAATAGCCGAGTCAATTGAGCCATGTCTGTCCGTCCGTCCGTCCGTCTGTCCGTCCCCTTCAGCGCCTAGTGCTCAAAGACTATAAGAGCTATAGCAACGATGTTTTGGATCCAGACTTCTGTGATATGTCACTGCTACAAGAACATTTCAAAACTTTGCCCCGCCCACTTCCGCGCCCACAAAGGGCGAAAATCTGTGGCATCCACAATTTCGACGATACGAGAAAACCAAAAACGCAGAATCGTAGAAGATGACTATATCTTCTAGAGGGCAAATTCTGAACCAGATCGTATAATTATTATAGCCAGAATCAAGAAAACAATTTCATTCTTTCTCGCTCTGTCTCTCTCTAACACACAGGTTTCATGGTCGGTTTTGCCAATTGCAAAATATGAGTTCAAGGATCTCAGAACCCATAAGAGCTAGAGCAACCAAATTTGGTATCCACACTCCTGTGATATCGGACCTTGACCGTTTCGTGTCCAAATTTCGCCAAACCCCCTTCCGCCCCCGCAAAGGACGAAAATCTGGGGCATCCACAAATCTCAGAGACTATTAATGCTAGAGTAACCAAATTTAGTATCGCACTCCTGTTAGATCTCACTATAAAACGTATATCTCAAAATTTCGTCCCACCCCCTTCCGCCCACACAAAGGACGAAAATCTGTTGCATCCACAATATTGCAGATTCGAGAAAACTAAAAACGCAAAATCATAGATAATGACCATATCTATCAGATTGCTGAATCTGGATCAGATCGGATCATTTTTGTAGCCAAAAGCAAGAAATCAATTTGCAGTATCGGGTATAAATGTAGAGTTGCGGTCCCCGCAGCAACTCACAACGTTCCCCCTCGTTTTTTTTTTAAACTAAGTGCACAAGTCCATCACCCTGCGTGCTGACGAGTCTCGTGCGTGTCCTGACCCTTTAGGGCGACCTGTTACAGCCATTCTCCTTCACCCCTGTGTCTCTCGCTCCTCGGGTTGGGGTTTCAGATCTCGTATGTGTGCCGTTCTCTTCTTCCTGTCGCCCTCCTTTCTTAGGTTGCAGATAACTGGGGATATAAAGTCCTCTATCTGGTATGGCCCATCGTACCTTGGTGCCAGTTTCGCGGCGAATCCCTCCGCTGCATTGGAAAGGTGGTGCTGTTTGGCCCACACGACCTCTCCCACTTTGGGTCTCCACGGTCTTCTTCTCAGGTTGTAATGCCTGGCCTGATCCTGGGCTGCCCTTTCCAAGTTGCGTCGAACCAACTGAAACAGCTCCTTTAATTTCTTCGCATTTTCATCCGGCGTCTCTGTGCCTTGTCCCGTGCCTACCGTCTCCTCGTCATATAGGGCCTTTGGCAGCCGGGGTTCCCTTCCTTGCACCACGAACGCCGGTGAATATCCCGTTGTATCCGACACTCCCGAATTCATGGCCAGCATTAGCTCCGGCCATTTTCCGTCCCAACACCTTTGATCACCCTCGGTGAACTGAGCTATCATGGTCTTTACCGTTCTGTTCGTTCGCTCTGTCGGATTCTCTTGCGGCGTGTATGACGCCGTAAACTGGTGGCGAACTCCTAGCTGTTCCAGGAATCTTGTAAATGCCCTGCTTGCAAACTGCAGCCCATTGTCCGTAATGAAGACTTTGGGCGCCCCAAAACGGGCTATTATGCGCTCTCGACAGGCCTTTATTAGTGCCTCTGCTGTGGCCTTCCTCAGCGGCACCAACTCGGTCCACTTGGAGAATCGATCCACTAGCACCAACAGCATCGAGTTCCCATGCTTCGACCTCGGCAGAGGACCCACAAAGTCCGCGCATACCGTTGCCCATGGTTCTTCCGGCACCTGTGTCAACATTTCTCCTGCCGCTTGTAGCTGACTTGGCTTAAAACGAAGACATAGTTCGCACTTCCGCACGTAGGCCCTCACGTCCCTGTACATCCCTGGGATGTACAGTAATATCTTGCCGCCACCCGTGCCGCGGTTCTCCTTCCGCCGGCGTGGCCTGCTTCCGGGCTATCGTGGCTTTCCTTTAAAACCCTTTCTCGGGCATATTTCGGCACACATAACTTCCACGAGGCGACTTCTTCGCTCACTGCCCGGTGAGGAATGTGCCGGTACAAGTTTCCCCCCTTCTCCACATAGTCTGGGTACTTTGGGGATTCTTTTCTGATCTTTTCTACCATGCCCTCTAACCACTTGCAGGCTCGCCTACTGGTTGTGTTCCCTCCTCATTTCTTATCCGACGGCCTCGCTCCTCCACCGGTTGTCGGGAGAGTGCGTCGGCTACCACGTTGAGCTGTCCTTTCCTGTACGCGACTTCAAAGTCGTACTGCTGTAGCTCTAATGCCCATCTCGCCACTCTCCCCGACGGACTTTCTATGCTATTTAGCCATTTCAGAGCCATGTGGTCCGTAACCACCTTGAAGCGATATCCTTCCAAGTATGGCCTCAACCGGCGGATGGCCCATACAATGGCCAGACATTCTTTCTCGGTCGCCGAATAGTTCCTTTCGGGTCCATATTACCCGTTCGCCCCTTTCCGTCTCCTGCGTGAGAATCGCACCCAGCCCGTAATCACTGGCGTCTGTCTGCAGAATGAACTTCATCGAGAAGTCGGGGCACGCCAGCACGGGGTCCGCCACTAGTCGTCTTTTCACCTCCTCGAACGCTTCTTGCCGTTCTTGTGTCCAGACCCATTCCGTCTTCTTCTTGAGGAGCCCGGTCAGGGGCTGCACGAGGGTGGCGAAGTCGGGCACGAACCTCCGGTACCATGAGGCCACTCCCAAGTACTGTCTCAGCTCCTTGACATTTGTCGCCGGTTTCAGTTCGGCTATGGCTGCGACTTTCTCGGGGTCTGTACATATCCCCTCGCCGGTCACCTTGTGGCCCAGATACCGCAGCTCTTTCCTAAAGAACTTGCTCTTGTCTGCGTTCAGCCGCAGGTTAGCCAAGCGCAGCCGTCGAAACACCTCTTTCAGGTTTCTTCGGTGTTCTTCCTCTGTTCGCCCGATGACCACTATGTCATCCTGGTACGCGAACGCGTGCGGCATCATTTCTGGCCCAATCACTTGGTCTAACGCCCGTTGAAAGGTGGCCGACGCGGAGTGTAACCCAAATGGCATCACCTTCCATTGGTATAACCCCTTTCCGGGCCCCGTGAATGCCGTGATCGGCCGCCTGCTCTCGGCCAGGGGGATCTGCCAATATCCATCCTTCAGATCTAGGCTACTTATGAATTTCGCTTCCCGCAGTTGGTCGAGTATGTAATCGATCCTGGGCATTGGGTACGCGTCCTTTACTGATCTCGCGTTAACTTGACGAAAGTCCACGCACAATCTCAATTTGCCATTTTTCTTCTTTACCATCACTATAGGCGAACTGTAGGGCCTCTTTGACGGCTCTATGCATCCCATTTCTAATAGTTCGTCCACTTTCTGGTTAATCTCGGCCTGCATTTTGGGGTTCTTCGGGTAATATCTTTGCTTAATCGGTTGCGGGTCACTCATGGTGATTGTGTGCACCGCCACATTAGACACCCCCTCGATCTTGGAAAATGCCTCCAACTCTCGGGCTAAGAAGTCCTCCACTGGCTTTTCCCTCGCCCCCTCATTCTGCCCCATGCCCGCTGACACCTCTCTGGCGGCCACTCTTAGGGTCGTGTCAGTTTTGTTGTCGGACTCCGGAGCCGTGTCTCCAGCTTCGGCCTTCGCCACGGACAGTCTTTCCTCCTGGTCTCCTCGTTCCCGATCTTGGGCAGGGATCACCACCCTGTGCCCTGCACAGGTCACCACTGCCCCGACCGCGCGGAGAAAATCCCATCCCAACACTAACTCATCAATCACACCCGGCAATACGAGTAGCACCATTGGGATCTCCTTGTTCCCAAAGCATACCTTCGTTTCAATCTGGCACGTGACCTCCTGGCTATGGCCATCCGCCAACCTCACCCTTTTCCTTTCCGCCGCCTCCCGGCCTTCACCCTTTAATCGGTCCGCCAGCTCGCGGCTCACGAAACTGCTGGTAGCTCCTGTATCCACCGTGGCTTGCAGCTCCATGCCCGCGACCTCCACTACTGCGGATAACTGTTCCTCCTCGCTGCTCAGCCTGCCGACTAGGCTTGAGGGACCGTTTCTTGCGACCCTGGCACGGCCCTCCGCGGCGTGGGTCGCGGGGCGTTTATTGTCTTCCTGCAGCACTGCCATGCCGAGATGCCCACTTTTCCGCATCTCCAGCAGTAGGTGAGAGGTCGGCCGTTGCACTCCCGGCTCCAATGATCCGCGCTCCCACGCCTTCGGCACGCCTGGGCCGGATTCTTGACATATCCGTTCTCGATATTGCCGTTGGTCGGTGTCGGCTTAAGGACACGCGCTCGCCTTTCCTCCCGTGCTGCTCCGTCCAGCGGGCCGTCTTTGCATCGCCGACATGCCGTCGTCTCGGCTGGCTTGTGGAAGGGTCCCTCTCCAACGCCTCGAACTCGTCTGCCAGTTCCATCATGGTGTCGAGGTCCTTGCACCGGTGCGGCCTCATGTACGCTCTCAGATCGGGCATGCTATTCTCACGAATCAGCTCCGTTTGCTCCTCTTGGGGACATTTCAGGGGTCGCATAAGTGTCTGCATCTCTACCATATACTCTTTGAATGGCTGGCCCCATTTCTGTTTCCGCATCCTCACTTCCTGCAGCAACTTCTCAAAATATCCCCGCGGCAGAAAGTAAGCCTGGAAGCTGGACGAGAACTCTTTCCACGTTCTCCACTGTTGATTGTTCGCCACGAACCACATCAGCGCCCACCCTTTTAGCAGCTCCGGCATCGCCCTTGGGATCAGATCCGGATCCAGACCGTACGTCTCCACCACTCGACCACTCGACCTGCTCCAAGAACTCGAGAGGCTTCGTCGTCCCGTCGAACCGGAACGACCACTCTCTCACCTGTTTCGCCACTCTAGCGTAGTCCAGGTGTGCTGGCCGTATGGTGGCTGGTTCGGTTCTCCCTCTTTCGGTCTCTCGGCTTCGATCCCTTCCTTGGTGGCGGGGCCTGCTAGGCGTCCCTGTGTGCGAGCGTTCCGGTATTGGCACTGAGAGACTCGCGATCAATTCTCTCTGTATGTCGACTGGGGACCTCCACAGGGCCGTCGCGGCTGCGCCGGGTGGGGGTGCCAGGTGCTCGTACGCGGCTTGTTTGTCGTCCGCCCGGGGTGTCGGCGAGGACCTGTCCGCCCGACACTCCCATACCTCAATCAGATCGGCCCACTCCGACTCATCCTCGTGTTCCCTCATCCACTCCTTAAATGTTCTTCTCATTTCGTCCACTGTGCCCTCCAGCCGCATGCCGAAGGCGTGGCCGCATTGGACAAGCTACTCCTTTCTCAACCGGTGGATCCATTGTCCCTTCCCCATTCTCTCGTCTATATTTCTCCTCCCTTTGTTCTACTATTTGTCGTTGTAGGCCCCACGTTGGGCGCCAGTTGTAACGAACCAGCTTTTTGGTTCGCTTGAGTTTGCTGGGCTCGCTCAGCGGTCGGCCGATTCGTCGCAACGTATTTTTTTATACCCGGTACTCGAAGAGTATAGGGGTATATTAGATTTGTGATGAAAATGGATGTGTGTAACGTCCAGAAGGAATCGTTTCCGACCCTATAAAGTATATATATTCTTGATCAGCATCAATAGCCGAGTCGATTGAGCCCTGTCTGTCTGTCCGTCCGTCCGTCCGTCCGTCCGTCCGTCCGTCTGTCCGTCCCCTTCAGCGCCTAGTGCTCAAAGGCTATAAGAGCTAGAGCAACGAAATTTTATATCCGAACTTTTGTGATATGTCACTGTTAGGAGAATGTTTCAAAACTTTGCCCCGCCCACTTCCCCCGCCCCCACAAAGGGCGAACATCTGTGGCATCCACAGTTTCGACGATACGATAAAACCAAACGCAGAATCGTAGAGAATGACCATATCTTTTAGACTGCAGAATCTGAATTGGATTGTATTATTATTATAGCCAGCATCATTTTTTCTCGCCCTGTCTCTCTCTAACACACACGTAGCATAGCCGGCTTTGCTTAGAGTAAAACATTAGCGCCTAGATCTCAGAGACTATAAAAGCTAGAGCCACCAAATTTGGTATCCACACTCCTTATATATCGGACCGAGACGAGTTTGTTTCAAAATTTCGCCACACCCCCTTCCGCCCACGCAAAGGATGAAAATCTGGGGATATTCACAAATCTCAGAGACTATTAAGGCTAGAGTAACCAAATTTGGTATCCGCACTCCTGTTAGATCTCACTATAAAACGTATATCTCAAAATTTCGCCCCACCCCCTTCCGCCCCCACAAAGGACGAAAATTTGTGGCAACCACCATTTTGAAGATACGAGAAAACTAAAAACGCAGAATCATAGATAATGATCATATCTATTAGGTTGCTGAATCTGGATCAGATCAGATCATTTTTATAGCCAAAAGGAACTAATCAATTTGCACTGGCTACGCAGCCCCCGACGTCACGCTCAGACTGATTTTCTGTCTCTCTCTCGCACGCACTCTTTGTCGTGTCGCTTAATATTAGCGGCGTCTGCCGCAGGAGAGCCATACTGACTTAGTATCGGGTATAACTGTAGAGTTGCGGTCTCCGCAGCAACTCACAACGTTCCCCCTCGTTTTATTGTTGCCACCAACGACAAATGATAAGACCTTCCTTTTTATACCCGATACTCAAAATGAGTATTGGGGTATATTAGATTTGTGGTAAAAGTGGATGTGTGTAACGTCCAGAAGGAATCGTTTCCGACCCCATAAAGTATATATATTCTTGATCAGCATCAATAGCCGAGTCGATTGAGCCATGTCTGTCTGTCCGTCTGTCCGTCTGTCCGTCCGTCCGTCTGTCCGTCTGTCCGTCCCCTTCAGCGCCTAGTGCTCAAAGAATATAAGAGCGAGAGCAACGATGTTTTGGATCCAGACTTCTGTGATATGTCACTGCTACAAGAATATTTCAAAACTTTGCTCCGCTCACTTCCGCCCCTACAAAGGGCGAAAATCTGTGGCATCCACAATTACGACGATACGAGAAAACTAAAAACGCAGAATCGTAGAAGATGATTATATCTTTTAGAGTGCAAAATCTGAACCAGATCGTATAATTATTATAGCCAGAATCAAGAAAACAATTTCATTTTTTCTCGCCCTGTCTCTCTCTAACACACACGTAGCATAGCCGGCTTTGCTTAGAGTAAAACATTAGCGCCTAGATCTCAGAGACTATAAAAGCTAGAGCAACCAAATTTGGTATCCACACTCCTAATATATCGGACCGAGACGAGTTTGTTTCAAAATTTCGCCACACCCCCTTCCGCCCCCGCAAAAGATGAAAATCTGGGGATATTCACAAATCTCAGAGACTATTAAGGCTAGAGTAATCAAATTTGGTATCCGCACTCCTGTTAGATCTCACTATAAAACGTATATCTCAAAATTTCGCCCCACCCCCTTCCGCCCCCACAAAGGACGAAAGTCTGTTGCATCCACAATATTGAGGATACGAGAAAACTAAAAACGCAGAATCATAGATAATGATCATATATATCAGATTGCTGAATCTGGATCAGATCAGATCATTTTTATAGCCAAAAGGAACAAATCAATTTGCACTGGCTACGCAGCACCCGACGTCACGCTCAGACTGATTTTCTGTCTCTCTCGCACGCACTCTTTGTCGTGTCGTTTAATATTAGCGGCGTCTGCCGGAGGAGAGCCATACTGACTTAGTATCGGGTATAACTG
Source organism: Drosophila miranda (assembly GCF_003369915.1). Taxonomy (NCBI): domain Eukaryota; kingdom Metazoa; phylum Arthropoda; class Insecta; order Diptera; family Drosophilidae; genus Drosophila; species Drosophila miranda. Next base: position 33,055,779 of record NW_022881603.1, read on the forward strand.
TAGAGTTGCGGCCTCCGCAGCAACTCACAACGTTCCCCCTCGTCTTTAATCGAATTTCTCTTTATTCGTAATTATATTAGGACTTAGGGCTAGATGCTACAATTTAACTTATCTATGGATCTCCACCACGCGTGGGCTCTCGTCGGGTGTGGCAGCGTTGAGGCTAATGATTGGGGCAATTTGACCTCCGCTATTGCTTTGGCCCGCCACGCAAATCCGCACTCTACGTCTCGCACTCCCCTCTTAGCTTCCGCCGGCCACTGTGGATCACCTCTTAACTTAGACTCACTCTGGGGCAGGCGGGGCCTGTCTTCCTGTTGCTATTCACTTCACTGCACTTCTTCGAACCGTACCGGGTATCACTCTTACGTTTCGGCGGGGTTTCAACGTGCGCGCGCGATCACTTCTCCACGGAAAAAGAGACCCGCTTCGTCGCCGCAGCCTCCTTTTATAGCCCCTTGACGGGCCCCGGCTCGGCGTTGGTAGTTTTCCATCGCCGTCTCCTGGTTTCGTAACGGGGCCTGGCCGGTGGCGTGATCCCATGCCCTTATTTGGTCATGCGTCGGATCGCTGCCGGCCCGATCCCGCCGTCTCCTCTGCCTCTCGCGTTTCTCTCTCTCCGAGAGCGGGACACTTCTCCTCTCGGGGCCCTTGGCCTCTTCGCCGCATCCGGATATCCGTGGGTATCTGGGGTGACCTTCGCCTTATCCAGCCAGCCATCAGCCTTTATCCGACCGTCCCACTAGCTATAAGAGCTAGAGCAACGATTTTTTGGATCCAGACTTCTGTGATATGTCACTGCTACAAAAATATTTCAAAACTTCGCCCCGCCCACTTCCGCCCCCACAAAGGACGAAAATCTGTGGCATCCACATTTTTAAAGATATGATAAAACCAAAAACGCAGAATCGTAGAGGATGACTATATGTTCTAGATTGTAACTCAACCAGATCGTATAATTATTATAGCCAGAATCAAGAAAACAATTTCATTCTTTCTCGCTCTGTCTCTCTCAAACACACAGGTTTCATGGTCTGTTTTGCCAATTGCAAAGTATGAGTTCAAGGATCTCAGAACCTATAAGAGCCAGAGCAACCAAATTTGGTATCCACACTCCTGTGATATCGGACCTTGACCGTTTCGTGTCCAAATTTCGCCACAGCCCCTTCCGCCCCCGCAAAGGACGAAAATCTGGGACATCCACAAATCCCAGAGACTATTAAGTCTAGAGTAACCAAATTTGGTATCCGCACTTCTGTTAGATCTCACTATAAAACGTATATCTCAGAATTTCGCCCCACCCCCTTCCGCCCCCACAAAAAACGAAAATCTGTTGCATCCACAATATTGCACATTCGAGAAAACTAAAAACGCAGAATCATAGATAATGACCATATCTATCAGATTGCTGAATCTGGATCAGATCGGATCATTTTTGTAGCCAAAAGCAAGAAATCAATTTTCAGTGGCTACGCAGCGCACGACGTCACGCTCAGACTGATTTTCTGTCTCTCTCGCACGCACTCTTTGTCGTGTGGTTCAATATTAGCGGCGTCTGCCGGAGGAGAGCCATACTGACTTAGTATCGGGTATAACTGTAGAGTTGCGGTGTCCGCAGCAACTCACAACGTTCCACCTCGTTTTGGATACTGTTGTGTTCTCGCCGCGTTTCTCTGTTGGCTACTGGATAACACTTTTCCATCTTTGATGGACCCACCCCCTTCCCGTTCATGATTATTAGGCTTTTTATTCCCCCATTTTATTTTGCTTATTCATAATTTTTATTTAGCCCTTTATTTTTGTTTATTTTAATTGCTATTTAATGGATTAATGGATTGCTAATTATTTACTTTTAATTGCTATACAAATTGCTATTTATTCTTACATGCTACCGTCGACCTGTCTTCTTCATCTCGTGCTGCTTGGACCCTCCTTGGCCTGGGTGAGTTCTCCCGACCCGGATGACTTTTACTCAACCCTTTCTCCCTATCCAGCTCGCCCTCTGCCCTCAATGCGGGCCGCTTGCCGCGATTCCGCTCGTGAACAATGGGTGCTCCGACCCTCCGCCCGGGCTTCAATCTTTGGCTCACATCCCAGGGCAACTCCTATGCGCCACCGGCCGGACTCTTTTGACAGGTGTCTCCCTCACACAGCGGCTCGGACCCGAGGATCATCCGACTCCTCGCCCGGTAGTCCACGCATGAGCGGCACCCGTCGTTCCGGCCCGACGCTCGTAGTTGCCCCGTGAGTCCGCGTTGAGGCGTGAGCCTGGCCCCTGCGTTTTTTTTCCTGGTCATCCGCTGTCTGAGATTACCCTCCCCGACCCTGGATTCGCCTCCCAGCTTTGGGTGACGCGTTTCCTGTTCAGGTTTGCTGAGCTTTTCCTCTTCTCGTTTTATTTTTCTTTCTTTCTACTAATTTTCGCTTTTTTTTTCCAGATTTCTCCAACCACGGTCTTCCTGTTCCCCCTTTTTATACCCGATACTCAAAATGAGTATTGGGGTATATTAGATTTGTGGTAAAAGTGGATGTGTGTAACGTCCAGAAGGAATCGTTTCCGACCCCATAAAGTATATATATTCTTGATCAGCATCAATAGCCGAGTCAATTGAGCCATGTCTGTCCGTCCGTCCGTCCGTCTGTCCGTCCCCTTCAGCGCCTAGTGCTCAAAGACTATAAGAGCTATAGCAACGATGTTTTGGATCCAGACTTCTGTGATATGTCACTGCTACAAGAACATTTCAAAACTTTGCCCCGCCCACTTCCGCGCCCACAAAGGGCGAAAATCTGTGGCATCCACAATTTCGACGATACGAGAAAACCAAAAACGCAGAATCGTAGAAGATGACTATATCTTCTAGAGGGCAAATTCTGAACAAGATCGTATAATTATTATAGCCAGAATCAAGAAAACAATTTCATTCTTTCTCGCTCTGTCTCTCTCTAACACACAGGTTTCATGGTCGGTTTTGCCAATTGCAAAATATGAGTTCAAGGATCTCAGAACCCATAAGAGCTAGAGCAACCAAATTTGGTATCCACACTCCTGTGATATCGGACCTTGACCGTTTCGTGTCCAAATTTCGCCAAACCCCCTTCCGCCCCCGCAAAGGACGAAAATCTGGGGCATCCACAAATCTCAGAGACTATTAATGCTAGAGTAACCAAATTTAGTATCGCACTCCTGTTAGATCTCACTATAAAACGTATATCTCAAAATTTCGTCCCACCCCCTTCCGCCCACACAAAGGACGAAAATCTGTTGCATCCACAATATTGCAGATTCGAGAAAACTAAAAACGCAAAATCATAGATAATGACCATATCTATCAGATTGCTGAATCTGGATCAGATCGGATCATTTTTGTAGCCAAAAGCAAGAAATCAATTTGCAGTATCGGGTATAAATGTAGAGTTGCGGTCCCCGCAGCAACTCACAACGTTCCCCCTCGTTTTTTTTTTTAAACTAAGTGCACAAGTCCATCACCCTGCGTGCTGACGAGTCTCGTGCGTGTCCTGACCCTTTAGGGCGACCTGTTACAGCCATTCTCCTTCACCCCTGTGTCTCTCGCTCCTCGGGTTGGGGTTTCAGATCTCGTATGTGTGCCGTTCTCTTCTTCCTGTCGCCCTCCTTTCTTAGGTTGCAGATAACTGGGGATATAAAGTCCTCTATCTGGTATGGCCCATCGTACCTTGGTGCCAGTTTCGCGGCGAATCCCTCCGCTGCATTGGAAAGGTGGTGCTGTTTGGCCCACACGACCTCTCCCACTTTGGGTCTCCACGGTCTTCTTCTCAGGTTGTAATGCCTGGCCTGATCCTGGGCTGCCCTTTCCAAGTTGCGTCGAACCAACTGAAACAGCTCCTTTAATTTCTTCGCATTTTCATCCGGCGTCTCTGTGCCTTGTCCCGTGCCTACCGTCTCCTCGTCATATAGGGCCTTTGGCAGCCGGGGTTCCCTTCCTTGCACCACGAACGCCGGTGAATATCCCGTTGTATCCGACACTCCCGAATTCATGGCCAGCATTAGCTCCGGCCATTTTCCGTCCCAACACCTTTGATCACCCTCGGTGAACTGAGCTATCATGGTCTTTACCGTTCTGTTCGTTCGCTCTGTCGGATTCTCTTGCGGCGTGTATGACGCCGTAAACTGGTGGCGAACTCCTAGCTGTTCCAGGAATCTTGTAAATGCCCTGCTTGCAAACTGCAGCCCATTGTCCGTAATGAAGACTTTGGGCGCCCCAAAACGGGCTATTATGCGCTCTCGACAGGCCTTTATTAGTGCCTCTGCTGTGGCCTTCCTCAGCGGCACCAACTCGGTCCACTTGGAGAATCGATCCACTAGCACCAACAGCATCGAGTTCCCATGCTTCGACCTCGGCAGAGGACCCACAAAGTCCGCGCATACCGTTGCCCATGGTTCTTCCGGCACCTGTGTCAACATTTCTCCTGCCGCTTGTAGCTGACTTGGCTTAAAACGAAGACATAGTTCGCACTTCCGCACGTAGGCCCTCACGTCCCTGTACATCCCTGGGATGTACAGTAATATCTTGCCGCCACCCGTGCCGCGGTTCTCCTTCCGCCGGCGTGGCCTGCTTCCGGGCTATCGTGGCTTTCCTTTAAAACCCTTTCTCGGGCATATTTCGGCACACATAACTTCCACGAGGCGACTTCTTCGCTCACTGCCCGGTGAGGAATGTGCCGGTACAAGTTTCCCCCCTTCTCCACATAGTCTGGGTACTTTGGGGATTCTTTTCTGATCTTTTCTACCATGCCCTCTAACAACTTGCAGGCTCGCCTACTGGTTGTGTTCCCTCCTCATTTCTTATCCGACGGCCTCGCTCCTCCACCGGTTGTCGGGAGAGTGCGTCGGCTACCACGTTGAGCTGTCCTTTCCTGTACGCGACTTCAAAGTCGTACTGCTGTAGCTCTAATGCCCATCTCGCCACTCTCCCCGACGGACTTTCTATGCTATTTAGCCATTTCAGAGCCATGTGGTCCGTAACCACCTTGAAGCGATATCCTTCCAAGTATGGCCTCAACCGGCGGATGGCCCATACAATGGCCAGACATTCTTTCTCGGTCGCCGAATAGTTCCTTTCGGGTCCATATTACCCGTTCGCCCCTTTCCGTCTCCTGCGTGAGAATCGCACCCAGCCCGTAATCACTGGCGTCTGTCTGCAGAATGAACTTCATCGAGAAGTCGGGGCACGCCAGCACGGGGTCCGCCACTAGTCGTCTTTTCACCTCCTCGAACGCTTCTTGCCGTTCTTGTGTCCAGACCCATTCCGTCTTCTTCTTGAGGAGCCCGGTCAGGGGCTGCACGAGGGTGGCGAAGTCGGGCACGAACCTCCGGTACCATGAGGCCACTCCCAAGTACTGTCTCAGCTCCTTGATATTTGTCGCCGGTTTCAGTTCGGCTATGGCTGCGACTTTCTCGGGGTCTGTACATATCCCCTCGCCGGTCACCTTGTGGCCCAGATACCGCAGCTCTTTCCTAAAGAACTCGCACTTGTCTGCGTTCAGCCGCAGGTTAGCCAAGCGCAGCCGTCGAAACACCTCTTTCAGGTTTCTTCGGTGTTCTTCCTCTGTTCGCCCGATGACCACTATGTCATCCTGGTACGCGAACGCGTGCGGCATCATTTCTGGCCCAATCACTTGGTCTAACGCCCGTTGAAAGGTGGCCGACGCGGAGTGTAACCCAAATGGCATCACCTTCCATTGGTATAACCCCTTTCCGGGCCCCGTGAATGCCGTGATCGGCCGCCTGCTCTCGGCCAGGGGGATCTGCCAATATCCATCCTTCAGATCTAGGCTACTTATGAATTTCGCTTCCCGCAGTTGGTCGAGTATGTAATCGATCCTGGGCATTGGGTACGCGTCCTTTACTGATCTCGCGTTAACTTGACGAAAGTCCACGCACAATCTCAATTTGCCATTTTTCTTCTTTACCATCACTATAGGCGAACTGTAGGGCCTCTTTGACGGCTCTATGCATCCCATTTCTAATAGTTCGTCCACTTTCTGGTTAATCTCGGCCTGCATTTTGGGGTTCTTCGGGTAATATCTTTGCTTAATCGGTTGCGGGTCACTCATGGTGATTGTGTGCACCGCCACATTAGACACCCCCTCGATCTTGGAAAATGCCTCCAACTCTCGGGCTAAGAAGTCCTCCACTGGCTTTTCCCTCGCCCCCTCATTCTGCCCCATGCCCGCTGACACCTCTCTGGCGGCCACTCTTAGGGTCGTGTCAGTTTTGTTGTCGGACTCCGGAGCCGTGTCTCCAGCTTCGGCCTTCGCCACGGACAGTCTTTCCTCCTGGTCTCCTCGTTCCCGATCTTGGGCAGGGATCACCACCCTGTGCCCTGCACAGGTCACCACTGCCCCGACCGCGCGGAGAAAATCCCATCCCAACACTAACTCATCAATCACACCCGGCAATACGAGTAGCACCATTGGGATCTCCTTGTTCCCAAAGCATACCTTCGTTTCAATCTGGCACGTGACCTCCTGGCTATGGCCATCCGCCAACCTCACCCTTTTCCTTTCCGCCGCCTCCCGGCCTTCACCCTTTAGTCGGTCCGCCAGCTCGCGGCTCACAAAACTGCTGGTAGCTCCTGTATCCACCGTGGCTTGCAGCTCCATGCCCGCGACCTCCACTACTGCGGATAACTGTTCCTCCTCGCTGCTCAGCCTGCCGACTAGGCTTGAGGGACCGTTTCTTGCGACCCTGGCACGGCCCTCCGCGGCGTGGGTCGCGGGGCGTTTATTGTCTTCCTGCAGCACTGCCATGCCGAGATGCCCACTTTTCCGCATCTCCAGCAGTAGGTGAGAGGTCGGCCGTTGCACTCCCGGCTCCAATGATCCGCGCTCCCACGCCTTCGGCACGCCTGGGCCGGATTCTTGACATATCCGTTCTCGATATTGCCGTTGGTCGGTGTCGGCTTAAGGACACGCGCTCGCCTTTCCTCCCGTGCTGCTCCGTCCAGCGGGCCGTCTTTGCATCGCCGACATGCCGTCGTCTCGGCTGGCTTGTGGAAGGGTCCCTCTCCAACGCCTCGAACTCGTCTGCCAGTTCCATCATGGTGTCGAGGTCCTTGCACCGGTGCGGCCTCATGTACGCTCTCAGATCGGGCATGCTATTCTCACGAATCAGCTCCGTTTGCTCCTCTTGGGGACATTTCAGGGGTCGCATAAGTGTCTGCATCTCTACCATATACTCTTTGAATGGCTGACCCCATTTCTGTTTCCGCATCCTCACTTCCTGCAGCAACTTCTCAAAATATCCCCGCGGCAGAAAGTAAGCCTTGAAGCTGGACGAGAACTCTTTCCACGTTCTCCACTGTTGATTGTTCGCCACGAACCACATCAGCGCCCACCCTTTTAGCAGCTCCGGCATCGCCCTTGGGATCAGATCCGGATCCAGACCGTACGTCTCCACCACTCGACCACTCGACCTGCTCCAAGAACTCGAGAGGCTTCGTCGTCCCGTCGAACCGGAACGACCACTCTCTCACCTGTTTCGCCACTCTAGCGTAGTCCAGGTGTGCTGGCCGTATGGTGGCTGGTTCGGTTCTCCCTCTTTCGGTCTCTCGGCTTCGATCCCTTCCTTGGTGGCGGGGCCTGCTAGGCGTCCCTGTGTGCGAGCGTTCCGGTATTGGCACTGAGAGACTCGCGATCAATTCTCTCTGTATGTCGACTGGGGACCTCCACAGCGCCGTCGCGGCTGCGCCGGGTGGGGGTGCCAGGTGCTCGTACGCGGCTTGTTTGTCGTCCGCCCGGGGTGTCGGCGAGGACCTGTCCGCCCGACACTCCCATACCTCAATCAGATCGGCCCACTCCGACTCATCCTCGTGTTCCCTCATCCACTCCTTAAATGTTCTTCTCATTTCGTCCACTGTGCCCTCCAGCCGCATGCCGAAGGCGTGGCCGCATTGGACAAGCTACTCCTTTCTCAACCGGTGGATCCATTGTCCCTTCCCCATTCTCTCGTCTATATTTCTCCTCCCTTTGTTCTACTATTTGTCGTTGTAGGCCCCACGTTGGGCGCCAGTTGTAACGAACCAGCTTTTTGGTTCGCTTGAGTTTGCTGGGCTCGCTCAGCGGTCGGCCGATTCGTCGCAACGTATTTTTTTATACCCGGTACTCGAAGAGTATAGGGGTATATTAGATTTGTGATGAAAATGGATGTGTGTAACGTCCAGAAGGAATCGTTTCCGACCCTATAAAGTATATATATTCTTGATCAGCATCAATAGCCGAGTCGATTGAGCCCTGTCTGTCTGTCCGTCCGTCCGTCCGTCCGTCCGTCCGTCCGTCTGTCCGTCCCCTTCAGCGCCTAGTGCTCAAAGGCTATAAGAGCTAGAGCAACGAAATTTTATATCCGAACTTTTGTGGTATGTCACTGTTAGGAGAATGTTTCAAAACTTTGCCCCGCCCACTTCCCCCGCCCCCACAAAGGGCGAACATCTGTGGCATCCACAGTTTCGACGATACGATAAAACCAAACGCAGAATCGTAGAGAATGACCATATCTTTTAGACTGCAGAATCTGAATTGGATTGTATTATTATTATAGCCAGCATCATTTTTTCTCGCCCTGTCTCTCTCTAACACACACGTAGCATAGCCGGCTTTGCTTAGAGTAAAACATTAGCGCCTAGATCTCAGAGACTATAAAAGCTAGAGCCACCAAATTTGGTATCCACACTCCTTATATATCGGACCGAGACGAGTTTGTTTCAAAATTTCGCCACACCCCCTTCCGCCCACGCAAAGGATGAAAATCTGGGGATATTCACAAATCTCAGAGACTATTAAGGCTAGAGTAACCAAATTTGGTATCCGCACTCCTGTTAGATCTCACTATAAAACGTATATCTCAAAATTTCGCCCCACCCCCTTCCGCCCCCACAAAGGACGAAAATTTGTGGCAACCACCATTTTGAAGATACGAGAAAACTAAAAACGCAGAATCATAGATAATGATCATATCTATTAGGTTGCTGAATCTGGATCAGATCAGATCATTTTTATAGCCAAAAGGAACTAATCAATTTGCACTGGCTACGCAGCCCCCGACGTCACGCTCAGACTGATTTTCTGTCTCTCTCTCGCACGCACTCTTTGTCGTGTCGCTTAATATTAGCGGCGTCTGCCGCAGGAGAGCCATACTGACTTAGTATCGGGTATAACTGTAGAGTTGCGGTCTCCGCAGCAACTCACAACGTTCCCCCTCGTTTTATTGTTGCCACCAACGACAAATGATAAGACCTTCCTTTTTATACCCGATACTCAAAATGAGTATTGGGGTATATTAGATTTGTGGTAAAAGTGGATGTGTGTAACGTCCAGAAGGAATCGTTTCCGACCCCATAAAGTATATATATTCTTGATCAGCATCAATAGCCGAGTCGATTGAGCCATGTCTGTCTGTCCTTCTGTCCGTCTGTCCGTCCGTCCGTCTGTCCGTCTGTCCGTCCCCTTCAGCGCCTAGTGCTCAAAGACTATAAGAGCGAGAGCAACGATGTTTTGGATCCAGACTTCTGTGATATGTCACTGCTACAAGAATATTTCAAAACTTTGCTCCGCTCACTTCCGCCCCTACAAAGGGCGAAAATCTGTGGCATCCACAATTACGACGATACGAGAAAACTAAAAACGCAGAATCGTAGAAGATGATTATATCTTTTAGAGTGCAAAATCTGAACCAGATCGTATAATTATTATAGCCAGAATCAAGAAAACAATTTCATTTTTTCTCGCCCTGTCTCTCTCTAACACACACGTAGCATAGCCGGCTTTGCTTAGAGTAAAACATTAGCGCCTAGATCTCAGAGACTATAAAAGCTAGAGCAACCAAATTTGGTATCCACACTCCTAATATATCGGACCGAGACGAGTTTGTTTCAAAATTTCGCCACACCCCCTTCCGCCCCCGCAAAAGATGAAAATCTGGGGGTATTCACAAATCTCAGAGACTATTAAGGCTAGAGTAATCAAATTTGGTATCCGCACTCCTGTTAGATCTCACTATAAAACGTATATCTCAAAATTTCGCCCCACCCCCTTCCGCCCCCACAAAGGACGAAAGTCTGTTGCATCCACAATATTGAGGATACGAGAAAACTAAAAACGCAGAATCATAGATAATGATCATATATATCAGATTGCTGAATCTGGATCAGATCAGATCATTTTTATAGCCAAAAGGAACAAATCAATTTGCACTGGCTACGCAGCACCCGACGTCACGCTCAGACTGATTTTCTGTCTCTCTCGCACGCACTCTTTGTCGTGTCGTTTAATATTAGCGGCGTCTGCCGGAGGAGAGCCATACTGACTTAGTATCGGGTATAACTGTAGAGTTGCGGCCTCCGCAGCAACTCACAACGTTCCCCCTCGTCTTTAATCGAATTTCTCTTTATTCGTAATTATATTAGGACTTAGGGCTAGATGCTACAATTTAACTTATCTATGGATCTCCACCACGCGTGGGCTCTCGTCGGGTGTGGCAGCGTTGAGGCTAATGATTGGGGCAATTTGACCTCCGCTATTGCTTTGGCCCGCCACGCAAATCCGCACTCTACGTCTCGCACTCCCCTCTTAGCTTCCGCCGGCCACTGTGGATCACCTCTTAACTTAGACTCACTCTGGGGGCAGGCGGGGCCTGTCTTCCTGTTGCTATTCACTTCACTGCACTTCTTCGAACCGTACCGGGTATCACTCTTACGTTGCGGCGGGGTTTCAACGTGCGCGCGCGATCACTTCTCCACGGAAAAAGAGACCCGCTTCGTCGCCGCAGCCTCCTTTTATAGCCCCTTGACGGGCCCCGGCTCGGCGTTGGTAGTTTTCCATCGCCGTCTCCTGGTTTCGTAACGGGGCCTGGCCGGTGGCGTGATCCCATGCCCTTATTTGGTCATGCGTCGGATCGCTGCCGGCCCGATCCCGCCGTCTCCTCTGCCTCTCGCGTTTCTCTCTCTCCGAGAGCGGGACACTTCTCCTCTCGGGGCCCTTGGCCTCTTCGCCGCATCCGGATATCCGTGGGTATCTGGGGTGACCTTCGCCTTATCCAGCCAGCCATCAGCCTTTATCCGACCGTCCCACTAGCTATAAGAGCTAGAGCAACGATTTTTTGGATCCAGACTTCTGTGATATGTCACTGCTACAAAAATATTTCAAAACTTCGCCCCGCCCACTTCCGCCCCCACAAAGGACGAAAATCTGTGGCATCCACATTTTTAAAGATATGATAAAACCAAAAACGCAGAATCGTAGAGGATGACTATATGTTCTAGATTGTAACTCAACCAGATCGTATAATTATTATAGCCAGAATCAAGAAAACAATTTCATTCTTTCTCGCTCTGTCTCTCTCAAACACACAGGTTTCATGGTCTGTTTTGCCAATTGCAAAGTATGAGTTCAAGGATCTCAGAACCTATAAGAGCCATAGCAACCAAATTTGGTACCCACACTCCTGTGATATCGGACCTTGACCGTTTCGTGTCCAAATTTCGCCACACCCCCTTCCGCCCCCGCAAAGGACGAAAGTCTGGGGCATTCACAAATCTCAGAGACTATTAAGGCTAGAGTAACCAAATTTGGTATCCACACTTCTGTTAGATCTCACTATAAAACGTATATCTCAGAATTTCGCCCCACCCCCTTCCGCCCCCACAAAGGACGAAAATCTGTTGCATCCACAATATTGCACATTCGAGAAAACTAAAAACGCAAAATCATAGATAATGACCATATCTATCAGATTGCTGAATCTGGATCAGATCAGATAACTTTTATAACCAAAAGGAACAAATCAATTTGCAGTGGCTACGCAGCTCCCGACGTCACGATCATACTGATTTTCTGTCTCTCCCGCACGCACTCTTTGTCGTGTCGTTTAATATTAGCGGCGTCTGCCGGAGGAGAGCCATACTGACTAAGTATCGGGTATAAATGTAGAGTTGCGGTCTCCGCAGCAACTCACAGCGTTCCCCCTCGTTTTTGTTACATTTTTGGTTTTGTAAGGAAGTTCTCAGACCGAGGTACAGCTTTTCAGTCTGTCCTGGGCCCGGTCCTTCCCAACAGCAAAATTTGTTGTGTGAGGACCTAAGGGGAGAGCCGTTCGCAGCGAAAGCGCAGCCGTGGGGTGGATCGAGGCGTGGGTGAACCCGTGCTTGGGGAGCTGCAGAGACGTGCATTAGGGGTCATGCGTGGCGGGAGAAGGGGGTTTGGGTCAGGGGTCGGAAGGGTAGGGGAGAGGGGAGCCCAGCTTAGCAGATGCCGCATGATCCACGACTCACATCTGCGTCGCCGGGTCCCCAGGGCGAGGGTGTAGGAGAGGGAACCCAGCTTTGCGGATGCCGCGTGAATCCACGACTCACATCCATCATCGCCGGATCCCCAGGGGAGATAGGTATGGGAAAGCGAAGCTCAGCTTGGTGGATGCCGCATGATCCACGACTCACATCCACTTGTGAAGGCATAAGCCTCCACAGCACTAACCACGACACCATCCCCTAGAGGGACCGCCCCGACGGCTGGTTATCTAATTTCATTATTTCATTATCACTTTTTATCCGATTCTTATTACTTCTATTATAATTAGTATTACTTAGACAACGAACAATGAATCCTTAGTTTCCCCAATTAAAATAAGAAATAGGCTAAGAAAACCCCTAAAATAGTGAGGCGTTTTACTTATTAGCAGCGAAGAGACAACACGAAAGAGAGACGCCTACTACGGCCACGCAGCAAAGAGAGCCGACATGGAAGAGAAGGAAACGAAGAGACTCGCCGGTCGCTCTTACGCCCACGCAGCCAAAGCAAGAGAGAGAACGGCCGAAGGCAAAGGAACAGCATGCAAGAGAGCGAAGCGGCAGAGAAGCCGCCGATCGCCCACGCAGCCGAGGCCGACAGCCGAAAGCTGCGCAGCCACGAAGCGGCGCAGAAGCTGCAAAAGGTAAAGCAGAGGCCTGGCACGGTCCAGCGCGGGCCAGGCTGGGGAGTGATCTCGGAGGGCTGAGCCAGACCGTGCGGCGGAAGCCAAAATAGATTTAAAAACTAGCCGTGACCGCGCCGTGTACGCAATAAGCCGGACGCGATGAATAAAAACCAGCTGTGACCGCGGTGTGCAAAGGAAGCCACCGACGTGACGAGGACCGGCCGCCGGACCCAAGGAAGGGAAAGCAAGGGTGAGCCACCTCACGTATGTGAGCTCTGGGGGGATAGATCGGTGCAGTAGGCAGGGTGTACGCACAGAACCAGAAGTTTTCCCGAAAATGTTGTAAATTTTTGTCATTTATTCCCCCCACAATAAAGACACCCACCTCAACCCACCGGTTTCAGAACTTTCGCCCGTAGGAGTCCCTCAGCCCCACCCCCTCTCTTCCCTATTCCCTGGGGGCCCGGCGAAGGGGATGGGAGTCGTGGATCATGCGGCATCCCCCAAGCTGGGCTTCCCTTCCCCATACCTGTCTCCCCTGGGGACCCGGCGATGCTGGATGTGAGTCGTGGATTCACGCGGCATCCGCAAAGCTGGGCTTCCTCTCGTACACCCTCGCCCTGGGGGACCCGGCGATGCTGGATGTGAGTCGTGGATTCACGCGGCATCCGCAAAGCTGGGTTCCCTCTCCTACACCCTCGCCCTGGGGACCCGGCGACGCAGATGTGAGTCGTGGATCATGCGGCATCTGCTAAGCTGTGCTCCCCTCTCCCCTACCCTTCCGACCCCTGACCCAAACCCCCTCCTCCAGCCTCGCATGACCCCCAACACACGTCTCGGCAGCTCCCCAAGCACGGGTTCACCCGCGCCTCGATCCACCCCACGGGTGCGCTTTCGCTGCGAACGGCTCTCCCCTTAGGTCCTCACACAACAAATTTTGCTGTGGGGAAGGACCGGGCCCTGGACAGACTGAGAAGCTGTACCTCGGCCTGAGAACTTCCTTACAGATGGCGCCCGAGCAGGGACACGAGGGGAGAGTCGGTGAGCATAGGGAATAAGTGAAAAGCAGTTAGAAGTGAAAAGGGAACCAAGCAGCAGTCAACAATTAAAAGTCAAGACCCACAAAAGCAAAAAGGCAAACGATGTTTAGGAGCGACGGATCAGGAAAAGCAGCAGGAGAAAAGGAAGGAAAACTTAAAATCAGTGATCAGCAGCCAAAAATCAAAGTCCCGGCAAATAGCCAGCACCAATCGTTGATCCCTCGACTTATGTACAGCTGAGGCTGGTTTCTCTAATACCCCCCAAGCAACAGCCGCCGGCACGTGTCCCAGACGCGCCGGCGAAAACCACGCAGCCAGCCACCTACGCGCCAGAAAGAGACGGGGAGAGACGCGAAAAACCACGCAGACAGCCACCTACGCGACAGAAAGAGACGGGGAGAGACGCCGAAGACACAGCACCGCGTGCCGGGAGAAAATGGCCGCGGACGGCGCCTAAAACTTTGGCACGCGACGGCGACAAAGCGACACCAACGACAGAGTAGCAAAGCAGCAGCAGCGGCGCAGCGGCAGAGCGGAGAAGCAGCAGCGACAGAGCAACGTGGCAGCGGCAGAGCGGAGAAGCAGCAGCGACAGAGCAACGTGGCAGCGGCAGAGCGGAGAAGGCGTAGCGACAGAGCAGCGAGGCAGTGACCGAGCAGCGAGGCAGTGACAGAGCAGCGAGACAGTGACCGAGCAGCGAGGCAGTGACAGAGCAGCGAGACAGTGACAGAGCAGCCAAGCAGTGACAGAGCAGCCAAGCAGCGAAGCAGCGGTAGAACAACGGAGCAGCGGGGGACAGAGGGCGATCGCAGAGGAGCAGCTACATGGCAGAGGAGCCCTCGGCCACAAAGCCATGGCCACGCCACGGCCAATATAAGGCGGAGCAGGAACACCGGTCGGGACAGTCATTACCGAGCAGTCAGGCAGTTGTTACCGAGCAGTCGGACAGTCATTACCGAGCAGTCAGGCAGTTGTTACCGAGCAGTCAGACAGTCATTACCGGGCAGTCAGGTAGTTGTTACCGAGCAGTCACACAGTTACCACCGAGCAGTCAGACAGAACCTTTCCCTGTACCGCGCCACGTATCCTTCGACAGGATCATCCAACCCAGTGCTGTGTATCCTAGTACAGGATCACCGATCTAGTACCGTGCCGCGTGCCCTTCGAACAGGATCCCCCACCCCAGTGCCGTGGATCCTAGTATAGGATCACCGATCCAGTACCGTGCCGCGTGTACTTCGAACAGGACTCTCCACCCAGTGCCGAGTATCCTAGTACAGAAGCCCCAGACCCAGTACCGTGCTGATAAGGACTCGTACCGGTGCCCCGATTAGTGTACCAGGATCAGGATGAACATCCGCTGGATAGCGTCCCGCAGGAAGGACGAGCTGCAGAGCCTAGCTAAGGAGTTTGGACTAGGAGAAACTGGGACTGTAGAGGACCTACGGAGCCGGATCACCGCATTCATCGCACGCCCTGGGCACCCCGAAGCCGTGCAGGCAAGGCTGGACGAATTGGCTACGCACTTTGGGAACATACCGAGCCCCAGGGACCACCGGAGTCCAGCCACGTCCCCCGGGCCAGAGAGCCGGACGAAGATGGAAGACAGCAAGGAGGGACCAAAACTGCGATTAATTGTACCCGAGCTGCCCAGCACGAGCCGAGGATCCACCCACGGATACCGCGAGTCAGCAACCGAGACACCGGCCGCCCAGGACGAGCAACCACAACGAGCTGCCCAAGGACCACTCCAAGGCACCAGACCAGAGGCGTCCAGCAAGAACCACGAGCCAGGACCCACGACCACTGGACCCCTGGTCACGCCTAGCCACCCGACAACCACGGAAGGAGAACAGCCACGTTTTCCAGAGCGACATCGGGTTTCACGCCCCGGAGGGGGTGAGATCTCGTACTCGTTACTGGCGGACAAACTCCGGAAATGGGTATTTACTTTCGACGGCCACGCGGACCCACTAGCGTTCATCGAAAGGCTCGAGGAGCGAGTGGAATCATACGGCGGGAGCCCAGAGCAGTTGCCGCGAGCCATCTCCGGGCTCCCTACAGGTAAGGCCGAAGGGTGGTTCCGCACTTTTCAGATGCAGGGACAGAATTGGACAGACTTTCGGAAAGAATTCCTAGAATTCTTCCTGCCCCCCAGATACTTCCAGCGGCTGGAAGACACCATACGAAGTCGGGAACAGAAGCCCAAGGAATCCTTCCGGGATTACCTTATCGAGTTGCGTCTGATGATGCAACGAGCACAGTATACTCGGGAACAGGAACTCGAGCGGATCTACGAAAATCTCCGTCCGGAGTATCAAATGTATACGCGCAGACAAGATTTCCGATCACTCACAGAATTGACCCAGCTCGTCTCGGCCTACGAAACCGCGCGGGACCGAGACGCACTCCGCAGCATCGGGACCACGCAGAACCATCGACCCCGTGCCGCCTTTACCGGCAATGGAACCAACCCCCAACGGGGCAACACACACACGAGAAGCCGGGGAAAACCGAGATCGCCAACCGAGGAATCGGCCAGGAGGAAGAGCAAGCGATCGATGTACAACGAGCCTGCCGGAACTGTGGGGAAAACGGCCATTTCAGTGGTGCGTGCACAAACCGACAGAAGCTGTTCTGTTGGGAATGTGGCCACCGAGGGGTCCGGACCATCAACTGCTGCCGGAAACCAGCGTCGGGAAACGTCGGGTCTCCGCCCAACTGGGACATGGACGGAGGCGCGCACCCAGGAACAGGAGAAACCCACCCATTAAGCATGACCGGAGGAAGGATCGCTGCCCTGGTGGACATCAATGGGAGAGCATTTGCGGCCACCCTCGACACTGGAGCCACACGATCCTTCATCAGTGAGCGGCTGGCGAAGGAGATAGGGACGACCGAGAACAAGCGAGAGGTGAGAACCAGGATCCGCCTGGCAGATGGAACCAGGAAGGAGATCAACCAAGCGATAGCAGTCACAGTGCGCCTGGATCAGTAAGAAACACAGGTATCTCTTCTTATACTCCCCACGGTATTAGACGACTTCATCTTGGGGCTCGACTTCCTCTGTGGCATCCGCGCAAGGATCCACTGCGGACGGGCATATCTACAGCTGAAGTTGCAGCAGAAACCCGCCGGGACGATACCATCATGCACCGCCCAGCCACGCCCACGGTCTGTCACGTTTGCAGACCAACACCCCACAGCCAACCACGAACCATCCAACCGCAATGACAACAAAGCCCTACCAGACAAGATCAAGCAACAACCCCAGGACTACGCCACCACAACAGGACACGAAGAAAGCTACGACGGAAAGAACTGCGACACCGATGGAACCAACCATGGCCAGTTCCCCAGCACGAACCCCGACACCAACAGGACAACGCAACAAAACGAAGACTTTGGCAGAGACAGCTACGGCTCCACTGGATCAATCCAGGGCCAGCTCGTCGAACCAGGAGTCAGCAACAGGAGACAGCAGGAAACAAAGGACTTGGGCAGAGACAGCTACGGCTCCACTGGATCAGTCCAGGGCCAGCTCGTCGAACCAGGAGTCACCGACAGGACACAGCAGGAAGCAAAGGACTTGGGCAGAGACAGCTACGGCTCCACTGGATCAATCCAGGGCCAGCTCGTCGAACCAGGAGTCACCGACAGGACACAGCAGGAAGCAAAGGACTTGGGCAGAGACAGCTACGGCCCCCCTGGATCAATCCAGGGCCAGCTCGTCGAACCAGGAGTCACCAACAGGACACAGCAGGAAGCAAAGGACTTTGGCAGAGACAGCTACGGCCCCACTGGATCCACATTCTCGAGAGACTACGCCACGCTCGCTACATCTCCACGCTGGACCTCAAAAACGGATACTGGCAGATCCCGGTGGCCGAGGGCAGCAGAGAGGCAACAGCATTTACCGTCCCCGGCAGAGGACTCTTTCAGTGGAAGGTCATGCCTTTCGGCCTGCACTCAGCCCCAGCGACGTTCCAGCGAGCGTTGGACAGCGTCATCGGACCCACCATGGAGCCGTATGCGTTCGCATATCTCGACGATATCATCGTCATCGGAGCCACGCTAGAAGAACACATCGACCACCTTCGCGAGGTTTTCAGGAGGCTGCGAGAGGCGAACCTCCGACTGAACAGAAACAAGTGTAGCTTCTTCAGGAAGAGTTTAGTCTACCTCGGCCATGTCATCAGCGAACAAGGCATCCACACGGACCCAGACAAGGTAAGCGCAGTCCAGAAACTAGCACCGCCCACCACACTGAAAGAACTGCGACGCTGCATCGGGATGGCATCCTGGTACCGACGTTTCGTCCCCAACTTCGCCACGGTGGTCCAGCCCATGACCAACCTGCTCAAAAAGGACCAAAAGTGGGAGTGGACAGAGGAACAACATCAGGCGTTCGAGACTCTCAAGGATAGCCTCACGCAAGCACCAGTCCTGGCATGCCCCGACTTCGCCGAGCGATTCGTACTCCAAACGGACGCCAGTTCGTATGGCCTCGGAGCAGTATTGACACAACAGATCGACGGAGCAGAAAGAGTCATCGCCTACGCAAGCCGTCGACTACTCAAGGCAGAGGAAAACTACTCAGCCACCGAGAAAGAGTGCCTTGCCATAGTCTGGGCAATCCGGAAGCTCCGATGCTTTCTGGAAGGATACCACTTCGATGTAGTCACGGATCACCTCGCCTTGAAGTGGTTAAACTCCATCGATAATCCAACGGGACGCATCGCCCGCTGGTCCTTGGAGCTCCAGCAATATCAGTTTGACATCCACTACCGCCGAGGAAGCCAGAACGTTGTGGCTGACGCCCTCTCACGACAACCAGTAGAAACCCTGCAGCGAGCGGACGAAGACCGGGACCCTTGCCCCTGCCCCCGGCTGCAGAGGCTCCGCAAGCGGATCCAGGAACAGCCGGAAGGACACCCGGAGTTCATCATCGAGAGCGACCAAATATACAAACGAGCCAGCAGCAGAACCAGCGAAGAAGACCCTATCAAATGGAAGCTATGTGTCAACAAGGACCACCGCCGACGCGTGCTAGAAGAGTGCCACGATCATCCGACAGCAGGACACCTCGGAATCAGGAAGACGGCGACACGAATAACCCAGAGGTACTACTGGCCCGGACTGCACCGAGATATCGCCCGATATATCCAGCAGTGCACCAAGTGCCAGCAGTACAAGGTGAGTCAAACCAAACCAGGAGGGAAGATGCACACCCGCCAAGCCCAAGAACCACTGGACATCGTCTGCGCCGACTTCATTGGACCATTGCCCCGAACCAAACACGGCAATACTATGTTGCTGGTGTTCTTCGACGCCTTCAGCAAGTGGGTGGAGTTGGTCCCACTACGCAAGGCCACCACCGCACTACTGGAGACCGCTTTCCGGGAACGGATCCTGAGCCGATTCGGAACCCCACGGAAGTTCGTATGCGACAACGAGACCCAATTCACAAGTCGCTCGTTCCGAAAGTTCTGCAAACTAGCAGGCATGGAATTGGAGTATACGGCGCCCTATACGCCACAACAAAACCCCACGGAACGAGCCAACAGGACGATCAAAACCATGATCGCCCAGTACATCGATGGAGACCAGCGGACATGGGACGAGCTGCTGCCCGAACTCAGCCTAGCCATCAACAGCAGCACATCGGTCACCACAGGCTTCAGCCCAGCATTCATCGTAATCGGACGGGAACCTCGGTTGCCTGGAGCCTTGTACGAAGAGACGACCCCAGGACTAGGCGAAGTGACAGAGACCCCAACCAACAAGGCCAAGCGACTCAAGGAAATCTTCGCCATCGTACAAGAAAATACTCAGCAGGCATCACAGACGCAGAGCAGGACCTACAACCTACGTCGACGCGAATGGAGACCCACGATCGGGACGCTCGTGATGCTACGCCAACATCACCTGTCCAAAGCGGCGGACAACTTCGCTGCCAAACTGGCTCCCAAATATGAGGGGCCTTACAAAGTAATTAAATTTATTTCTCCCACCATAGCACGACTCCAGAAGCATCCGGGAAGACAACGACGAACGGCCGGACTAGCCGACCTCAAGGCCTACCACGACAACGAGCACACACTCACCAGCGAAGACAACGAAGACAACGATGACGACGACCCCAGCACCAGGAAAACCGCGAGTTCATGAGGGCCACTTATGGTAGTGCACTGCCGTAATGTCCTCGCCAGGCAAGGGGAAACCGCGTCCACACTCAGTAAGATAGCTATCCCCTTAAGGGATTAGAGTAAGACATAGCCAGAAACTAGAAAATGCACCGATCAGGGAAACCCTGGGCACAGGACACATCAGTAGCACAGGGCAGGTTCTAACCAAACAAGGGTTTCTTCCCCCCACCAGATCCGACATGGACAACCCAAGGACGAGCGACGCACAGCCTCTAGAGGCAAAGGATGGCACGAAGGGGCATCCTAGGGGTGCGTCGCCGCCCAGCTCAAGGCAACCACGGTCCACGACCAGCCAACCACCAGCAACCCACCACTCTCCGACCCCGCAAGCAGAACCGGGCAACACCACGCAGCCTGGACCATCAACAGGAGCCGTACCACGACCACCCAGGCCACCTAGGCCATCCCGACGTCGGGCCCGCCCCGAAGGCCCACCGTCGCCCCGCCGGGCGACAACCATGACCTGGGCATGGCTCAACGACGTCGTCCATCCGAACACGTCACGAAACAACCTGGCTGGGATCATCACAGTGGAGACGATGCGGCCATCGGACTCAGACGAGGAGGTCCGAGCAGGCCGGGCCCAGCAGGAGCCACCAAGACGCCTACGCCGCCGCAAGCATCCAGGCCAAGGAACAGGCACCGCCGTCACCCCACGCGCGACTCGAAGACGCGTCGAGCCAGGACACGTCAACCTGGACCCCAACTCCGAGGGGCAGAGCAGCTCCCCAGTCGCGCCCAAACTGCGGCTGCGGTCCCCACCACCACCGCCCTATTACCTGTACCGCATGGGAGAACCGCTGACCCCACGGCCGAGCTACGACAGCAGCTCCGACGAAGGGTTCACCAGCCCCACGATGGAGGCCGACAAGCACTGGGAGCCGACCTGCCAGGCAAGCACCGATGAAGAGTTCTTGCACGACCGACGCTTCGGAAAAGCGGGTGGCCGCCCATGGGTCAAGCACTCCGTCCGGGAGCTAAACCGCCAACTGGAGGCCGAGCGGGCCACGACGGGCCCATACTCGGACGTGAGCGAGGACGAAGATGGGCCGGCCAACTGCCAGAAGAACACTCCAGCCAACATCGCGGTTGACGTGGCACCTTGGACCACCTGGAAGGACGCCGACAGGACCCTGCAACTGCTGCTCGCCCATCCACGGCCCATCACCCCACCCGGGCCCGAGAGGGATATCATCCCCGCGTCGGACAACGACACAACAAGCGACGACGAGGTACAGCTCCTAGGAGAGGACGACACCACTCCGCTACGGATCCGCGACGGCAGTCTGGGCGATGCGCTGCCCCGACGGCTCCAGAACCTCGGCCTTCAGGATGAACACGAGCCACCCAGACACGTAACCGGCAATGAGCTGCCCCAACTGCTCCAGGAACTCGGCCTGGGGGACGGACCCGTGTCCCCGATACCCAGGGATGACGGAGACGAGGAGGTAGTCTGGATCCTGGGAGGGCAGGAGAACCCAAACGGCCCGATCCCGGACACCAGCTGGGACGACGGGTGGCACGCCAGACTGCAGGAGTGGGACGCGCAGGAGGAGGCGGAAGCCCCGGAAAGAAGGGGGAATCCCGATGGCTATCGCCAGTTCACACCGACCACAACGCCCCGAACCCGGAACCGAACCGCAAAGCTGGGTTCCCTCTCCTACACCCTCGCCCTGGGGGACCCGGCGATGCTGGATGTGAGTCGTGGATTCACGCGGCATCCGCAAAGCTGGGTTCCCTCTCCTACACCCTCGCCCTGGGGACCCGGCGACGCAGATTTGAGTCGTGGATCATGCGGCATCTGCTAAGCTGGGCTCCCCTCTCCCCTACCCTTCCGACCTCTGACCCAAACCCCCTCCTCCCGCCTCGCATGACCCCCAACACACGTCTCGGCAGCTCCCTAAGCACGGGTTCACCCGCGCCTCGATCCACCCCACGGGTGCGCTTTCGCTGCGAACGGCTCTCCCCTTAGGTCCTCACACAACAAATTTTGCTGTGGGGAAGGACCGGGCCCTAGACAGACTGAGAAGCTGTACCTCGGCCTGAGAACTTCCTTACACACTTCGCCGGGCCCCCAGGGAATAGGGAAGAGAGGGGGAGGGGCTGAGGGACTCCTACGGGCGAAAGTTTTGAAACCGGTGGGTTGAGGTGGGTGTCTTTATTGTGGGGGAATAAACGACAAAAATTTAATAGCTACCATGTGGATATCGATACGCATTTAACATTTTGGGAAACTTCTACTCCTGAGCTTACCCCCTGCCCACTGCACCGATCTATCCCCCCCAGAGCTCACATACGTGAGGTGGCTCACCCTTGTTTTCCCTTCCTTGGGTCCGGCGGCCGGTCTTCGTCACGGTGGTCACGACTTACATATATATTTTTTTTCACTTCTCGCGGGGTCGGGGCACTGTTTATTTTTCCCAACCGTTCTGGTTCAGCCCTTGGAGATCACTCCCGAGCCTGGCCCGTGCCAGGCCTCTGCTTTTCTTTTTGCCGCTTCTCTGCTGCTTCGCTGCTGCGCTGCTTTCGGCTGCCGGCCTCGGCTCGGGGGTGTTTGCATGGTTCGCCGTCGGCTCTCTCCCTCGGCTGCGTGGGCGTAAGACCGATCGACGGCTTCTCTGCCGCTTCGCTCTCTTCCATGCTGGCTCTCTTTGCTGCGTAGTATGCGTCTCTCTTTCGTGTCGGTTCTCTTAATTCTACTACTAAGTTGTTTTTTTTTTTTTTTTTTTTTTTATTTTATTAGAAATCAGCTTTACTTAAACTATAATCTAATATTAGTGATATTTACATTGGCTTACTACATATTATAAGAGTTTAATGATTAGGTTTATATATACATTTTAATGATGTGTAACGTTTGAGTCTGCGTGGGATTTGGGGGTGCAGTAATCCTCTAGCTGTTTCATTTGGATGGTTAATGAGCCTATCGTTGTATCGACTGCTATGATGGTTTATTTGATCTCCAATTTTTGGGATGAGGAGATCTCTTTCCAGCATTGTGGTCCGAACAAACCACGGGGCACCTGTCATCGCCCTTAGAGCATTCGCTTGCATGACTCTGATTTTATTCAGATGCGTCTTCGCTGCACATCCCCAGACTTGAATGGCATATGTCCATATAGGGATTATAGTTGCCTTGTACAATATGACTTTATTGCGTAGGGGAAGCTTACTTTTTGAGTTCATGAGCCAGTGCAACTTTTTGAGTTTGTTTTGACATTTGATGACTGTAGCTCTGATATTCGGTCCCCAAGTTAGGCTTTTATCGAAGTGGACACCGAGGTAGCAGTGACTGCTCTTGCGCGGAATTATATTTCCGTTGAAGGTTAGGTCTGGTGGGTGCTTGCTTCTTAGAGTAAAATTTACGTTAACTGACTTTGTTTCGTTAATTGTGATGTTCCATTTTTTTGCCCATTTTTCCACGGATTCGAGGTAGATTTGAAGTTGTTCAGCAACGGCTCTGTAGCAGGTGGATGACGAAAGAATAGCAGTATCGTCAGCGTAAGTGGCGACCAGGAAGTTGCTTGGGTTGACGTGCGGTAGCGGCATGTCGCGTGTAAACAATGTGTACAGGATTGGCCCAAGGACGCTGCCTTGTGGAACTCCAGCTCTGATAATTTTTATGTCTGAAATAGCGTCCTTGATTGTGACAATAAACGTTCTTTCTCCCAAAAATGACTTTATGACTGAATACTGGGGGGCGGGTAGTAGAATCTTTAATTTATATAAAAGTCCCTTGTGCCAGACTTTGTCGAAAGCTTGTTTCACGTCGAGAAACACCCCTGAGCAGTATTGCTTAGTTTCATAAGCGTTGAGGATTTGTTGAGCCACTCTGTGTACTTGTTCCGGAGTCCCGTGCTGTCTTCTGAAACCGAATTGGTGCTGTGGAATAGCTTCCTTGACGCAGCTTTCAGCCACCATTCTGCTCAAGAATATTCTTTCGAATATCTTGGAGAAAACTGGCAGTAGGCTTATTGGTCTGTATGACTCTAGGGCTGACGTTGGTTTACCTGGCTTTAGTATCATCACAATCATTGCACACTTCCATTGGGTGGGGAAGTGGCCGATGCGAAGGATGGCGTTGTAGAGTGCAACTAGAAACATAACTCCCTTGCGTGGAAGCAGTTTTGCGATGCGGGCATCTATTAAATCGTGCCCAGGAGCTTTGTTGTTCACAAGAGCTTTTATTTCCGCTTGGACTTCAGAAGGTGAAACTGGCTTGGTTGGTATCGACATCTGTAGGGGCGCTTCTAAGTACCAGGAGAGTGCTCGCGTGTGATCTTGAGGTGCTACATCGGCTGGAGTGAATCTGGTCTCTAAATTTCTAGCGAACGCTTCTGCTTTTTCCAAGTCAGACTTCACCCAGGTACCGTTGTCGTTTCTTAATGGAAAGCTGCACAGTGGCTGCCTCTTGATGCCACGGGTGAGTTTCCAGAGATTGACCTGGCTACTTTCGGTTGTATCGGCTCTTTTTAGCATTTCGTCGAAGTGTTTGCTGCTTTTGTCAGCGAGGGCCCTTTTTAAGTTTCTGCCCACTCTGTGCATCTGAGCTTTAGTGTCTGGGTCGTGAGTTCTTATGAAAGCTTTCCTTAGTCTTCTCTTGATACGCACAAGGTTTTCGATGTGAGGGTCAGGTGATGCAGCAGGTCGGGTCGAGCGCTCCTCGGACGTGGGTGGTTCTGCGGAGAGAGCTGCTTCCTGGATGAGGCTATTAAGCGAGCGTACAGCCGCGTCAATGTCTTCTGGAGACTCGAATCTCTCGTTAAGTCGGATGTGATCTTCCAAATGGGTTTGAAAAATCTCAATGTTTACTCGACTGTGCAGGAGCTTCTGTTTAGTGGGGTAGTTGACAGGGGATAAGTGCATTTCTATGAGAAGCGGTAGGTGATCGGAGGGAAGGTCGAAGTTCGCTTGTATGTGCAGGAATATATGGGGAACGCCTTTGTAGATAGCGAAATCCAAGGCACTAGGCGATCTGTTGGAGTCGTATGGGTAGTGGGTTGCAGAGCCAGTGGCAAGAATGTTGGCTCCACTTGAGACTATATAGTCGTGGATTTCGCGACATCTAGGGCAGGAGCGAGGGTTTCCCCACCATTGGTGCTTCGCATTCCAGTCCCCAGCTGCAATGTATTTTGGCCCAAAACTAGATAATAAAGAGCGGAACTGAGAACTTGTCCATAAGGTAGCAGGAGGACAGTAGATAGCCGAGATAGTTGTTTCTCCTAGAGAGGTGCTTAGCACCATGTTAGCGGCTTGAATTTGGCCATCTGTAATGGGGTTGATTGGGAAGTGCTTGAGGCTGCTGCGGATGAGGATAGCAGATCCTCCTCTGAAACTATCGGAGGGATGATTTGCAGTGTAGAGTTCGTATCCTATTAGTTTGAATGTTGTTCTGCTGCAGAAGTGCGTTTCCGAGAGAAGCATTATGTCGATTTGATTCGATGCAATGAAGTTTTTGAGTTCTAGGCTTTTGTTGGCTATGCCCGACGCATTCCAAATACCTATACGGTAAGGCATTTTGAGAGGCTAGTGGCTGAGAGAATCTTGAGGATCTGCTCTTGCATTTTCATAAGCCTGTTTTGCATTAGCATGAATTGGTCTACCTTATCTGCAAGATTCATTAGCTTGTTCTCAAGAGGCGTGTTGTGAGGTGATTCTGGTTGGGTACGAGTACGGGATGGGTTCCGGTTTCCTGGTTCTCTTGCTATACTCCTTGATCGGTGCTGGGCTCCTCTAGCGACTTCAGCATAGGATATATGTTTTTCCTGACTTTTTGGCTGGGAAATGGACATATCGTTGCGTGGCATGTCCCTCTGTCTGCTGCTTCTCGAGAGCGAGCGAGAGTTTTTCTGGGTGCGCCCGGAAGTATTCTTTCCCCTAGGTTGCGCCTGATGAGTGTTTTCCCAATTTACCTGTGGTGGTTGTGGGTACAATTTCAATAGAAGCTGTTGGTAGACCCTACAACCTCTATAATTGGCAGTGTGGGAGCCAAGACAGTTGGCACACTTGGGCTCGACGTCTTGTGGCTTTGAGCATTCTATGGTGGCATGCGGACCCCCGCATTTAACACAAACAAATTTTTTGTTGCAATATCTTTTGGTGTGTTCGTATTCTTGACAACGGTGACACTGTGATATCTCCTGTTTGCGTTGTGGCTGCTCAACAGTTATCTTTTGTCTGCAGAGGTCTGATACTTTGAAAATCTCTTTATTATTTTCATTTGGCTCTAAGTCCACGAAAAAACAGCTGAGCTGCTTCTTGGTCGCTCTGTTAAGAGGATTGTGGATGAATCGGGCTAGATGCCCCTTGGCCATGAGATCTTGCTTAATATAATCAGTTGGGGTGGAGTGGTGAAGATTTTTGATTACTACTCTATATGACCGTTCTTCTTTCAACTGGTAGCTATGACAGAGAACGCCTTTAGCCATCAACGCGGAGGCGATTTTGCGGTAAGTGGTTGAGTCGTTGCATAGGAGTCTAATTTGTCCTCCAGTGCTTGTTTTTATACGGTAATTTTCGGGGCTTGCCAACGTATCCAGCATTGACCAGAACATTGCGATGTCGTTTACCCCGGGTATGATGATTGGAGGAGGCAGAGGGTTGCGTTTGGTTATAGGGGATTCATTACACTCCTTGTGAGGGCTGAGGTCCATATCTTCGGTACCGTCGGCAGTTGGGTCGTCAGTGTCCGCGAGTGGCGCATAGTAGTTTGCGAAAGAAGGGTTTCGACTACTTGGGAGACTGCGTTCAGTTGAGTGAAGTTTCCTTTTTGGAGGAGGGAGAGCTCCTCTGTCCTGCCAAGAAACATGAGGGTCGTCAGTTGGCTGTGGGGCATGGTAGTGGGGAATGTTATTGGGACCATCCGTAGCACGTTGGTCGTTAACTTACTTTTGCGTAGAATTAAGTATTGTCAGTTCTGAAGTGAGCTGGGCTTTAAAAGCTGAGGCAGTAGCAGAACTCATTGGATTAGCAGTTGACGGTTTGTTAATGCTACGAGAGACTTTAGGAAGGGACTTAGATGAACGTAGTTCCATTTTTAAGTCAGGTAGATTTGGGCGTTTAACCCAGACGAAGTTGAGGTCTAGTCTGTAGGCGCGTGCACTGACCGTAGGTCGCGCCCGCTTTGGGGGCCCGCGAGCGACGGGGCCCACACGAGTACCGCGCGCTAAGGAACCCGAGCGGCGCTTAGTCCCACTGGTACCGCGCGCTTAGATTCACGAGCGGCACTTAGTTTCACGAGTACCGCGCGCTTAAACGTTTTCACACAAGTAAGTTGTTTGTTGTTGCCACTGTAGTGGGCTTGTCCGTTTTTATTGCTTTTGCAAAGTCTTTCACAGCGATGTTGGAACGCCTACTACTAAGTAAAAAGGCCTCACGATTTGGGGTTCTCTTAGCCTATTTCTTACTTTTAATTTGGGGAAAATAAAGATTCAGCGTTGTCTTTGTCATAATAGTACTAAAAAATGAAGTAATAAAAAATGAAGTAATAATGGGATAATAAGCCCCCCGGGGCTGTCCCTTCAGGGGATAGTGTTGTGGTCAGGTTTTCTTTTGTGGAGGCTTATGCCTTCACACTCCCTTCCTATTTCGGGGTGGGGCGCGGTGAAATGCGCACCAAATTTCCGCTGATGGACACGCGGAAGCGTTGGCCGTCGTGGTATTCTAGGCTGCGGATCCGGCTGCGCTCGTGCCGCGCCGCGTTTGCCTGAGCGCTGGCGCCTTCCAGCAGGCTTTGCGGGATGCGGCGGTCAGGCGTGCTTACCCGCCAGGCGACTGGGGCGATTGACCATGCTTGTTCCTCCTGCAACACGTTCAGCTCGGGCATCTCCTCGAACGCTGTGAGCAGTACGCCCGCCTCGGCCTCTTCCAAGCCCAATGACAGGTCGCTGTCCTCCTTTGGGTGACTCGGGTTTCCTGGTTCGGTCTCTCGGGCCGTGCAGCCTGTCGGGTCCGGGTTCGGGGCGTTGTGGTCGGTGGGAGCTGGCGATAGCCACTCCATTGGTGCGTAGTCCAGCGGCTGCCAATCGCGATTCTTCTTTCTTTCCGGGGCTGCCGCCTCCTCCTGCGCGGCCCACTCCTGCAGTTGGGCGTGCCAACCGTCGTCCCAGCTGGTGTCCGGGATCGGGCTGTTTGGGTTCTCCTGCCCTCCCAGAATGCGGGCTACCTCCTCGTCCCCGTCATCCATGGGTATCGGGGACACGGGTCCGTCCTCCAGGCCGAGTTCCTGGAGTAGCTGGGTCAGCTCATTGCCGGTTACGCGTCTCGGTGGCTCGTCCTCGCCGTGAAGGGCAATGTTCCGGAGCAGTCGGGGCAAGGCTTCCTCGTCCTCTCCTAGGAGCTGTACCTCGTCGCTGCTTGCTGTGGCGTTGTCCGACGCAGGGATGATCTCCCTCTCGGGCCTGGGTGGGGTGATGGGTCGTGGATGGGCGAGCAGCAGCTGCAGGGTCTTGTCGGCGTCCTTCCAGGTGGTCCAGGGTGCCACGTCAACCGCGATGTTGGCTGGAGCGCTCTTCTGGCAATCGGCCGGCCCATCTTCGTCCTCGCTCACGTCCGAGTATGAGCCCGTCGTGGCCCGCTCGGCCTCCATTTGGCGTTTTAGGTCCAGGACGGAGTGCTTGACCCATGGGCGGCCACCCGCTTTTCCGAAACGTTGGTCATGCAAGACCTCATCATCGGTGCTTTCCAGGTGGGTCGGCTCCCAGTGCTTGTCGGCCTCCATCGTCTGGCTGGTGAACCCCTCGTCGGGACTGCTGTCGTGGTTCGGCCGTGGGGTCTGCGGGTTTTCCATGCGGTACAGGTAATAGGGCGGTGGTGGTGGGGACCGCAGCCGCAGTTTGTGCGCGACTGGGGAGCTGTTCTGCACCTCGGAGTTGGGGTCCAGGTCGACGTGTCCTGGCTCGACGCATCTTCGAGTCACGCGTGGGGTGACGGCGGTGCCTGCTCCTTGGCCTGGATGCTTGCGGCGGCGTGGGCGTCTGGGGGGCTCCTGCTGGGCCCGGCCTGCTCGGACCTCCTCGTCTGAGTCCGATGATCGCATTGCCTCCACTGTGAGGATCCCAGACGGGTTGTCTTGTGACGTGCTCGGATGGACGATGTCGTTGGGCCCGACGTCGGGATGGCCTAGGCGGCCTAGGTGGTCGCGGTATCGCTCCAGTTGATGGGCCATGCTGCGTGGTGTTGCCCTGTTCTCCTTGCGGGGTCGGGGAGTGGTGAGTTGCTTGTGTTTGGCTGGTCGTGGACCGTGGTTGCCTTGAGCTGGGCGGCAACGCACCCCTAGGATGTACCTCCGTGCCATCCTCTGCCTCTAGAGGCTGTGCGTCGCTCGTCCTTGGGTTGTCCATGTCGGATCTGGTGGGGGGAAGAAACCTTGTTTGGTTAAAACCTGACCTGTGCCACTTGTGTGCCCTGGGCCCTGGGTTTTCCTGATCGGTGCGTTTTCTAGTTTCTGGCTATTTCTTACTCTAATCCCTTAAGGGGAGTTAAGCTATTTTACTGCGTGTGTACGCGGTTGCCCCTTGTGGGGCGAGGACAATATGGCAGCGCATTACCATAAGTGGCCCTCATGAACTCGCGGTTTTCCTGGTGATGGGGTCGTCCTCATCGTTGTCTTCTTCGTCATCGCTGGTGAGGGTGTGCTCGTGGTCGTGGTGGGCCTTGAGGTCGGCTAGTCCGGCCGTTCGTCGTTGTCTTCCCGGGTGCTTCTGGAGTCGTGCTATGGTGGGGTAAATAAATTTAACTACTTCGTAAGGCCCCTCATATTTGGGAGCCAGTTTGGCAGCGAAGTTGTCCGCCGCTTTGGATAGGTGATGTTGGCGTAGCATCACGAGCGTCCCGATCGTGGGTCTCCATTCGCGTCGAAGTAGGTTGTAGTTCCTGCTCTGCGTCTGTGATGCCTGCTGGGTATTTTCCTGTACGATGGCGAAGATTTCCTTGAGTCCGAAGCGGCTTAGGATCCGTTCCCGGAAAGCGGTCTCCAGTAGTGCGGTGGTGGCCTTGCGGAGGGGGACCAACTCCACCCATTTGCTGAACGCGTCGAAGAACACCAGCAACATAGTATTGCCGTGTTTGGACCGGGGCAATGGTCCGATGAAGTCGGCGCAGACGATGTCCAATGGTTCTTGGGCTTGGCGAGTGTGCATTTTCCCTCCTGCTTTGGTTTGGCTTACCTTGTACTGCTGGCACTTGTCGCACTGCCGGATATAGCGGGCGATATCTCGGTGCAGTCCGGGCCAGTAGTACCTCTGGGCTATTCGTGTCGCTGTCTTCCTGATCCCGAGGTGTCCTGCTGTCGGATGGCCGTGGCACTCTTCCAGCACGCGTCGGCGGTGGTCCCTGTGGACACATAGTTTCCATTTGATAGGGTCTTCTTCGCTGGTTCTGCTGCTGGCTCGTTTGTATATTTGGTCGCTCTCGATGATGAACTCCGGATGCCCTTCCGGCTGTTCCTGGATCCGCTTGCAGAGTTTCTGCAGCCAGGGGCACGGGTAGGGATCCCGGTCCTCGTCCACTCGCTGCAGGGTTTCTACTGGCTGTCGCGAGAGGGCGTCAGCCACAACGTTCTGGCTTCCTCGACGGTAGTGAATGTCAAACCGATATTGCTGGAGCTCCAAGGCCCAGCGGGCGATGCGTCCTGTTGGATTATCGATGGAGTTTAACCACTTCAAGGCGAGGTGATCCGTGATTACATCGCAGTGGTATCCTTCCAGGAAGCATCGGAGCTTCCTGATTGCCCAGACTATGGCAAGGCACTCTTTCTCGGTGGCCTAGTAGTTTTCCTCTGCCTTGAGTAGTCGACGGCTTGCGTAGGCGATGACTCTTTCTGCTCCGTCGATCTGTTGTGTCAACACTGCTCCGAGGCCATACGAACTGGCGTCCGTTTGGAGTACGAATCGCTCGGCGAAGTCGGGGCATGCCAGGACTGGTGCTTGCGTGAGTCTTTCCTTGAGAGTCTCGAATGCCTGATGTTGTTCGTCTGTCCACTCCCACTTTTGATCCTTTTTGAGCAGGTTGGTCATGGGCTGTACCAGCGTGGCGAAGTTGGGGACGAAACGTCGGTACGAGGATGCCATCCCGATGCAGCGTCGCAGTTCTTTCAGTGTGGTGGGCGGTGCTAGTTTCTGGACTGCGCTAACCTTGTCTGGGGTGGATAGATCGGTGCAGTAGGCAGGGGGTAAGCTCAGGAGTAGAAGTTTCCCAAAATGTAAAATGCGTATCGATATCCACATGGTAGCACCTCAACCCACCGGTTTCAGAACTTTCGCCCGTAGGAGTCCCTCAGCCCCTCCCCCTCTCTTCCCTATTCCCTGGGGCCCGGCGAAGTGGATGTGAGTCGTGAATCATGCGGCATCCACCAAGCTGGGCTTCCCTTTCCCATACCTTTCTCCCCTGGGGACCCGGCGATGCTGGATGTTAGTCGTGGATTCACGCGGCATCCGCAAAGCTGGGTTCCCTCTCCTACACCCTCGCCCTGGGGACCCGGCGACGCAGATGTGAGTCGTGGATCATGCGGCATCTGCTAAGCTTGGCTCCCCTCTCCCATACCCTTCAGACCCCTGACACAAACCCCCTCCTCCCGCCACGCATGACCCTCAACGCACGTCTCTGCAGCTCTCCAAGCACGGGTTCACCCACGCCTCGATCCACCCCACGGGTGCGCTTTCGCGGCGAACGGCTCTCCCCTTAGGTCCTCACACAACAAATTTTGCTGTGGGGAAGGACCGGGCCCTGGACAGACTGAGAAGCTGTACCTCGGCCTGAGAACTTCCTTACAGATGGCGCCCGAGCAGAGCCACACGAGGGGGGAGTCGGTGAGCATAGGGAAGAAGTGAAAAGGGAACTAAGCAGCAGCAGAAAACTTCAAATCAGGGATTAGCAGCCCAGAATCAGAGCCCCGGCGAATAGCCAGCACCAATTTTTGATCCCTCGACTTGTGTACAGCTGAGGCTGGTTTACCTAATACCCCCCCAAGCAACAGCCGCCGGCACGTGTCACAGACGCGCCGGCGAAAACCACGCGGAAAACCACGCAGCCAGCCACCTACGCAGTAGAAAGAGACGGGGAGAGACGCCGAAGACACCGCGTGCCGGAAGAAAATGGCCGCGGACGGCGCCTAGAACTTTGGCACGCGACGGCGACAAAGCGGCACCAGCGACAGAGCAGCAAAGCAGCCGCGGCAGAGCAGCGAGCCAGCGGCAGAGCAGCGAGCCAGCGGCAGAGCGGAGAAGAGCAGCAAAGCAGCAGCGTCAGAGCAGCGAGACAGCAGCGGAGCGGAGAAGTGCAGGAAAGCAGCGGCAGCGGCGCAGCGACAGAGCAGCAAAGCAGCGAAGCAGCGGTAGAACAACGGAGCAGCGAGGGACAGCCGGCGAACGCAGAGGAGCCCTCGGTCACAAAGGGATGGCCACGGCCAATATAAGGCGGAGTAGGAACACGAGTCAGGGAGTCACTACTGAGCAGTAAGGGAGTCACTACCGAGCAGTCAGGGAGTCACTACCGAGCAGTCAGGGAGAGATTACCGAGCTTCCACAGGGAACCGTTCCCTGTACCGTGCCACGTATCCTTCGACAGGATCATCCCACCCAGTGCTGTGTATCCTAGTACAGGATCATCAATCGAGTACCGTGCCGCGTGTCCTTCGAACAGGACCCCCCACCTCAGTGCCGTGTATCCTAGTATAGGATCACCGATGCAGTTCCTTGCCACGTATCCTTCGACAGGACCCCCCACCCAGTGCTGTGTATCCTAGTACAGGAGCCCTGACCCAATACCGTGCTGATAACGACTCACACCGGTGCCCCGATTAGTAGAACAGGATCAGGATGAACATCCGCTGGATAGCGTCCCGCAGGAAGGTCGAGCTGCAGAGCCTGGCTAAGGAGTTTGGACTAGGAGAAACCGGGACGGTGGAGGATCTACGGAGCCGGATCACCGCATTCATAGCACGCCCTGGGCACCCCGAAGCCGTGCAGGCAAGGCTGGATGAATTGGCTACGCACTTTGGGAACATACCGAGCCGCAGGGACCACCGGAGCCCACGTCACCCGGGCCAGGAAGCCGGACGATGATGGAAGACAGCAAGGAGGGACCAAAACTGCGATTGATTATACCCGAGCTGCCCAGCACGAGCCAAGGATCCACCCACGGATAACGCGAGACAGCAACCGAGACACCGGCCGCCCAGGACGAGCAACCACAACGAGCTGCCCAAGGACCACTCCAAGGCACCAGACCAGAGGCGTCCAGCAAGAACCACGAGCCAGGACCCCTGGTCACGCCTAGCCACCCGACAACCACGGAAGGAGAACAGCCACGTTTTCCAGAGGGACATCGGGTCTCACGCTCCGGAGGGGGTGAGATCTCGTACTCGTTACTGGCGGACAAACTCCGGAAATGGGGATTTACTTTCGACGGCCACGCGGACCCACTAGCGTTCATCGAAAGGCTCGAGGAGCGAGTGGAATCATACGGCGGGAGCCCAGAGCAGTTGCCGCGAGCCATCTCCGGTCTCCTTACAGGTAAGGCCGAAGGATGGTTCCGAACTTTTCAGATGCAGGGACAGAATTGGACAGACTTTCGGAAAGAATTCCTAGAATTCTTCCTGCCCCCCAGATACTTCCAGCGGCTGGAAGACACCATACGAAGTCGGGAACAGAAGCCCAAGGAATCCTTCCGGGATTACCTTATCGAGTTGCGTCTGATGATGCAACGAGCACAGTATACTCGGGAACAGGAACTCGAGCGGATCTACGAAAATCTCCGTCCGGAGTATCAAATGTATACGCGCAGACAAGATTTCCGATCACTCACAGAATTGACCCAGCTCGTCTCGGCCTACGAAACCGCGCGGGACCGAGACGCACTCCGCAGCATCGGGACCACGCAGAACCATCGACCCCGTGCCGCCTTTACCGGCAATGGAACCAACCCCCAAGGGGGCAACACACACGAGACGCCCGGGAAAACCGAGATCGCTAACCGAGGAAGGAAGGCGATCGATGTACAACGAGCCTGCCGGAACTGTGGGGAAAACGGCCATTTCAGTGGTGCGTGCACAAACCGACAGAAGCTGTTCTGTTGGGAATGTGGCCACCGAGGGGTCCGGACCATCAACTGCTGCCGAAAACCAGCGTCGGGAAACGGGTCGGGTCTCCGCCCAACTGGGACATGGACGGCGCGCACCCAGGAACAGGAGAAACCCATTAAGCATGACCGGAGGAAGGATCGCTGCCCTGGTGGACATCAATGGGAGAGCATTTGAGGCCACCCTCGACACTGGAGCCACACTATCCTTCATCAGTGAGCGGCTGGCGAAGGAGATAGGGACGACCGAGAACAGGCGAGAGGTGAGGACCAGGATCCGCCTGGCAGATGGAACCAGGAAGGAGATCAACCAAGCGATAGCAGTCACAGTGCGCCTGGATCAACAAGAAACACAGGTGTCTCTTCTTATACT
The DNA here is from genome assembly GCF_003369915.1 of Drosophila miranda. Lineage (NCBI taxonomy): Eukaryota > Metazoa > Arthropoda > Insecta > Diptera > Drosophilidae > Drosophila > Drosophila miranda. The sequence goes on from NW_022881603.1 coordinate 33,090,420, forward strand.
CCCCACGGTATTATACGACTTAATCTTGGGACTCGACTTCCTCTGTGGCATCCGCGCAAGAATCCACTGTGGACGGGCATATCTACAGCTGAAGTTGCAGCAGAAACCCGCCGGAACGATACCATCATGCACCGCCCAGCCACGCCCACGGGCCGTCACGTTTGCGGACTCAACTGCCATCCGAGACCAGCCCCAGACCAACACCCCACAGCCAACCACGAACCATCCAACCGCCGCGACAACAAGACCTTATCCGACAAGATCAAGCAACAACCCCAGGACTACGCCACCACAACCGGACACGAAGAAAGCTACGACGGAAAGAACTGCGACACCGATGGATCCAACCATGGCCAGTTCCCCGGCACGAATCCCGACACCAACAGGACAACGCAACAAAACGAATACTTTGGCAGAGACAGCTACGGCTCCACTGGATCAATCCAGGGCCAGCTCGTCGAACCAGGAGTCACCAACAGGACACAGCAGGAAGCAAGGGACTTTGGCAGAGACAGCTACGGCTCCACTGGATCAATCCAGGGCCAGCTCGTCGAACCAGGAGTCACCAACAGGACACAGCAGGAAGCAAGGGACTTTGGCAGAGACAGCTACGGCTCCACTGGATTGATCCAGGGCCAGCTCGTCGAACCAGGAGTCACCAACAGGACACAGCCGGAAGCAAGGGACTTTGGCAGAGACAGCTACAGCTCCACTGGATCTATCCAGGGCCAGCTCGTCGAACCAGGAGTCACCAACAGGACACCGCAAAGAGCAGAAGACTTCGGCAGAGATAGCTGCGGCTCCGCTGGATCAATCCAGGGACAGCTCATCGAACCGGGAGTCACCACGTAGTCACCCAACACGACAGACATCACGCAAGCCACGAACCCCGATACCACAGGACGAGATCACAGAAACCCCGACGACGGACTCCCAACTGGAGCCATTAGCCGACGCCGAGATAGCTCGGGAACGCAACCCGTTTCGCCCAGCCGACTCGGATGACTACGAGAACGCGATCTTGGCTACCATTACCGCCCTGGAATTGGAGGACCTATCGCCGTGGCAGCAAGACCCATACCCCGAACCACCCCCCACGCCGTGGGCAGGCAAGTTTCTGGAAGAAGAATTGGCGAAATTCGACGGACTAACTGGAGTCTCCCCCATCGCCGAACACACGATAACAATGCGAGACAACAGGCCCGTGAAGCAGCGCTACTTCCCGAAGAACCCGGCCATGCAGAAGATCATCAACGCACAGGTGGACGAGCTGCTCCGGGACGGAAGGATCGAACCATCCCGAAGTCCCCACAGTGCCCCAATCGTTTTGGTAGGAAAGAAGACCGGAGAAATGCGAATGTGCGTGGATTATCGCCAGCTAAATGCCCGCTCGGTGCCTGACGCGTATCCGCTGCCACGGATTAACCACATTCTCGAGAGACTACGCCACGCTCGCTACATCTCCACGCTGGACCTCAAAAACGGATACTGGCAGATCCCGGTGGCCAAGAGCAGCAGAGAGGCAACAGCATTTACCGTCCCCGGCAGAGGACTCTTCCAGTGGAAGGTCATGCCTTTCGGCCTGCACTCAGCCCCAGCGACGTTCCAGCGAGCCTTGGACAGCGTAATCGGACCCACCATGGAGCCGTACGCGTTCGCGTATCTCGACGACATCATCGTCAACGGAGCCACACTAGAAGAACACATCGACCACCTTCGCGAGGTCTTCAGGAGGCTGCGAGAGGCGAACCTCCGACTAAACCGAAACAAGTGTAGTTTCTTCAGGAAGAGTTTAGTCTACCTCGGCCATGTCATCAGCGAACAAGGCATCCAAACGGACCCAGACAAGGTCAGCGCAGTCCAGAAACTAGCACCGCCCACCACACTGAAAGAACTGCGACGCTGCATCGGGATGGCATCCTGGTACCGACGTTTCGTCCCCAACTTCGCCACGGTGGTCCAGCCCATGACCAACCTGCTCAAAAAGGATCAAAAGTTGGAGTGGACAGACGAACAACATCAGGCATTCGAGACTCTCAAGGAAAGACTCACGCAAGCACCAGTCCTGGCATGCCCCGACTTCGCCGAGCGATTCATACTCCAAACGGACGCCAGTTCGTATGGCCTCGGAGCAGTGTTGACACAACAGATCGACGGAGCAGAAAGAGTCATCGCCTACGCAAGCCGTCGACTACTCAAGGCAGAGGAAAACTACTCGGCCACCGAGAAAGAGTGCCTTGCATAGTCTGGGCAATCAGGAAGCTCCGATGCTTCCCGGAAGGATACCACTTCGATGTTATCACGGATCACCTCGCCTTGAAGTGGTTAAGCTCCATCGATAATCCAACAGGACGCATCGCCCGCTGGGCCTTGGAGCTCCAGCAATATCGGTTTGACATTCACTACCGTCGAGGAAGCCAGAACGTTGTGGCTGACGCCCTCTCGCGACAGCCAGTAGAAACCCTGCAGCGAGTGGACGAGGACCGGGATCCCTACCCGTGCCCCTGGCTGCAGAAACTCTGCAAGCGGATCCAGGAACAGCCGGAAGGGCATCCGGAGTTCATCATCGAGAGCGACCAAATATACAAACGAGCCAGCAGCAGAACCAGCGAAGAAGACCCTATCAAATGGAAACTATGTGTCCACAGGGACCACCGCCGACGCGTGCTGGAAGAGTGCCACGGCCATCCGACAGCAGGACACCTCGGGATCAGGAAGACAGCGACACGAATAGCCCAGAGGTACTACTGGCCCGGACTGCACCGAGATATCGCCCGATATATCCGGCAGTGCGACAAGTGCCAGCAGTACAAGGTAAGCCAAACCAAACCAGGAGGGAAAATGCACACTCGCCAAGCCCAAGAACCATTGGACATCGTCTGCGCCGACTTCATCGGACCATTGCCCCGGTCCAAACACGGCAATACTATGTTGCTGGTGTTCTTCGACGCGTTCAGCAAATGGGTGGAGTTGGTCCCCCTCCGCAAGGCCACCACCGCACTACTGGAGACCGCTTTCCGGGAACGGATCCTGAGCCGCTTCGGACTCAAGGAAATCTTCGCCATCGTACAGGAAAATACCCAGCAGGCATCACAGACGCAGAGCAGGAACTACAACCTACGTCGACGCGAATGGAGACCCACGATCGGGACGCTCGTGATGCTACGCCAACATCACCTATCCAAAGCGGCGGACAACTTCGCTGCCAAACTGGCTCCCAAATATGAGGGGCCTTACGAAGTAGTTAAATTTATTTCCCCCAACATAGCACGACTCCAGAAGCACCCGGGAAGACAACGACGAACGGCCGGACTAGCCGACCTCAAGGCCTACCACGACCACGAGCACACCCTCACCAGCGATGACAACGAGCACCCCCTCACCAGCGAAGACGAAGAAGACAACGATGATGGCGACCCCAGCACCAGGAAAACCGCGAGTTCATGAGGGCCACTTATGGTAGTGCGCTGCCATAATGTCCTCGCCACACAAGGGGCAACCGCGTACACACGCAGTAAGATAGCTTAACTCCCCTTAAGGGATTAGAGTAAGAAATAGCCAGAAACTAGAGAACGCACCGATCAGGGAAACCCAGGGCCCAGGGCACACAAGTGGCAGAGGTCAGGTTCTAACCAAACAAGGTTTCTTCCCCCCACCAGATCCGACATGGACAACCCAAGGACGAGCGACGCACAGCCGCTAGAGGCAGAGGATGGCACGGAGGGGCATCCTAGGGGTGCGTCGCCGCCCAGCTCAAGGCAACCACGGCCCACGACCCACGACCAGCCAAACACAAGCAAGTCACCACTCCCCGACTCCGCAAGCAGAGCCGGGCAACACCACGCAGCATGGCCCATCAACTGGAGCGATACCGCGACCACCCAGGCCTCCTAGGCCATCCCGACGTCGGGCCCGCCCGGAAGGCCCACCGTCGCCCCGCCGTGCGACAACCATGACCTGGGCATGGCTCAACGACATCGTCCATCCGAGCACGTCGCGAGACAACCCGTCTGGGATCCTCACAGTGGAGGCAATGCGATCATCGGACTCAGACGAGGAGGTCCGAGCAGGCCGGGCCCAGCAGGAGCCCCCAGACGCCCACGCCGCCGCAAGCATCCAGGCCAAGGAGCAGGCACCGCCGTCACCCCACGCGCGGCTTGAAGACGCGTCGAGCCAGGACACGTCAACCTGGACTCCAACTCCGAGGTGCAGAACAGCTCCCCAGTCGCGCACAAACTGCGGCTGCGGTCCCCACCACCACCGCCCTATTACCTGTACGGCATGGAAAACCCGCAGACCCACGGCCGAACCACGACAGCAGCTCCGACGAGGGGTTCACCAGCCCGACGATGGAGGCCGACAAGCACTGGGAGCCGACCCACCTGGCAAGCACCGATGATGAGGTCTTGCATGACCACCGTTTCGGAAAAGCGGGTAAGCCGCCCATGGGTCAAGCACTCCGTCCTGGACCTAAACCGCCAAATGGAGGCCGAGCGGGCCACGACGGGCTCATACTCGGACGTGAGAGAGGACGAAGATGGGCCGGCCGATTGCCAGAAGAGCGCTCCAGCCAACATCGCGGTTGACGTGGCACCCTGGACCACCTGGCAGGACGCCGACAAGACCCTGCAGCTGCTGCTCGCCCATCCACGACCCATCACCCCACCCCGGCCCGAGAGGGAGATCATCCCTGCGTCGGACAACGACACAGCAAGCAGCGACGAGGTACAGCTCCTAGGAGAGGACGACACCACTCCGCTACGGATCCGCGACAGCAGTCCGGACGAAGCCTTGCCCCGACGGCTCCGGAACCTCGCCCTTCAGGGCGAGGACGAGCCACCGAGACGCGTAACCGGCAATGAGCTGCCCCAGCTACTCCAGGAACTCGGCCTGGAGGACGGACCCGTGTCCTCGATACCCAGGGATGACGGGGACGAGGAGGTAGCCCGCATTCTGGGAGGGCAGGAGAACCCAAACGGCCCGATCCCGGACACCAGCTGGGACGACGGTTGGCACGCCCAACTGCAGGAGTGGGACGCGCAGGAGGAGGCGGCAGCCCCGGAAAGAAAGACGAATCGCGATTGGCAGCCGCTGGACTACGCACCAATGGAGTGGCTATCGCCAGCTCCCATCGATCACAACGCTCCGAACCCGGACCCGACAGGCTGCACGGCCCGAGAGGCCGAACCAGGAAACCCGAGTCACCAAAAGGAGGACAGCGACCTGTCATTGGGCTTGGAAGAGGCCGAGGCGGGCGTATTGCTCACAGCGTTCGAGGAGATGCCCGAGCTGAACGTGTTGCAGGAGGAACAGGCATGGCCAATCGCCCCAGTCGCCTGGCGGGTAAGCACGCCTGACCGCCGCATCCCGCAAAGCCTGCTGGATGACGCCAGCGCTCAGGCAAACGCGGCGCACGGGCGCAGCCGGATCCTCAGCCTAGAACACCACGACGGCCAACGCTTCCGCGTGTCCATCAGCGGAAATTTGGTGCGCATTTCACCGCGCCCCACCCCGAAGTAGGAAGGGAGTGTGATGGCATAAGCCTCCACAAAAGAAAACCTGACCACAACACTATCCCCTGAAGGGACAGCCCCCGGGGGGCTTATTATCCCATTATTACATCATTTTTTATTACTTCATTTTTTAGTACTATTATGACAAAGACAACGCTGAATCTTTATTTTCCCCAAATTAAAAGTAAGAAATAGGCCAAGAGAACCCCAAATGGTGAGGCGTTTTTACTAAGTAGTAGAATTAAGAGAACCGACACGAAAGAGAGACGAATACTACGCAGCAAAGAGAGCCAGCATGGAAGAGAGCGAAGCGGCAGAGAAGCCGAAATATAATTCGTGACCACCGTGACGAGGACCGTCCGCCGGACGGGAAGGAAGGGAAAACAAGGGTGATCGGTGCAGTGGGTGTAAGCTCAGGAGTAGAAGTTTCCCCAAATGTTAAATGCGTATCGATATCCACATGGTAGCTATTATTTATATTGTAAGTAAGCGATCCTGGGCTGGGGTACATATCTCAGTCTACTCCAGGGTCGAAATTACAGTAATATTTATAATTTGCCGGGACTCCGTATTTCGGACCGATGATGGGGGACGGGGCAGCAGTCCCGCGGACGGGAGCGATCGTAGCGTGGGACAGGGCCGTTGGTTTCACCGAGAGCACTCCGGTTATCGCCGAATAGCGCCTTCAGGACCCCACCGAACTCAGAATCAATACGGAGGTCTTTACTATTCGACAATACCGACAGGTGTCGCCGAGAGTACCTAGGCTATCGCCGGACAGTACTTAAGGGACCCCGCCGGCCTGAGAGTTACTACGAAGCGGAAAGGGGGACTATGCTATGCGGAAATACCGACAAGTATCGCCGAGAGTACCTAGGCTATCGCCGGACGGTACTTACGGGACCCTGTCGGCCTAAGAATTACTACGCCGCGGAAGGGGAACTTTGCTATGCGGGGATACCGACAAGTATCGCCGAGAGTACCTTGGCTATCGCCGGACGGTACTTACGGGACCCTGTCGGCCTAAGAATTACTACGACGCGGAAAGGGGGACTTTTCTATGCGGAAATACCGACAAGTATCGCCGAGAGTGCCTAGGCTATCGCCGGATAGCACTTACGGGACACTGTCGAACTAAGAATTACCACGGGGGGTCAGGGATATCGACAAGCATCGCCGAGGGTGCCTAGGCAATCGCCGGATAGCACTTACGGGACGCTGTCGAACTAAGAATTACTACGAGTACGAAAATACCGACGCGTATCGCCGAGAGCGCTTAGGCAATCGCCGGATAGCACTCACGGGACACTATCGGGCTAAACATTACTGCGAAAATCTTTATCATACAGGGCAGGTATCGCCGAGAGGGCTTAGGCAATCGCCGGACAGCCCCTTCGGGACAGCCCCTTAGACGATCGTCGGATAGCGGCCTCGGGACCCTGCGGGGTCACAAACTACTGGAGGGAATCATGCGGAGGGAACAACGACAGGTATCACCGAGAACGCCTAGGCAATCGCCGGACAGCGGCCTCAGGATCCTGTCGGGCTACGAACTACTGGATGGGATAACACAGAATCGGGCAAGAGGCGGGAGGAAAGGCAGAGAAGATGAAGCCCCGGGCCTCCAGGTACTAGCTTACCCCTGAACTCCCACGCTTGTACTCGTCGAAAGCCTCCTCTTCCCCGTGGGTGCAGCGTAGATGCAGGATCTCCTCTCCGTAAGTGTAGTATCGATGCAGGGTCTTCTCCCCGTAAGCGCAGCGTCGATGCCGGATCTTCCCCGTGTCACTGATAGCGTTGGCGTGGATCCGGGCCGCCACGTGTTTTTACTTTTTCCAAGCCACTCGAATTTTTCCGCGAACACGTCCGACTCCTACGTCTGCCCCCAATCGACTTTTTCTTCCACGTTTTCCCAGCTCAGAGCCGGCGTTCTGCTGGCTCTCCGATCCAGCGTCAGCGTGGGCGGCTAGCGTCGTCATCTTCCGCGGCGGCAGAGGGCTGGCGCCGTCGTTCGGCGTCTACGCTGCGCCGGTGACTTTCGTCTCTCTGTCTCGCTGCTGGCGCGTCGTTACTTCGCTTTAGTTTTCTGCGTCTCTCTTCTGCCGTTGCTGCTGTGGGCTTACCGTTCCAGCGCTTCGTTGCTGCGTCGACGCTGGCGGCTTATCTTTTCGGCGCTTCTCGTCTTCGGCCGTCGCTGAATTGATGCTGTTGGCTACCGTTTCGGCTCTTGGTGTATTTCTCTCTCTCTTTGGCTTCCGCTGCGTCGGGTTTTGTTTCTTGGTGTATTCCTCCCCCTTTTGGCGTCGGTGCCGTTAGGTTTCAGTTCTTGGTGTATTCCTCGCCGTTGCTGTGTCGGTGCCGTTGGATTTCGATTCTTGGTGTATCCCTCTCCCTCTTTGGCTGCTGCTGCGTTGATGCCGTTGATTTTCGGTCCTCGGTGTATTCCTCTCTCGTTTTGGCTGCTGCTGCGTCGTTGTTGTTGGGTTTTGGTTCTGAAAAGCCAGTGGCGTCCGCCGTGATCGCGACTTGCCCCCCCCACCCCTTTAAAGAAGATAATAAGCTACGTGGGGCTTAGAGACCCCTCGGGCCGTATAATAAATAAAATTAATGTCATGTAGCCTTCGTGGCCTTCCCCCTCCCCCCCCTTAACCTAAAACTGAAAAGTCAATAAAGAAAAGTCAAAAATCTTAATTCTAATAACGTAATCTCGGGTCCCTAAAATGGGAAAATGACGGCGAACTGATGGGCGGAAAAAATGTGGGTGGAGCGTACGCTCCCTCACACCCCCTCCATACTTCGGGGGTGCCGAAGAGTGACGGCCCGGCTGCGGGTAATCTTTATGCGGAAGCAAGTGCCGTCATGGACCTCCAGTCGCCGGACTCCCAGTCGGTAGGCGCGATCGCGTAAGAATCTGGTGATGTTGGATATGAGGTCCCGGGGCAACTGTCGACCTGGCGCGTTGGTCCGCCATTCGGGGGGAGCCTCTGCCCATTCCGGGTCGTCCTGCACCGTGGCTACCGTAGGGTTGAGTCGGAGGATCTGCAGCAGGTCGGCCATCTCGCCATACTCCAGCGGGAGGCTCTCTTCGGAGTCGAAGTCAACGACTCCCTCATCGGGACGTTGTGGGGGTAGTCAGGCGTGGGTGGCTACGAGGGTAGGCGGGACGTCATCTGACCCCGACGGGTTGGCTGGTGCCCACTGCTGGTTCGCCTGGGGCGCGAAGCCCAGGCTCATGAGGGACCCGGAATCGGACCCTCCGTCGTCGCGTTGGGGTCCTACTTCCCCCCTGTATCGCTTGCGTGGGACACGTCGGAGTAGTGTGGTCGAGCACCGTCCCCGGATTCGTCCTCGTGGTGTCGGGTCGGGTGGCTGCCCGACCTTGACCGGCCAGGTTCCACTCGGCCCAAAGGGGCGAGTCCCATTCGTTCCCGCGAGCCAGTGGGTGTCTGTTCCCTTCGTCCTGCAGCGTGGACGCCTGGCTTTGAGCGTCGCGTATTCTCGTCTCGTGCTCGTCGGTGTCCGTTGTCGTCGTCGATGGCAGCCCCATAACTCCCGAACCAACGGCGATTCAGGGCGGCGACGTCGTGATTGGGCGCCGAGCGGACACCTGCGGTTGCGAAGCGGCCATCGGGCTCTACTTCCTCTTCGGCGTCGGTCCCCGGGACCTGGGTTTGTTGGTCGATCCACCCCTGGATGGCTGCCGCGCGCTGGCCCCACGGCATCCTGTCCTGTTGTCGAAGTGTCGCCTCTCCGACCCGCCTCAGCTGGGCTTGACGGGAGGCGGATGGCCCATTGGGGTCGACGATCCAGCCGCGAGTCCGGTGTGTCGTTGGTTCGTCGGCAGGTGCCGGGACTTCAGGCCGCTGGTCTCCGCTAGGGTGTCCCGTCGTATCACCATTTGCCCCTAGGGGCCGAGCTTGCCTTCCGTCTCTTAGACGCTTCATGTCTTCAGTCGATTCTAGGGAGAAAATGCCTGTCGGTTAGAACCTGCCTGTCTTAACTAGAAGTATTAATACCCTCCCCCTATCCTGCTTGAGTGGTGCGAGTAAGAAGATGTTTACATTGGGTGTAGTACTTATCTAATCCCATAAGGGGTTGTATACGTAGCTTACGGTTTCGTGGGTCGCGCCCCTTACGGGGCGAGGACGTTACGGTAGCGCGCTACCGCAAGTGGCCCTTGCGAAGTCGGCAGGTCATTCAGGTCTCTCCAACGTCGTTGGGTTCTCCTCGGGGTGGTCCACTCCATGGAACGCCTTTAAGTCGGCTAAACTCGCAGTTTTTCTTCGTTTGCCTTGATGAACCTGTAGTCGAGGTTCACGGTAACTGGGTTAGTCGAGTCTGATCTTCGAAAAGGGTTGCGTTGTCGACCGGCCGTGGCATCGGCTAACGGGGCGAGTTGATAATTCGTTGGGGGTGAGGTGCGAGTTGGTCTACCTTGACCCGCCCATGTCCTTCGGGCCGTGGTCTTCCAGGCGTAGCGGGTCGTGGTGTAGAGCGATGCTGGTTTCCCGTGGAGTCGTTCGCTCTGATTGAGCCGCACTGCTGTGCATTTCTGATTTGGCTCGCGTCGATCGTGTTATATTTTTAGCGCCGCCGGGTCCGTATCGGTCGGGGCTTAGATGCGTTGTCCTTGTATTGCTGCTGAGTCTGGCGTGGTCGAAACTTAGATACGTTGTCCTGATTTTACTGCTGGTTCTGGCGTGGTCGTGGCTTAGCTCCGTTGTCTTTGTAGGGATACTCTGGGTGGTTTTCGAGGCAGACGGACTGGCCCTGGGTGTGTCCAGCGGTGTCGCAGTCGTCTCCGTCGAATTCTCGTTGCTCTGGGTGTTCTTCGAGGCGGAAGGACTGGCCCTGGGTGTATCCAGCGGTGTCGCAGTCGTCTCCGTCGAATCTTCGTTGCTTTGGGTGTTCTTCGAGGCGGACGGACTGGCCCTGGGTGTGTCCAGCGGTGTCGCAGTCGTCTCCGTCGAATCTTCGTTGATGGTCCTGGCGCGGTCGTATCGAATCGTGGGTTGTGTTCGGGTGGCGTTGCTGGGTCTGGCGTGTTCGAGATCCTGGGGCGTTGTCATGGTTACGTTGCTGGGTCTGGCGTGGTTTAGATTCTGGTGCGTTGTCATGGTTACGTTGATGGGTCTGGCGTGGTTGGGATTCTGGTGCGTTGTCACTGGTACGTTGATGGGTCTGGCGTGGTCGAGATTCTGGTGCGTTGTCATGGTTACGTTGATGGGTCTGGCGTGGTTGGGATTCTGGTGCGTTGTCACTGGTACATTGCTGGGTCTGGCGTGGTCGGGATTCTGGTGCGTTGTAACTGGTACGTTGATGGGTCTGGCGTGTTCGAGACTCCGGTGCGTTGTCACTGGTACATTGCTGGGTCTGGCGTGGTTGGGATTCTGGTGCGTCGGCTTCGTCCGGGGGGTCGCTGTTGGATTGGTCGAGCGGGTAGGGGCAGTGGATGCAGTCACGTGACTTTCGTCACTAAAAGTAACCATGCGGGGCCGATTCGAGGGTGATGTGGGGATCGGGTTGGTTTCCCGGATCGCCCGCTGGGTCAACTGCAAGTACGCTCGTCCGCATTGTATTATGGCCTGGACGCCGCAAAGAAATCGAGCCCCAGTATTATGTCGTCCACTACCATGGGTAGGACTAATAGAATCACCCGCGTTTCCTGTTGATCCAGCCGCACCTTGAGCGTGAAACTGCTTGCGTCAGCTCCTTTGCTGTACCATCCGCCAGGCGGACGGTAGTCCTTATATTCCGTGCGTTCCCTCCGGTACTTACTTCATGAGCGATGCGTTGACTGACGAACGACCGCGTTGCTCCCGTGTCGAGGGTAGCTGTGAGCGGTACTCCTTCGTAGGTTACTAGCGCGGCGATCCTGCCTCCTTCCAAACTTAAGGGATGAGTTACTCCTGGGGGCCCTGGAGGTATGTCTCCGATCGGTTCCCTGACGAGCGGAGACTCGGCCCGTTTCCCGACTCGGATAGTCTACAGCAGTCGATCGTCCGGATGCCGCGGCTGCCACACTCCCAACAGAATAGCACTCGCCGATTCCTGCATGAACTGCTGAAATGACCTTCCTCCCCGCAATTCCGGCAGGCCCGGCGTGTGTTCACCGGCCGGTCTCTATCCTGGGTCACTACGCGGCTTGCCGTCTCGGCGCTGTGGGGTGGATAAACCGGGTCCTTGGTATGATGGCGTTCTGGCTTTCGTATTTGGGCGGTCGTTAGCTGGGTGGATTTGTTCGCGGTCCCGCGTTGTCTCGTACGCTACTATCAATTGGGTCAGTTCTCGCAACGTCTCGAACTCATGTTTACGGGTGAACAGTTGGTATTCCGGCCGAAGGTTCTCGTAGATCCTGTCCAGCTCCCTGTCTGGAGTATACTGAGCTCGTTGCATCATGAGTCGGAGGTCGATCAAGTAGTCCTGAAAGGCTTCTCGGGGTCGTTGGTGACGGGAGCGGATCGTATCTTCCAAGCGCTGAAAGTATCGCGGGGGTAGGAAGAACTCCAAGAACTCCTTCCGGAACTCGGTCCATGGCTTGCCTTGCATCTGGAACTTCCTAAACCATCCTTCTGCCTTGCCAGTTAGTAGCCCGGAGATGGCTCGCGGCAGTTGTGCTGGGCTTCCGCCATATGAGTCGACCCTTTCTTCCAACCGTTCGATGAAAGCCAGCGCATCCGAGTGTCCGTCGAACTTCAGACCCCAATTGCGCAGCTTATCGGCCAGGGCGGCGAAGGAAATTTCTTCCCTTCCGGGTCGCGAAGTTCCGGCTTCCTCGGGGAAGCGGTGCTGGTGGTGATTGTCACCATGTCGCCGGTCAGTCGTGGTTTCAAGCCGGCCAGAGTCGCCGTGAGCTGCGCGCGGGAACTCGGGAATTATGATAGATAGAGGCTGCTCCGCACAGATCCCTTCCTTCCGCTCTCGCTGACTCGGTCCCGGCGACGGGGATGTGTTTCTCGGGCTTCTCGGGCTGGGCGCGCTGTCGAAGACCATTCCGAGCTCTTTGATCCGTTTTTCGATGGCAGTCGGATGCTCACCGCGCGAAATAAAGACCGAGATCCGGCTGCGCAGTTCGTCCACTGCCCCGGTTTCACCGAGGCCGAATTCGGCGGCGATGGCCTGCAATTCGTCCTTGCGCCGATACGAAATCCACTGTACCCCCATGTCGAAGCACGGTGGTCGAACTGGCACTTCGAGGTCTTTCGCGTTTCCGGCGGTAGTATCACGTATTGACCTCCGGTAGAATCTTTTCTTAGGTAACGCACTGAATACCGGAGTCCTTGGGGCTAGTCACGGAAGCGCGGCGTATGCACGGTTAACACGGTTGTCCAGTGGAGGCGTCCTTGGCGTCCTAGCTGCTTGGGGTCCTGGTCGATAGTCCTTGCTATCGTTGTCCTTGGAATTGTCCTGACTGTTGATCCTGGCTAGGCCGGTCGATAGTCCTTGCTGTCGTCGTCCTGGGGATTGTCCTTGTGGTCCTGGTCGTGCTGGGTTCGTTGATTTGAGCGTTGGATCTCGCCCCGTGTTGATGGCTGAACGCTGACTGATCACTTCGAAGGCCGGGCGTTTACTTTCGGCTATAGTTTTGTAGGCTGCAGCAGTCCCGCGGACGGGAGCGATCGTAGCGTGGGACAGGGCCGTTGGTTTCACCGAGAGCACTCCGGTTATCGCCAGTAGCGCCTTCATGACCCCACCGAACTCAGAGTCAATACGGAGGTCTTTACTATGCGACAATACCGACAGGTGTCGCCGAGAGTACCTAGGCTATTGCCGGACATTACTTAAGGGACCCCGCAGGCCTGAGAGTTACTACGAAGCGGAAAGGGGGACTATGCTATGCGGAAATACCGACAAGTATCGCCGAGAGTACCTAGGCTATCGCCGGACGGTACTTACGGGACCCTGTCGGCCTAAGAATTACTACGCCGCGGAAGGGGAACTTTGCTATGCGGAAATACCGACAAGTATCGCCGAGAGTGCCTAGGCTATCGCCGGACGGCACTTACGGGACCCTGTCGGCCTAAGAATTACTACGACGCGGAAAGGGGAACTTTGCTATGCGGAAATACCGACAAGTATCGCCGAGAGTGCCTAGGCTATCGCCGGACGGCACTTACGGGACCCTGTCGGCCTAAGAATTACTACGACGCGGAAAGGGGAACTTTGCTATGCGGAAATACCGACAAGTATCGCTGAGAGTGCCTAGGCTATCGCCGGACGGCACTTACGGGACCCTGTCGGCCTAAGAATTACTACGACGCGGAAAGGGGAACTTTGCTATGCGGAAATACCGACAAGTATCGCTGAGAGTACCTAGGCTATCGCCGGACGGTACTTACGGGACCCTGTCGGCCTAAGAATTACTACGACGCGGAAAGGGGGACTTTTCTATGCGGAAATACCGACAAGTATCGCCGAGAGTGCCTAGGCTATCGCCGGATAGCACTTACGGGACACTGTCGAACTAAGAATTACCACGGGGGGTCAGGGATATCGACAAGCATCGCCGAGAGTGCCTAGGCAATCGCCGGATAGCACTTACGGGACACCGCCGAACTAAGAATTACTACGAGTACGAGAATACCGACGCGTATCGCCGAGAGCGCTTAGGCAATCGCCGGATAGCACTCACGGGACACTATCGGGCTAAACATTACTGCGAAAATCTTTATCATACAGGGCAGGTATCGCCGAGAGGGCTTAGGCAATCGCCGGACAGCCCCTTCGGGACCCAGGGAACTACGGGGATCAGGCGAGACACCAACAGGAGTCACCGGGGGGCGCTTAGCGGTCGGATAGCGGCCTCGGGACCCTGCGGGGTCACAAACTACTGGAGGGAATCATGCGGAGGGAACAACGACAGGTATCACCGAGAACGCCTAGGCAATCGCCGGACAGCGGCCTCGGGATCCTGTCGGGATACGAACTACTGGATGGAATCACACAGACTCGGGCAAGAGGCGGGAGGAAAGGCAGAGAAGATGAAGCCCCGGGCCTCCAGGTTCCCTAGTGTATAGATTGTTGGAGGTCGTGCTATGTTTCTTATATATTCGTTACATTTCACTTTATTCTTTCTTGGTTCCCTACCTATCGCACCGCTCAGCAGCCCGTATTCACGTCTAGAGACTAGCTTACCCCTGAACTCCCACGCTTGTACTCGTCGAAAGCCTCCTCTTCCCCGTGGGTGCAGCGTAGATGCAGGATCTCCTCTCCGTAAGTGTAGTATCGATGCAGGGTCTTCTCCCCGTAAGCGCAGCGTCGATTCCGGATCTTCCCCGTGTCACTGATAGCGTTGGCGTGGATCCGGGCCGCCACGTGTTTTTACTTTTTCCAAGCCACTCGAATTTTTCCGCGAACACGTCCGACTCCTACGACTGCCCCCAATCGACTTTTTCTTCCACGTTTTCCCAGCTCAGAGCCGGCGTTCTGCTGGCTCTCCGATCCAGCGTCAGCGTGGGCGGCTAGCGTCGTCATCTTCCGCGGCGGCAGAGGGCTGGCGCCGTCGTTCGGCGTCTACGCTGCGCCGGTGACTTTCGTCTCTCTGTCTCGCTGCTGGCGCGTCGTTACTTCGCTTTAGTTTTCTGCGTCTCTCTTCTGCCGTTGCTGCTGTGGGCTTACCGTTCCAGCGCTTCGTTGCTGCGTCGACGCTGGCGGCTTATCTTTTCGGCGCTTCTCGTCTTCGGCCGTCGCTGAATTGATGCTGTTGGCTACCGTTTCGGCTCTTGGTGTATTTCTCTCTCTCTCTTTGGCTTCCGCTGCGTTGTTGTTGTCGGGTTTTGTTTCTTGGTGTATTCCTCCCCGTTTTGGCGTCTGTGCCGTTAGGTTTCGGTTCTTGGTGTATTCCTTGCCGTTGCTGTGTCGGTGCCGTTGGATTTCGATTCTTGGTGTATCCCTCTCCCTCTTTGGCTGCTGCTGCGTCGTTGTCGTTGGGTTTCTGCTTTCTCGGTGTATTCACGCCGTTGCTGCGTTGATGCCGTTGATTTTCGGTCCTCGGTGTATTCCTCTCTCGTTTTGGCTGCTGCTGCGTCGTTGTTGTTGGGTTTTGGTTCTGAAAAGCCAGTGGCGTCCGCCGTGATCGCGACTGTCCCGGGGCAACTGTCGAGCTGGCGCGTTGGTCCGCCATTCGGGGGGAGCCTCTGCCCATTCCGGGTCGTCCTGCACCGTGGCTACCGTAGGGTGGAGTCGGAGGATCTGCAGCAGGTCGGCCATCTCGCCATACTCCAGCGGGAGGCTCTCTTCGGAGTCGAAGTCAACGACTCCCTCACCGGGACGTTGTGAGGGTAGTCCGGCGTGGGCGGGACGTCATCTGACCCCGGCGGGTTGGCTGGTGCCCACTGCTGGTTCGCCTGGGGCGCGAAGCCCAGGCTCATGAGGGACCCGGAATCGGACCCTCCGTCGTCGCGTTGGGGTCCTACTTCCCCCCTGTATCGCTTGCGTGGGACACGTCGGAGTAGTGTGGTCGAGCACCGTCCCCGGATTTGTCCTCGTGGTGTACTGCTGGAGGGGTGGCTGCCCGACCTTGACCGGCCAGGTTCCACTCGGCCCAAAGGGGCGAGTCCCATTCGTTCCCGCGAGCCAGTGGGTGTCTGTTCCCTTCGTCCTGCAGCGTGGACGCCTGGCTTTGAGCGTCGCGTATTCTCGTCTCGTGCTCGTCGGTGTCCGTTGTCGCGTTGTCGTCGTCGATGGCAGCCCCATAACTCCCGAACCAACGGCGATTCAGGGCGGCGACGTCGTGATTGGGCGCCGAGCGGACACCTGCGGTTGCGAAGCGGCCATCGGGCTCTACTTCCTCTTCGGCGCCGGTCCCCGGGCCCTGGGTTTGTTGGTCGATCCACCCCTAGATGGCTGCCGCGCGCTGGCCCCATGGCATCCTGTCCTGTTGTCGAAGTGTCGCCTCTCCGACCCGCCTCAGTTGGGCTTGACGGGAGGCGGATGGCCCATTAGGGTCGACGATCCAGCCGCGAGTCCGGTGTGTCGTTGGTTCGTCGGCAGGTGCCGGGACTTCAGGCCGCTGGTCTCCGCTAGGGTGTCCCGTCGTATCACCATTTGCCCCTAGGGGCCGAGCTTGCCTTCCGTCTCTTAGACGCTTCATGTCTTCAGTCGATTCTAGGGAGAAAATGCCTGTCGGTTAGAACCTGCCTGTCTTAACTAGAAGTATTAATACCCTCCCCCTATCCTGCTTGAGTGGTGCGGGTAAGAAGATGTTTACATTGGGTGTAGTACTTATCTAATCCCATAAGGGGATGTATACGTAGCTTACGGTTTCGTGGGTCGCGCCCCTTACGGGCGAGGACGTTACGGTAGCGCGCTACCGCAAGTGGCCCTTGCGAAGTCGGCAGGTCATTCAGGTCTCTCCAACGTCGTTGGGTTCTCCTCGGGGTGGTCCACTCCGTGGAACGCCTTTAAGTCGGCTAAACTCGCAGTTTTCCTTCGTTTGCCTTGATGAACCTGTAGTCGAGGTTCACGGTAACTGGGTTAGTCGAGTCTGATCTTCGAAAAGGGTTGCGTTGTCGATCGGCCGCGGCATCGGCTAACGGGGCGAGTTGATAATTCGTTGGGGGGTGAGGTGCGAGTTGGGCTACCTTGACCCGCCCATGTCCTTCGGGGCCGTGGTCTTCCAGGCGTAGCGGGTCGTGGTGTAGAGCGATGCTGGTTTCCCGTGGGGTCGTTCGCTCTGATTGAGCCGCACTGCTGTGCATTTCTGATTTGGCTCGCTTCGATCGTGTTATATTTTTAGCGCCGCCGGGTCCGTCTCGGTCGGGGCTTAGATGCGTTGTCCTTGTATTGCTGCTGGGTCTGGCGTGGTCGAGGCTTCGATGCGTTGTCCTTGTATTGCTGCTGAGTCTGGCGTGGTCGAAACTTAGATACGTTGTCCTGATGTTACTGCTGGTTCTGGCGTGGTAGTGGCTTAGCTCCGTTGTCTTGGTAGGGATACTCTGGGTGGTTTTCGAGGCAGACGGACTGGCCCTGGGTGTGTCCAGCGGTGTCGCAGTCGTCTCCGTCGAATCCTCGTTGCTCTGGGTGTTCTTCGAGGCGGAAGGACTGGCCCTGGGTGTGTCCAGCGGTGTCGCAGTCGTCTCCGTCTCCTGGCGCGGTCGTATCGAATCGTGGGTTGGGTTCGGGTGGCGTTGCTGGGTCTGGCGTGTTCGAGATCCTGGGCGTTGTCATGGTTACGATGCTGGGTCTGGCGTGGTTGAGATTCTGGTGCGTTGTCACTGGTACGTTGATGGGTCTGGCGTGTTCGAGACTCCGGTGCGTTGTCACTGGTACATTGCTGGGTCTGGCGTGGTTGGGATTCTGCTGCGTCGGCTTCGTCCGGGGGTCGCTGTTGGATTGGTCGAGCGGGTAGGGGCAGTGAATGCAGTCGCGTGACTTTCGTCACTAAAAGTAACCATGCGGGGCCGATTCGAGGGTGATGTGGGGATCGGGTTGGTTTCCCGGATCGCCCGCTGGGTCAACTGCAAGTACGCTCGTCCGCATTGTATTATGGCCTGGACGCCGCAAAGGAAATCGAGCCCCAGTATTATGACGTCCACTACCATGGGTAGGACTAATAGAATCACCCGCGTTTCCTGTTGATCCAGCCGCACCTTGACCGAAACTGCTTGCGTCACCTCCTTTGCTGTACCATCCGCCAGGCGGACGGTAGTCCTTATATTCCGTGCGTTCCCTCCGGTGCTTACTTCATGAGCGGTGCGTTGACTGACAAACGACCGCGTTGCTCCCGTGTCGAGGGTAGCTGTGAGCGGTACTCCTTCGTAGGTTACTAGCGCGGCGATCCTGCCTCCTTCCAAACTTAAGGGATGAGTTACTCCTGGGGGCCCTGGAGGTATGTCTCCGATCGGTTCCCTGACGAGCGGAGACTCGGCCCGTTTCCCGACTCGGATAGCCTACAGCAGTCGATCGTCCGGATGCCGCGGCTGCCACACTCCCAACAGAATAGCACTCGCCGATTCCTGCATGAACTGCTGAAATGACCTTCCTCCCCGCAATTCCGGCAGGCCCGGCGTGTGTTCACCGGCCGGTGTCCATCCTGGGTCACTACACGGCTTGCCGTCTCGGCGCTCCGGGAGGGCCCGGTGTCGTCTGGAGGAGCATGCTGTGGGGTGGATAAACCGGGTCCTTGGTATGATGGCGTTCTGGCCTTCGTATTTGGGCGGTCGTTAGCTGGGTGGGTTTGTTCGCGGTCCCGCGTTGTCTCGTACGCTCCTATCAATTGGGTCAGTTCTCGCAACGTCTCGAACTCATGTCTACGGGTGAACAGTTGGTATTCCGGCCGAAGGTTCTCGTAGATCCTGTCCAGCTCCCTGTCTGGAGTATACTGAGCTCGTTGCATCATGAGTCGGAGGTCGATCAAGTAGTCCTGAAAGGCTTATCGGGGTCGTTGGTGACGGAAATTTTTTCCCTTCCGGGTCGCGAAGTTCCGGCTTCCTTGGGGAAGCGGTGCTGGTGGTGATTGTCACCATGTCGCCGGTCAGTCGTGGTTTCAAGCCGGCCAGAGTCGCCGTGAGCTGCGCGCGGGAACTCGGGAATTATGATAGATAGAGGCTGCTCCGCACAGATCCCTTCCTTCCACTCTCGCTGACTCGGTCCCGGCGACGGGGACGTGTTCCTCGGGCTTCTCGGGCTGGGCGCGCTGTCGAAGAGCTCTTTGATCCGTTTTTCGATGGCAGTCGGATGCTCACCGCGCGAAATAAAGGCCGAGATCCGGCTGCGCAGTTCGTCCACTGCCCCGGTTTCACCGAGGCCGAATTCGGCGGCGATGGCCTGCAATTCGTCCTTGCGCCGATACGAAATCCACTGTACCCCCATGTCGAAGCACGGTGGTCGAACTGGCACTTCGAGGTCTTTCGCGTTTCCGGCGGTAGTATCACGTATTGACCTCCGGTAGAATCTTTTCTTAGGTAACGCACTGAATACCGGAGTCCTTGGGGCTAGTCACGGAAGCGCGGCGTATGCACGGTTAACACGGTTGTCCAGTGGAGGCGTCCTTGGCGTCCTAGCTGCTTGGGGTCCTGGTCGATAGTCCTTGCTATAGTTGTCCTTGGAATTGTCCTGACTGTTGATCCTGGCTAGGCCGGTCGATAGTCCTTGCTGTCGTCGTCCTGGGGATTGTCCTTGTGGTCCTGGTCGTGCTGGGTTCGTTGATTTGAGCGTTGGATCTCGCCCCGTGTTGATGGCTGAACGCTGACTGATCACTTCGAAGGCCGGGCGTTTACTTTCGGCTATAGTTTTGTAGGCTGGGCTTTGAATGATCGCGCTGAAGACCGGGCGTTCACTATTCTCGCTTCGTCTGAGTACGAAATATATAGCCGGGCTGGTTGGTCTTCGGGAGGATTCCGACGCTCGCTCGGCCTCTAACGCTCACGACTCGCTGCTCGCCGCGTACGTGTCGCTTTCTCTCTAGCGATTTCTGCCCAGCTTCGGCTCGGTTCTCTTTCTCTGCCGCCTCGCCGCGGCGCTCTCCTCCTCATGTGGGCGCAGCGGCCACGTGCTGAAGCTATTGCTAGGGAGGTTAGGGAAGCCAGCCTCGGCTGTACGTGAATAATGGGCGACCTCACGTGCGGTTTTTTTTTTCAGAGATATACAGCTATTCTTGTCCTAATGATTCCGACTGGCCGTGCTTGCGCGTGGTACAGTCCCGATTCCCCCTGCTACTCTTTCTTCTGATCGACTGTTCCACTTAGCGCCCCAAAACATAACGGAATCCCGGAGTCCCTGCTCGGGCGCCATCTGTAAGGAAGCGATCCTGGGCTGGGGTACATATCTCAGTCTACTCCAGGGTCGAAATTACAGTAATATTTATAATTTGCCGGGACTCCGTATTTCCGACCGATGATGGGGACGGGGCAGCAGTCCCGCGGAAGGGAGCGATCGTAGCGTGGGACAGGGCCGTTGGTTTCACCGAGAGTAATCCGGTTATCGCCGAATAGCGCCTTCAGGACCCCACCGAACTCAGAATCAATACGGAGGTCTTTACTATGCGACAATACCGACAGGTGTCGCCGAGAGTACCTAGGCTATCGCCGGACAGTACTTAAGGGACCCCGCCGGCCTGAGAGTTACTACGAAGCGGAAAGGGGGACTATGCTATGCGGAAATACCGACAAGTATCGCCGAGAGTACCTAGGCTATCGCCGGACGGTACTTACGGGACCCTGTCGGCCTAAGAACTACTACGCCGCGGAACTACTTGCCCCCCCCCCCCCCCCCCCCCCCCCCCCCCCCCCCCCCCCCCCCCCCCCCCCTAAAGAAGATAATAAGCTACGTGGGGCTTAGAGACCCCTCGGCCCGTATAATATATAAAATTAATGTCATGTAGCCTTCGTGGCCTTCCCCCTCCCCACCCCTTAACCTAAAACTAAAAAGTCAATAAAGACAAGTCAAAAATCTTAATTCTAATAACGTAATCTCGGGTCCCTCCAATGGGAAAATGACGGCGAACTGATGGGCGGAAAAAATGTGGGTGGAGCGTACGCTCCCTCACACCCCCTCCATACTTCGGGGGTGCCGAAGAGTGACGGCCCGGCTGCGGGTAATCTTTATGCGGAAGCAAGTGCCGTCATGGACCTCCAGTCGCCGGACTCCCAGTCGGTAGGCGCGATCGCGTAAGAATACGGTGATGTTGGATATGAGGTCCCGGGGCAACTGTCGAGCTGGCGCGTTGGTCCGCCATTCGGGGGAGCCTCTGCGCATTCCGGGTCGTCCTGCACCGTGGCTACCGTAGGGTGGAGTCGGAGGATCTGCAGCAGGTCGGCCATCTCGCCATACTCCAGCGGGAGGCTCTCTTCGGAGTCGAAGTCAACGACTCCCTCATCGGGACGTTGTGGGGGTAGTCCGGCTTGGGCGGCTACGAGGGGAGGCGGGACGTCATCTGACCCCGACGGGTTGGCTGGTGCCCACTGCTGGTTCGCCTAGGGCGCGAAGCACAGGCTCATGAGGGACCCGGAATCGGACCCTCCGTCGTCGCGTTGGGGTCCTACTTCCCCCCTGTATCGCTTGCGTGGGACAAGTCGGAGTAGTGTGGTCGAGCACCGTCCCCGGATTCGTCCTCGTGGTGTACTGCTGGAGGGGTGGCTGCCCGACCTTGACTGGCCAGGTTCCACTCGGCCCAAAGGGGCGAGTCCCATTCGTTCCCGCGAGCCAGTGGGTGTCTGTTCCCTTCGTCCTGCAGCGTGGACGCCTGGCTTTGAGCGTCGCGTATTCTCGTCTCGTGCTCGTTTGGTCCGTTGTCGCGTTGTCGTCGTCGATGGCAGCCCCATAACTCCCGAACCAACGGCGATTCAGGGCGGCGACGTCGTGATTGGGCGCCGAGCGGACACCTGCGGTTGCGAAGCGGCCATCGGGCTCTACTTCCTCTTCGGCGTCGGTCCCCGGGCCCTGGGTTTGTTGGTCGATCCACCCCTGTATGGCTGCCGCGCGCTGGCCCCATGGCATCCTGTCCTGTTGTCGAAGTGTCGCCTCTCCGACCCGCCTCAGCTGGGCTTGACGGGAGGCGGATGGCCCGATCCAGCCAGTCGACGATCCAGCCGCGAGTCCGGTGTGTCGTTGGTTCGTCGGCAGGTGCCGGGACTTCAGGCCGCTGGTCTCCGCTAGGGTGTCCCGTCGTATCACCATTTGCCCCTAGGGGCCGAGCTTGCCTTCCGTCTCTTAGACGCTTCATGTCTTCAGTCGATTCTAGGGAGAAAATGCCTGTCGGTTAGAATCTGTCTTAACTAGAAGTATTAATACCCTCCCCCTATCCTGCTTGAGTGGTGCGAGTAAGAAGATGTTTACATTGGGTGTAGTACTTATCTAATCCCATAAGGGGATGTATACGTAGCTTACGGTTTCGTGGGACGTTACGGACGTTACGGTAGCGCGCTACCGCAAGTGGCCCTTGCGAAGTCGGCAGGTCATTCAGGTCTCTCCAACGTCGTTGGGTTCTCCTCGGGGTGGTCCACTCCGTGGAACGCCTTTAAGTCGGCTAAACTCGCGGTTTTCCTTTGTTTGCCTTGATGAACCTGTAGTCGAGGTTCACGGTAACTGGGTTAGTCGAGTCTGATCTTCGAAAAGGGTTGCGTTGTCGACCGGCCGCGGCATCGGCTAACGGGGCGAGTTGATAATTCGTTGGGGGGTGAGGTGCGAGTTGGTCTACCTTGACCCGCCCATGTCCTTCGGGGCCGTGGTCTTCCAGGCGTAGCGGGTCGTGGTGTAGAGCGATGCTGGTTTCCCGTGGGGTCGTTCGCTCTGATTGAGCCGCACTGCTGCGCATTTCTGATTTGGCTCGCTTCGATCGTGTTATATTTTTAGCGCCGCCGGGTCCGTCTCGGTCGGGGCTTAGATGCGTTGTCCTTGTATTGCTGCTGGGTCTGGCGTGGTCGAGGCTTCGATGCGTTGTCCTTGTATTGCTGCTGAGTCTGGCGTGGTCGAAACTTAGATACGTTGTCCTGATGTTACTGCTGGTTCTGGCGTGGTCGTGGCTTAGCTCCGTTGTCTTGGTAGGGATACTCTGGGTGGTTTTCGAGGCAGACGGACTGGCCTGGGGGTGTCCAGCGGTGTCGCAGTCGTCTCCGTCGAATCCTCGTTGCTCTGGGTGTTCTTCGAGGCGGAAGGACTGGCCCTGGGTGTGTCCAGCGGTGTCGCAGTCGTCTCCGTCGAATCTTCGTTGCTTTGGGTGTTCTTCGAGGCGGAAGGACTGGCCCTGGGTGTGTCCAGCGGTGTCGCAGTCGTCTCCGTCGAATCTTCGTTGCTTTGGGTGTTCTTCGAGGCGGACGGACTGGCCCTGGGTGTGTCCAGCGGTGTCGCAGTCGTCTCCGTCGAATCTTCGTTGATGGTCCTGGCGCGGTCGTATCGAATCGTGTGTTGGGTTCGGGTGGCGTTGCTGGGTCTGGCGTGTTCGAGATCCTGGGGCGTTGTCATGGTTACGTTGCTGGGTCTGGCGTGGTTGAGATTCTGGTGCGTTGTCATGGTTACGTTGATGGGTCTGGCGTGGTTGGGATTCGGCGCTTCTCGTCTTCGGCCGTCGCTGAATTGATGCTGTTGGCTACCGTTTCGGGTGCGTCGGCTTCGTCCGGGGGTCGCTGTTGGATTGGTCGAGCGGGTAGGGCCAGTGGATGCAGGCGCGTGACTTTCGTCACTAAAAGTAACCATGCGGGGCCGATTCGAGGGTGATGTGGGGATCGGGTTGGTTTCCCGGATCGCCCGCTGGGTCAACTGCAAGTACGCTCGTCCGCATTGTATTATGGCCTGGACGCCGCAAAGGAAATCGAGCCCCAGTATGATGTCGTCCACTACCATGGGTAGGACTAATAGAATCACCCGCGTTTCCTGTTGATCCAGCCGCACCTTGACCGAAACTGCTTGCGTCACCTCCTTTGCTGTACCATCCGCCAGGCGGACGGTAGTCCTTATATTCCGTGCGTTCCCTCCGGTGCTTACTTCATGAGCGGTGCGTTGACTGACAAACGACCGCGTTGCTCCCGTGTCGAGGGTAGCTGTGAGCGGTACTCCTTCGTAGGTTACTAGCGCGGCGATCCTGCCTCCTTCCAAACTTAAGGGATGAGTTACTCCTGGGGGCCCTGGAGGTATGTCTCCGATCGGTTCCCTGACGAGCGGAGACTCGGCCCGTTTCCCGACTCGGATAGCCTACAGCAGTCGATCGTCCGGATGCCGCGGCTGCCACACTCCCAACAGAATAGCACTCGCCGATTCCTGCATGAACTGCTGAAATGACCTTCCTCCCCGCAATTCCGGCAGGCCCGGCGTGTGTTCACCGGCCGGTGTCCATCCTGGGTCACTACACGGCTTGCCGTCTCGGCGCTCCGGGAGGGCCCGGTGTCGTCTGGAGGAGCATGCTGTGGGGTGGATAAACCGGGTCCTTGGTATGATGGCGTTCTGGCCTTCGTATTTGGGCGGTCGTTAGCTGGGTGGGTTTGTTCGCGGTCCCGCGTTGTCTCGTACGCTACTATCAATTGGGTCAGTTCTCGCAACGTCTCGAACTCATGTCTACGGGTGAACAGTTGGTATTCCGGCCGAAGGTTCTCGTAGATCCTGTCCAGCTCCCTGTCTGGAGTATACTGAGCTCGTTGCATCATGAGTCGGAGGTCGATCAAGTAGTCCTGAAAGGCTTATCGGGGTCGTTGGTGACGGAAATTTTTTCCCTTCCGGGTCGCGAAGTTCCGGCTTCCTTGGGGAAGCGGTGCTGGTGGTGATTGTCACCATGTCGCCGGTCAGTCGTGGTTTCAAGCCGGCCAGAGTCGCCGTGAGCTGCGCGCGGGAACTCGGGAATTATGATAGATAGAGGCTGCTCCGCACAGATCCCTTCCTTCCACTCTCGCTGACTCGGTCCCGGCGACGGGGACGTGTTCCTCGGGCTTCTCGGGCTGGGCGCGCTGTCGAAGACCATTCCGAGCTCTTTGATCCGTTTTTCGATGGCAGTCGGATGCTCACCGCGCGAAATAAAGGCCGAGATCCGGCTGCGCAGTTCGTCCACTGCCCCGGTTTCACCGAGGCCGAATTCGGCGGCGATGGCCTGCAATTCGTCCTTGCGCCGATACGAAATCCACTGTACCCCCATGTCGAAGCACGGTGGTCGAACTGGCACTTCGAGGTCTTTCGCGTTTCCGGCGGTAGTATCACGTATTGACCTCCGGTAGAATCTTTTCTTAGGTAACGCACTGAATACCGGAGTCCTTGGGGCTAGTCACGGAAGCGCGGCGTATGCACGGTTAACACGGTTGTCCAGTGGAGGCGTCCTTGGCGTCCTAGCTGCTTGGGGTCCTGGTCGATAGTCCTTGCTATCGTTGTCCTTGGAATTGTCCTGACTGTTGATCCTGGCTAGGCCGGTCGATAGTCCTTGCTGTCGTCGTCCTGGGGATTGTCCTTGTGGTCCTGGTCGTGCTGGGTTCGTTGATTTGAGCGTTGGATCTCGCCCCGTGTTGATGGCTGAACGCTGACTGGTTAGATCGAAGGCCGGGCGTTTACTTTCGGCTATAGTTTTGTAGGCTGGGCTTTGAATGATCGCGCTGAAGACCGGGCGTTCACTATTCTCGCTTCGTCTGAGTACGAAATATATAGCCGGGCTGGTTAGTCTTCGGGAGGATTCCGACGCTCGCTCGGCCTCTAACGCTCACGACTCGCTGCTCGCCGCGTACGTGTCGCTTTCTCTCTAGCGATTTCTGCCCAGCTTCGGCTCGGTTCTCTTTGTCTGCCGCCTCGCCGCGGCGCTCTCCTCCTCATGTGGGCGCAGCGGCCACGTGCTGAAGCTATTGCTAGGGAGGTTAGGGAAGCCAGCCTCGGCTGTACGTGAATAATGGGCGACCTCACGTGCGGTTTTTTTTTTCAGAGATATACAGCTATTCTTGTCCTAATGATTCCGACTGGCCGTGCTTGCGCGTGGTACAGTCCCGATTCCCCCTGCTACTCTTTCTTCTGATCGACTGTTCCACTTAGCGCCCCAAAACATAACGGAATCCCGGAGTCCCTGCTCGGGCGCCATCTGTAAGGAAGCGATCCTGGGCTGGGGTACATATCTCAGTCTACTCCAGGGTCGAAATTACAGTAATATTTATAATTTGCCGGGACTCCGTATTTCCGACCGATGATGGGGGACGGGGCAGCAGTCCCGCGGAAGGGAGCGATCGTAGCGTGGGACAGGGCCGTTGGTTTCACCGAGAGTAATCCGGTTATCGCCGAATAGCGCCTTCAGGACCCCACCGAACTCAGAATCAATACGGAGGTCTTTACTATGCGACAATACCGACAGGTGTCGCCGAGAGGACCTAGGCTATCGCCGGACAGTACTTAAGGGCCCCCGCCGGCCTGAGAGTTACTACGAAGCGGAAAGGGGGACTATGCTATGCGGAAATACCGACAAGTATCGCCGAGAGTACCTAGGCTATCGCCGGACGGTACTTACGGGACCCTGTCGGCCTAAGAACTACTACGCCGCGGAACTACTTGCCCTCCCCACCTCCCCCCCCCCTAAAGAAGATAATAAGCTACGTGGGGCTTAGAGACCCCTCGGCCCGTATAATATATAAAATTAATGTCATGTAGCCATCGTGGCCTTCCCCCTCCCCACCCCTTAACCTAAAACTAAAAAGTCAATAAAGACAAGTCAAAAATCTTAATTCTAATAACGTAATCTCGGGTCCCTCCAATGGGAAAATGACGGCGAACTGATGGGCGGAAAAAATGTGGGTGGAGCGTACGCTCCCTCACACCCCCTCCATACTTCGGGGGTGCCGAAGAGTGACGGCCCGGCTGCGGGTAATCTTTATGCGGAAGCAAGTGCCGTCATGGACCTCCAGTCGCCGGACTCCCAGTCGGTAGGCGCGATCGCGTAAGAATACGGTGATGTTGGATATGAGGTCCCGGGGCAACTGTCGAGCTGGCGCGTTGGTCCGCCATTCGGGGGAGCCTCTGCGCATTCCGGGTCGTCCTGCACCGTGGCTACCGTAGGGTGGAGTCGGAGGATCTGCGGCGGGTCGGCCATCTCGCCATACCCCAGCGGGAGGCTCTCTTCGGAGTCGAAGTCAACGACTCCCTCATCGGGACGTTGTGGGGGTAGTCCGGCTTGGGCGGCTACGAGGGGAGGCGGGACGTCATCTGCCCCCGACGGGTTGGCTGGTGCCCACTGCTGGTTCGCCTAGGGCGCGAAGCACAGGCTCATGAGGGACCCGGAATCGGACCCTCCGTCGTCGCGTTGGGGTCCTACTTCCCCCTGTATCGCTTGCGTGGGACAAGTCGGAGTAGTGTGGTCGAGCACCGTCCCCGGATTCGTCCTCGTGGTGTACTGCTGGAGGGGTGGCTGCCCGACCTTGACTGGCCAGGTTCCACTCGGCCCAAAGGGGCGAGTCCCATTCGTTCCCGCGAGCCAGTGGGTGTCTGTTCCCTTCGTCCTGCAGCGTGGACGCCTGGCTTTGAGCGTCGCGTATTCTCGTCTCGTGCTCGTTTGGTCCGTTGTCGCGTTGTCGTCGTCGATGGCAGCCCCATAACTCCCGAACCAACGGCGATTCAGGGCGGCGACGTCGTGATTGGGCGCCGAGCGGACACCTGCGGTTGCGAAGCGGCCATCGGGCTCTACTTCCTCTTCGGCGTCGGTCCCCGGGCCCTGGGTTTGTTGGTCGATCCACCCCTGTATGGCTGCCGCGCGCTGGCCCCATGGCATCCTGTCCTGTTGTCGAAGTGTCGCCTCTCCGACCCGCCTCAGCTGGGCTTGACGGGAGGCGGATGGCCCGATCCAGCCAGTCGACGATCCAGCCGCGAGTCCGGTGTGTCGTTGGTTCGTCGGCAGGTGCCGGGACTTCAGGCAGCTGGTCTCCGCTAGGGTGTCCCGTCGTATCACCATTTGCCCCTAGGGGCCGAGCTTGCCTTCCGTCTCTTAGACGCTTCATGTCTTCAGTCGATTCTAGGGAGAAAATGCCTGTCGGTTAGAATCTGCCTGTCTTAACTAGAAGTATTAATACCCTCCCCTATCCTGCTTGAGTGGTGCGAGTAAGAAGATGTTTACATTGGGTGTAGTACTTATCTAATCCCATAAGGGGATGTATACGTAGCTTACGGTTTCGTGGGACGTTACGGACGTTACGGTAGCGCGCTACCGCAAGTGGCCCTTGCGAAGTCGGCAGGTCATTCAGGTCTCTCCAACGTCGTTGGGTTCTCCTCGGGGTGGTCCACTCCGTGGAACGCCTTTAAGTCGGCTAAACTCGCGGTTTTCCTTTGTTTGCCTTGATGAACCTGTAGTCGAGGTTCACGGTAACTGGGTTAGTCGAGTCTGATCTTCGAAAAGGGTTGCGTTGTCGACCGGCCGCGGCATCGGCTAACGGGGCGAGTTGATAATTCGTTGGGGGGTGAGGTGCGAGTTGGTCTACCTTGACCCGCCCATGTCCTTCGGGGCCGTGGTCTTCCAGGCGTACCGGGTCGTGGTGTAGAGCGATGCTGCTTTCCCGTGGGGTCGTTCGCTCTGATTGAGCCGCACTGCTGTGCATTTCTGATTTGGCTCGCTTCGATCGTGTTATATTTTTAGCGCCGCCGGGTCCGTCTCGGTCGGGGCTAAGATGCGTTGTCCTTGTATTGCTGCTGGGTCTGGCGTGGTCGAGGCTTCGATGCGTTGTCCTTGTATTGCTGCTGAGTCTGGCGTGGTCGAAACTTAGATACGTTGTCCTGATGTTACTGCTGGTTCTGGCGTGGTCGTGGCTTAGCTCCGTTGTCTTGGTAGGGATACTCTGGGTGGTTTTCGAGGCAGACGGACTGGCCCTGGGTGTGTCCAGCGGTGTCGCAGTCGTCTCCGTCGAATCCTCGTTGCTCTGGGTGTTCTTCGAGGCGGAAGGACTGGCCCTGGGTGTGTCCAGCGGTGTCGCAGTCGTCTCCGTCGAATCTTCGTTGCTTTGGGTGTTCTTCGAGGCGGAAGGACTGGCCCTGGGTGTGTCCAGCGGTGTCGCAGTCGTCTCCGTCGAATCTTCGTTGCTTTGGGTGTTCTTCGAGGCGGACGGACTGGCCCTGGGTGTGTCCAGCGGTGTCGCAGTCGTCTCCGTCGAATCTTCGTTGATGGTCCTGGCGCGGTCGTATCGAATCGTGGGTTGGGTTCGGGTGGCGTTGCTGGGTCTGGCGTGTTCGAGATCCTGGGGCGTTGTCATGGTTACGTTGCTGGGTCTGGCGTGGTTGAGATTCTGGTGCGTTGTCATGGTTACGTTGATGGGTCTGGCGTGGTTGGGATTCGGCGCTTCTCGTCTTCGGCCGTCGCTGAATTGATGCTGTTGGCTACCGTTTCGGGTGCGTCGGCTTCGTCCGGGGGGTCGCTGTTGGATTGGTCGAGCGGGTAGGGCCAGTGGATGCAGGCGCGTGACTTTCGTCACTAAAAGTAACCATGCGGGGCCGATTCGAGGGTGATGTGGGGATCGGGTTGGTTTCCCGGATCGCCCGCTGGGTCAACTGCAAGTACGCTCGTCCGCATTGTATTATGGCCTGGACGCCGCAAAGGAAATCGAGCCCCAGTATGATGTCGTCCACTACCATGGGTAGGACTAATAGAATCACCCGCGTTTCCTGTTGATCCAGCCGCACCTTGACCGAAACTGCTTGCGTCACCTCCTTTGCTGTACCATCCGCCAGGCGGACGGTACAGTCCCGATTCCCCCTGCTAGTCTTTCTTCTGATCGACTGTTCCACTTAGCGCCCCAAAACATAACGGAATCCCGGAGTCCCTGCTCGGGCGCCATCAAGGAAGCGATCCTGGGCTGGGGTACATATCTCAGTCTACTCCAGGGTCGAAATTACAGTAATATTTATAATTTGCCGGGACTCCGTATTTCGAACCGATGATGGGGGACGGGGCAGCATTCGGATCGCCGAATAGCGCCTTCAGGACCCCACCGAACTCAGAATCAATACGGAGGTCTTTACTATGCGACAATACCGACAGGTGTCGCCGAGAGTACCTAGGCTATCGCCGGACAGTACTTAAGGGACCCCGCCGGCCTGAGAGTTACTACGAAGCGGAAAGGGGGACTATGCTATGCGGAAATACCGACAAGTATCGCCGAGAGTACCTAGGCTATCTCCGGACGGTACTTACGGGACCCTGTCGGCCTAAGAACTACTACGCCGCGGAACTACTTGCCAGCCCCCTTGACGGCGAACTGATGGGCGGAAAAAATGTGGGTGGAGCGTACGGTGATGTTGGATATGAGGTCCCGGGGCAACTGTCGAGCTGGCGCGTTGGTCCGCCATTCGGGGGGAGCCTCTGCCCATTCCGGGTCGTCCTGCACCGTGGCTACCGTAGGGTGGAGTCGGAGGATCTGCAGCAGGTCGGCCATCTCGCCATACTCCAGCGGGAGGCTCTCTTCGGAGTCGAAGTCAACGACTCCCTCATCGAGACGTTGTGGGGGTAGTCCGGCGTGGTCGGCTACGAGGGGAGGCGGGACGTCATCTGACCCCGACGGGTTGGCTGGTGCCCACTGCTGGTTCGCCTAGGGCGCGAAGCCCAGGCTCATGAGGGACCCGGAATCGGACCCTCCGTCGTCGCGTTGGGGTCCTACTTCCCCCCTGTATCGCTTGCGTGGGACAAGTCGGAGTAGTGTGGTCGAGCACCGTCCCCGGATTCGTCCTCGTGGTGTACTGCTGGAGGGATGGCTGCCCGACCTTGACCGGCCAGGTTCCACTCGGCCCAAAGGGGCGAGTCCCATTCGTTCCCGCGAGCCAGTGGGTGTCTGTTCCCTTCGTCCTGCAGCGTGGACGCCTGGCTTTGAGCGTCGCGTATTCTCGTCTCGTGCTCATCGGTGTCCGTTGTCGCGTTGTCGTCGTCGATGGCAGCCCCATAACTCCCGAACCAACGGCGATTCAGGGCGGCGACGTCGTGATTGGGCGCCGAGCGGCCCCCTGCGGTTGCGAAGCGGCCATCGGGCTCTACTTCCTCTTCGGCGTCGGTCCCCGGGCCCTGGGTTTGTTGGTCGATCCACCCCTGGATGGCTGTTGCGCGCTGGCCCCATGGCATCCTGTCCTGTTGTCGAAGTGTCGCCTCTCCGACCCGCCTCAGCTGGGCTTGACGGGAGGCGGATGGCCCGATCCAGCCAGTCGACGATCCAGCCGCGAGTCCGGTGTGTCGTTGGTTCGTCGGCAGGTGCCGGGACTTCAGGCCGCTGGTCTCCGCTAGGGTGTCCCGTCGTATCACCATTTGCCCCTAGGGGTCGAGCTTGCCTTCCGTCTCTTAGAAGCTTCATGTCTTCAGTCGATTCTAGGGAGAAAATGCCTGTCGGTTAGAATCTGCCTGTCTTAACTAGAAGTATTAATACCCTCCCCCTATCCTGCTTGAGTGGTGCGAGTAAGAAGATGTTTACATTGGGTGTAGTACTTATCTAATCCCATAAGGGTATGTATACGTAGCTTACGGTTTCGTGGGACGTTACGGACGTTACGGTAGCGCGCTACCGCAAGTGGCCCTTGCGAAGTCGGCAGGTCATTCAGGTCTCTCCAACGTCGTTGGGTTCTCCTCGGGGTGGTCCACTCCGTGGAACGCCTTTAAGTCGGCTAAACTCGCGGTTTTCCTTTGTTTGCCTTGATGAACCTGTAGTCGAGGTTCACGGTAACTGGGTTAGTCGAGTCTGATCTTCGAAAAGGGTTGCGTTGTCGACCGGCCGCGGCATCGGCTAACGGGGCGAGTTGATAATTCGTTGGGGGGAGAGGTGCGAGTTGGTCTACCTTGACCCGCCCATGTCCTTCCGTACCGCGGTCTTCCAGGCGTAGCGGGTCGTGGTGTAGAGCGATGCTGGTTTCCCGTGGGGTCGTTCGCTCTGATTGAGCCGCACTGCTGTGCATTTCTGATTTGGCTCGCTTCGATCGTGTTATATTTTTAGCGCCGCCGGGTCCGTCTCGGTCGGGGCTTAGATGCGTTGTCCTTGTATTGCTGCTGGGTCTGGCGTGGTCGAGGCTTCGATGCGTTGTCCTTGTATTGCTGCTGAGTCTGGCGTGGTCGAAACTTAGATACGTTGTCCTGATGTTACTGCTGGTTCTGGCGTGGTCGTGGCTTAGCTCCGTTGTCTTGATAGAGATACTCTGGGTGGTTTTCGAGGCAGACGGACTGGCCCTGGGTGTGTCCAGCGGTGTCGCAGTCGTCTCCGTCGAATCCTCGTTGCTCTGGGTGTTCTTCGAGGCGGAAGGACTGGCCCTGGGTGTGTCCAGCGGTGTCGCAGTCGTCTCCGTCGAATCTTCGTTGCTTTGGGTGTTCTTCGAGGCGGACGGACTGGCCCTGGGTGTGTCCAGCGGTGTCGCAGTCGTCTCCGTCGAATCTTCGTTGATGGTCCTGGCGCGGTCGTATCGAATCGTGGGTTGGGTTCGGGTGGCGTTGCTGGGTCTGGCGTGTTCGAGATCCTGGGGCGTTGTCATGGTTACGTTGCTGGGTCTGGCGTGGTTGAGATTCTGGTGCGTTGTCATGGTTACGTTGATGGGTCTGGCGTGGTTGGGATTCGGCGCTTCTCGTCTTCGGCCGTCGCTGAATTGATGCTGTTGGCTACCGTTTCGGCTCTTGGTGTATTTCTCTCTCTCTTTGGCTTCCGCTGCGTTGTTGTTGTCGGGTTTTGTTTCTTGGTGTATTCCTCCCCGTTTTGGCGTCGGTGCCGTTAGGTTTCGGTTCTTGGTGTATTCCTCGCCGTTGCTGTGTCGGTGCCATTGGATTTCGATTCTTGGTGTATCCCTCTCCCTCTTTGGCTGCTGCTGCGTCGTTGTCGTTGGGTTTCTGCTTTCTCGGTGTATTCACGCCGTTGCTGCGTTGATGCCGTTGATTTTCGGTCCTCGGTGTATGCCTCTCTCGTTTTGGCTGCTGCTGCGTCGTTGTTGTTGGGTTTTGGTTCTGAAAAGCCAGTGGCGTCCGCCGTGATCGCGACTTAGACAAACAGTTAGTGCGAATGATTTCCAAAGGCCATCATGCTCTCCGGATCGTGAAGGAGCCGGATTTTAAGAAGCTGGTAGAGGACGTTTCAAATTGCCCTGGATATAAGTTGCCCACACGTAAAACTCTGTCTAATGTGCTACTTCCAAATATACACAGTGAGTTAATTGCCAATGTGAAAGAGAAGATAGCATCTGCATGTGGAGTTTGTCTCACAGCTGATGGATGGACATCGCTCACCAATGAGAGTTACATAGCTGTAACCGCACACTTCATAGACAAGACGAATATGGAACTATCTTCGCATATGCTATCTTGTGAAGCGTTCGGTGAGAGGCACACAAGCCTCAATCTTTGCTCTTTTCTTCAGAGTGTTGCAGCTGATTGGAAAATTTTAGATAAAATTACTGCAATTGCATCAGACAATGCTGCCAATATCGTATCAGCGATAAAATTGGGAAATTGGCGCCATATTCCATGCTTTGCCCACACTTTGAACATCATTGTACAGAAAGCACTGGGACCAATTGACAGTGTAAGGGTCAAAGCAAAGGCAATTGTAGAATTTTTCAATCGCAGCTCATCCGGATTCAAGAAGCTCAAAGAAATTAATAGCCAATCAAATCTTTCCGACCTTAAGCTGACACAAGATGTGCCTACACGTTGGAACTCAACATACAAAATGTTTCAGCGCTTGTCTATTTTAAAAGATGGAGTTATGGTGGTCATTTCCCTTCTACGCCCTGAACTAGTACTGACCCAGGCAGAATGGGAAATTATTGATGGTGTATTGCCAGTGCTGAAGCCATTTTCTGAAATAACAACTGAAATTTCAGCAGAGAAAAATGTCACCTTATCAAATGTTATTATAATGGCCACATTGCTGCATCAATCCATAGCCAAAGCTATTCCAAAAGATGATTTTCTACGGGCAGTCGTAGAAAAACTCAAAGAGCAGTTGACCGTACGTTTTGGGGATTTGGAAAATAGTATTTTGTATGCAGAGAGCACCATACTAGACCCAAGATTTAAGAAACGCGGTTTTAGGTCCGATGAATGCTATGAAAAAACAGTTGCAGCTCTACAATGTAAGATCGCTCAAACGGGATTGGTTGATAATGTTGCTGATGATCTGTCTTCACAAATCGAAACCGTCAAAACGTCGCCAACCAAAAGTGGCATTTGGGACGAGTATGACAAGCAGTATAACCAAATAACAAAGCCAAGCTGTAACACGGCTGCTGCCATTAGAGAGGTAGATAAATACCTAGCAGAAGAGAACATCAATAGAAAGCAGGACCGTTTGATCTGGTGGACGCAGCGAAAAAATGTATATCCACGACTATACGAATATGCGTTGAAACGTCTTTGTTTGGTGGCCACGTCGGTGCCATGTGAGCGCCTATTTTCTGCAGCAGGAAAAATAGTCCGCAAAAGACGAACGCTTTTGACGCCCAATAAGGCTGAAAGCCTTATGTTTTTACATAATAATATGTGAAATACTTAAAAATGGTGTGTATTTTATAGGTTTTAAAATTATAATGGACAACATATGTAAGTAAAATTGATTATTGTTTTTCAGCCCCGACTTCTAAAACATAAACGAGATACTTAATTGAAACTGTTGGTTGTGTCCTAACGATATCAAGTACTAAGTACGAATTAAAATAAATTTAAGAAGTTAAAACGTCAATGAATTGTAGTGCATTATTTACATATAAGCTTAAAACTAGATATGAGACTTTAAAATTGAACTAAGAACAAAAAGACCGATCAACAAAACAGGCCAAAGAACAAAAAAGAACGAACTAAAGGGACAATGAAAAAAAAGAACGATGAACAAAAAAGAACGAACGGAAAAGAACGATGAACTAAAAAGAACGATGAACGAAAAAGAACGAATAAGATGAACAAAAAGGAACGAACTAAAAGAACGACTTAGTTCACTGCATAAAAATGAACGAACGAACTTATTCAGTAAATTGAACGATGTTTACCCAACACTACTCCATATCTTCCATATCTTGAGGCCATTGCCTGCACAACAGATATAAAACAAGTTATCCAATAGCTGTATATGTATGTATATGAACGTCACAAAAGCGCAGCTGTTGGCACAGTTGGGGAAGAGAGGCCCACTTATGAATGTATGCACGTACATTCCAAGTAAATAAACGTTCCATTGACTACTAGTGTTTCTTGCCAGAGTCCGCCACAACAAAATGTGAAAAGAGCTGCCATACCAACTCAAAAATAGCGAACAAAACGAAATGAGCAAAACAAAAAGAGCTGCCATACCAGCTCAAACATAGCGAACATGAGGAACAAAAACGAACGATGAACAAAAAAGAACGACAGATGAACAAAAAAGAACGATGAACAAAAAAGAACGATGAACAAAAAAGAACGATGAACGAAAAAGAACGAATAAGATGAACTTATTCAGTTCGTTCACTTCCATGAATAGTTCATCTTTGTTCGTTCGTTCATGAACGAAGATTGTGATACACTTCCACCGATCCACCAAACAGACAGACGGATATGGGGATATCGACATGGTTGTTAATGCTGATACATACGTATATCCTTTATGTGGTACCCTTTTCGGGTATCAAAACAAACACATTTGTTTGATTCGGTTTTGCAATGATTTTTCTAACTGCGAAATGGGGAAGTTTTCTGCGGAGAGTAATAGCACTCTCTGTAGTAGATGATATTGTATAGAAACCGGTTTTCCCTATGCATTGATTCTTGTGGTGACTAACCGTAGATAAGGTAGACGTCGGAATTATACAACAGAGTCCAAAAAATTCCGTGATTATTTAATTAGTAAATGGATTGAAGAATACGCCACTTCCTAGCCGAGCTGATGCCGGAGTTGCTGATCCATAAACTTAATTATTTGAATGACGCTGCAATTAACAAACACCAATACCTATAACAGTAGCGTAGCCAGCAAAAGTTAAAAAAATACTTTCTAAAAAAAAAAAAAAAAATATCGTATGGAAAAACTCTATTGTCAGCGCGTCAATCTTCTACCGTGTAATCAACTACTCTACCCCCTAGGCCTGCCTCTCTGCTTGTCCCTGATCTCAAAGGAAGAGCTTTAACTCAATCAGCGATATAGTGGTCATTAGCACGTACACTTGATCGCTTAGAGGTACGGGTGATTCACCTGGAAATGATCAGCACATTCGGAGCAGCCAAAGAAGTTCTTGATGTAGCCGTGCATGGCCTGCAACACTTCGAGGGGATCCTGCGAGTCCTCGTTCTCGGCCGCCAGCACTGTCATGAAATGGAACAAGGTCCATAGAGAGCAGCTGAAGCCCCTAAGATGTGGACTGGAGCCAGTGCACCCGACGAAATGCGTGGAGGAGTAGATAGGACCCAGTTGCCCCTCAAGTCGCTGCAGTTCTTGCTCGAACTGTTTGCCTGTCAGCTCTTGATTAAACTGCACCACATAGTCCTTGAGCTTAGACAGCAGCTGGTGTCCATTGAATCCCAAAGGATTGTAGCGTTGCAGCACGCCCAAGAAACGTTGGAGGGCAAGTAGACGTTCACCTCCGATCTCGTTAACCTTGGGCACCTCGTTGTGCAGTACTGTACGGATGGCCTCCTCGAGATCTGCCTGATAAACTAAATGCTTGTGGCGATGAACTTCCTCGAGGATTTCATTATTCTCAGCTGCAATAGCTGCAACCGGAGCATGCTGGATCTCAGCCTTCTCAGGCCTCGGTGTTATGTTCTTCTTGCGCAGTGCAGTCTGAATGGTCTCGGAATATGCTGGACCAGTTTGTTCCGCCGGTGTGTAGGGTGTGATCTCACCCTTGCGATCCACAATTGACAATTGATGACTGGTGGGATCAATTTTAAATTTGGAAGCCGCCGCCAGATCGCTCACACGGCGCACCTGCAGAGAGGGCCACTGTAGAAGGAACAGGGCCGTTTCAATGCACACTGTGGAGTTCTCTGGCTCGTAGACAAGTGCCACAAACTCGCGTTGGCTACTCAGTCCCTCGAAGATGGTAGAGTTTGAGTCGTTTTCCGTGACATAATGGAAATTTGGCCAGTAGGTGTTGTTGTTTACGCTGTTTTGTTTTATTGTTTATGCTGCTTGTTAGATTATCGGCGACCAGTATGCTCGCCAACAAGCCACGAATCTCGGCTGGATCCTGCGAGTTGAGATCCTGTCCGTAGTTCTTGGCACTCGGCTGGAAACTCGGACCCATGTAGCGAAGCGTGGGATAGCCCATGACCTCGTAGGTCCGACAGATACCATTGTTCTCCTCTGTCGCGCAGTCAATGGCACCGACTATGACCACATCCTGCCAGGAATGCAACTGCTCGGCCACCTGCTTGTAGATGGGAGCGAAGCGCCTACAGTGCCCGCAATAGGTGTTGTAGAATTCCACCAGAGAGCCGTGATTCTGCTCCAAGACGGTCTCGTTGAAGATTCCCACACTCAGCTGGACAACCTTGTCATTTTCGTCGTATAGACTAATGATGTAAATTTGAATGAAAACATCGATGTCCATGTCCATCGATGTTGTCAAAATCAAACATCGATGTTGGATTGATACATCGGATTTATTCTTCGATGCATCGTTGTATGACCGATGTTTCAAAACTTTCCCATTTGATTATAAAACCGAATATTCAACAAAGGAAAAATTAAACTTGAGCTTTCATAGCAGTCTTTTACATATCATAGGACTAAACGAAACAATATTTAACATAAAAGAAATGATTATGCTTTCATAGCAGTCTTTTACATATCACTGTAGATATCATCATATATAACTAATATTTCAAATAATTACTATTTGTCAATGCTTTGCAAAAACCAAAATGCGGCTTAGTCGCACAGGTGAAAGTCTATTACGTTTTCGACTTAATATGTTAGCAGCCGCTGAGTACACCCGTTCAAAATACACCCAGAAGATGCTATTAACGTCAGCATTGTATTTTGCGTAAAAAAAGATTATAGCGAAATTCCGTTCTATTCCGTCGAATATTACTAGGTAAAAAGATCGCCCATACCCTGTTTACACTAGGGTTTCACAATTGCGTTATTGGCTTAGCTACTAAGAACAGAGAGAGAGAGACAGCAAAAAAAACTCTAAAGATAAAAATATGGCTATGGAAAAGAGTAAATACAAATTTTAACGAACTGTGCGTTACTCCAGTGGGCATACGTCTCGCTGTGTTATTACGTCTTGCGTTACGAAAACAGCTGGTTTGTTTTTTAAGACATTATGGAAAGCAATTAACAAATTATGGAAAATATAGAAAAAAGGATGTGAGTTCTTCCTACCCATGAAAACACTCATACAGTGGAATTGTGTTAATTTCGATTAAAATATAAAACGCGCGGCAGTGTAACTGAGTTAAAACTAGCTCGAACTTGAACTAGTTTTTGTTCACTGATGCTCCATTAATCAAAATTAGTAACTGCCAGTGTGGAAAGTCATTTAGTTGTTAGTTTACATTTTAGTTTAAATTTGAAGTGCACCATTGTCACCCGAAACAATATGTCTCTGTCAACTCCCATTATATTTAGAGCAGTGAAACGAACTAGTATAGATGAACCTTCTTATTGGTTCATCACTTATTTGTCAAAACAAACCGTGGGGGCGAAAATAACGGAAATGAAATGATTTTGCGTTCATGGGACCGGGTTCGACCGCGATGCTTCGCTGATTTGTCGTGCTTACTACTGTTGGTGGTGTTTATCCCCGTCACATATGTCTTCCATATGACTCTTGTGCTGCCGGAGTTGTTTGGAGTCGGCAGCTTCTGGTACACGGTGATTTGGGTGGCCGCTCAATTTCTGAAATTTAACACCGCCGCGAATTTTCTTCGCCTGCATGCTGGTGGACACCACAATTAGAAGTAAGTACAATCTTGCTGCTCCAAATGCGATTTCAAAGTTTGCCTTTTAGTGGAGCTTCTGAAGCCGCCTCTAGATCCCGATCTGCGAGTCCGTTGGCATATGTGCAACGAGTGCCAGGCGCTAGTGCCACCCCGGTCCTGGCACTGTGAGGTCTGTAACGTGTGTGTGTTAAAGCGGGACCATCATTGCCGCTTTACCTGCTGTTGCATTGGACATCACAATTACAGCTATTTCGTCTACTTTCTACTGTATCTGATGATTGGGTCTTTCGTTGCGGGCATCCTGGGCGGCATCTATCAGTGGAATGTCCATTTCGACTTCTATTATAGGCCATTCACCATGATCACAGTGTTTGTGCCCGCTGTGAGCCTCACTCTGAGCCCCAGCTGGGAAAGCTTTTATTTACTTACATACCTACTCACTTGGCTGGCCTTCGGTATATCCACTAGTCTACTACTAGTCTACCACTGGCCTATATTAAAATTGGGTTCGGTGGCAAAGGAGCGCCGCAGTCGCAACTACGACCTCGGGATGCGGGCTAACATGGAAATGATTTTCGGCAGGCGCATGTACTTGGGGTGGTTATCACCGTTTGTGCACAGAGAGCTGCCTCACGATGGCATCAACTGGGAGCCGGTTCTCACACATCTAACGAAAGAGGATTAACACTGTCAATCCTCACTAGTCAGCACTCGAATAGTTGGATCTAAATTATATCAATATTATAGTATTTAGCACATACCAAGGCATTTTCTTAACAATCGTGTTTATAACAATCAATTACAAACGAATCTTTACAATAAAGTTTACTACTTCTCAAGGAAGCTTTCGTCGACCAGAAACTTCAGCTGGTCTAGATGCGTTTCGTTCAACGTGAAACCATATTGAGATCCTCCACAGACACTTGCAATGCGCTCACGGCGGGTGCGCCGGGAATACGATGGAAATCGGAGTTTTTACCGGTATGCAGCAGCTAATATTAGCTGCCCAGGCTCGGTATAATGCACTGCAGAATTGCATTAAAAGTGTCCAAATTGGAGTTGCCAACTCTGCTCGGCATTGTCCTTCAGAAAGCTGATGATTTTTATAGCCAAATTGAAACTGTTTGTGTCCACTTTTATAGAAAGTGCATTCATTCATCTCGATACATTTATATATGCTTTAAAAATTGCGATGGAAATTCTTTTAAGAAAGCAGTAAGCTGAAAAGAACTTCCTGTGACAGTATATCTTCAGATGGATATGGCTAACATATATTGACTAGTCTATTGATATTACTTTAAAATATAGGTACATATTACATTTATGAACATTCTTTATGGGACCGCTTTCTTCTTTGTTCATTTTAAAAGCCACAGTCGAGAGAATACATTTACAAAGCAACCAAAACACTTAGAATAATTTGACACCATGGCTACCATCTATCTCAATTAGCTCACATCTGCCCTTCTCTTCCAGCAGTCGTAGTGCATTTAGGAGCACTGACTCATCCACGCCGTGGAAATCCATCTGAGTGGTGCTCTCGCCAGAAGCTATTTCGTACAGGGTGCAAATGCTGTTGGTCTGGCCCGTCTCCTGTATCCAATCGTATACCATGTTCCCATACGCCTCCAGCGTGTACCAATACACTTGCCACTCCTGGCGGCGTTTGTCCAAAGCAGTTGCATGCCCACTCCGCTGCAGTTGCTCCAGTATCACTAGTATGAGCTCCGGCGAAAGGCGTCGCTGAATTGACTCATTGTGGAATAGTGGCAAGCTCTGTTCGTTGATGCTGAGTGAAAACTTATTCGTTTGCTTGAGGTATTTGAGAAAGAGATCCGTCCAGACCTTCAACTGCTTCTGTCTGGTTTCTTCGTGCGGCTGCAAACTGTCGGGAAAGTTTAATAATACATGATTCAAGTATTTGTAAATTGCCTTACGTGAAGAACGGTGGAAATGTGTACTCCCAGGGCCATTGGAATTCAGTCATATTTGTTTATTTTAACTTAATTTAATGAACAATCTCAAACAGCTGTTGATATAGCCCCCTCTTTTTAAATAGTTGAACTACTTGAGGTAAATGGCGGAGAATATTCACGATTGTGAATTCTTCTTGTAGATTCATCCCGTCTTTCTTCTGAACTTAAAAAATAACTACGATATCTTTCACCTGAACTGCGCTAACATTTTTAAATTTTCCTTATTTTCGGTGGAAAATTGAAACACCCCCTTGGTTTATAATAGGTTAATCGTTCTGCGTCCAGGATTGGAAAGCGTATTGCTAGATTTTGATGTTCCGTCGAATATTACTAGCTAGATAGAACCCTTAGTTCTGCCCACATATATTTATACGATTGATGAATCATTTTTCTATTTAACTGTCTTATTCTTAATACTTGCTTTTATTGGATTTTGCGTAAAAAAGGTTTTATCGAAATAGGTCAAACAAAAAAATCGTTTTAGCGAAAATGGGCAAACAAAACAAACGAAGAGGATAGTCGTTCATATTGCTTTATTTTGATATTCCGTCGAATATTACTAGCTATAAAGAACGCCCAGCTATACCCACATAATTTTATACAATTAATGAACCCATTTTCCACTTGTCTGGTTGATTTTTAACTCTTGCTTTTGTTGGATTTAGTCTAAAAAAATGTTTTAGTGAAGAAGGTAAAATAAAAAGAAAAACCTAATAAGACGTAAGAGAAAAATCGTTCCTTTTGCTCAATTTTGATATTCCGTTGAATAATTCTGGCTAACTAAAACCTTT
This sequence comes from Drosophila miranda, assembly GCF_003369915.1. NCBI lineage: Eukaryota > Metazoa > Arthropoda > Insecta > Diptera > Drosophilidae > Drosophila > Drosophila miranda. The sequence continues at coordinate 33,131,941 of NW_022881603.1, forward strand.
AGTTCTGCCCACATAATTTTAGACCGTTGATGAATCAATTTTCTTCAAGATTGTCTAGTTTTTAGTCCTTGCTTTTATTGTATTTTGACTGAACTATGGCTTAAACAAAATAGTTAAACAAAAAAAATAGTGGCACCGTAACTGAGTTTGAAATGTCACGTCAACCAGAGTATGGGCATGTGAGTACCCTATTTCGTTAATATTTTATAAAGATACTGTTTTCCAAGCTGTTCTAAAATGTAATTAATAAAGAAATTATCTCAAATTTATAATATGAGATGTAAGACTCCCATCTTACTCTAGTAGACTACTATTAGTAAACCTCCCATCCTTAGTTAACCGTAGAAAAATGCTTGGTGTGATATTTATGCACAACTTGATCAGGGGTGACATAGACAGCCCTGATCTGTTGAGCCGCATAAACTTCACGATTCCTATTAGACTGACTAGAAATTTTATACCGTTGTTCCTTCCACTTTGTAGATCGAATTATTCCTTGCATGAACCGTTTAGGGTCTTATGCTCGGATTATAATTCCCTCTACCATATTATATCCACCACTAATTCTCTTCCTCTTATTAAATTATTAATCCTTACACACCTTTCTATTAATTAGTAACTGTAGTGGTATTTGTACTTTGATTGCATGCTTAGTTTCTTAGTAAGTTTAGTACTAATTTTCCTCGAATGTTATTCTAACAGCTATCTTTCTTGCATGTTCGCGTTTGGTTCGGCTACGCACCGCGCGTCATGCGGCAGCGCCCCTCGGTCGGTTGGGCGGGAGGAGGGCTGCGTTTTGCCTGGGATCCGCGCGTAACAGCCTTCTGCTGGTGTCACACGGGCCACTTGACGGTGCAGTAACTGCATCGCCTCTTGAAAGATGCAGTCATTGCATGTCAACGTCCACAATAATCATGCATATGGTTAGGGTCTTGTAAATATATCTCGATCCCGAAACCGATACTTGGTTTCTGTAAGAAGAACACTACCTTAAAAATATCGTTTAAATACCTTTAAAACAGAGACTAGTTTTGGCCTTATTGGTGCATTAGATGACAAACATTTTCTCAGTTCTGGAATAGGGTATTTTCCCAGGGTATGCAACAAATTCCAGAGGAAATCCCAAAAAAGTCCCACAAAACTCAAGCGTGAATGAGCGAAAATGATTTAAATGCAATCCATTGGAATAAATGACGTACGAAAGTACGAATTGAGAGCGAAAAATAAAAAAACCTGCGTATCGAAATTTCTATATTCAAGTCCGCAAAAGGGAACCCTGTATGCATTTGCGACCAGTTCGCAGTCCGCATAGATGGGCAGCGCTGAACAAATATTTAAAAGATGATTCAAAAAATTTAACGGCCCACTTAACCGAAACTGTATCTAATAATTTATTCTGGCAGTTGCTGGAATAGAATCCATTACGTTTCATTTTTACTCAGTCCCGGCCCAACCGAATTAGAACTCGGATTTTCCATTTACATTAAAATGAAATTTTTTAATTGGTCTTAAATAGAAAAAATTGTGTACATAAACATTTCCTCGGGCTTTTTCATACAGTTTGATGGGGTGTGGTGTCTTGCTTTGGTTTATTTCAAACGTTTGTAGTCCGGTTTCTCAAAGAAAGTAAACATGTAGAGAAAAAAATTTTTTTTTGCATTTTGGTGGATAATCAAAGTACTCACACGTATATATATATATATTTAATTGTATCTGCAATATATTCTTGTTTAATATACGTTAAGTACTAGCAGGCGCAATACATTCAATATATTTTTTCTGTTCAGTTAGGGTCTTTTTCTAGAGTCCTTTACTTGTGTTCAATCAGACCTGCGCGGCATTCTATAGGTTTGAAATCATTTACACTAATTTGAGTTTTATGTTATTAGCTGATTTACGTTAATTTGGTTTTGCTTATACAATTTGCATGATGTGGGTGCTTAATAACTATCTTTATCCTCTGTGTGTGTGCCTTGCCATTAACTATCGTAATACATTTATTTATTTTCTTTCTGTAGTAGGGAAAAAGGTTTCCTGTTGCTGTGGGATCGGGTCTAATGGGGATAGAGTTAGGAGGAGATCCTTAGCATGGTAGATACAACATATATGTATATAGTTATCTTTTGGTTTTGCACTTTATTTTATTTGTTTTTTTTTTGTACACATGCGTGAAATTCTCTAGGGAGCGAAGGTTTCTCTTGATAGTACCCTACCGTTTAGAGTATGTGTATTAGTTAGCTAATGTTTAAAGAGCTTTACAGTTAGTTCCTAGTTAACAAGTGAGGTTTGGTTGAAATCTTTCTTTGCTAGATAGGTATTCTTTTGTATGTTGTCTTACGTTTTCCCGCCGTATGCCTGCCATTTAATATCCAAGTCATTTACATAGCATTGCATTCGATTTATTTATCTTCCAGTATATAGGTATTATATAAATAATAAAGCAATTAAGAGTTCTCTTCAAAAAAATACAAAATAAATGGCTTCATGTGTGCGTGCTTAAAACATCTATATTGATGATGTAATGGGTAACGAGTACTTGGGCTAGATGGTATTACTCGGCTATGACCGGCACGTATTGGTTCCGGCTGCTGGCTCGTCAGCAAGGGGGTGGAGTTGTTTTATTGTCATAGTCCGAGGCCATTTACTTTCTTTATTTTAAATTTAACGTGCAAGAAAAAAACAAGCCATACACCTCACCGGACAGAGTTCACTACAAATGACCACATAACACGGACGATTACCTAAAAGACAGACGGACGATCCTCAGCTGTTTCGAGGACCCCTTGCCCACCCTACCTTGGTCATGCCATTCCATACATCTATCTGTCGGCCATGACCCCTTGGTGTCCGACACGCGCTACAGGGGCTTGGAAGGGGAGATCATAAGAAGGGTTTAGTTAAACATTATAATGATATTTATTGGAACTAAATTATACATAAAAATACGGGGTATATGTTCCCTCCCATAGGCTACCTGGGCCTGGTTCCCTTGAACTAGGATCAGGTAAACTTATAAACTAGTATTTGAATAAATGTGCAATGGTAAAGATTAAAATTTAAAGATAGAATATAAATGTTGATTCTTACGGGCTACGAAACGGTGAGGCAATTTGGTCGGAACACCCATAGACAATTTCTTCCATGCCCAAATGATTGTAATCAAATACCTAGTAAATAAACTCCCTTTTACTGCGGATCCACCGTCGAAAGCGCTTTCTGATGGTTGCTGCAAAACTGTGGTTAATATGATATTTTGGGTTCGGGTGTATTATTATTGCATTTCGGTTATAAACATATTGGTTCTTGTTATTTTTTTTGTTTTGATCTGTGCATGGAAGGTTATCTATTAATGGATTTGTTTTAGTTTCATATTCACTCTTCCTCTTGCCCTTCTTTTCCTACTCTATGCTCCCTCACTGCTGTTCTTCATTTCTGCATTTCTTTTTTTATGTATATGTATGTAAACTTAAATAGCTGTTCTGCTGCTCGGTAATATTCTGCTTACTCTTATATTAACTTATGTTACTTCTCTCGCCTTATCGCCAGCCCCCTTCGGATCCGGTGCTGGCGAGCGTTTTTATAGCTCGCTTGCTCTCCTATTGGGCTCTGCCTTTGCTGCTTGCGTGTTCTCTCTCTCCCCCGCTTTCACTCTCTGCCTATGCTCGCATCACCTTTGGCTCCGCTCGCCCTCTTTATTTTTTTGGGGCATTACCCTTGCAGCTCTGAGTATTGAACTCCAACAACACACTAACTCTTTCCTTCCCTATGTGCTGCGGATCTTAATTGGGCCTTGTTAACTGTATTTGCCATACGGCACGTTTAGGTAGGATTTGCGCTATTTTCCTCCTTTTTCTCCGTTCGTATTTCGCCGGTGCTGAACTTTCCGCTATCGCGGATTATCGACCGTCCCGCTTTGTGGCCGCCGCCTCACCGACGTCGATCCGGCTGCCCGCGAAGGTCGAGCCTCTCTGAATTTTTTCTGCGTCTCTGCTCCCTCGCTCTGTGCTGCGACAGATCAGCTGCTTGGAGCGCCGCTGCTTCGCCAGCCCAAATTGCTAGGCGCCAAATCTAGTGCAGGGAGAAAGAACCGTCTAACGTATTCGGCCCCGAAAGATCTGTGGTAACCCACTTTTTGTTCCTCTTACCCGTCAATCTTGGCCCCAGTGGCCGACCTAGCTTCAGTTATCGTAGTCCCGCGACTTTTGCTTTGCTGCTGCTGGATACCACTCGCGCTTTGACAATATTCTTTTCTTGACTTTGGAACTTTTTCATTAATGATTTTTGCTGAGCCTGTTCGGGGCGATGTTGGTCGCTCGACATCCGAATTCCAAAAGGAAGATGGACACGCTCCCATCCACTATGAGACCGGTCGGATCCGCTGGATGACGTTCGAATGTCATCGCTTTCTCCTCTTTCTCTTCACCTGCCATCAGCGTTAACTAACCCCCAGAGGGAGCCAACCTTTCAGAGCACCGTTTAAGAGCCCCTGACTCCAAAACCCCCTGTAGCAGCTAGACTTTGGCTGCCCATACAACGCCGTTGGCGGTCAATTTAGTTTACGCCCTCAGCTACAAGCCTCTTACAAAATCCCCCCTGCCAAAGTCAGACTTGGGGATATTGCCTGCCTTGAGGAATCCACAAGGCTGACTGGCTTGTAGCTACACTTGCCGGATATCCTTCCCGTGGTACCTTCCGATGAGCTTTCCTTGCAGATCTTCCAGCTCATAAATCGAGTTCCCCACTTTCCGTCTAACTCGCGCCTTAAGAAACATTGGCCCTAGCTTAGCGTTGTAGCCGGCTTGAAAATTGCTTTGTTTAAAATTTCGCCGTAGCACTTCCTGCCCCACCTGGTACGATACTTCCTGTGCCCTCAGGTCATAATGCCGTCGATTTCGCTCCCATTGCTTCCGCATCACTTCACACGCTCTCTTTCTGACGATATCCAATGAATCCTCACGTGTGAAGGTCGCTGCCTTGTACTCTAACATCCCCAATTTCCTCAGCAAAGAATACGTTGCGCCTGAAGACACCATCTGCTGGCCGAAAACCATATAGTAGGGCTTGGATCCTAACCCTGAGTGAACCGCCGACCTCAACGCACAGCATATTTTGCTAAGACTCTCATCCCAGTCTTTCTGGTCACTGCGAATATACGACCGAATGGCAGCGATGACCGAACGGTTGACTCGCTCCGAAGCATTGGCTTGGGGAGCGTGGACAGCTGTTAGCGTGTGCGTTATTCGATGCCTTCTGAGCAGGCCTTGAAACTTCTCGGATCGAAATTGCGATCCGTTGTCAGATACAATTCCCTCTGGAACTCCGAAAGTATGGAATAACTCCTCCTCTAAATACCTCAGCACAACATCCGCATTTAATTTTTTTACAGCCTTGAGGAAAACAAATTTCGAATAATGGTCCAGGACAATAAAAATTCCTATATTTCCACTGCGAGACCTAGGATACGGACCTAAGAAATCAATATAGAGACGCTGGAAGAACCTTTGCGACTCGGCCGCTTTTCCCATCGGTGGACGTAACGGAGCGTTTGGAGCTTTTGACATTTTACATTGCTCGCAGGCTGCCACGTAGTCTTTTACGTCATTGACGAGTCCGGGCCAGAAATAATAACGCCGAATCCGCTCGAGTGTCTTGTGGACTCCAACATGGGAAGCCAGCGGATCATCGTGTGCTCTCTTAAGCACTTCTTTGACCATCCCCCTGGGTACCCACAACTTCCAAGCAAACGCGTCGTTAAGGATGTTTCCTTTTACATGCTCGGATCGCCGATAGATCAGAGAATCAACTATTTTAAGGTCGGGGAGTTGAGCCATATTGCTCTTAATTCACTCCATCAGTTCCAAATATTCTCCCGATTTGAAATGAGCTGACTCAATGTCCACCAGCAAGCCATTGCTGAAATCCACTTCAGCCACTTGGTCATATGGGACCCTGGACAAGGCATCCGGAACAACATTCAGCTTCCCTCTTCTGTGTTGGATACTGAACCGGAAACCTTGCAGCTTTAAAGCCCATCTCGCTAACCTCGAATTCAAATCACTTTGAGACATGAGCCATTTCAGCGAGGCGTGATCCGTAATTACAGTGAACTCCTGACCCTCTACATAGGCTCTGAATCTTTTTATGCTCACCAGAGCAGCGAGACATTCCTGCTCTGTAACCGTATAGTTTCTTTGGGCTTTGTTAAGTTTCTTCGAAACAAAGGCTATCGGCAGTTCTTCCCCTTCGACCGACTTCTGTACCAGTACTCCGCCTACACCGCTTTTACTGGCGTCGCAATGTATAAAAAATGGTTTGCTGAAGTCCGGACTTTGCAAGACCGGAGCACTGCAAAGCATGCCCTTTAACCGCTCAAAAGCTTCCTTGCCTTCTGTTGTCATCACGAATTTTTGCTTCGGCTTTAATAGGTCGGTCAACGGGGCGGATACAGACGCAAAGTTGTTTATGAATTTTCGATACCACCCTGCCAATCCCAGAAAGCTTCTCAACGCTTTCAACGACGTCGGCAATGGAAAATCCGAAATAGCCGAGACTTTTTCGGGGTCAGTGCGAATACCACCCTCTCCTATTATATGCCCTAGGTATCTCACAGAGCGCACACAGAATTTACTTTTCTCGATATTTAAGGTCAAGCCAGCTTCCCGAATCCGCGAGGCCACGGTGTCCAAAACGAGTAAATGTCTCTCAAACGTATCTGACACCAGCAATAAGTCGTCCAAATAAACGAAGACTTCGTTTCTAAGCGACGCAGGAATGACTTTATCCATTAAGCGTGTCATGGTTTGAGAGGCATTACAGAGACCAAACGGCATGACTTTATAATGATACAAGGGCCTCCCTGGAACCGTGAATGCAGTTTTACACCTAGATGCCGGATCCAAGGGGATCTGCCAATATGCATCCTTCAGGTCGAGACTACTTATGAACACTGCCTTCGGTAAACGGCTGAGAATGCCATCTATTTGGGGAAGGGGGTACGCATCTTTTTCCGTAACCTCATTCACTTTTCTGCTGTCCAAACAAACTCTGACTTTTCCCGGTTTCCGGACAAGTACTACTGGCGAGGACCAAGGACTCTCAGATTCTTCAATCACTCCTAGTTGAAGCATCCTGTCAATCTCAGTGTACAATAACTTCTCAATTGCCGGGGAAACTGGAAAATGACGCTGCTTAACAGGCTTCGCGTTTCCAGTGTCTATTGAGTGTGACAACACCGAAGTTTTCCCGAGACCCGATGTCGCAAATGATGGAAAACGTTGGACCATTCCCTGCAATTTCAATTGCTGAATGTCTGTGAGAACGTGCTGCTCTGTGGCGGCTGATATTTCCGCCACCTCTAAGGGTGGGGGCAAAAGATCGAACGACATCCAAAAATCAATTCCTAAATAAACATCCTGACTTAACGAAGGGATTATGTATATATCTAATTCTTTACTTATACCTTTATACTCTATACTAGTCCTAAATTTACCAACTTTTTTCTGATGACTTCCATCAGCGGTGCATGCCTTGGACAGCACCTTTTTAAACGGCTTCCTGCTGATAATATATTCTTTGGCCAGTTTCCCTCCGATGCAAGTCAGAGCAGCTCCTGTATCGAGCAAACCCACTCGCTTATTATCCAGAAGACCAACTTCAGCATAAGGGCGTTTGTCCCCTTTATTTCTTCTAATGCTATTTATGTACTTTACTGACTCCCAGAATTTTTTTAACCGCCGACTGCTGCGAGAACTTGTCTTTGCTTTGTCGCCAAAGCTCGGAAACCCAATCTTCCTAATATTTTCCAGCTTAGTATGCCAAAAATACTCTGGCTGACCAGCCGAAAAGGAGTGTGTCATTTCCCGCTCCCCACCACTGCTATATATCCTCACTCCTTTGTCGCCGCTTGCGGGTTGGGAACACTGGTCAGTGGACGAGATGCTGCAGTGCTCCTTTGCGCGTTTTTTTGGCATCGCGCACATGAAGGTTTATAGGCACTAGAAATACCGCATCCATAGCAAAAAATTTTCCTTTTTTCGCGCAGTCTTGATACCTATGCCCCTCCTTCCTGCAATTCCAGCATACGAGAGCAAAAGCGCCTATCTCATCCTCTACCTCTCCTTCAGAAAATTCTACGGCATCATCGATGTTCGCTTCCTCCCAGAGCTCTGATATCTGCTTCTTAAAGACCGATGGTTTCTGATAACCATGATTCTTACGGACTTCTTCTAAAAAGCATTCCCTTTTCCTGCATATATCCCTCAAGGTTTCCATCGAATCTACCCGTATGTTAAGAATTTCATGCTGAGTTTCCGGACGTAAATTACGCCTCACAATTTCAATCAGCGTCTTCTCACTAAGAGGCTGGTCGAGTCTATCAGTTAGCTTTAGGATGGCATCGTAGAAACTTTCGAACGTTTCTTTTTCCCTCTGTTTTCTATCCCTTATCATTTGGCGGATATCCACATCCGTTCTGGAGTCTCGGAATTGCTTCCTCAACGCAGCACAAAGCTCCTGCCAACGAACTCCTCCTACCGACTTGTGATATCGCCAAAAGAAATCAGATGCCTTGCCATCAAATAGCGAATTCGCATTACCACACAGAAGTGAGAAATTTCCCTCTAACGTCTGATGAGTAAGGGCCTCAACTCTATAGATAAAGCTATCGATTCCTATTGTATCGGTGGTTCCTGAAAATCTTAATTTCCAGTTCGACATTATGTGGCCTACTTTGTCTGGTCTTTGGGCCAATTCTGAACCAACCGATCGGGCGCTGGTAGCACGCGGAGGTAACCCCGGATCTGGTTGCTGCCCATTGATTCCTAGTAGCTGCTTCAAAGAAGTATTCCTGCTAGTATTTGGATTTGGCGTTTGTCTTTGCTGTTCCATATTATTTATGTGAGCTTCTACATTGGTTTGAATGAGATTCGCCATTTGTTCTGTCAACTGAGTTAACAGCTCGTTCTGCATAGCCTTGACAGCGGCTGCAATTTCGGCAGACGTCTGGCTCATCTCCACGATGGACGGGTTCTCGCTCGCACTTAGCTCTTCACTTCTCGTTTCGGCCAAATCTGATAAGCTATCTGCTCTTGGGATTGGTACGAGTCTAGATTGCTGCCTCGTTAACACAGATGTGCTAGCTGGATTTGTAATGGTTTGAGCTATGCAAACCGAATCACAAGTTGCGCAAATTGTTTTAACAGTGAAATGCGTTTTTATGCATGCCTTATGAAACGGATGCCCGCACTTCGTTTTATAATTTTCCCCAGTTCCCAACTCGGACTTGGATAAGCTGCATTCTATGCTTCGAGGAGGCTCCCCTTTTCGTGGCGTTCTATCCAGACCCATAGAACTATTTAATTTCTTCCCTGAATTAATTACATCATATTGCGGAATAACCCCCCAATAAATGTATCAAATCTATTTATGTAGCCTGTATAATGAATGTACATATGTATGTGAGTATATATAAAAAAAATATAACAAAAAAAGATATAAAAAAAATTATAAAAAAAAATATAGAAGAAAATATAAAAATGTTTCTATAAAACAAATATATAAAGAAATTTAATTCTTTGAAATTATACCATCAAAAGAAAAGAATGATCTCCCGACTCCCAATAGCTCCCTGCAGAAGCTGCACACCAATTGTCCGCTTTTTTTTTTAAAAAAGGAGGAGGACAGGAGGCATTTCATGACAAAAAAAACTCTCCTTGTTTCCTACTCGACTCAATTTCTCGATCACAAACAAATAGAAGAACTGCCATGTTTCCGTTCCAGTCCATCTGCCGTGGTCAGAGATTCATCCCTAAGGTTGAATCAACTTGATTTCCAATCGTCAGAATGGCTTTTCAACAAAAACATCAAAACAAATAAAAGATAAAGTTAAGTGAAAACTATCGCTAGGTAAATGTGGTCAGAAGGCAACTGCTCGCAGCCGACCCATCCTGAATTCCTATGCATTCCATCCCAGTCGTCCCTTCACTTGTTGAAAATATAGAAATCCCGCTCGAACCCACATCTCACTGGACAGGTTATCGCCTCTGAGGCTAATTTGCCTGCATTCCAAGTTTTTGTCATGGTTCCATGCTCGCAGAAAACTTTGTAGTGAAACAGATATTTGCCATCAAAGCTATACGCTAACCAGCGTAAACTTTACGGACAGCTACCCTACGCTATTCACTCAGACAATACAAGGTTGTAAATAAGACAGATGGGAAAGAAGACAATTGTGGTCAATGTAATGTGTGAGTCCTCCTGGTATTAATTAATCGGAGTCAATCCGATGTACAACACAAGGTGGCCCCACGTTGGGCGCCAAAAATAAAGATCTTCTTAATTATTACTGTAATGGGTAGCGAGTACTTGGGCGAGATGGTATTACTCGGCTATGACCGGCACGTATTGGTTCCGGCTGCTGGCTCGTCAGCAAGGGGGTGGAGTTGGTTTATTGTCATAGGCCGAGGCCCTTTACTTTCTTTATTTTAAATTTAACGTGCAAGAAAAAAACAAGCCATACACCTCACGGGACAGAGTTCACTACAAATGACCACATAACACGGACGATTACCTAAAAGACAGACGGACGATCCTCAGCTGTTTCGAGGACCCCTTGCCCACCCTACCTTGGTCATGCCATTCCATACATCTATCTGTCGGCCATGACCCCTTGGTGTCCGACACGCGCTACAGGGGCTTGGAAGGGGAGATCATAAGAAGGGTTTAGTTAAACATTATAATGATATTTATTGGAACTAAATTATACATAAAAATACGGGGTATATGTTCCCTCCCATAGGCTACCTGGGCCTGGTTCCCTTGAACTAGGATCAGGTAAACTTATAAACTAGTATTTGAATAAATGTGCAATGGTAAAGATTAAAATTTAAAGATAGAATATAAATGTTGATTCTTACGGGCTACGAAACGGTGAGGCAATTTGGTCGGAACACCCATAGACAATTTCTTCCATGCCCAAATGATTGTAATCAAATACCTAGTAAATAAACTCCCTTTTACTGCGGATCCACCGTCGAAAGCGCTTTCTGATGGTTGCTGAAAAACTGTGGTTAATATGATATTTTGGGTTCGGGTGTATTATTATTGCATTTCCCTTATTAACAAATTGGTTCTTGTTATTTTTTTTTGTTTTGATCTGTCCATGGATGGTTGTTTTAGTTTCATATTCACTCTTCCTCTTGCCCTTCTTTTCCTACTCCATGCTCCCTCACTGCTGTTCTTCATTTCTGCATTTCTTTTTTTATGTATATGTATGTAAACTTAAATAGCTGTTCTGCTGCTCGGTACTATTCTGCTTACTCTTATATTAACTTATGTTACTTCTCTCGCCTTATCGCCAGCCCCCTTCGGCTCCGTTGCTGGCGAGCGTTTTTATAGCTCGCTCGCTCTCCTATTGGGCTCTGCCTTTGCTGCTTTCGTGTTCTCTCTCTCCCCCGCTTTCACTCTCTGCCTATGCGCGCATCACCTTTGGCTCCGCTCGCCCTCTTTATTTTTTTGGGGCATTACCCTTGCAGCTCTGAGTATTGAACTCCAACAACACACTAACTCTTTCCTTCCCTATGTGCTGCGGATCTTAATTGGGCCTTGTTAACTGTATTTGCCATACGGCACGTTTAGGTAGGATTTGCGCTATTTTCCTCCTTTTTCTCCGTTCGTATTTCGCCGGTGCTAAACTTTCCGCTATCGCGGATTATCGACCGTCCCGCTTTGTGGCCGCCGCCTCACCGACGTCGATCCGGCTGCCCGCGAAGGTCGAGCCTCTCTGAATTTTTTCTGCGTCTCTGCTCCCTCGCTCTGTGCTGCGACAGATCAGCTGCTTGGAGCGCCGCTGCTTCGCCAGCCCAAATTGCTAGGCGCCAAATCTAGTGCAGGGAGAAAGAACCGTCTAACGTATTCGGCCCCGAAAGATCTGTGGTAACCCACTTTTTGTTCCTCTTACCCGTCAATCTTGGCTCCAGTGGCCGACCTAGCTTCAGTTATCGTAGTCCCGCGACTTTTGCTTTGCTGCTGCTGGATACCACTCGCACTTTGACAATATTCTTTTCTTGACTTTGGAACTTTTTCATTAATGATTTTTGCTGAGCCTGTTCGGGGCGATGTTGGTCGCTCGACATCCAAATTCCAAAAGGAAGATGGACACGCTCCCATCCACTATGAGACCGGTCGGATCCGCTGGATGACGTTCGAATGTCATCGCTTTCTCCTCTTTCTCTTCACCTGCCATCAGCGTTAACTCACCCCCAGAGGGAGCCAACCTTTCAGAGCACCGTTTAAGAGCCCCTGACTCCAAAACCCCCTGTAGCAGCGAGACTTTGGCTGCCCATACAACGCCGTTGGCGGTCAATTTAGTTTACGCCCTCAGCTACAAGCCTCTTACAATGAAAATGTACACTTGAAATGCTTCGCTCTGGATCGCATAAAACATAAAATAAATACAGATGCAACAAAAAAATGGCATTAGAATTCCGCTCAAAATAGTTTAACATTTGCTTCGTAATTGGAAGGAATATTTGGTTCAGAGGTGTAATAATCAGCGGCAAATCAAATAAACAATTGATTCCTTACAAAATACATAAAACATAATCCGCCAGCAGTCAATAGATAATGTACATTTACAGTTCTCAGATCTTATACATACACATTCATATATATATTTGGGTTTTGATAATCTACTTAAAATGGCATGTGCTGACATGTATTACAATACATTATACATATAGTACATACATTTATATCTCATAATAGATCGATTTCCAAGTTGGTATAAAATGCATGCAAGTTGAAGGACAGACAAATCAAGTCCCTCCTATATTTAGGTAAAGCTTGCATTGCTTCGTGTGTTGGGTCTGGTCTTCGTGTGTTTTTCTATGTGTCTTCTGTTGTTGGCCTATGGTCTAGATTTGAGTTATTACATATACATTCATAAAGTTTTGGGATTCTAGAATCCCGTATGCACGTATAGTATGACAGCATGTTGTTTCACACATTTGTTTTGGGATTCTAGAATCCCGTATGCACGTATAGTATGACAGCATGTTGTTTCACACAATGCTCCATATTTTCGACTAACGACTAATACTAGGTATAGCTAGAGACACTAAGCTACAATTTTTGCCTAAGACTGTTCCGGGTATCCAGTGGCTTGCCCTACTTTGCAAGCGGCTCAAGGTAGCAGCGCACCGTGTTGTTATCATCCAGCATGGCCGATAGATGACGCTGTTGATGGTGAGGGGGATGCGGATGGGGGTTAATTTGTGATATATGCGACGACGATGATGTTGTGGACTGCGGTGATAGTTTCTGAAGCTGTTGCCGCTTCTGTGCAGGCGTCTGATTGGCAGGTGGCAGCGGTGGTCCGGCGTTGCCGTGACCAAATAGCTCGTTTACCGCCAAACAGGCGCTCGGTGACTTGGCATGCTGTTGCTGCTGTTGCCTAAGCGCGCCCCGCATGGAGCCCTCACCAACGCCGCCGCTAACCCCAAAAACCGTACCATTGTGTTCTGGGTGCGCTCCTCCTATTGCTGCTTGCACTGTTCCGGGGGTTTGCGTTCCATAATCAACGGGCGCTTCATGCTTGCGCTGCTGACGCCTAAAGTAGGATTGAAATTTACTTGTCGCCTTTTACCCTGAATTCGATCTTTGCGTTAGTAACTTACTGAAACCGCCGTTTAAAGTCCTCATCCTGTAGAGCCATTAATCGACGCATTCGCTCAGCACTTTGGGGTGGTAACCCGTGCGAATCATCCTCCATATCGCTTTCTTCGTCTTCCTCCTCCTCATCACAGACGCCATCGTGCAGTTGCTCTGCGGCAGTTGTCTCTTCATCATCCTCATCCTCGTCGTCGTCCTCGGCGGCAGTGCAACGTCTCGCAGATATTGGCTGCGCCAGCGAATGCTGCTGCTGCTGTTGGTTTCGGGATGAGACACTACCTCCACTTAGACTGCCACCATAGCGCCTACCGCCAGCAGCCACTGCCGCACGCATGTTGTTAAAAACGCCGGTGCCCACGCTGTTGTTATAGACCTCATCCACATCAAAGTCACTCACTTCGTAGTGCTGGACATCAGAGTTGCGATTACTGAGTATCTCCTCGTACACAGGCCCGCCATCCGCTCCGCCGACACTGCCTTGATTATAGTAGGCATCGCCCAGATCACAGTTGGAATGCTTATTTATATATTGACGCTGCATGAACTCCTGCTGGTACTGCGCCATGTGCGGCGGCGGAGCAGGGAGCTGTTGCTGGCCACCAGCTCGTCGCTGCTGCTGCTGTTGTTGCTGATGCTGCAAGTGCAACAGATGAGCATGCTGCTCGGCCTGCTCCTCATCGGAGGAGAGTTGCTGCTGCTGCTGTTGATAATAGGCAGCAGCGTTTGGTGGCTGTGGTGGGTCCAGGGCCTCTGCATAGTGCGGATGTGCTTGTTGTCCTGGCTTGGTCTTCTTGTACGATGGATAGAACAGCACTTGGGAGGCTGCAGTGGCCCGGCTGTGCAGGGAACCACTCGGAGAGGCCGGAATAGCTCCTACGCCACCCCTCTTTTTCTTGCCATGCTGGCTGTTTGGCTTTTGCGTCCAGTAGAACACCTCATGGGCCTGCTGCGGAGAGGATGTTGCTGCCCCAGCGTTGTTGTAGTACTCCCTTTGGGCCTTCATCCCGCCAGCCGTCTGCTTCCAGCTGTAGTAGTCCGGTTGGTGGTAATAGGCCTCCCCCAAAGGTGGCTGTTGCTGCTGCTGCTTGTGGGCGAATATCAGGTGAGTAGATCCTGCCGAGCTCGTTGGCGATGCATGACCGGTGGAGCGCAAAGTATTTCCCCTTTCCAGCACTACATGACCGCCAAGAGACTGAGATGGCTGCAGGGTGCCCTTTATTAGTCCGCTCTTTAATGTGCGTCTCTGCTGGGCTTCGTTGAGCTCACAATCGGAACTGGCGCCCATGATGGCATCTTCGGTAGCCGACATATGCTGCTGCTGCTGCTGCTCGTCGTGGGCGTCATCATTTTTCCCCAGCGGTAGTTTGGATTTCTTTGCAGTCGAAACGCTGCATAGCGTTCCAGCGTTGGTGCCACCAAGTCCAGTACCACCTCCGGCCACTATACCTGAAGAAATTGAGGTGTTGGAGCAACGCAGACACTTGGGAAGCCATGCGTGCTGTCGCACATATTTGCGATACTCTCGGCGAATTTTCTCATTCTGGATGCAATGGAACACAAAGATATAGAGTCCCAAGAGGGTGTTGAAACAGATGAAGTTATATCCATAGATGCCGGTCACGTCCTCATCCATTTTAGCTCCGCGCAAGTAGAAATAGGCTGAGCACCAAACAGCGCTGAGCAGCAGGAAGAACACAAACGAGCAACGTATGTCGAAGCTGCAATCAAGGAGACAGCACCAAAAGATTATCCCATCGGTTATCGACGGAAAGTGTGAGAGATCTTACCGAACAGTGGCAAGGCGTGTGTGCTCTTTGGTCTTCAATCCGGTCCGACTCTTGCGGCACATGATAATCCAGGAGAGGAAGGTGTATCCAATGGCAGCCTGAGAAGATTATTGGCGGTATTGATTGGGTTTTTCCAAGATGGTTTTTATGGGAGCTTACCATAAAGAAGATAAGCACTGGAACAACAAAGGTGGCATAGAACACAGCATTGGCCTCCATAAGGACGCAATAATCGTTTTGGGTGTAAGTGCTGGGATTGATGACCAGCGATATGGCCACCACGCTCAACGACAAGCCATAGGACAGCAGGTAATAGCAGTTCACTTTCGGTGTCTGATCCACCTCCAGGAGCAGCTCGTCCGAAGTGAGAGTGGAGTACGAATGGAAGGCTACAGGTGTGGATAGGATGTTAAAGCTGTGGGAATTTCTTTACATAGAGTGGCAGAAGCGGTGTGCTTACCTTCGTAGCAGAACCAGGAGGTGCCAGAGAGTATGGCACAGTGGAGGAAAACGGTTATGAAACCACAGAAGATGCTTGTTTCGGTCTGTTCAATGCCCAGTAGAAAGAGCAGCTCAATGGCCAGTAAGCAAATATAAATGTTGATATAAATCGA
Organism: Drosophila miranda; assembly: GCF_003369915.1. Classification (NCBI taxonomy): domain Eukaryota; kingdom Metazoa; phylum Arthropoda; class Insecta; order Diptera; family Drosophilidae; genus Drosophila; species Drosophila miranda. The sequence continues at coordinate 33,148,010 of NW_022881603.1, forward strand.
GATGCGTGCAGACTAGAATATCGAGAAGAAATAGAGTAGAAAATGGGGATAAGTTTTGGGTGTTGGATTCCAAGCTGCGAGCAGGCCAGGCAGAAGAAGAAATAGAAAGAGGAATGCCCCTCACCCCTCCCTAAAGAACATCATAAATTGACTGCGTTTAAAAATTCGATGCTCAAACTTAGTTTAGTATTTGATTTACAATAATTTTGGTGGTTGGTGGTGAAATGTAAAAAAAAAAAAGAAAAACTATGTAAAATTAATAAGACTAATAAAGAAAATATAGCGCATAAAGTAAGATATAGAACAAGACACGAAACAAGAAAAACAAAATGGAAGATACATATGTATGTACAAACGAAAAACTAAAAGATAATCAAATAAACAAACAACCAAAATGCAAGTTTTACAGGACAAAATTAGCAACATTTGTATATTTTATTAATTAAATACATACAAAAGAAAATTGGAAATGAATAAAGGAATTATATCAATGGTACGATGTGGACGTTGACATGCAATGACTGCATCTTTCAAGAGGCGATGCAGTTACTGCACCGTCAAGTGGCCCGTGTGACACCAGCAGAAGGCTGTTACGCGCGGATCCCAGGCAAAACGCAGCCCTCCTCCCGCCCAACCGACCGAGGGGCGCTGCCGCATGACGCGCGGTGCGTAGCCGAACCAAACGCGAACATGCAAGAAAGATAGCTATTAGACTAACATTCGAGGAAAATTAGTACTAAACTTACTAAGAAACTAAGCATGCAATCAAAGTACAAATACCACTACAGTTACTAATTAATAGAAAGGTGTGTAAGGATTAATAATTTAATAAGAGGAAGAGAATTAGTGGTGGATATAATATGGTAGAGGGAATTATAATCCGAGCATAAGACCCTAAACGGTTCATGCAAGGAATAATTCGATCTACAAAGTGGAAGGAACAACGGTATAAAATTTCTAGTCAGTCTAATAGGAATCGTGAAGTTTATGCGGCTCAACAGATCAGGGCTGTCTATGTCACCCCTGATCAAGTTGTGCATAAATATCACACCAAGCATTTTTCTACGGTTAACTAAGGATGGGAGGTTTACTAATAGTAGTCTACTAGAGTAAGATGGGAGTCTTACACCCGCATCCCAGTTAAGGCCCCGCAGAGCAAAGAGTAAAGAGTTTTTCTGTACTGATTCTATACGGTCCTGGTGTACTTTGTACTGAGGGCACCATACACAGGAGCCGTATTCTAAGATCGGACGAACAAGCGAGGTATAGAGAGTCTTTGTTATATAGGGGTCGTCAAATTCCTTTGACCACCTCTTTATAAACCCAAGCACGCTCATGGCCTTATTTACCATGGTGGAAATGTGTTCGGAAAACTTTAACTTGGGGTCTAACATAACACCCAGATCATCCACCAGGGTAATTCTCTCAAGAGAACCACCAAATAGGGTGTAAGGAGCCAACAAAGGGCTAGAACGATGAAATGTCATAACTTTGCATTTCGAGGCATTAAGGTGTAACAAGTTTGCACAACACCATGACTGAAAGTTATTGAGATCGGATTGCAAGCGAGAATGAAATGAAATGTCCTTGTACTGGACACAGAGTTTAACATCATCCGCATACATAAGTACTCGAGAGTATGTTAATACTGAAGGTAAGTCATTAATAAAGAGTGTGAAGAGTAAGGGGCCTAGATGGCTGCCTTGTGGTACTCCCGAAGAAACCTTTACTGGGAAAGAGAGGGAGTTTTTGAAGAGGACTCTTTGAGACCTAGAACAAAGATAGCTAGAAATCCATCTCAGGAGGTTGGGCGGAAACCCTAAAAGGTCAAGTTTATGCGCTAAAAGGGAATGGTTTACAGAGTCGAATGCTTTACTAAAGTCGGTGTAAATAACATCCGTCTGTAAGTTACCATGAAAGCCTTTAATAATGAAAGAGGTAAACTCTAACAAGTTCGTGGTGGTTGATCGCCGCCTTATAAATCCATGCTGAGTTGGAGATATAAGTGACTTGCAGAGATGTTGCAAGTGCGGAGTTAAAACCCTCTCAAACATTTTAGGAATAGCGGATAACTTTGCTATACCTCTATAATTTTTTGCATCAGACTTGCTACCTTTTTTATGGAGAGGAATTATAAACGATTCCTTCCAGATCGGGGGGAAGCAAGAAGAATCAATGGATAGGGTGAATAGTTTAAGCAAAGGTCCACACAGAGCCTCGGCGCAGTACCTGAGTACACAACCTGGAACCCCGTTTGGACCCGGTGAAAACACCGGCTTAACTAGTCGAAGATCATGAAGTAGGGAACATTCATTTAACAAGGGACTGAAAATGCCGTTCGACCTCGGTAAACCGTATGGGTACGGATGACCAGAGTAGCTTTCCTCAGAATAGGTGGTTTGGAAGAATTGGGCAAAAAGATCGGCAATTGCCTGATCATTATTTGCCGACGTATTACAAAATGATAGCGAGGATGGGTGTGCGGACGTTCTACGCTTACTGTTTACGAAGCTGTAAAACTGTTTAGGGTCCTGAGAAAAACGTATCCTGCATCGAGATAGGTAGTTCTTATAGCATTGAGCATTAAGAACTGAAAAGTTTGACCGAGCTAATACATAGCGAGAGTGAGAAGTAGGAGAACCCACTTCTTGAAATTTTTTATAAAGTCTTGATTTTAAGTTTTTTAGACTGGATAACTCTTTGGTAAACCAAGGGGGTTTTCCAGATCTAGTCGGACAAGAAAGCGGGACACAAGAATCGAAAAATGTGCCAAGAGCATTGTAAAAAATGTTTGTGCCTTTTATGATATCAGTGCACAAGTACAAAGCGGACCAATCAAAATCCCTAATGAGGTTATTAAGCTTCGCAAACTCGGCTTTACGAAAGCAGCGGACACGTTCGGGCAGCCTACTCGACCGATCCAATACAGTTGGTCCTATATCTAGCGACACCTCGAAAGTAGGGTGGTAGGCGTCTTCAGGTATAGTGAGCGGAAGGGCTCGGGTTAACAACACTATGGTCGGATCCGATACAAAGCACAGATCAAGCAATCGACCCAAGGAATTATTCACATGGTTGACTTGAGACAGGGATAGGTCAAGCAAGCCGTCAACAAAGTCATGTCGTGACATGGGCACTAGGATACTAGACTCGTTTACCGAAGACCAAACAGTTCCTGGCAAGTTGAAGTCACCAAGAACTATCATACGATCTTTATCAGATAGCGAGGAAGAAACAGCGGTTAAAGCGGACAAGTGCTGCTCATAAATTGAAATATCCGAAGAAGGTGGGATATACGAGCAAGTAATGAATATAGCGAAAGCGGGAAGAATCAGTTTTACACACAGGAAATCCAGTTCCTGTTGAACTTGGACTGTGAAGTGTTCCGACGTGAAGTAAGAGTCCACTGCAATTAGAACCCCCCCTACCCGTCGAGACGAACGGTCCTTTCTAAAAGTTGTGTACCGACCTGCCAAAACCTCGGAACTAAGAATGTCCGGCTTTAACCAGGTTTCAGTAAACACAATAACGTGGGAAGCAAATGCAACACTATCCCGGAAAAGAATGCTGAGCTTACTACGCAAGCCTCTTACATTCTGATAGGTTACTAAAAGAGAAGTTAGTTTTTTGGAAAGGTGGAAGCAAGACGGGAAGTTGAGGAAGAGGAAGTTGAGGTTGAGGTTGAGGGTGGCACACTGGAAAGGTTTGGAAGGGATATGGGGGGCCTATTCTTCTTCTTAGCCTTAAACTCCTTCACCACCAAATGCTCCGGCCAAAAATTTGGCGGAGCAAATGGTGTCAAATTGAGTTGGGGAGATGCTTATCTTAAACGAGGCTATCTCCCTGGCATAAGAGAAGTTAAATTTCTCCACCTTTAAACCCACGGCTTTTATTTTGCTTTGAATAAAAGCAATTACATCATTAGATGTGAGGTCAGGGGCCAGCCGTGAAACAAAAACTTGTCGTTTTGGTGGGACTCCCACCAGTGGTTTAGTCACCACAGGCCTAGTACCTGTGGTGGCAATATCCGGAGGTCCGGAACGTCTATTTACTGGTGGGATCGGTATAGACGGGACAACTAGCGAACTTGCGGACACCACGGACACGGACGCTGCAGACGTACTTGGCTGCACATTCTCCGAGGCGATGAATTCGGCTACCGAATCTGCGTCGCCAGCAGCTGTCGTTGCCCTTGGAGTGGCAAACGAGATCAACTGCTGCACACTTGGAGTGGTCGGAGTCAGTTTTTCGGCGGCGCACGGCTGAGTGACGGTTGGCAATTGCAGATCCCGCGGAGTGACCTTTTTGCGCCTCGGAGACTCATTCAGCAGTTTTAAACCGCTAAACTGAGCCTCCATGGCTAGGAGCCGATCGTATTGGTTTTTAAAACCAACGGTCAGCTCCTTAAAGCCACTCCGCGTCTGCCTCATGAAAGCCACCATGTCTTTCTCCACCGCACGGCATGCCTCGCAACTGTAATGCAAGCCATTACGTTTGGCTATAGCATCACTCACGAGGCCAGAAAATCCAGCGCATTTTGCGTGCACTACGCTGTCGCAGAGCCAGCAGGGGACATTCGGCTGATCGTGGGTGATCTGCTTCTTACAGCTTTTTTTGGCACAGACCACAGCGTATTCCATTTTATTTTATTATTTATTTATATATATACTATTATTTGCAAAACAAATTGGTATCAGACCAATGTGCCAGACAACGCTCAAAGCGGAATTGGTAAAAAAAAGAGAGCAGAGAGGAGAGCGGTTATAGCGAGAGATACTAAGCAGAGAGCGCTATTGCTCAGAAAGTTTAAAGAGCGAGAGAGAAAGAACAGTTATTGAAGTTGAGGTGATAGCGAGAGAGGGATAAAACAACAAAAGCTACCAGACGAGAGCGGACTGCAATGCAATGTAATGCGTACTCACTCACTGCAACAACACAAACACAAGCACAAGCCGACGCCGAAAAATAAAAAGTTAAATAATGTTTTAACACAAATCAAAAGGCATGCACTCGCGTAATAGAATAGGTTTCCAGATTGTTGTCTGGTTAGGAAGTAAATTTAGAATTTCGTTAGGAAAAGACCGGCTGTTTCTTCAAAACAAAAGGAAAAAATGCGGAGCGCAAAACAAAAACACGTCTGATCACTACGAAAGATACGAAAGAGGTTACGATGTCTAGGTTTAATTTGTTAGACAATGAAAATGCACACAACGGGATTAGGAATACACTCAAAAGGATAGATAATTATTGTAATTAAATAAAACATGCTAACAGATGATGATATTAATCGTTTGGGTAAGTGAACACAGACATCAATTTAAAACGAGGGGGAACGTTGTGAGTTGCTGCGGACACCGCAACTCTACAGTTATCCCCGATACTTAGTCAGTATGGCTCTCCTCCGGCAGACGCAGCTAATATTAAACGACACGACAAAGAGTGCGTGCGAGAGAGACAGAAAATCAGTCTGAGCGTGACGTCTGGTGCTGCGTAGCCAGTGCAAATTGATTTGTTCCTTTTGGGTATAAAAATGATCCGATCTGATCCAGATTCAGCAGTCTGATAGATATGGTCATTATCTATGATTCTGTGTTTTTAGTTTTCTCGAATCTGCAATATTGTGGATGCAACAGATTTTTGTCCTTTGTGGGGGCGGAAGGGGGTGGGGCGAAATTCTGAGATATACGTTTTATAGTGAGATCTAACAGAAGTGCGGATACCAAATTTGGTTACTCTAGCCTTAATAGTCTCTGAGACTTGTGGATGCCCCAGATTTTCGTCCTTTGCGGGGGCGAAAGGGGGTGTGGCGAAATTTGGACACGAGACGGCCAAGGTCTGATATCACAGGAGTGTGGATACCAAATTTGGTTGCTCTGGCTCTTATAGGTTCTGAGATCCTTGAACTCATATTTTGCAATTGGCAAAGCCGACCATGAAACCTGTGTGTTAGAGAGAGACAGAGCGAGAAAGAATGAAATTGTTTTCTTGATTCTGGCTATAATAATTATACGATCTGGTTGAGATTTTACACTCTAGAACATATAGTCATCCTCTACGATTCTGCGTTTTTGGCTTTATCGTATCTTTAAAAATTTTCGTCCTTTGTGGGGACGGAAGTGGGCGGGGCGAAGTTTTGAAATATTTTTGTAGCAGTGACATATCACAGAAGTCTGGATACAAAACATCGTTGCTCTAGATCTTATAGTCTTTGAGCACTAGGCGCTGAAGGGGACGGACAGACGGACGGACGGACAGACGGACAGACAGACATGGCTCAATCGACTCGGCTATTGATGCTGACCAAGAATATATATACTTTATGTGGTCGGAAACGATTCCTTCTGGACGTTACACACATCCACTTTTACCACAAATCTAATATACCCCAATACTCATTTTGAGTATCGGGTATAATTACCTCAAAAATTTATGGAGGCTTCGGAAAAAGGACACTAAACTTAGACTATGACAAATTACTACGATATAGAACTACATATAACTGAACTGGGAAAGTCTTCAAGTGAAAGCTGATGCTGTCAAGCGAACAGAAATCTGGATTAATTCGTAAATCCTAATCGCTTTCCTGCGCAGCTTCCGAGTCTTATGATTGAATTAGTTTGTCTCAGAGCATACGTTTTAGAATAATTTGAGATACTTAAGCATTATATCACATGTGTCTCTTGATCATAAATACATACATGCATATATCTACGAATAGAGAGCCTAGCCTAGCCTACGGTTTATGCTTGCTTCTCTTCTTTTTCACCACCACCACCACTTATATTGTAAATCATCAATATTGGCCTGATTATAATGTTCGTGTTGTCCATGACGTTGCCGTCCACATTCAGATTGTGGTTGCGGTGTGGGTGCTGTTGCTGCTGCTGTGCCTGCTGCTGCATCTGGTGCTGATGCTGCTGCTGCTGCCTGGCTTGCAGATAGTTGTGGCTAATGTTCAGATTATTGCTGGACACAGGATTGTTGGCCTGGGCAACATGCTGCTGCAGTGCAGCAGCAATCGAAGCAGCAGCTGCTGCAGCCGCCGCCGTTTGCTGGCCATGATGGTGAAGATTCAGATTTAGGTTATTCATTTGCATGGCTCGTTGGGGCTGGTTGGACAGCACCACAGCAGCAGCAGCAGCTGCCACAACTTGTTGCTGGTGCTGCTGTTGCTGTTGCTGCTGTTGGACATTGTAATTCAAGTTGTTGCGATGTGAGTTGCGAATGGAATTGTGTTGAATAAAGTTTGTATTGGTGTGACTTGGTGGGGCGACATTCGTCTGGCTGCTGGGCGTGGTCAAGGTCAAGGACTCGTGTGTCTGATCGCGAATATTATTCTGCTGGCGCCTGCTGCCCGCCCGCTGATGGGGCAACGTACTTGTGGCGTTTCTTACCTTGACAAATACCCCATTGAAAATCTTCAATGTCAGCAGTGCAATAACTATAAAGACCACACAGATGGCGATGCTGATGTAGATAAAGATGCGCATATTCCCATCGAACATTGTGAACAGTGAGTGCTGATGCTCATCCACCACATCCATGAGTATGGCGAAGTTGGTCAGATGATTGCAGCTGCAGACGCTGTGCGTGCGATTGGTTGACTCCAAGCTGCAACCGTTGGCAGACCAGGCACTACACAAGAGAAAGCAATTGTTGAATATCAAATGAACACACAACCTACAAATACTTTGGACACTCACTGATCAATATAATTCCAGAACACACAGGTGGGATTGGTCACATTCTCCGTTTTCAAATGCTTTAGCGTCAGGGTAATGGGTTGCGAGAGCTGTATATGTCGGCCCTTGCCCAAACTGGCCGAGATCACCTTGCTGTTTAATATGCGCAAGCGCTGCTGCAGATCCCCCGCACTAGCATCGCTATCGTTGGTCACTATGGTCACTGTGTTGCGCACTAAGGCAAATATTTGATTATTCACTTGTATTATATTCGGAGTTACTTTGGGACTTACCATAGCTGCGAGAGCTCTTCAGGTCAAAGTGATCATAGCTGGGCTTCAGTATGGACTCCAGGCGATCAAAGGCGGCAAATACAATACGCACCAGGCCGCCTTCGCTATTCTCAATGAGTGCAGCTCGGGGCAATTCGATGCGGTCAGAGCTGATAGGCCACTGATCAGAGTCCGGGAAGACCACGCTGGATTGGATTGTTTTCGTTTCCAAAACTCGGACCGAGAGCACTACAGAGAGAGACGGAGATTGTGTGATGAAAATATTGATGGATTGTCATCCCCCAGAGAGAAGCTACTTACATATATTCTTGACTTTTTGCACCACACTGCGCTCCCTGGTAATCGTATCGGCCAGAAGGAAGGCATTGTATTCCAAGCCTGTTAGCAGGGATGTGGCCACACGCATTTGATCCTCAGGATTGAGATCCAGCCACGAAGACAGCTGCGACTCATCCAGCAAGTTGGAGCCAGTTTTAACCACACAATGCAGGAGTTCCATGATCATAGCCTCCCTCTGCCGCTGATCGGGGAAAGTCTCCTTGTCGTGCAGCATTTTCTCGGACACGGTTTGGATGATCTTGGTGGTGACCAGCATGTCCCCGCCGTAGAGGGTTTTGCTGCTCGTAACCTCGGACATGTCATTGGCAATGGAATTCAGAGAAGAGTCTCGTTGGTTCACTCGCATCTCCAGATTGTTTAGCCACAGGCTGCGACACTGCGTTAGATCTGGAGTTAGTGGATGCCAGGTGGGCTCAAAGTTTCGCAGACGCTGATTGACCTTGTCGGCCATGGTCACTGGCGGCTCACAGCTGCTGCTATTGTGCAGGCAGTCGCCACTGGTGGGCATGGGGGTCGTGGTGCTGGTCCCAGTCATTTCTTCATCGTCCTCATCGAAGCTTGAATCTGGCATTCGTTTCATCAGCACACAGCGCCATTTGGCAATGCCGGCGGCACCGCCCGGGCACGGCTGAACATTCACATCCCCCACACGGGTCATGTTCCAGAAGAGATTCCTGGCATGAGTGGGACCACAGAAGAGCTTGGTCTCGTCATCGGCTCCGGCCATACCAGCAGCATTTAGATTGATGTTATTTATGGTTCGTACAGCGCTTCCGTTGCTTGACACCGATTGGCCACTGGCCGCTGTTCCCGGAGTCCGATTGGGAGAGCTCTTTGTGGTTAGAAGCGTTCCATCATCAGTTCCACCTCCTCCTACTCCAGTTAGGATGCGAGTATTTGAGGGTGCTGTGGCATTGCTTGCAGCTGGAACCTTGCCGCTGGGCTTGGTCTCGTCTGTGTGATGGTTATGGAGCTGTGGCGGCGGCGGTAGACCATCGCGACGACCAGCTGGATGCTTGGTGGTAGTGGTGGAGGTCGCTACTCCCTTGAGACGTCCGCCCGGCAGGGTGGCTGTGCTGCCCGGCGGCGTGGCAGGTGGTGGTACATTAAACATGCCACCGTTGCCATTGATTCCCACCACGCCAGGCAACGTCGGCAGACGGGGCGGAGCAGACGCACCTCCATATCTGCCGCCGATATTCGTCGGATGTATCAGACCGCTGCCATTGCCAAAGATTGGCGGCCCATTGTTCAGCACCCATGGCGGTGGACTGGGTCTGTTCGTCGTGGTCGACGTCTGCGCCGCCGAAACGCACTGATAATGTGCCTCGAGATATTTGTGTGTGCCGGGACAGGGGTCCCCGAACATGCTGGTCGCCGCCAGCACACTGCAACTGTTCTTGTGAGCACATCTGCAATTGGAATTGGATTGGAGAACGGGCTCCCGTCACGCAGTTCAGTTTTACGACTTACCTTGAATTCAGAACCGTGAGGGACTTGGGAAACATGCAGTTAACACTCCATTCCACATTGCCATGATCGTTGCATATGGTAATCGAGAAGCGTCCATAGTTGGCCCGTATCAGATTGATTAGCTCTCCTTGCTCGCACTCAATGGTCAGTTTCTTGCCTTCGCAGGCATAGGCTGTTTGGTACTTGGGAGCTGCAAATCGAACGATTCGTAAGTTGAAGATCATATGTAGAGTTGGTCGGATGCAAAAGAATATATGTAAGTATATATATATATATATGGCATATAGAGAAAGTATTGGGCGTTGCGTTGATTTGTTGTAGTTTGGTTTGGTTTGGTTTTGAGATGATGGATCTACAAATACACTTACGCTCTATATGGATACAAATATACAGATATTGTAGATAGATAATGTGATATTTAGCATGATACGCTTTGACGCTGCCTGGGATATACTTAGTATATATTTAGTGGCTGTTTGTGGTTTTGGTGGATCGATAGCGATGGATGCTTTGTTGCAAGTAGAATAGTAGTCATAAATACAAAGTCCTGCCAGCTTCGATTTGTAAAATCTTAAAGAAGAGAAAAGAAAAATATAAAGACATTGTTATTGAATTACTGAATATTAGTTGGCCTATTTTCAGAAAAGATCGAAAATGCCATCGACCCGTCTAAAACTTCTCTATAAAAAACTAGTTTGGTGACCTATTTTCAGATGCATTACCTCTTATAATATTCCATTCCGTAGCTCTCATATGGCAAAGCAGGCTTGAATGACTAATGTCTTATCTGCAGAAGACAAACCACACATAAGAAAATTATTTACTGAAATCCATTACAACACACACGCACGCACAGACACAGTGATAGACACTCAGGAAAAAGACAAATAAAAGATGGGAGAAAGGGAGCCTAAAAATACACACCCTTCTCCATGATCTGTATGTACATAGTTGTTGCTGGCCATCGATTTGCGCCTCGTCGTGCAGAACAAAGACCCGTTTTCTTTGTATACGTACAAAATGCAGTTGCATGTAGAGAAAAGTTGGCGCTGGCTGCGCTGCGACTGCAGGCAGTGCGCTTGCTTCATGCTACATACTCAGCACGCACGTATCCAAGTTTTTGCTGCTGCACAGTCGCTGCTTTGCCCCTTGGAGTACCATTTTCTATGGTTTTCTTTGTTCTGTCTTGTCGCTCCACCATATGCATTTTCAAGCACAATTTTCAGTGTTAAAATCAAAGAATTATGTGGGGTTTTGGTTTTAAGTTCCATTTTGGCACTTTAATTAACACTTTCTGGTTAATTTCGCTGGCTAATGGTTTTTCCAGACACTCGAAATATGCTGACGTTGGCTTGTATTTGGAAAATTGTGATGGTAGACTGGCTCAAGCCGCAGTTTTCATTTAACGTGATTCCCAATTTTCAATTTTTTAATCACAATATTTTTACAATAGGCCTTTGAAATTTTATTTCTCACTAATTCGAATAAGTTAATTTTTAAACCGTGGCTCAAGAAGAAAATTCAAGATAAATTCTGTATACTTGAATTTGTACAGAGCATGATGCAATTATACAAGGTGGTCTCGTCGGGAGCCGAAGTTCGTTCGTGTTGTCCCTTATCGTCAGTGCATGCTTATTATGTTATGAAGAAAAATTATTAATGGCTGCATAAAATTTAAATATTAATATATCAGTAAAATCATTTTATTTTAAAATTTTAAAACCCACGGGCCTGTTAAGGGTTAATCAACATCAACATATACCGTCTCACTCACACTCACTATACTATGTGCCCTTCACTCGCACTTATTGCTAGCATACGTTAAGGGACTAACTTTTTCCGACGAGACCACCTTGTATAATTGCATCATGGTGCAGCCACTTGTCCCTCTCCCTCTTTCTCTCATTCGCTCTCTCTCTCTTTCTCTATGTGTGGCTATTGCACCTTAGAACATTCAAGTATGCTAAGGGGATGGGTAGACGCTTGGAGGGTAAAGAATGAAGCTGAACAAAACCTGATCTGTGTGAACTAAAAGTAAATAAAAAGAAATTATAATTGAAGCAGGAGCTACCGAGAGAAACTTTGCTCACACATGCACATACACACAGGCACAGAACATAACTACAACTACACTAACACACGAGGGTTTCACGTAACGTAACGTAAGCTAAACACACGCACTAGTTTTCGCCTTTTACCCAATTTCTGGTGTACATATACAATACATATGCATGTGTACATATATTCTTGCTTTCTGGTTCTGTTCTGGCTAGTGTCCAGGTCAAGTATAAGCAATTAATTAATTAACACACAGCAGCCCTCTCTCGCTCTTCAATTACGACATGTCTATATTTGTTTCTATAGTTTTCTGGTTTCGCATACTAATTCGATTGTGTGACTGGCTCTGGCAATCAAATTAAACCCTATAGCTTCAGGCTCAGCAATAATTCAATATAAAACGAATGACGCGCTCAGGGTTCGGTTCCGTTTCTGAATATGAGTCAAACAAAACAGAATTTCATTTCGTTGGGGACACGGAAGCCCCACACTGTCTCACTCACACTCACGTGTAACCACACGCACAAGCATCACAAAATTGACCCCTTTCTATATGTTTGGGAATGCTTTATCGCTATCTGCACTTGTCCATTTTACATAAGCAGGCAGAGCACTTTATTATCATTTAAATTAACACTTTTTTGGCCTTACGTTGCGACGCCCGCGGGCGACAATAGTGTCAATGTGCTCCGCGCCAGTCAGAGCAAATACGTCACAGATCTCAAAATATACCGTAAATCTACTGACGAACTATTTGTACTCAAGTTCCATCATATTCCATCGCTTTGATATTCGGTTGAATATTACCAGATATCTAAGACCCTCAGCTCTGAACTCAGTATTTTATCCGATTATCACATCAATTTCCTACAAGACTGGTTAACTTTAACTTCTCATCTTTATTGGATTGTTTATAACATAAACTTTAAACAAAACCGGTCAACAAAAATTTCCACTAAATTAATAGCCTTACATGGTAACTACACGAAAACTTCACATTTGCTACATACATACATACATTTTTATGTAATTAAGGCGACACTTGACTGGGAAATGTGTACGTTTGCCCGTAGCTTTTTTCATATTATCCCCATGGAAGCGCCAGTGTGAAAAAACCCGTTATCCACTGTTTGACATGCCTTTTTTCGACATTTTTTAATAAGTGAGATTTTGATGGCAAACGATCAGGAATTCGGTGCTGATCACGAATAAGTATTCAATGTGGCCTGGGACATAGCTTTAAGTGGCATTTCTACACGGTTTCTACATTGGTGTAATGGACAAGAGGGTGAGTCCATAACGCGTCTTAAAATATACTGGAAAATACTATGAAAAGTATAAAAATTGCAAGATGTGTGAGCTAGACGTGGTGGCAAGAAAATAAGAAAATCCGATAAAGTATCCCTCTAGTACTGGCGGTGGCGATTGACCATGCCCGAACTACTGATTTGGCTGGTTCCTACATGGGTACTTTCCGGACTAACCCTATGGTAAACGAACGCCGAACCACTCAAAGAAGAGACAAAAAATGTTGCTCTGTATACTCTACAACCCACCGCGCACCAGCCACCGAACTAGTTCGGTTTGGATGCAACGTCTCACCAGTAGACGAAGAAACGAAAAAGCATGAGAGGAAAATGAAGAGAGCAGGTAGCTACAAATGATGCTGATCTGCTCTTCTCCTTTCCCTTTTCTGTTTTCGGTAATTTCATTGCTGGAATGTTCTTTGCGTTTGGCGTTTGTGCAAGTCAGTGCGGCTGTCCAAGTGATTATAATTATTCAATTTTAAACAGTAAGTCAAAGCAAATGTATAGCAAACGGCATTTGTGTAGGCTCAATAAAGAAATATAAGACAAATATGCAGCCAAACATAATCGTGTTAGCGGAGAAACAGTGTCGTGCAGTGAAATAGAAAAAGTTTAAGGCCGCGAAATAGGAGAGACAATCGACGAAAATGAAACAAATGGAAAGTGACACTGAAAAATTTAAAGAACTTCTTTAGAGTTTTGATTGGTAAGCTTATATGCTTTTGGTTTTTTTGTATGCCTATTATATCTGTATTTTATATTTATAGATGCCATAACTGTAGATACGGGGACTGGATCAGCTGAAGTCCAGATTAGGAAGGCCCTACAGCTGCAAAAAAAACATTTTTTCAAAAACAGTACCACCGCGAACAGCAGACCTTAATTAGTCAATTTAAAAACTTAAATGAAATATATAATAAAATAAAAATTTAAATATGAAATGAAATGAAGATTGATAACCTACTTCATGGGGACCCATTTCACTAGCTACTACATGGGTACCCATTTCACTAGCTACTACATGGGTACTCCTTTCACTAGCTACTAGACGAGTACCCATATTACTAGTTCGGGGGTAAACGATGTGGTGTCGCTGGTCCCCATGTCGTAGGACATTGCGGCTTAAAATGGAAATGATGAAAAGCATTGTTAAGGGTTAGTAAAGAAAGTACCCCTGGTCTGTTAGGGAGTGGTGATATCACCACCTCCGAACTAGTTCCCAGTACTGCTGGGATATGATCGACCCTCAGAAATATACCAATATATACCATCTCTTTTTGAAAATATACCGTAAATATACTGACGAATTCTAGTTCTATCATACATATTCCTCGATTCTAATATTCCGTCGAATATTACTAGCTTAAGTTCTTAGTTCTGCCCACATAGTTTTAGGCCGTTGATGAATAAATTTTCTTCGAGGTTGGCTAGTTTGAGTCCTTGCTTTTATTGTATTTTGGCTAAAACAAGGCATAAACAAAATATTTAAAAAAGTGGAAGTGGAAGGAACAACGGTATAAAATTTCCTGTAAGTCTAATAGGAATCGTGAAGTTTATGCGGCTCAACAGATCAGGGCTGCCTATGTCACCCCTTAGCAAGCTGTGTATACCCTATTTCGTTAATTTAATATGAAGATCCTGTTTTCCAAACTTTTTTTAAAACGTAATTAATAAAGAAATTTTCTCAAATTTATATGTTTTAGACATATTTATACAAATGATTAGTGTTTAGCTATTAAGCGTTTTTAACAACTGTTGCAATTTGAAGTTAATGAAAGTCGAGAGCCTGTTTATAATTCACAATTTATTTGCATATGTAAACCAACTTATCGCGGGGATGATTGGGGCGAACGATTGATGCGAGGATGTTAGTCTAATAGCTGCGACGATTAGCTCAAGACTGCCCATGCAAGGGCTGACGGGCCAAATTGCCGGGCCCTATGCAGCAATCTTAGACGCGAGCGAGAGCGTATGATAGCCCGAGAGCGTTAGAGCTGCTCGGGGACGCTGTTAAGCCGAGTCCGAGAGATTGCGACATAAGGAGACGAAAGAATTCCGCTGCATGCGCATATGCGGTAGCAAATGATCTTTGCAGTGGGGGCATTGGAAACGACAACACCAAAATGCATTTCCTTTGGGCCGCACCACTGGCAATAATTTAAAATATTTAAGCTGCTTGACCCGACAATTATTATCTTGTTTATATATATATCTCGATCCTGATACCTACACATACTGGGATGACAAACATTTTCTCAATTTATAATATCCTTTTCCATAGGGTATGAAAATTATTGTTGTCAAACGGGTTTTACAACGAATTCCTAGTTTTTGATCTTCCGTCGAATATTCCCAGCTACATAGAACATTTAGCCATGCCCACATAATTTTATACGATTGATGAATCAATTTTCTACTTGATTGGTTGATTTTTAACTCTTGCTTTTGTTGGATTTAGTCTAAAAAAAAGGTTTTAGCGAAGAAGGTGTAGCGCTTGTAGCAGGGAATGCTGAGTTTTTTTGTGGCGCCATCTAGTGCTCAGAGTGGCAGGCGAACGACAGGTCAAGGGAAAACCAAAAAGACGGTAACAGGTCAAAACGTCAGGCTATCTCTGTTGAAAATGCATCCAGGGACCTGTTAGAGGATTTGCCGCCAGAACGTTGGCGTCCCTATCGGCTATTCCCTCGTGAAAGTCAATTGAGTCGGTTGCGTATCGGTCCGACGGAAAGGAAAAACCAAGAATTTAGTGAAGAGAAAAACTCTAGGGAATCTAAATATCTAAATCCAAGATTCGACTGCGAGATTCTTGGTTGAAGGCGAGTGGGCTATTCAGTCGTCAGAAGCCGTATAGCGCTGAGTCCGGTTGGGGTAAGTGCTGAGGGAAGAGAAGAGAAGGGCTAAAGGAGAAAAAAGAGTTGTCCCATTTGTAGTCTTGGCGCTTAGTAAATCGAGTTAAGCAGTGCGGATTCGATCGTCCAAGGAAGCCAGCCAGCAAACAACAGCAGCCGCAAGCCTAACAAAGTGGCTTTTAAACCTTTGGGAATGTCTGGAAAGCGCTCAGCCATCGGAGAAGCGAGCGTGGAAGCAGAGGGAGAAGACATTTGGGGAGCGCTCGGTCCCCCCAAGCGGCTAGCTTCCCGAGGCGTTGGCGTCGGCACTTTAGTAGTCGAGCGCGACGCGGCAGATAAGGAGGGCCCGTCCCTTGGTCGCGAGCAGATCGGCGGAGAGAAAGTGTTAATCTAGCACCGTCGGAGATTGGCCGTTTGGCCTTTTTCTTTGCTTTAGCGTACCTTTCACCTGCAGAAGCAGGGGAAAGAATTTGAGCTGTTCCCGTTCGCCCAGGAGGTGGAAAGGAAACATAGATAACCGTCGGGAGAAAGAGAATAGAAAAAAAAGAGGAAGCAACGGATTGACGGAGTAATTGTATTCGTGTTTGTAAACGTGTAATTAATTATGATTTCTGTGCGGAGTTAATTAGGAGAGATTTAGATTTGATTCCGGTAGTGGCTTCTCGTGACTCTCGCCGATCTGCAAATATGATTTCCCCCAACCTTGTGCCCATTTAAGTGTTCTTCCACCACAGCAGCTTTAGGTATTCATCGAGGAAAGCGCTTTCGCCGATGGAGCCATAAACTGGAGAAAAGGTATGAGTGGACTTAAATTCTATTATTAATAAATACAACTTGAAACAAGGGAACTAGGGCCGGTCGGTGAGTGAGAGGGAGAAGTGCCCACTCGAATTGGTTTCGTAACATTACGGAGTCAGCAAGCAAGTTAGTTTGTCCATTTCGGACTTATTTAGTATATCGTTTGTATGACACATAGCCAAGTATTTGTAGGAATTTTATACATATATTTCATTTAGCCACTCTTTTAATGTGGGGTATTATATTATGGTATTTGCGGGTAATGTTAGTGTTTTAGCCAGTAAGTGAATAAACTTTATAATGTATTAATCTACCACTTTGCTTTCGCTGGCAAATTCCCCATGTTGGCCGCCCCGGTCAAACGGGCCATTCCGTCATTAAATCGAACGGTTTGGAATGGCCATGGTAGGGTGGGCGACACGACCTCGACAACACCAGAGGCGGAGTTGAGATACCTTTCCAGCACACATCCACAATTCTATTCAGGGATAAACAGTGTCTCCCGGTTAAGCATTTTCGTCGTGACACGCTACTTCATTCGCGGTATGCGTATAGGCCACCAGCAATAGCCGACGAGCAGAGGCCGGAAACCCAAAGCGTGTGCTTCCCTTCGCTGAATGACAGCTAGCCTGGCAGGATTTATATACACAGACGTGCGTAGATGACACGTTACATTTATGAATCATAGATATAGTATTATAACTAAAAATTGGCGCCCAACGTGGGGCCACATCTATTCAGGTGTGACACCATCAACACTGTGACATCCTTTTTTTTTGTCTTTAAAACTTCCCGATTCGGCATAGACGGCATTGACCAAAATTGTTTCTCTGGAAGTGGTCATTGCTCAAGAATATCTTCTTTTCTCAACACCAAGTAGAGGGCGATTCAGACGATTCGGAAAACGGAAGCAGAAGTTTTGACTTTTCATCCGGCCACGTCTGAGGAGCGTTTCGAAAAGTGCATCGATCTTAATAATACCCTACTTTTTCTGAGGCAGGAGTCTTAAACATGGTCTTTCGGGCGCATAGGACTGCAGAGGGAATCTCGTTTACTTACGGAACCCTGCCCACGGCTGAAGGACTGTGCGGAAGGCTTAGCCATTGCTGCTGATGAGCTTTAGCGCGTTGGACATACTCGGATTAATCTTGATTATAGAATTCCGTTGGCCACGAGTGAAATCAGAAGCAGCATGCTCATTTCAAGTGTAGAGTGCCGAGCCGAGATGTTTGGACGACAGCGGCGCGAATCAAAGCAGCAGCTGGCCACTGCTCGCGCATGCAGTTGTTGTTGGTTTTGATTAGACAGCGACAAGTGCAAGGCGTCTGCGCGCGTACACATTCTTTTCATTTTCTTTTGTGCTTAGGAATTGGGGTCTCAATTAGCATAGGGTCCGTTTCGCATGGGGATTAGCTATGCGTAAGGCAAAAATTTTTATGACTTTATTTTATCGTATCATATTCTTTGCGTTCTATTCTTGTGGTTTACATTCCATGTGTGTTATTTGGTAGGGCTGTTGATTTGCTAGCTCTCTCGCTGTACAAGGGAAGCGAGACTTGAGAACAGCTGTGCCGTTTGCTGGGCCATTGACCCTAAGTTGGCAACGTAGGAAGCTATGAATTATAACACGAGGAATCAGTTCTCTTTGCAATTTGAGTTCACGTACAATTACTTATTATTTTTGAATTTTTAGGTCATCTTAGGTTTGCTAGCATAAGATATCTGACTTTTAACTAGAATACTTAATTTAGTTTTACTATTAACACATTTTTTAACTTTGGTTTTGTCTGCGTTTGATAAGTAAGTGTTTAGGTTTTGTCGTGTAGTTTTTGTGGGACATATTTTTGTCAGGACAGTTAGCAATTAAGTTTGATTTATTTTTTTTACAATGGAGAACCCCGATATCGAGCCTGAACCGGCTCCGGCGCCAAAATGCCAGTTGTGTGGGAAAACTTTAGCTTCGGCTCCTACATTGAAAACAAAGTGCAGCCACGAGTTTCACAAAACTTGTATTGAGTCACATGTCAAGACCCATACTACCTGTCCCACATGCAAGACGCTATGCGTCGATAGAAGTACTCCTCATAATACCAGGTCCCAGGCCAAGCAAAACGATGCAGCAGCCATAACCGCTGAAAGAGTTAGTAGCATGGTTACACAGGCCATCAGCACGATGCAAAACGAGGTGGTAGCCCAGCTCACGGACAAAATGGCTCAAATCATTCAGTCCAGCATAGCAGCACATTTCCAAGAGACTGGCAATAGCATTCCTCAAGGGAATAGACGTGGGGAAGCGGATAATCCGGTCCAACAAAATAGGGACAGAGAAGGGGAGGAAACATTCCGACAGGGACTGAATAGTCAGTATTCAGCACAGTTTCCGAGCTACGACCGTCCAAGCAGTGCAGTCTCAGATCTGAGTCAGCGACCGGACAAAGTCGCCCATATCCTCAATAGTTGGAAATTACGTTTTAATGGGACCCAAGAAGGATTGAGCATTGATAATTTTCTCTATAGGGTAGAGGCTTTGACGCATCAGACTCTCGAGGGAAATTTTCCAGTTCTGTGCAGTAACGCCAGTCTGCTTTTTGACGGAAAGGCCAGAGATTTTTATTGGCGTTACCACAAGACTTCCGGATCGATGAGATGGGACCGGTTATGCCAAGCCCTAAGAAAGCAGTTTAGGGATTCTCGAACCGATGTGGATATCAGAGAAGCGATAAGGGACAGGAAGCAAAAAGAAAAAGAAAATTTCGATTCCTTCCACGACGCCCTGATACAGCTGATGGATGATTTGGAAACTCCCATGTCAGAGAAAGCGATTGTGGAAACCTTACGGCGCAATTTGCGACCTGAAATTAGACATGAGCTCCTGAATGTCCAAATCGACTCCGTAGAACGTTTGAGAGAAGTCTGTCGTAGAAGGGAGGGTTTTCTCGACGACGTTAGGCGGAGTCATGGGTACCAGAAATTGATTCCTTTCCGGAAACAGGTTGCGGAATTGGTAGAGGAAGCCCAATTAGAGGAGGCCTCCGAATTCTCGGATGTAGAAGAAGAGGACGAGGTGGCAGCCATGGCACTGATTTGCTGGAACTGCCGAAAGGAGGGGCATCGCTACCACGATTGCGATAGCAAAAGGAAAATTTTTTGCTTTGGGTGCGGAGCACCTAATAAATATAAGCCGTCGTGTAGCAAATGCCAAAAAACGGCAAAGTGAACACCCAGCCTCGCCAGCCGGTCAGTGTTCAGCGCAAGCAGTCGAGTTCAGAGGCGAAATCCCAGTAGGGATACTTAAAACTACCGCCCAGCTTCCGTCTGAGAAATCAGAATCCGACATACACCAAGCTTTAGTCTGGCCACAACTAGTCCATGCCAGATCCCATTCGCTTTTCACCAACGACCAACCCAGTAATAAGTCCCTCACAAGGAGTGCAAGAAGGATGAGAGCGTTCCGGCAGGCGGCGAAAGCGATAAATTGCATTCGTTACAAGCAGAAGGACAAGCGTCCATATGCGGAAGTTCGCCTGTTGGATCAAACGGTCCTTGGTCTATTGGACACCGGAGCAGCTATGAGTGTTATAGGCGGAAAGTTAGCAGAACGCGTAATCCAAAGCCGAATTCCTTTTAAGAGAGGAGTTGTAAATGCTTCCACTGCGGATGGACGGAGGCAAGAGGTAGTGGGACGACTGCGGACACCGGTGCAGTATAAGGGTGCAGTGAAGGACCTTGAGCTGCACATTATTCCATCGCTCAGCCAGGACTTGTATTTAGGGATCGACTTTTGGTCAAGTTTCGATTTATTACCACCCAGCATGTCGCTGGCAGAGATAGTTCATGAACCGCAGAACCTCAGCCGAGGGGAAATGGACCAGTTGCAAGCGACCATCAATTTATTTCCTTCGTTTTCCGTTTCCGGTCTAGGAAAGACGGCTCTGCTTTCGCATTCAATTGATGTAGGTGATGCAAAAGCCGTGAAGCAGAGACACTTCCCTGTATCTCCTGCGGTAGAGAAATTGTTATATGCGGAGATAGATCGGATGCTCAGCTTAGGGGTGATAGAGGAATCCGATAGTGCGTGGTGGTCATCACCGGTAGTATTGGTGCAGAAGCCAGGAAAGGTGAGGCTATGTTTAGATAGTAGGAAAGTTAACGCGGTGACCAAAAAAGACGCGTATCCGTTACCACAAATTGATGGGATTCTAGGACGTCTTCCTAAGGCGTTGTTTATTTCGGACCTGGATCTTAAGGATGCCTATTGGCAAGTTCCCTTAGAGCCGAGCTCACGCGATAAAACAGCGTTCACGGTTCCGGGGAAACTTCTCTACCAGTATAAGGTAATGCCTTTTGGTCTCACTAATGCTTCGCAGACCATGACAAGGTTAATGGACAAGGTAATTCCGGCCAGTTTAAGAAATGAAGTTTTTGTGTACCTGGACGACCTTTTGATTGTGTCGGACAGTTTCGAGTCACATCGGAGGGTGTTGAGTGAAGTGGCAAGTTACATAAAAGCGGCAGGGTTAACGCTGAATGTGGAGAAAAGCAAGTTTTGCATGAAGTCAGTGCGGTATTTGGGGCATATAGTAGGCGAAGGGGTGATTCGTACAGATCCGGATAAGATTTCGGCCATGTCCGATTTTCCTTTGCCAAAATCCCTAAAGTCTCTGCGTCGCTTCCTAGGTATGGTAGGCTGGTACAGGAAGTTTATAAGCAACTTCGCATCGGTAGCCGCGCCTCTCACGGACTTGCTCAAACCCAGACAGAAATTTTCAATGACTCCAGAGGGTCAGGAGGCGTTTGAAAAGTTGAAGGAGATGCTTTGCTCAGCGCCAGTTTTGCGTAGTCCTGATTTTAGCAAACCATTCTATGTTCACTGCGACGCTAGCAAGACAGGCGTTGGGGGAGTGCTGGTGCAGAAGACGCCGGAGGGGGACGAATATCCGATTGCGTTTGTATCGAAAAAACTCAACAAAGCCCAAAAGAATTATTCGGTCACCCAACAAGAATGTCTGGCCGCAATAGTTTGCATAAATAGGTTCAGAGCTTATATCGAGGGGCATGAATTTACTGTAATCACTGATCACGCCTCTTTAAAGTGGCTCATGTCACAAACTGACTTACACTCACGTCTAGCCCGATGGGCATTAAAGCTGCAGAGTTTCTCGTTTAAAATCGAGCATCGTAGCGGCAGGCTTAATGTGGTTCCGGATGCTCTTTCTCGCGTAAATGAGGAGGAAGTGGCGACTCTAGACGCGAGCAATGGGTTGTTGGTGGATTTGGAATCGCCAGAATTCAAGGCAGAAGATTACGTGGAGATCGTAGAAAGGGTTAGGGCCAATATTGATAAGTTGCCAGATCTCAAAATTGTAGATAACTTGTTGTATCGTAGGTCAGATCACGCAACAGGAGAGGTGCTACATGATGTGTTCACTTGGAAACTCTGGATTCCTCAAGGGTTAGTGGTTGACGTTTTGCGTAACGCGCACGACAATCCACTGGCTTCCCATGGAGGCATTCACAAAACCCTAGAAAGGATACGGCGGTATTATTACTGGCCTGGTTTGGTTGCCGATGTGAAGAAGTATATCCAGGCTTGTGATGTCTGCAAGACTACCAAGGCCCCCAATACAATCCAGAGACCGAAGATTGGAATTGCGCCCGAGTCACAACGTTTCTTTCAGAAATTATATGTAGATTTCCTGGGGCCATATCCCCGTTCAAGAAGTGGACATATAGGCATCTTTATCGTCCTCGATCACTATTCTAAATATGTGTTTCTTAAGGCAGTGAAGAAGTTGACCGCGGACGTGGTAGTCAAATACATGCAGCAAGATCTTTTTCATGCTTTCGGGGTTCCGGAGACAATAGTATCCGACAATGGCACACAATTTAAGTCTGAGACATTCCAAAAGCTACTCCGGGAATATAAAGTTTCGCATACTCTCACGGCCCTGTACGCACCCCAAGCTAATGCTTCCGAACGTGTAAATCGCTCGGTGATTGCAGCAATCCGATCTTATGTGCGCGAGGATCAGAAGGACTGGGACGAGCACCTCAACAGCATTTGCTGCGCATTGCGTTCGGCGGTGCATGCAAGTCTGAATGCAACTCCTTATTATATGGTGTTCGGACAGCATTTCATCACTTCCGGGGCAACATATAAGCTTCTGAGAGCATTGCGGGTGATGGACGACAGGTCAGCAGTTTTCTCGCGGGAGGATTCATTAGACTTGGTTCGAAGCAAGGCTCTAGAAGTCATGAAAAAACATAACGATAAAAATGAACGGCAGTATAACTTACGGTCGAGAGACATATCCTACAATGTCGGCCAGGAGGTGTTCCGAAGAAATTTCAGGCAGAGCAATTTTCAGTCAGGGTACAGCGCGAAGTTGGGTCCGGCCTTTCTGAAGGCCAGGGTCAAAAAGAAGATAGGGCAGGCCTACTATGAGTTAGAGGATTTGCAGGGTCGTTACGTAGGACGGTTTCACGCGAAAGATCTTCGTCAGTAAACCAACTGCTTCAAGCTGTCCTGTTATCATTCTTGGGAGCCTGATCTTTCGGGGGGGCTTTTGTAGCGCTTGTTGTAACGAACTTGGCAGGTGTCGGGGAGTGAGAGAAGGGGGCACGCAGATATTCCCGGCTGGGAGGCTCGTCGGCTAGGTGGGGTGGTGATCTTGCCCTCCTCTCACTTAATGCCTATTCTCATTATTACAAGGTTATAATCTGTGCGTGCTACGACGAGAGTTAATTTGGACCTAAAATTCGACTGAACACATAATTGGCTCTTTCTTCTACCTGTTCCCGAACGCTTTTCCTCGCCTCCGATCTCGGTGAAGCGGATTGACCCTACATTCCTTGGGCATCCCTAGGTCGCAATTTTCACGGAATGACCCTTTTGCGTTCTCATGGGGCTCTCAGGGTCATCTGGCTAGCCGAAGGCAAACAAAAACTATATTCTAGAACATTATAAAATTTATTGAACCCTACATAAACAAATTTCTAAACTAAAACTAAACCTAACCCAAAAATAGGTACGCATAAAACAGATAAAATAGATGGAATTTCAAAATGACTTAATAATAGTGATAAACAAAATGAATAATTATTTCACATATAAAAAGAAATAGAAACAGTAAGGGGGAAGCATATAAAGTATTTGTCCCTCTCCTCTTTACTTTTTCAGTGGGACTCGAGTCAAATCGTTCGAGCTGAGTCTTTTACATTTCTCTTTCACACTCACCCGCAGATCCGCATGTCCACCGACGAAAGCGCTTTCCGGAGGAGAATCGGACCTGGAACGAGAACTCCGATAGGGAGTGGCATAAAGCACAACAAAAACTCACTCACAAATTCCCCACTTTCCTCTCTCCACACTTACTTTGAGCGACTCATTACATTAAAAAAAAACTTTCTCGCCCCTTTTCGTGACCTCCCAAACCTAGCCCATAGAGGGTGTATGCTCTGCCACGGCCATTACGGTGCCGACCACTAGATGGCGCTGCGAACTAGCTCTCTCGGCTGATCCAAGCGTTACAAATACCCCCCGCCGAAGATCTGACTTAGTGGTATCACACAAGTCGGATCCCAAACTGCGCGGATCAGCTATTGTTTTAAGTCTTTCGCGTGGTATCGACCAATAGACCGTCCTTGCAGATCCTCTAATTCATAGTAAGCATTCCCTATTTTCTTGCGTATTCTGGCCTTCACATATGCTGGGCCCAGTTTGGCACTATAGCCAGCCTGGAAGTTACTCTGCTTGAAGTTCTTTCTGAACACCTCTTGGCCCACTTGATACGAAATCTCCCTTGATCTCAAATTGTAAATCCGTTCGTTTTTCGCCCTTTGCTTCTCCATTATCGTTAAAGCCTTGCTACGTACCAACTCTAACGAATCCTCCTTGGAAAACACTAGGGATTTATCCTCCAACAATCGAAGAGCTCTCAGAATTTTGTATGTTTCCCCGGAGCTAACGAACTGTTGCCCAAATACCATATAATACGGCGAAGTTCCGAGGCTGGAATGGACCGCGGTTCGCAATGCGCAACAGATACTGCTCAGCTCCTCGTCCCAATTTTTCTGATCTGCCCTCACGTATGAGCGAATGGCGGCAATTACCGACCGGTTTACTCGCTCTGACGCATTCGACTGCGGAGAGTATACTGCTGTGGCCGTATGTGATATCTTGTGCGCCTTGAGAAACTTCTGGAAAACTTCCGACTTAAATTGAGAGCCATTGTCCGATACAATGATCTCCGGAAAGCCAAAAGTATGAAACAGATCTTGCTGCAGATACTTGATCACAAGATCAGCCGTTAGTTTTTTAACAGCTTTCAGAAAGACGAACTTTGAATAGTGATCTAACACTATAAATATACCAATGTTCCCGCTTTTTGAGCGTGGATACGGGCCCAGAAAGTCGACGTATAGCTTTTGGAAAAACCTCTGCGACTCAGGTGCCACTCCCATCGGGGGTCGATGGACAGAGTTCGGTGCTTTAGTAGATTTGCACGTGTCGCACGCGAGTACATATGCTTTTACATCTTTGACTAAACTTGGCCAATAGAGAAACTGTCGCACTCGCTCTAAAGTCTTATGAACTCCCCCATGCGATGCTAAGGGATGGTCGTGAGCATTGGCTAATACCTCTGGAATAAGACTCTGTGGGATCCATAACTTCCAGATAAAATTATCATGAAGAGTACTCCCTGTGGCGAAATCACACTTCCTGTACACAAGACCTTCGACCACCCTCAGATCCGGCAGGTTAACGTCATTGGCTTTTATTCTGCTTGCCAGTTCTACATACTCGGCGGACTTAAAAGCTGGGGACTCGAGATCAACTGCTTGACCATAACCACCATCCACGGCCGCCAAATCTTCTTCATTGACTCTGGACAAGGCATCGGGTACAACATTTAAACGACCACTCCGGTGTTCAATTTTGAAGTTAAAGCCCTGTAACTTTAATGCCCATCGGGCTAGCCGCGAATGTAGATCCGTCTGAGTCATGAGCCATTTCAGAGATGCATGAGCGGTGATAACCGTAAAATCATGCCCTTCAATGTAGGCTCTGAAACGGTTGATGCAAACGATTGCCGCCAGACACTCTTGCTCGGTCACAGAATAATTTCTTTGCGCCTTATTAAGTTTTTTCGACACAAAAGCTATCGGAAATTCGTCTCCCTCTGGAGTCTTTTGAACCAAGACGCCTCCAACTCCTGATTTGCTGGCATCGCAATGCACAAAGAACGGCTGGTTGAAATCCGGACTACGAAGAACTGGCGCAGAGCACAACCATTTTTTAAGTTCCTCGAACGCTGTACGTCCTTCTGGTGTCATGACAAATCTGCACTTAGGTTTCAGCAAGTCAGTGAGAGGGGAAGCTATCGACGCAAAATTTGCTATAAATTTACGATACCATCCAACCATTCCAAGGAATCTCCGTAAGGCTTTCAGAGAGTTCGGTACTGGAAAGTCCATCATGGCCGAAATTTTCCCGGGATCCGTTCGAATGACCCCCTCCCCGACGATATGACCAAGATACTTCACCGAACGCATACAGAATTTGCTCTTTTCCAAGTTAAGCGTTAATCCGGCCAATCGAACATGCTGCGCTACAACTCTCAATACCTTTAGATGCGACTCAAAGCTATCGGAAACGATTAACAAGTCATCCAAGTAGACGAAGACTTCATTGCGAAGTTCCGCCGGGATCACCTTGTCCATCAATCTGGTCATGGTTTGCGACGCGTTGGTGAGACCGAACGGCATGACCTTGAACTGATATAGAGGTTTACCCGGAATTGTGAAAGCAGTTTTGTCCCGAGACTCCGGATCCAAGGGTATCTGCCAATAGGCATCCTTGAGATCCAGACTTGAGATGAACATTGCTCTGGGGAGGCGACTTAGTATACCGTCTATTTGCGGCAACGGATAGGCATCCTTTCGTGTAACGGCATTGACCTTCCGGCTGTCTAGGCAAAGTCTAACCTTCCCGGTTTCTGGACTAGCACAACTGGAGAGGACCAGGCGCTATCAGATTCCTCAATAACTCCTAATTTGAGCATCCTGTCCACTTCAGAAGACAGCAATTTCTCCACTGCTGGTGACACGGGAAAATGCCGTTGTTTTACGGGCTTGGCATCTCCTGCATCGATCGAGTGCGACAAAACCGATGTTCCACACAAAAAAGAGACTGCAAAGGATGGAAATCCCGACACAACCTTCTGCAAATCCTCTTTCTGGCTTAGAGTTAGTTCATGCGATTCCTGACAAA
Organism: Drosophila miranda; assembly: GCF_003369915.1. Taxonomy (NCBI): domain Eukaryota; kingdom Metazoa; phylum Arthropoda; class Insecta; order Diptera; family Drosophilidae; genus Drosophila; species Drosophila miranda. The sequence goes on from NW_022881603.1 coordinate 33,175,082, forward strand.
TTTCTGCTACCTGCATCTCCGGAGGTAATAAATTGAACGTGGACCAAAAATCGATTCCTAGATATAAGTCCTAGCTAAGCGACGGAATGATATGTAGTTCCAAGTCCTTCACAACCTTATCATAGGTGACTGGAGTTCTCAATCGCCCCAGAACCTCCTGCCGCTTGCCATCTGCAGTATGAGCAACTGAGATTCCCCGTTTAAATGGAATCCTACTGGTGATTATTTGTTTAGCCAAATTCCCACCAACTACACTCATCGCTGCCCCCGTATCTAACAACCCAAGCACTGGCCGCTCAAAAATGTTTACCTCTGCGTACGGACGTTTATCTAGCTCTTTGTACCTAATCGCATTTATTGATTTAGCTGCCTTCCAAAATGATCTCATCCGTTTGGAGTGTCTTGAATTGGATTTACGACGGAACAGTGTTTCTGCAGCCTCTGCATCTGAATGAGAATTAATGAAATTGTGCCATAAATTTGTTGCTACACTACTGACGGACTGGACTGGAATGGTTGTATCTATAACTGCCTGGTGTTGCTTTTCTACTGGCTGGCGTCTGGGTTCGCGGATTTTTGGCGACGCACACTTTGAAGCTGACGAGGCTGTGTGCTCGCCCTGCCATTTTTTTTCTGACATTTTTCACAAGCTGGTTTGTAAATGTTTGGAATGCCACACCCATAGCAAAAGATCTTGCGTTTGGATTCGCAATCCTGGTACCGATGTCCTTCCTTATGGCAGTTCCAACATACCAAGGCCAACGATCCTATTTCGCCTTCGCCCTCCCCTTCGGAAAACTCCGTTGCGTCATCAGACATGTGCTCCTCCACCAACTCAGCCACTTGCCTACGGAAAGGGACACTCTTTTGATAACCATAATTCCGTCTCACGTCATCCAGGAAACTCTCTCTTCGTCTGCATATTTCCCTGAGCTCCCCAACCGAAGTTATGTTTATATTAAGCAACTCGTGCCTTACTTCGGGCCTCAAATTCCTTCGCAGTATGTCTACCACAGACTTTTCTGACAAGGGAGACTCTAAACTATCCATTAGCTGAACTATGGCGTCATAAAAAGCATCGAACCCTTCCTTTTCTTTTTGCTTCCGGTCCCTGATCGCTTCTCGAATGTCCACATCCGTGCGAGTGTCTCGGAACTGTTTCCTTAATGCCTGACAAAGCAAGTCCCATCGTACAACTACCACTGACTTATGAAACCTCCAAAAGAATTCACGAGCCTTTCCGTCAAAGAGGATGCTAGCGTTGCTACATAGCACCGCGAAGTTGCTTTCCAGCGTTGAATGGGTAAGAGCTTCTACTCTATAGATAAAATTATCAACGCTAATTCCTTCCGCATTCCCGCTAAATCGTAGCTTCCAACCATTCATAATGTGTACGACCTTGTCCGGCCTTTGGGACAGGTCGGAAGCTAAACTTCTAGGAGTGTCTCTGCCCTCTCTGTAAAATCCTGTCGATTCTCGGCCTCCGCCTGCTTCCTGACCCTGCGAACTATGGTCCTGAGCTAAGTTTCGAGTATGATGATCTCGGCCAGTCAGTTGAAGATGAGCAGCGACATTGGTTTGTATTATTTGCGCCATCTGCTCCGACAACTGGGATAAAAGGTCGTTTTGCATGGCCCGCACTGCTTGGGTAATCATGATCCCTATATTCCCGCTATCCACTGGAGCCGACCCTGGGTTATTAACGGGTGCTCCCGCCGCTGGGGTGCCTGAAGCTTTTTCTTTGCCTCCTGCCTGCTGTTTGGCGGTTTGCATGCCCGAGCCCGATGCGCCGCCTTGCAAGTCAAAAGTGACTCTTCCACACCTAGGACATTTGGCATTTTCCCTCGAATATGGCACTATGCAAGCTTTATGAAATTCGTGGCCACACCTGGTCTTGTATAACTGCTGAGATCCAAACTCTTCTCCACACAGAATGCAGACGGACGGATCTACAGGTTCTCCCTCCATTATTAATACGTTCCCTTTATCTCCAACTGCTAACTTCCGCTTACTCTGTCACTCACTATCAACGAGATTTAACGATTCGAGATTCAAAACAGCTGACCCGCTCAATTCCCTTCGGTACTTCAACTAGCCTTTCCTTCTTCCGCGCTCACAACTCTCTGCCGGTCAATGACCTATCTCAACTGAACCAGCTGTTCCGCGTTTTATCACCCTTGTTCTCTCCTAACACCTTCGTTTGTGACACTTTTTTTTTTTTGTTTGCCGCTTGAGGAATTGAGACGCGTTTATTGTTGAAAACAAAACATAAAACAAATTATAAATAAAAAATAATATTTTGTAAAAACCGCAATATATAAAGAAATACAAAAACATTTATTTGCCTTCAAGCATAGCTTAGTTCCCCTGAAAAAAAAATCTTATTGGAACTGGTGTGAGAAGAAAGAACAAACATAATTTACCGCTACTTGTGCCGTGCTAATCAGCCCTCGCAACAACCAAACGTTTTGTTGCTTTGGCGCGCCGATCCGCAAAACAAAAACAACGACTGCAAGCTAAAGTGCGAGTAAATCGAAGCTCATCAGTTTCGTCTTCTTTACTCTCCTTCGCACTCTTGCTTCTGCGGACAGGTATGCTGGTTTTCCATCACCCGTGGCCAGGCAAACTCTTTATAAAGAGATTGTTCTGTCTTTCCAAGCGTTTGATGGCTAGCTCTGCCGCATACTATTGCTGAAAGTGGATGGGTCTTTGCCAAAACTTGTTATCCGTGGTCAAGGTAGACTTATCTAAAGACTTCTTCCCTGCTTTTCCAAACGTCTAACTAGTTGGGCTACGGACTCCATTACTGTAGGGTATTTAATCGCCTACTAAGCTCTACGTCTTCAGCCGTGGCTTGTCGATCGCTGCTAGCAACTTCTCAACAATAACTCCTATGCGACTGATTTGCAAAATTTAGCTGACTGTGAAGCTCGTTATTCTGGCCCAGATGCTGCAGCAACCGTAGTTTGAGAATAAAAGCGGACAAACGTATATGCTTCTCTTCTCAAGCCCACTACATAGTATCTAGTTTGCCAGAAAAATCGAAAGTGTTTTTGATGTGTGTTCCTGCGATATTGTTGACCACATCGAGATGCGGTTCTACCAATTATTTTGGGTCCCATTGTTGGGCGCCACTAACTTTATAATAATGAAATTAATAATTACTTATAACTGTAACGAACTTGGCAGGTGTCGGGGAGTGAGAGAAGGGGGCACGCAGATATTCCCGGCTGGGAGGCTCGTCGGCTAGGTGGGGGGGTGATCTTGCCCTCCTCTCACTTAATGCCTATTCTCATTATTACAAGGTTATAATCTGTGCGTGCTACGACGAGAGTTAATTTGGACCTAAAATTCGACTGAACACATAATTGGCTCTTTCTTCTACCTGTTCCCGAACGCTTTTCCTCGCCTCCGATCTCGTTGAAGCGGATTGACCCTCCCTTCCTTGGCCATCCCTAGGTCGCAATTTTCACGGAATGACCCCTCTGCGTTCTCATGGGGCTCTCAGGGGCATCTGGCTAGCCGAAGGCAAACAAAAACTATATTCTAGAACACTATAAAATTTATTGAACCCTACATAAACAAATTTCTAAACTAAAACCCAATCCTAACCCAAAAATAGGTACGCATACAACAGATAAAATAGATGGAATTTCAAAATGACTTAATAATAGTGATAAACAAAATGAATAATTATTTCACATATAAAAAGATTAACAACGGCCAAACCGAAAGGGGGGAAGAAATAGAAACAGTAAGGGGGGAAGCATGTAAAGTATTTGTCCCTCTCCTCTTTACTTTTTCAGTGGGACTCGAGTCAAATCGTTCGAGCTGAGTCTCTTACATTTCTCTTTAACACTCACCCGCAGATCCGCATGTCCACCGACGAAAGCGCTTTCCGGAGGAGAATCGGACCTAGAACGAGAACTCCGATAGGGAGTGTCATAAAGCACAACAAAAACTCACTCACAAATTCCCCACTTTCCTCTCTCCACACTTACTTTGAGCGACTCATTACATTAAAAAAAAACTTTCTCGCCCCTTTTCGTGACCTCCCAAACCTAGCCCATAGAGGGTGTATGCTCTGCCACGGCCATTACGGTGCCCACCACTAGATGGCGCTGCGAACCAGCTCTCTCGGCTGATCCAAGCGTTACATTGTAGCAGGGAATGCTGAGTTTTTTGTGGCGCCATCTAGTGCTCAGAGTGGCAGGCGAACGACAGGTCAAGGGAAAACCAAAAACACGGTAACAGGTCAAAACGTCAGGCTATCTCTGTTGAAAATGCATCCAGGGACCTGTTAGAGGATTTGCCGCCAGAACGTTGGCGTCCCTATCGGCTATTTCCTCGTGAAAGTCAATTGAGTCGGTTGCGTATCGGTCCGACGGAAAGGAAAAACCAAGAATTTAGTGAAGAGAAAAACTCTAGGGAATCTAAATATCTAAATCCAAGATTCGACTGCGAGATTCTTGGTTGAAGGCGAGTGGGCTATTCAGTCGTCAGAAGCCGTATAGCGCTGAGTCCGGTTGGGGTAAGTGCTGAGGGAAGAGAAGAGAAGGGCTAAAGGAGAATAAAGAGTTGTCCCATTTGAAGTCTTGGCGCTTAGTAAATCGAGTTAAGCAGTGCGGATTCGATCGTCCAAGGAAGCCAGCCAGCAAACAACAGCAGCCGCAAGCCTAACAAAGTGGCTTTTAAACCTTTGGGATTGTCTGGAAAGCGCTCAGCCATCGGAGAAGCGAGCGTGGAAGCAGAGGGAGAAGACATTTGGGGAGCGCTCGGTCCCCCAAGCGGCTAGCTTCCCGAGACGTTGGCGTCGGCACTTTAGTAGTCGAGCGCGACGCGGCAGATAAGGAGGGCCCGTCCCTCGGCGGAGAGAAAGTGTTAATCTAGCACCGTCGGAGATTGGCCGTTTGGCCTTTTTCTTTGCTTTCGCGTACCTTTCACCTGCAGAAGCAGGGGAAAGAATTTGAGCTGTTCCCGTTCGCCCAGGAGTTGGAAAGGAAACATAGATAACCGTCGGGAGAAAGAGAATAGAAAAAAAAGAGGAAGCAACGGATTGACGGAGTAATTGTATTCGTGTTTGTAAATGTGTAATTAATTATGATTTCTGTGCGGAGTTAATTAGGAGAGATTTAGATTTGATTCCGGTAGTGGCTTCTCGTGACTCTCGCCGATCTGCAAATATGATTTCCCCCAACCTTGTGCCCATTTAAGTGTTCTTCCACCACAGCAGCTTTAGGTATTCATCGAGGAAAGCGCTTTCGCCGATGGAGCCATAAACTGGAGAAAAGGTATGAGTGGACTTAAATTCTATTATTAATAAATACAACTTGAAACAAGGGAACTAGGGCCGGTCGGTGAGTGAGAGGGAGAAGTGCCCACTCGAATTGGTTTCGTAACATTACGGAGTCAGCAAGCATCGTATATCGTTTGTATGACACATAGCCAAGTATTTGTAGGAATTTTATACATATATTTCATTTAGCCACTCTTTTAATGTGGGTGATTATATTATGGTATTTGCGGGTAATGTTAGTGTTTTAGCCAGTAAGTGAATAAACTTTATAATGTATTAATCTACCGCTTTGCTTTCGCTGGCAAATTCCCCATGTAGGACGCCCCGGACAAAGGGGCCATTCCGTCATTAAATCGAACGGTTTGGAATGGCCATGGTAGGGTGGGCGACACGACCTCGACAACACCAGAGGCGGAGTTGAGATACCTTTCCAGCACACATCCACAATTCTATTCAGGGATAAACAGTGTCTCCCGGTTAAGCATTTTCGTCGGGACCCCTATTATGTTTGCGTCAATCGATGGACCGAAAAGATGATCGCCTTTGAATTAATGGAAGAAATAAAATTAAGCCCAAAAAACGGAAGCCTGTGAACAAAATAAAGCCTTTCAACTCTTTAAAAAAAAATAAAATGTTTAATGGTGGTGTTAGAGTTATTTTTATGATAATTTGAATTTAAATTCAAAAGCATAGGATTTTTTGGGATAGTTTAGTTTATTTTGTATGCATATTGTATAATTTGTGTTATTGCGCTTATCATAAATAAATAAATAAAATTATACTCTTTGTAGTGTAACAAACAAGCTTTTTGGTTCGCTTGAGTTGGCTGGGATCGCTCAGCGGTCGGCCGATTCGTCGCAACGTATTTTTATTGTTGCCCCCAACGACAAATGATAAGACTGTAAACTTTTAATAGCACGGTTTTATTATATGTTCTTCTTTCTTGATCGGCGTATTCGAATGAATGTGTGTTGGCATATCGATACTTGTCGAGGACAAGTATCGATATATCGAGTACATTGGTATTTCTTATAATACTATCGATGAGTAAATCTTAAACTAATATTCAAATCTTATAAACTAATATTCATATCTTACATTCGGGCAACCTGACTACAGATCGCCCACGATCTACACACTAAGGCATAGTTTAGTTTATTTTGTATGCATATTGTATAATTTGTGTTATTACGCTTATCATAAATAAATAAATAAAATTATACTCTTTGTAGTGTAACAAACAAGCTTTTTGGTTCGCTTGAGTTGGCTGGGATCGCTCAGCGGTCGGCCGATTCGTCGCAACGTATTTTTATTGTTGCCCCCAACGACAAATGATAAGACTGTAAACTTTTAATAGCACGGTTTTATTATATGTTCTTCTTTCTTGATCGGCGTATTCGAATGAATGTGTGTTGGCATATCGATACTTGTCGAGGACAAGTATCGATATATCGAGTACATTGGTATTTCTTATAATACTATCGATGAGTAAATCTTAAACTAATATTCAAATCTTATAAACTAATTTTCTTTTTTTACTTTCGGGCAACCTGACTACAGATCGCCCACGATCTACACACTAAGGCATACAGTTGGTTAAACATTTCTTATTCGGTATTGTCTTACTTAACATACTATTTCATCGATTACCAACATGAGACCATGGTTTTATCCTTGCACTCTACCCAGGGTTTAAGCCTTGCTGGTTCTAATATACTTCGGAATGGCATTTGCGTCAACTGACAGTCCTCAATGTCGACAACCTCATAACGATCATTATCCAATACTCTATTGATCCTGTACGGTCCTCGATACTTTGGTGCGAACTTCTTATTGATCCCCGGTGTTGTGTCCACATGCCGGACTGCTACATAGTCACCAGGTTCATACTTTAATGGGGCTCTATGTTTATGGGCATACATCTTTCTCATTTCTTTTCTGCGACAACCGTATGTTCTCACTTGCTATTTCTCTTATAGTTTCCAACTCTCTAAGTTCTGACGCTAACTTCTCCTCTAGGTATTCGGTTAATTCATCTACAACGGGTCCTTTCTGGGGTATTCCAAATAACAATGTGCTAGGTGTCTTTTTCGTACTGCTGTTAACGGAGTTATTAATGGCGTGCTCTACCTTGCTCATCAACCTATACCAATCGGCTTGCTCAAGGGGCTCTGACAGTTTTCCTAACATAGGAGTAAGAACACGATTCACCCGCTCCACTTGGCCATTCGCCTGCGGTGCACCTGTAGCTACCTTAACGTGCTCTATCCCTCTCTCCTGCAGAAAACTAGAGAACTCTAACGAGGTGAAACAGGTCCCACGATCTGATATTATCCTAGTAGGGCGACTATAGAAATCAAAATATTTACTTAAGGCATCCTTCGCTTCCCGCGTGATGGTACTATTAACCGGGAACAATTTGACAAACTTAGTGAATGCATCTATTACCACAAGGAGGTGTTTTCGCTTAGATCTAATACTCGGCAACGGACCCAAATGATCAACATGTAGGGTATGAAAAGGAACACACGACTTTGGGATACTATGGAGCGTTCTGTTATGGATTGTTTTAGGCATCGAGTGTAGTATACACGGTAGACAGTTTCTGATGAACCTTGCCACTTTACTTCTAATTGACGGAAACCAGTAGGTCCTCAAAAGGTCACTCACGCACTTCTCTGCGGCCAGATGTCCTAGTTTTTCGTGTGACCGCCTTATCAACTGCTCTTCCATACACATTGGTACATAGAAACATAGTTTGTTTTCACAACTCCTCTTGTAAACAATACCATCTATCATTTCAAAATCTACTTCAATTCCATCCTCTAGCATTTTTCGAATCCTAACTACTTCCTTGTCTCGCATCTGTTCTGTTTGCAATATCAAATCAACATCTTCTGGCGTTGCACCTACTACCCCAACTATCAATGATTTTAGTAATCTTTCCTCCTGAAACTCTAACTTGTCCCTCTCTACTGTATCCTCAACACATTTTTTCTCTTTATCTGAATTCCTATTACTAATGTACTTTACTCCCCCACCACATCGTTAACGCTTCTTCTACATTGGCTCAAATCTCTAATTTCAATCTTCGATCCATCCTCTTCCCTATATTCACTATTCTCTATGTTATCTCTACAATCACTACCAAGGTTCTCTCTATCATCAGACTTCCACCTATTTCCCAATCTACTTCCTACTGCACTTGATTCTCCACACTCAATGGCAGGGTTCTGTACGGTACTACTACGCTCTCTACTGATATTTAATTCTCTACACTTAATCACAGGGTTCTCTACGGTACCTCTATGCTCACTACCAGGGTTGTCTCTACTTACACTATTCCTTGTATATTGCTTTCTACTCTCATCTTTTTCTAAATTAGACTTTTCTAAACCGTATTTGACTCTATAACCATCCTCTAACATATTCGTCACTTGATCTTGTCTGCTCAGCGCATCAACGTGCGCCATACTGGCTCCAGGTCTGTGCATAATGGAGTAATCATAGTTCTCTAACTCTAGGGACCACCGTGCTATCTTAGGACTAATTGACTTTCTGGTTAACGTCTGTACTAACGAATTACAATCCGTGATTATTTTGAAGGACCTATGCTCCAAATATGCTCTAAAACGCCTCAATGCATAAATTATAGCCAATGTCTCTAGTTCGAAACTATGATAACGTGATTCTCTTTCTGTTGTTTTGCCGGAATAATAGGACACAGGGTGCATCTTCCCATCATCTTGTCTTTGCATCAGTATTGCGCCATAACCGTATGAACTTGCGTCTGTATGTAATTCCGTTTCTCTATTTGGGCTAAAAATGGCTAATACCGGAGGATTTGCCAACGCATTCTTAAGAGTTTCAAACGTCTTCACCTGTTCTCTATTCATGGGAAACGGACCACCTTCTTTTAACAACTGCACCAAGGGCTTAGCTGTCGTCGCAAATGACAACATGAAACGTCGAAAATACGAAAAGAATCCCAAGCATGAGTGCAGTGCTTTTACATTTTGAGGGACTGGGTATTTTTTCAAGGCCTCAATATGGGAATCACTAGGAACTATTCCGTTTTGATTAACTTTATACCCCAGGAAATCGATGTTTCGATTGACAAACCTACACTTTTTTAGATTTATCTCTAAATTTTGCTCGCTAAACCGAATGCATAGTCTTTTTAATATATCCATGTGTTCTTCAACTGTTTTAGTCGCTACTAATATATCATCCATGTACACTACAATGCTTTTGTTCCTAATAAAGTCTCTCAAGAGTTCCGAAATAAATCTCTGAAAAATAGCGGATCCATTTTTTAACCCAAAGGGCATTCTCAAGTACTCATACTGTCCTTGCGGTGTCACAAACGATGTATACGGAACTGATTTTTCTTCTACGCCTATTTGATGATACCCACTTTTCAAATCTATAATGGAAAAACAGCACTTGTTTTCTAAAAACTCAAGACAGTCCTCAATAAGGGGCAATGGGAAATTATCTTTAACAATTCGTTCGTTCAGACCACGGTAATCGACACACATTCGAAGTTCTCCTGATTTTTTTTTTACTAGGACCAACGGGGAAGCATAAGGAGACTCACTATGACGGATTACTTTCTTTTCTAACAGATCATCTACTATTTCAGCTACTTTCTCTCTCTCATGGTAGGATAAACGACGCGGAGTACAATGAAATGGTGTTGTTTCTGTTACACGAATCTGCATCTGATACTTTGGTGGTGCTTTAAAGTCAAATTCTTTGTGTAAATAGTATGTCTTAATAACTTCCCTACACTTTTCTGCAAGAGTGAGGCCAAATTCGAAACCTACGTTAATATGTTCCTCTTCATCAATCTCTACCGACGCACAAAAGTTACTGAATTCGTCGCCTTGATTCATATTCTCGATGGCCATTTTGTCATTCCTTGAGTTTTCTTGTGTCTGATTTTTAAATGGATTGATTACCATCTAACTTATCATATAGTCTTATGTTAATATTATTTTTAAGTTCGGTGAATAAAGACGCGCAGGTTAAACTAATAATTAACGAACTTAATGATGTGTGTTGCTTCGCATTGATATTTTTCTTATGAACTAATTTTACTTCAATAACTTTAAGGGCATCGCGTCCCAACAATACCGGCAAAGGCAGCATGTTATCATCTACGATGTTTAATAAAACGATATATTTCTTTGTGCAAAATTCAATATGGCACTTAAATTTTCCCCATATGGGAATTGGTTGTCCTCCTAGTCCATAGTATTTCCTAACTTCATTATAGGCTTCAACTATAGCCGACTTCGGTATCAAAGACTTATGAATAAAACTTACAGGGCTACCTGTATCAAATAGACTAAAAATACTGACGCCTCTTTGTTCACCAAACGGAAGTCATAAAGTGATTAACTGAACAGCCGCTAAATCGTCGTTGTTTTTTTCTCCTGGTCGCTCCTCATCTTGAACTGCAGCTACCCTAGTGGCCATCTTTCGTTTCGGGCACTGCGAATATAGGTGGCTGGTACTCCAACAGTTAAAACATGCCCCATCCGGTCTCTTTGGCTGACTGCATTCCTTCATAACGTGCCCAAATTGCCGACAGTTGTAGCAACGCATTGCGCCACCACCTTGCTGCTGCCCAACTGCCATACTCACATTTAGTTTTCCCTTTGTCATACCTTCGCTACGAATTGCTACGACGCCAGGAGCTCTTCTGACCTTATCATAGGTGACCATCTTGTCACGCAACTCGTTGAGTGTGCTGCAATATAGCATGGATGCTGCCATGCCCGTCTTGTTCTGCAGTCCCTCTACGATGAATTTGACCACATCGCTCGTGGCCATGTCTGCTTGCGACGCTATGCTGCACATTGCGACGAAATATTGCAATGCGCTTTCATTATTTGCAATTTTCCGTGCCTCCAGTCGCTTTCCAATGTCCCACGCTGTCACTTTCTGCTCAAAGACGTTGAGCAATTCTGCTCGCATCAATTGCCAAGTCAAAGGCGCCACATGGTCGATGTACGCCTTCGCCGATCCGCCTAGCAGCCGCTTCGCTAATATCCAGCATTTGGACTCGGACACACCATGGAAATTCATAATGTCCTCAAAGTTACTTATCCAACTGGTCCAATCCAACTTACAGCCTGGTCGTCATCTCCAGAAAATGGACGCATCAACGCCTCAATGTGTGTCAAGTCGATGCAATCTCTCGGTGTTTCCAACTCCATAGCCTCTTTCTCCGTTTTCAATATGCTTAATTTGAGATCAGCTAAGCGCTTGCGAGAAACGTTCAATTGTTCCAACTGCTGCAAACGGCGCGATTCTTCTTCGTATTCATCTGATCGCATGGTCAATTTCGAACAAGCGTTGTCTTGTCGCGGCATGAATGCTTCTCGAGCCTTCTGCACATTTTCACCATATTCTTCTGGCGCCGCTTTTACTGCGTGTTGTGCACTACGGTTGTCTCTATCTATCTCGCGCTCAACCGGGACTGCAAAAATGTCTGCCTGCATAGTCTCGTCTGCGCTTGGCGCCGTATTTCCTAGCTCATGCGTGTCTTCCATGATTTTTTTCACTGCTGTACGTAATTGGTGTATGTTGGCATCTTGATCAAAATATACGTTATGTCGCTACGCAATATGTCGCTAAGTTCACTTTTGGTTTTCGCTCTTATGTCTGCATTGTTCATCGCAGAGTTTTTTTTTTTTTTTTTTGGCCAAACCCCACACCTTATATGTAAACTTTTAATAGCACGGTTTTATTATATGTTCTTCTTTCTTGATCGGCGTATTCGAATGAATGTGTGTTGGCATATCGATACTTGTCGAGGACAAGTATCGATATATCGAGTACATTGGTATTTCTTATAATACTATCGATGAGTAAATCTTAAACTAATATTCAAATCTTATAAACTAATATTCATATCTTACAAGACCTTCCTTTTCTTTAATCGAATTTCTCTTTATTCGTAATTATATTAGGACTTAGGGCTAGATGCTACAATTTAACTTATCTATGGATCTCCACCACGCGTGGGCTCTCGTCGGGTGTGGCAGCGTTGAGGCTAATGATTGGGGCAATTTGACCTCCGCTATTGCTTTGGCCCGCCACGCAAATCCGCACTCTACGTCTCGCACTCCCCTCTTAGCTTCCGCCGGCAACTGTGGATCACCTCTTAACTTAGACTCACTCTGGGGGCAGGCGGGGCTGTCTTCCTGTTGCTATTCACTTCACTGCACTTCTTCGAAACGTACCGGGTATCACTCTTACGTTTCGGCGGGGTTTCAACGTGCGCGCGCGATCACTTTTCCCGGAAGTACAATAAAAAGAAGATAATGAGACAAAAAAAATAAATAAAAAATACTGAAGTACACTGAAGCACTGAAGTAATCGATGCCCTGTTCTGAGACAATTTATACACAACGAAAGCGGCTTGGCTTCTTTATGGCGATTTGTGGGGGACAGCGCTTTAACCTTCTGGGAGTGCTGGACCTCGTGAGCACCATCGTTGCACAGCGCGCAGCGTGCTACGGTTTGGTTCGATGTAACCAATGTGGACCTAGAATTATTATGCTTTCTACTTCTGCCCACCTGATTGCTCAACGCATAGCTTGCCATAGAAAAGTCCATCGTCTCCAATGATTCCCACGACGGAATTAAGTTTGCGAATGCGGGGTCGTTGAATCGTTCCTCCCACTTCTCTTGGCTCGCTGGATCCAGTTTTCGGAGAATTTCCTGCACGACGATGCATCCTGCGATCTGCTCAGTGGTGCCCAAACCCTGGAGCGCGCGCATATGTGAATTGAACTTGTCTGAAAGCTCCCGAAGCATGACCACTGACCCAGGTTCCACAGCCTGGAGCGCCAAGATCTCATTGATGTGTGCCTGAAAGACCAATCGCCGATTATTGAATCTGTTTTCCAACAAATCTAATGCCACAGCATAATTGCCATCTGAGATTTCCAGCGACCGAACAGTCTCCAATGCCGAATCCCGCAGACAGGAACGCAAATGCTGGAGCTTTTCTATGTTTGTTAAGTCCGGATGGCTGTCGATGATGGTGGCAAACATTGAATAAAAGTCCGTCCAGTTCGCATACCCGCCGCTAAACGTCGGCAATTGTATAGGAGGCAGGGATGGTACTTGTCTACGGTGAGGTAGAAATTGCGAGCCGGCAAACTCAACCGTAGTATTTCCTCCAGCCAAGGTAGAATGAAACGGCATGCGGCCGCTACTCTTAGCCATTTCCCTCATAATCGCCGCCTTCAGCGAGCTTGCAAGTGACTCGAAAATGTCACACAAACCACTGTGAATTTCGCTTCGATCCAATTCCTCAAGCTCGCCGTGAAACATCTCAAATTTGCTGATCAACTTCTCCACTTGCATGCTTGCTTGTTGATGATGAAGGTTGTTCACGGACGAATTTTTTGATATATTCTTAACCCTTATGTCCCGACAACAACAAAATTATAAAAAGCATATAAAAAAAATACCACAGAATTAGAAGTAATCTTTATATATTATGTTATGAAGAAAAATTATTAATGGCTGCATAAAATTTAAATATTAATATATCAGTAAAATCATTTTATTTTAAAATTTTAAAACCCACGGGACTGTTAAGGGTTAATCAACATCAACATATACCGTCTCACTCACACTCACTATACTATGTGCCCTTCACTCGCACTTATTGCTAGCATACGTTAAGGGACTACCTTTTGCCGACGAGACCACCTTGTATAATTGCATCATGGTACAGAGTGTGCCCGCCGACCGCGGAAAAACGAACTTAGCCCACTTAAGACCCCTATATTTAAATAGTTCAACTACTTGAGGTAAATGGCGGAAAATATTAACGATTGTACATTTTTTTTGTAGATTCATGCCATCTTTACTCTGAACTTAAAAAAAACACTATATCTTCCACCTGAACTGCGCTAAAATTAATCAATTTTCATTATTTTCGGTGGAATATTGAAACACCCGCTTAGTCTACAATGGGCTAATCGTTCTCCGTTAAGGATTGGAAACAATATTTTCGATTTTGATATTCCGTCGAATATTACTAGCTAGATAGATCCCTTAGTTCTGCCCACATAGTTTTAAGCCGTTGATGAATAAATTTTCTTCAAGATTAGCTAGTTTTTAGTCCTTGCTTTTATTGTACTTTGGCTAAAACAAGGCATAAACAAAATAGTTCAACAAAAAAAAAACAGTCGCAATGTTGCTGGTATTTGAAGACATGATGCGTGTAGGCCTCAGTATACCCTATTTCGTTAACTTTATATGAAGTTGAAACGTAATTTATAAAGACCTTTTCTCAAATTGATATTCTTTAGACATATTCAAGTACATTATAAGTATCTTGTGTATATTTATCTCGACCCTGATACCTACATACGTATCATATCATTTTCCCTTGGGTATGCATATTTGTGTTGCCGGGAATCATTGTTGTCAACCGGTTATTCACCAATAAATACTCGTTTTTGATCTTCCGTCGAATATTCCCAGCTATATAGATCTCTCAGTTTTACGCAGATAATTTTATATGATTGCTGAATCAATTTTTTTTAAGATTAATTACTTTTAAGTACTGGCATGTTTTTTGTTTTGACAAAAACACGGTTTCAACAAAAATGTTCAACAAAAAAAAACAGTGGCAACGTAAGTGAGTATGGAATGTTACGTCTCGTTAATGAATTGGAACTCGACTTGGAACTGGCGCCGCGCAGATTCGGTTCGATTACTATCAGTTCAAAGCTTAAATTCAAACTTAACTCTGGTTTTGGATCTCAGCTAAGCTTTTCTTAGCACGGATAAGCTTTCAGCCTTTGCATGAAAACCTTTCCGTGAGGCAAACCTCACACTAAGTAGCCATTTTGCAGCCTTTTCATGAATGGTAAGGAACTCCCGAAGGAGTTGTGGAAAGTTGCTCATTTTAGTATACCTAATTGGCTAGATCGTTTAGAAACCATATATTAATTTAAAAATGTTCCGTGTCATTGACGTACTTTGGGTAGAGTTGCACCATCAATTACCGATCCTTCCTTACTGTCTAGTTTAGGGACCTCCCAATCCTACTTACACATTCATCTGCATAGCAGAGCTTTCGGGCGGAAATTCATTGATAAAAATCCACCGAAAATCTGGTGGAGCAGGGAGGCGGACTGTCGGGGGTGGCCCCTCTATTGCCAGACACAGAGTGTGTGTATTTGTGGCAGCCACCTGCTAGCTGATGGAGAGTCGAGTCTTGCCTTGGCTTTTTCATGAATGCATCCGAGTTTATTCTAAGAATGGTGGTACGTGCAAAGCTTTCTTTTTTTGATGGCTCGCGCAAGCGCCTCTCGAAGGGACAGTGCTCGGACTGCCCGCAAAAGCTACCCGCAACATTTAACAGCGCGGGGGCGGACAACGGATAACATTTGCGTCACAGCTCGGTGGCTGTTGCTGTTTTTGCCGCCGCCAGGCTCATTCAAACAACGACGAACGAAGGCAACGCACGGCGAACGGATCGGAATTTCGTATCCCCATCCATATCCTTCCATATGTATCTGTTTCCCATTGAAGAACAAGTTTTCCCCTCTTCAATCTGAAAGAAAACTGCAACATTTGACATTTTAACCATCCTTTGACACTGCAACATCATCTTGTTCAACGGTAGACATTAAAAGAAGAGTGAAAAAGTTCCGTTAAGTGTCGAGAATTGTGCAAAAAACTGGACGCCCACGCGAAACGAAACTTGTGCGGTACGGTCTATGGTATACGGTTGTACCTTGTTGTTCAGTGCAGTTCGGGCTTCGGCTCTGGAGCAACCACTAGCAGCTGGCAGAACTTTGCCCATATCGTATGTGTATTTGTGCTGAAAATCAATAAACTCTGTCGTCGTCGTTGTGTAGGCTGCTCTGCTGAAAGGGCAAACCCGTCAACGTCAACCCGTCAGTAGCAGCCACCGTTAACCGGCCATATGGCAACTGTGCATTGTTAGGAAATTGTTATAGAATCGCGCAATAAAGGAAGGGAATCTTCAGCAATCGGTTATGCACCTGAAGACCTAGAAATTGTACAATTATAAAGTGCCAGAGAGCCTTGCAATATGGCGTCCAGATTGGAAATGAACGTTAGCATGGCACTGCTTGCAGCTGTGGTGTGCAGCATAGTGGGTCATTGCGAAATGTCCGTATACCCAGGTATGCCTAAACATAGCACAAATCCACTTACACACAATCATATAGATTCATGCATACATACACACATATAGTTTTAAGTTTTGTGCGTCGTGAATGGCGCAGGAGGAACGAACCAGCGACCGAGAAGCCAAGCCAGGATATTTGCCACTTCGTTTTGTGTATACTGTGCACTAGATATAGGTACATGTACATATACCTACATACATTTATAGATATGTATATGTAAGTATGTATGTACAATGTATACTGTATGTATCATATATTCACGAATCAAACCAAAACACCCACGCGCCCTTTGACTTCGTGTTCACGTCCGCCTTACGGAATACATACACTAGTATAGTATATGAAATGCAGCGTCAGAGAGCACATACACATATACATATGTATGTGTATGTAGTTGGATTTACAGTGTTATTGGTGTATGCATGTAATTGTCCGCCCACACAGGTGGGAGGCGGGCTTTGGTTATTTGCAATCTGTAAAAGGGATTTCAGCTTGATTTTTTTCGAAATATGTTTCCGTTGGGCATCTCCTTAGCCCCATTCTACAGAGTTTCCGCAGGTCCTTCCTCAATTGTATGCGCAACACATAACGGTACACTAAACACGATAAACTTTTCAAAGCACGTCACAGGCCCGTGGCCTGTACTGACTCTCGACTTCCTTTCTTTCTCGCCTTCTGGCGTGTTTGCTTTTGGCCTGTGCGCGTGTGTAATTGGTCTATTTTTAGGCCATTGGCGATTAAATGGACTTTTGTTTGTTTATTTCGAATCCTTTTTCTGGTATTGCCTTGGCCCAAAGAACGCGAGAGAGGTGGGCGGCGGCGGGGCACAGACCGTTTCGTGTTGCGACTATTTCGGACTGCTTCTATTTTCCGACTACTTTCTATTTTTCGACCGCTGACACGCACGAAATTTGTCATTAACATAATCACACCACGCCTCTCGTCAAGTTAACGCCCACTAATCAATTGCTCCTTTTGCCTACCCCCCACTCTACCAGGACTACGCCGCCGACCCATACAGGCCCCCGCTATGGATCCGCAGAACGAACAGGAATACGCTTTCCTTGCCCAAATGATGGAGCAGTACGCCCGCCGCCGGCTTCAGCATCAATTTGACCAGCAGCTGCACGAGATAAACATGAAGCTGGAACGCCAGCGGCAGCTGCTCGAGATGGAGCGCTACCGCCAGCGACAGCAGGAGCTGCAAGTGGAGCGTGAGTCGGAGGATGACTATGACGGTAACCTTAACAACTTGAACAACCAGCAGTACGACCAGTACGACAACGCGGAGGCCGAGCCCAGCTACGGCAGTCCCATCAGTAATGTGCCCGATATCCACTCGCCGGTGTATTTGCCCAGTCTTCCAAATCTTCCGAATCTGCCCAGCCGCCACGGTCTTCCCAACTTAGGTCGGAATAGTGTACCACGCGAGAGGATTCCCTTCGCGGTGGGACCCAACGATGCGCGCTTTTTCGACAACCCGAGCGATCCCTCGGGCGAGCTGGACTCTCGAGCCCTAGAGGACTACGAGGAGTATGCTCCAATTCAGCCCACACCCGAGGCGGCGACGGCTACCATCAAGACGAAGATTGACACGCCAGTTCATGCACCTGTCCCAGTGGAGCCGCCCAAACTGTTCGATGCCGCCAATGACAACTTCCATCGTATCAATCCCAACTCAGCGGCCGCCGCAGCTGTAGCGGGTGTTAATATACCCCAGGGTAAGGATCAAACACCCCACAAGCTGAACGCCCTGATCAGTAAGCTGCAGAAGCAGAGCAAGTCCCCGCATGTGACTCTGGTCAATGGAGGGGGCGAAGCCAATTCCGATCAGATTGTGCTTCGCCAGCACATGGGAATGAGTAGCGAAATGGGTGTCTACATTGTGGCCTTGATAGCGGGCATGAGCGCAGCGGTGACTGTGGGACTTCTAGCGCTAGGAGTGACCTGGTAAGTCACCCCCCAAGCTAGACGGTATCGAGTAAGTTGTAATACAATTTCTTTACAGGGTCCAGAATCGGAGCAAAGCAGCAGCGGACGTGGACTACCCGGCGTATGGTGTGACCGGACCCAACAAGGACGTCTCGCCCTCGGGCGACCGCAAGCTGGCCCAGAGCGCCCAGATGTACCATTACCAGCACCAGAAGCAGCAGATCATAGCCATGGAGAACTGTCAGGCTACCGATGGCAGCTGTGGAATGTCCGACGTGGAGAGCGATGACGACAACGAGGAGGGCGACTACACGGTGTACGAGTGTCCCGGCTTGGCGCCAACCGGTGAGATGGAGGTAAAGAATCCACTCTTCCTGGACGAGACGCCGGCCACCCCGGCCAACAATCTCTCCTCGGCGGCTGCTACCAACAACAACATTACCCAGGCCACTCCCCAGCAGCCACCCACCCTGAAGAAGGGTACGGTAAAGCCGAACATGAATCTGTTGAATGCCGCCGCCACAGCTGCCGCTGCCGCTGCCGCTGCAGCTGCTACTGGGCCAACTAATGGAGACGAGTCGAAGCAGAAGCGCAAGAGCAAGAAGTAAGCTGGAGATTGGATCTTTTTTCCCCCTTGGAAATGCCCGCAGGACGTGGCAACTGGTAAAGTTTGACTGATCCATTGTCAGCCAAATCCCACACAAACAGAAACGCAGATCATAATAGAAATTTGTCTATTCCATGGAATCTAATTCCCCGGCTGCAGCCCGCTCGAGTGCGCAAGAAAGCTTACACATAACATTCCAGATGGCAAACCCAGATACTCGTACACACACGGCAACTGTCTCTTATCTTCCCTTTGAATAAGCATATAAGTCCTATTACATGTGGCATTGTATTGTATCGTAATCGCATCGCTATGGTATATGTCAAGCTTCCCAGTGCATCTGTTCAGCCCATTGCAAATCCCAACCCCAACCCCATCCCCAGCACCCAACCCCAGTCGAATCCAGCTGTCAGTTGCAGAATGGGGAAACCAGGTTATGGCATTGCATTGCCTTCACCTGTGCACATTCAAGCGCAATTGATTCTCTCTTTACAATCCAAGATCTGTACTTATTTATGTCATAGGACAATTACCCGCACATACTCGTATGTGTATATTATATATGTATATTATATATTGTATATCAAACTCTTTTTTGGTTTCTGCAACTGGAATCAATTTATATGGGAAGCATACTTAAAAGTCTGGAGCAAAGGGCGGCCACAAGGCGAGCAACCAACTAAATGCTAACTAACATATTATATTATTATATACATACACACACACACACATATTGATATACACATAGATATATATTCATGTAATTATTGTATACATACATACATACATACATATGTACATATACCCGGGATTGGGAACGGAAGCGCAACCGGAATTCCCCTTTTACTTCGTAACTTCGTAGCTAACTATCTTTTTTATTTTTACTACGCTTTGTGATCGAATCCTAAATTATCTGTGTCAATTTAGAAATACAATTCTGGTAACCAAATCCAACACCTATACCCACTCACACATAGGTATGTACTATTAGATTGGAGAAGAGATACGAGAGATACTATGTTTTGAGGGAGGCATTATTTAGCGGAGAAGAGAATTATTTACAATTAAAACTTAACAGTAATTTCCCTGCACATTCATGTAAAGTAAATGAAAAACGACTGATAACACACAAAAGATAACACGCGTCTATTGTACAAAAATGAAAACGAAATGAAAAAGAAATGAAAATGAAATGAAGGAACGATTAAGCGGGATACGAGTACAATTTATTTACTGACTAGCAGAGAAAACTATCAGCGGAAACAAATCCAACAAACAAACAAAAAACCCAAAGAGAAACAGTTATAAGAAACTGTAACGAAACATTTGACTATTATTATAATATATTCCCAACTGCTGTAAATAAAACATGAATCGTTTAGGAGGAGGAGGAGGTAGACAGAGAGCTAGCTAAAGCTGGGAACCATTGCGGCCGAAACAATACACTGAAGACAGAATTGAAGAACTAACGAGTTGAAAAACCAACCAAAAAAACCCAAAAAAACCTAATTGATTGATTGATTACTAGAACATGCAAAGCATCTGGTGGAGGCATTGGAAATTGAATTTGAAATTTAAATCGCAACTGACTTGGCAACAATAAAAATGCAAGCAGAGCAGCATATGTATGTACGTTGAGCGTAATGTTGAGTTTGAAATATATATTTTATGGTGTTTGGCTAGAGACACGACAAAATAATCTGATTGAAACTGTGAAGGCATAAGCCTCCACAAAAGAAAACCTGACCACAACACTATCCCCTGTCAGCCCCGGGGGGGCTTATTATCCCATTATTACTTCATTTTTTATTACTTCATTTTTTAGTACTATTATGACAAAGACAACGCTGAATCTTTATTTTCCCCAAATTAAAAGTAAGAAAGAGGTTAAGAGAACCCCAAATGGTGAGGCCTTTTTACTTAGTAGTAGAATTAAGAGAACCGACACGAAAGAGAGACGCATACTACGCAGCAAAGAGAGCCAGCATGGAAGAGAGCGAAGCAGCAGAGAAGCCGTCGATCGGTCTTACGCCCACGCAGCCGAGGGAGAGAGCCGACGGCGAACCATGCAAACACCCCCGAGCCGAGGCCGGCAGCCGAAAGCTGCGCTGCAGCGAAGCGGCAGGCAGCCCTGATCTCCAAGGGCTGAACCAGAACGGTTGGGAAAAATAAACAGTGCCCCGACCCCGCGAGAAGTGAAAAAAATATATAAGTCGTGACCACCGTGACGAAGACCGGCCGCCGGACCCAAGGGGTTCTAGTCCAAACTCCTTAGCCAGGCTCTGCAGCTCGTCCTTCCTGCGGGACGCTATCCAGCGGATGTTCATCCTGATCCTGTTCTACTAATCGGGGCACCGGTGTGAGTCGTTATCAGCACGGTACTGGGTCAGGGCTCCTGTACTAGGATACACGGCACTGAGGTGGGGGGTCCTGTTCGAAGGACACGCGGCACGGTACTTGATTGATGATCCTGTACTAGGATACACAGCACTGGGTTGGATGATCCTGTCGAAGGATACGTGGCACGGTACAGGGAACGGTTCCCTGTGGAAGCTCGGTAATCTCTCCCTGACTCGGTAGTGACTCCCTGACTGCTTGGTAGTGACTCCCTGACTCGTGTTCCTACTCCGCCTTATATTGGCCGTGGCCATCCCGTTGTGACCGAGGGCTCCTCTGCGTTCGCCGGCTGTCCCTCGCTGCTCCGTTGTTCTACCGCTGCTTCGCTGCTTGGCTTCTCTGTCACTGTCCCGCTGCTCTGTCGCGGCGCCTTCTCCGCTCTGCCGCTGCCTCGCTGCTCTGTCGCTGCGCCGCTGCCGCTGCTTTCCTGCACTTCTCCGCTCTGCCGCTGGCTCGCTGCTCTGCCGCGGCTGCTTTGCTGCTCTGTCGCTGGTGCCGCTTTGTCGCCGTCGCGTGCCAAAGTTCTAGGCGCCTTCCGGGGCCATTTTCTTCCGGCACGCGGTGTCTTCGGCGTCTCTCCCCGTCTCTTTCTACTGCGTAGGTGGCTGGCTGCGTGGTTTTCCCCGGCGCGTCTGGGACATGGGCCGGCGGCTGTTGCTTGGGGGGGTATTAGGTAAACCAGCCTCAGCTGTACACAAGTCGAGGGATCAAAGCTTGGTGCTGGCTATTCGCCGGGGCTCTGATTTTGGGCTGCTAATCCCTGATTTGAAGTTTTCTGCTGCTGCTTAGTTCCCTTTTCACTTTTCACTGCTTTTCACTTCTCCCCTATGCTTACGGACTCTCCCCTCGTGTGTCCCTGCTCGGGCGCCATCTGTAAGGAAGTTCTCAGGCCGAGGTACAGCTTCTCAGTCTGTCCAGGGCCCGGTCCTTCCCCACAGCAAAATTTGTTGTGTGAGGACCTAAGGGGAGAGCCGTTCGCCGCGAAAGCGCACCCGTGGGGTGGATCGAGGCGTGGGTGAACCCGTGCTTGGAGAGCTGCAGAGACGTGCGTTGGGGGTCATGCGTGGCGGGAGGAGGGGGTTTGTGTCAGGGGTCGGAAGGGTAGGAGAGAGGGGAGCCCAGCTTAGCAGATGCCGCATGATCCACGTCTCACATCTGCGTCGCCGAGTCCCCAGGGCGAAGGTGTAGGAGAGGGAACCCAGCTTTGCGGATGCCGCATGATCCACGACTCACATCCACTTCGCCGGGCCCCAGGGAATAGGGAAGAGAGGGGGAGGGGCTGAGGGACTCCTACGGGCGAAAGTTCTGAAACCGGTGGGTTGAGGTGGGTGTCTTTATTGTGGGGGAATAAACGACAAAAATTTAATAGCTACCATGTGGATATCGATATCGATACGGATTTAACATTTTGGGAAACTTCTACTCCTGAGCTTACACCCTGCCTACTGCACCGATCTATCCCCCCAGAGCTCACATACGTGAGGTGGCTCATCCTTGTTTTCCCTTCCTTGGGTCCGGCGGCAACAGCAGAAGCAGAATTCATCAGCTAAGTCTCATATTTCAAAATGTTTTTAAGCCTAATTAAGTAAAAAAAAAATTAAACTAAGATGTTGTCGGAACAAATAATTAAGCTATTAGAGGCTATTAGAGGGAGATTAAAAAGATTGAAGCTGGTCATTTGACCAGCGATGTAATCCAAAGGTTAGGAGACCTTAAAAACAAAGTTACAGGCAATAATTCTGCACTGTTAACATATGGAGTAGTCGATCATGACTACTATAAGAGACAGCAGTACGAAAAAATGATTAAAAATATAGAGGACATACATAAAAAGTATGTAGAGTCAAAAAATAATGAAACATTAACGAAAGGGAAGGTAGAAAAAATAAACTTACAACCAGTGGAGACTGGAACTTTGAAGGAAAACATAGAGCCCAAAATTGACAATAGCATAGAAAAAGTATCTGAGGAAATCGACAGAATAGTGCAAAACGTAAGGACATATTTAGAGCAAACCATGCAGAGGTTTGATCAGGCTAAAATGGGAGAGTGTAGAATGAGAAAGGAAAAAATTGAGTTCCTCAGTAAAAAACTGAGCTCAAAAATTGAGGAGTTTAATCATAGCTATGAAACAAACGACAGCTTCAACGAGCAGATCGTCGAGTTGGACTTTGATATTCAAAGCATGTTGAGCAACCTAGAAGTTAGGATGCAAACCATAGCTGAAGAAAACAGCATTGATACTAAAGGGGCAATGGTAAAAAAGAAGATATCGATTTACCTGATCTTCCGAAAGTGGAAGTACCCACATTCTCGGGCTAAGAAAAAGAGTGGGACGGCTTTTCACAAATATTTTGTGAATTAATTCATAACAGAGATAGTCTAAGTACATCTCTAAAATTCAATTATTTGAAAATCGCGATAAAGGGTGAGGCACGGAGTATGGTAGCTCACCTTTTAACTGGGCCGCTGGAGAATTATAATGCCGCTTGGGAATTGCTGACCAAGCGGTATGAAAATAAGCGAAAAATTTTTTCGGATCAGCTGAATCGTTTACTAGACTTACCAAAGCTAGATCACGATTCAGCGAAACATATTAAATGGTTTTCTGATTCTATAAATGAGTCAATACATTTAATTAAATTAAAGTCACATTTAACAGAAGAAGTTGATGTGATTTTCGCGCACGTTGTGTTGAAATAATTCAACAAAGATACCTTACAATTATATGAAAGTCATATAAAAAGGACAAAAGAGATCCAAGCATTGCCAGATGTAAGGGAATTTTTAGAACAACGGTAAACTTCTCTTTACACGTCGCAGGATAAAGAGTGGAAACCGTTGAAAAAAGTAGTGCAATATGGTAAAATAAAAGAAAATTGTCCGTTATGTAAAATGGCAGGACATACCATAATTCACTGCTATAAGTTTAAGGGAATGAGTCCGATAGATGGAGGCCAGTTTATTAAAAAACAGCGCCTTTGCACAAAATGCTGTAGGCATGATATGTATAAGAAATGCTTTTCTGAAATTTTATGTGGGATTTGTAAAAAACCTCATCATACGATGCTCCACATTCCCTACGAAAAGAGGGAAAATGTTAACACTTGCTTGACAAAAGAACAAGCGTTCTTAGCCACAGCACTTATAAAAGTAAGGGCAAGGAATGGTGGCTATCAAAACCTTAGAGCTCTCATTGATTGTGGGTCGCAATGTACCATAATTTCAGAAGAAGCTGCGCAAATATTAAACTTAGTACGAAAAAGAGCGAACACCGAGGTAAGTGGAGTGTCATCTACAGACTCTTGCACTTCAAAGTACAAAATTACTTTATCGGTAAAAACTCGTGATTATAATAAAGGTCCTCTAAATATTGAAGCAATTATTCTTCCGAAACTGATGAAAGCTTTACCATTAAAGTCTTTCAATATTGATAAAACTAAGTGGCAAGATTATGTGTTGGCAGACCCTAACTTTAACAAACCAGGTAGGGTAGATGTAATAATTGGGATAGATTTGTATACCCATATTTTAAAAGACGGAGTAGTAAAAATAGACGGACTACTTGGACAAAATACAGAATTCGGATGGATTATATCCGGTTGCACCAAATCAAAAGGTGATAAATTTATTGTGGCGACAACAATTGAAGTTGGGGACTTAGAGCGGTTCTGGGAATTGAAAAGAATGACGTAGAAGAAGATGTGTGCGAGGAGCATTTCTTGGAAACAACAAGAAGAGATGAGAATGGTAGGTATGTGGTTAAAATACCATTTAAAAAAGAAAAGGATCTAGGAGATTCAAAACCCCCCAGCTATAGCGCGATTTTATAGTTTAGAAAGAAAGCTTAGCAATAATAAAACTTTAAAAGAAAATTATGTAAAGTTCATGCATGAATATAAAAACTTAGGACATATGGTAGAGTCAAAAGAAGATGGGAAATATTATTTACCCCATCAAGGAGTCATAAGAGATTCCAGTCTAACGACAAAGCTGAGGGTGGTTTTCGATGCTTCAGCAAAAACCACAAACAATAAAAGTTTAAATGATATCATGTGGGTTGGACCAAGGGTCCAAAAAGATATCTTCGATATTATGGTGAAATGACGTAAATGGCCATTTGTAATATCTGCGGACATTGAAAAAATGTACCGGCAAATTAATGTTGATAAAGACGATCAACAATATTTGCATATAATTTGGAGAGATAATCCCAACGAAAAGTTAAAAGATTATAAACTTACAACCGTTACGTACGGTACAGCTTCAGCACCCTACTTAGCAACCAGGGTGCTTTTGCAATAGCAGATAATTGCAAAAATCAAGCAATTAGGGAAATCATAAAGAATGATTTTTATATGGACGACCTGATGACAGGTGCCGACACGATACTGGATGCTAAAAAGCATGTAAAGGAAGTTTAAGAAAGATTAAGGAAATTAAATGGGGACACGTTAGAACTGAAGACAATCCAGCAGATGTAGCATCAAGGGGTATTAGTGCAGATAAGCTAAAAGATTTTTAGATTTGGTGGAAAGGGCCTCAATGGTTGGCGAAATCTAAGGAACATTGGCCAAAAGAGGAAATAGAAGAAAAATTAGTTGTTGGCACAACAATGGTAATAGCAAAAAATAACATTTTTTGTGAATTATTACAAAAATATTCGTGTATGCATAAACTAGAAAGAGTCATTGCATATGTATTGAGGTTTATTCAAATCAAAACCAAAAAGAAAGAATTTCCTTCATTTTTGACAGTGAAGGAGTTTAAGAGCGCCAAAGTATTAATAGTAAAACAACAACAAGCTATCCAATTCGGTTCCGAAATAGCTAGCCTAATTAATAAAAAGGAAATAGAAACAAAAAATAAACTATTAAGCTTAAATCCGTTCTTAGATAAAGACGGATTGTTACGAGTTGGAGGTAGATTGCAAAATTTGAGGTTAAACATCCCTTGATTTTAGATAAGTGTCACTTGACGTCTTTAATTATCAAGAATGCACATAAAGAAACATTGCACGGTGGAATTAATCTGATGCGAAACTATATCCAGCGAATGTTTTGGATATTTGGGCTAAGAAATTGCTTAAAGAAAAAACTTAAAGAGTGTGTCACCTGTGCTAGGTATCGACAGAATACTGCAGAACAAATTATGGGAAATCTGCAGAGCTACAATGTCGCACCCGTTTACAAATACAGGTGTAGACTTGGCCGGGCCTTACCATATCCGATGCTCTAAAAACCGGGGGCAGAAATCCTATAAGGGATATATTGCCGTATTCGTATGCAATGCGACAAAAGCTATTCATTTGGAAGTAGTCAGCGATCTTACTTCAGATGCATTTCTAGCTGCACTTAGAAGATTTTTTTCAAGAAGAGGAAAATGTGCAAAAAATTTTTACGATAATGGAACCAACTTTGTGGGAGCTTCGCGCAAATTAGACGAGGAATACCAAAAACGCCCTCAAAGACAACATAAAAGTGGTTCCAATATTAGACAGAGAACATATCGAGTGGCATTTTATTCCCCCTGCAGGACCTCACTTCGGAGGTATTTGGGAAGCTGGGGTAAAATCAGTGAAATATCACTTAAAAAGGGTAATTGGGGACAATAATTTAACCTATGAGGAAATGGCAACTCTATTATGTCAAATTGAAGCGGTACTAAATTCACGCCCTTTGTATACAGCTACAAATGATATTGACGATCTGGATGTATTAACACCAGGAAGGCCAATATTTGGCCCGATTGAGACAATTTCAGCGGAAACGAGGGGGAACGTTGTGAGTTGCTGCGGAGACCGCAACTCTACAGTTATACCCGATACTAAGTCAGTATGGCTCTCCTCCGGCAGACGCCGCTAATATTAAACGACACGACAAAGAGTGCGTGCGAGAGAGACAGAAAATCAGTCTGAGCGTGACGTCGGGCGCTGCGTAGCCAGTGCAAATTGATTTGTTCCTTTTGGCTATAAAAATGATCTGATCTGATCCAGATTCAGCAATCTGATAGATATGGTCATTATCTATGATTCTGCGTTTTTAGTTTTCTCGAATCTGCAATATTGTGGATGCAACAGATTTTCGTTCTTTGTGTAGGCGGAAGGGGGTGGGGCGAAATTTTGAGATATACGTTTTATAGTGAGATCTAACAGAAGTGCGGATACCAAATTTGGTTACTCTAGCCTTAATAGTGTCTGAGATTTGTGGATGCCCCAGATTTTCGTCCTTTGCGGGGGCGGAAGGGGGTGTGGCGAAATTTGAACACGAAACGGTCAAGGTCCGATATCACAGGAGTGTGGATACCAAATTTGGTTGCTCTGGCTCTTATAGGTTCTGAGATCCTTGAACTCATATTTTGCAATTGGCAAAACCGACCATGAAACCTGTGTGTTAGAGAGAGACAGAGCGAGAAAGAATGAAATTGTTTTCTTGATTCTGGCTATAATCATTATACGATCTGGTTCAGACTTTGCACTGTAGAAGATATAGTCATCTTCTACGATTCTGCGTTTTTGGTTTTATCGTATCTTTAAAAATGTGGATGCCACAGATTTTCGTCTTTTGTGGGGGCGGAAGTGGGCGGGGCGAAGTTTTGAAATATTTTTGTAGCAGTGACATATCACAGAAGTCTGGATCCAAAACATCGTTGCTCTAGCTCTTATAATCTTTGAGCACTAGGCGCTGAAGGGGACGGACAGACGGACAGACGGACGGACGGACGGACAGACGGACAGACAGACGGACATGGCTCAATCGACTCGGCTATTGATGCTGATCAAGAATATATATACTTTATGGGGTCGGAAACGATTCCTTCTGGACGTTACACACATCCACTTTTACCACAAATCTAATATACCCCAATACTCATTTTGAGTATCGGGTATAAAAAGGGGAAAGAATTGATTGGGAAAATGAGAGTTATGTGTGGTAAACTTTATACTTTTGAAGATCAATGCAATAATGTCTTAGATAATACGGAAAGACAAATTGTAGACCTGGAGGAAAATAATAAACTTTTCATGACTCAGGATAATAAAAGAAAAAAGCAAGCACCATTGGAGTTTATGGGCTCACTTTATCATATATTATTTGGGATAATGGACACCGAAGATAGGGAAGCGTTGGAAGGAAATATGAAAAATTTATTAGAAAACCAACATAACCTAGATGATTTAATTAAAAAAAAAACATCGGTGGTAGAGTCAACGGTAAATATTCTCAAAAGAACTACCGAGGAAATAAATTTGAACTTTAGATGTATGAGCGCTAGAGTAGAAAACATAACGGAAGCATTAAAGGAAATTTTCTATGTGTACAAAGAATCTATAAATTTCTTTATGGTAACAAAGCAACTAAGCTCCTTGATTGAAGAGTGCGATAAAATTCAATCAGCAGTTATAAATCTACTGATAGATATTAATCATGGTAGACTAAATCCAAATATTTTAAAACCTATACAATTAAAGGGAGAAATAGCAAAAAAAAGATAACTTATGAGAAACATTGGTGCTTCCAGGAAAAAGAACAGGAACAGAATTGAAGGAAATTTACAGCCTATTAACAGCGAATGGAATTTTTGTTGATAACAAATTAATTCTGAACGTGAAGATTCCCCTGTTTGGTAGACACGCATCACATTTGTTTAGGATAATTCCAATGCCGGTTGAGCATGAACAAGAATTAGTCAAGGTAGATTAGAGCTCCAGGTATTTAGTATATAATTTCGAAATTGATTCCTATCATTCGATGACTGAAGCTACCTTGAACAAATGCCAAAAATGGCAAACGAATAGAAGAGTATGCGAAGGTAATTGGCATTGGAGCAATGCCAATGATAATGCTTGTGAGATAGCTCCTTTCAAACCAAAGGGTAATTCAAATTGCGTTTATAGGAAGATAGCAGAGACAAGGTCATTTTGGGTCGAATTAGAAAGACAGGGTAGTTGGATCTTCAAAGTTCCAGTAAACACTAATGCTAGAATTCAATGTAGTAACTCAAATCAAGAACTAATTGATCTTCCGCAACAAGGAATTTTAACAATAATACATGGTTGTACTGTGCGAACCAATGATAAAATACTAGTACCTCATCACAGTATTCAAACAGAAAGCTACGAGCCAATTTCATCCTTTTATATAAGTAATATAAGTAAAATACCAAAAATTGTTTGGAATCCATTAACAGTACCATTAATTAACCATACAGAAGAAATGGATAAGTTAAGAAACGAAATAAAATTGTTAAAAGAAGGTCATCATGACTTAAAAGGACTTAAGTTCCATCATGTATCTGGACATGCGGCCTTGATTATCGGAATCATAATAATGATAATATTAATAATCTATGCCATAAGAAGAATTAAAGTAGCACGAAGACTGCAAACGATAGCACTTCCCTACCCACTGTAATTGACTGTAAATGATTATCTGTACTTGTAATTATAGCTATAAAGAAAATGTACACAAAAAGGTTCACAAGAATCAAAATACAAAACAATGCCACTTTCGGCCCTTTGCAGAATGTTCAAACATGAACATATTATCGTCAATACAATGCCACTTTCGGCCCCTTGCAGAATGTTTAAACATAAATAGATTATTGTACACATTCACTCATGTAACAACACCGATCTCTAAAGAAATCACATAAAGTAGACAAGTTATGAATGCACGGGTGTAAACAGAGATCTGTAACCCATTAATACGACAACAAAACACAAGTGGAGAAAACACTTAACAAATGCGGTCCTAAAATAAAACTAATGTAAGCATGTACTCAAATAGACACCCTCAGTAAAGTGTATCCTCTGCGTAGGTCTAACGATAATTATAGACTACCAAATTGTACCTCCTACCTCATTGTCAAATCACATACATATAAGGCTCTGATTTTAAGAATAAACTAACGGCTAACAAGCACGCTTTAGACCAAGCAGGGTTCATGTTGCTCCATGGCGAAAAGAAGGATCAACTGGCAAAGGGAGACTTTGAAATCTATTACACGGACGGGTCAGTCGCAGCTTTACATTCCAGCGCCGCTTTCCTGCACGATAGAACAGGTTTTTTAAACAACTATTACACGCACAAAATCCTTTCCTCGTTGACCGCCGAGCTGCTTGCTATCGAGAAGGCATTAGACCATGCTATTTCGTACAATTTTCCTCGTGTCGGGCTCCTGACAGACAGCAGAAACGGGGCTCTCATTCTGGCGAAGAACATTCAGGAAAACATTATCGCCTACAAAATCAGAGAAAAGGTTCAACAAAATCAACATCTATGAAATGTAGAGGTTCACTACATTCCCGGACACGCTAACATCCATCAGAACACTTCAGTTGACGCAGCAGCCAAAGAAGCCCACAGACGAGGGAAATACACAGTGGTTAAATGGAACCTTAAAGACTCTATGCGTGAAATACACAGAATTTTTATCGTCAAGCACCGAGGTTACTGCTCGCTTTTCCCGTCAACATCATCCAAGCCGTGGTTCCTAAATAAAACTAAGCTAAACTAAAAGAATCAACAGACTGCTTAGTGGTAACGCATTTGATAGGCACACACTCGCCAAAATGCATGCGATAGTATCGATAACGACTCGCACGTAATTTTTAATTGTACCAAGTACAGTATACTGTACAACAGTAGTGGTACAACCCAACAAGGCAAAACTTCCCATCTCTAAGAAAGAATAATCTACAAATTCTTTGAAAAAGAAAACATCAGCGCGTACCAAACACCTAATTGACTTCATCGACGAAATTGATGTAAAATTATAACAGTACTCCAACATCTTCATACTTTTCATAATAGTCAAAGAATTTACAATTTCCACCTTCAAAAGGCGGTCGGCCAAATCATCCCACGCTACTCAAGGGTAACTTAAACCCTAAAAAAAAAACAAAAACAAAAAAAAACTATGTCCTTTGACGCGATACCCAAGGATCTGAGGGGTCTGCGGGCGTGCCTGGTTTGTTCCTTGGTGAAGGTAGGTTATGTTTGCTCAACTCTGCATCAAATCATGTAAAATTTTTCGCGTCTTTCAGAGTTTTGATCAATTTGAGACTGACGGCTGCGAAAACTGCGAAGAGTTCATGCGCATGAAAGGCAACAAAGATAATGTGTACGACCACACCAGCAACAATTTTGATGGGCTTATAGCTTTGACAACACCCACCGATTCCTGGGTGGCGAAATGGCAGCGATTAGGTAAATCAATCTCAATGGAGTGCTGCACTGCCAGACAGTTTTTAATTTAAATTGTATGTATATTGTAGCTCGATTTACACGCGGCATCTATGCTATATCCGTATCAGGAACTTTACCTCAATCAACTTTAAGAGATATGAAGAACCGGGGTATTGTCTACAAATCCCGCGATAGGAGTCAACGCTAACGCTGTTGGAGTACTGTTATAATTTTACATCAATTTCGTCGATGAAGTCAATTAGGTGTTTGGTACGCGCTGATGTTTTCTTTTTCAAAGAATTTGTAGATTATACTTTCTTAGAGATGGGAAGTTTTGCCTTGTTGTGTTGTACCACTAACCATACAGTATACTGTACTTGGTACAATTAAAAATTACGTGCGAGTCGTTATCGATACTATCGCATGCATTTTGGCGAGTGTGTGCCTATCAAATGCGTTACCACTAAGCAGTCTGTTGATTCTTTTAGTTTAGCTTAGTTTTATTTAGGAACCACGGCTTGGATGATGTTGACGGGAAAAGCGAGCAGTAACCTCGGTGCTTGACGATAAAAATTCTGTGTATTTCACGCATAGAGTCTTTAAGGTTCCATTTAACCACTGTGTATTTCCCTCGTCTGTGGGCTTCTTTGGCTGCTGCGTCAACTGAAGTGTTCTGATGGATGTTAGCGTGTCCGGGAATGTAGTGAACCTCTACATTTCATAGATGTTGATTTTGTTGAACCTTTTCTCTGATTTTGTAGGCGATAATGTTTTCCTGAATGTTCTTCGCCAGAATGAGAGCCCCGTTTCTGCTGTCTGTCAGGAGCCCGACACGAGGAAAATTGTACGAAATAGCATGGTCTAATGCCTTCTCGATAGCAAGAAGCTCGGCGGTCAACGAGGAAAGGATTTTGTGCGTGTAATAGTTGTTTAAAAAACCTGTTCTATCGTGCAGGAAAGAGGCGTTGGAATGTAAAGCTGCGACTGACCCGTCCGTGTAATAGATTTCAAAGTCTCCCTTTGCCAGTTGATCCTTCTTTTCGCCATGGAGCAACATGAACCCTGCTTGGTCTAAAGCGTGCTTGTTAGCCGTTAGTTTATTCTTAAAATCAGAGCCTTATATGTATGTGATTTGACAATGAGGTAGGAGGTACAATTTGGTAGTCTATAATTATCGTTAGACCTACGCAGAGGATACACTTTACTGAGGGTGTCTATTTGAGTACATGCTTACATTAGATTTATTTTAGGACCGCATTTGTTAAGTGTTTTCTCCACTTGTGTTTTGTTGTCGTATTAATGGGTTACAGATCTCTGTTTACACCCGTGCATTCATAACTTGTCTACTTTATGTGATTTCTTTAGAGATCGGTGTTGTTACATGAGTGAATGTGTACAATAATCTATTTATGTTTAAACATTCTGCAAGGGGCCGAAAGTGGCATTGTATTGACGATAATATGTTCATGTTTGAACATTCTGCAAAGGGCCGAAAGTGGCATTGTTTTGTATTTTGATTCTTGTGAACCTTTTTGTGTACATTTTCTTTATAGCTATAATTACAAGTACAGATAATCATTTACAGTCAATTACAGTGGGTAGGGAAGTGCTATCGTTTGCAGTCTTCGTGCTACTTTAATTCTTCTTATGGCATAGATTATTAATATTATCATTATTATGATTCCGATAATCAAGGCCGCATGTCCAGATACATGATGGAACTTAAGTCCTTTTAAGTCATGATGACCTTCTGTTAACAATTTTATTTCGTTTCTTAACTTATCCATTTCTTCTGTATGGTTAATTAATGGTACTGTTAATGGATTCCAAACAATTTTTGGTATTTTACTTATATTACTTATATAAAAGGATGAAATTGGCTCGTAGCTTTCTGTTTGAATACTGTGATGAGGTACTAGTATTTTATCATTGGTTCGCACAGTACAACCATGTATTATTGTTAAAATTCCTTGTTGCGGAAGATCAATTAGTTCTTGATTTGAGTTACTACATTGAATTCTAGCATTAGTGTTTACTGGAACTTTGAAGATCCAACTACCCTGTCTTTCTAATTCGACCCAAAATGACCTTGTCTCTGCTATCTTCCTATAAACGCAATTTGAATTACCCTTTGGTTTGAAAGGAGCTATCTCACAAGCATTATCATTGGCATTGCTCCAATGCCAATTACCTTCGCATACTCTTCTATTCGTTTGCCATTTTTGGCATTTGTTCAAGGTAGCTTCAGTCATCGAATGATAGGAATCAATTTCGAAATTATATACTAAATACCTGGAGCTCTAATCTACCTTGACTAATTCTTGTTCATGCTCAACCGGCATTGGAATTATCCTAAACAAATGTGATGCGTGTCTACCAAACAGGGGAATCTTCACGTTCAGAATTAATTTGTTATCAACAAAAATTCCATTCGCTGTTAATAGGCTGTAAATTTCCTTCAATTCTGTTCCTGTTCTTTTTCCTGGAAGCACCAATGTTTCTCATAAGTTATCTTTTTTTTGCTATTTCTCCCTTTAATTGTATAGGTTTTAAAATATTTGGATTTAGTCTACCATGATTAATATCTATCAGTAGATTTATAACTGCTGATTGAATTTTATCGCACTCTTCAATCAAGGAGCTTAGTTGCTTTGTTACCATAAAGAAATTTATAGATTCTTTGTACACATAGAAAATTTCCTTTAATGCTTCCGTTATGTTTTCTACTCTAGCGCTCATACATCTAAAGTTCAAATTTATTTCCTCGGTAGTTCTTTTGAGAATATTTACCGTTGACTCTACCACCGATGTTTTTTTTTTAATTAAATCATCTAGGTTATGTTGGTTTTCTAATAAATTTTTCATATTTCCTTCCAACGCTTCCCTATCTTCGGTGTCCATTATCCCAAATAATATATGATAAAGTGAGCCCATAAACTCCAATGGTGCTTGCTTTTTTCTTTTATTATCCTGAGTCATGAAAAGTTTATTATTTTCCTCCAGGTCTACAATTTGTCTTTCCGTATTATCTAAGACATTATTGCATTGATCTTCAAAAGTATAAAGTTTACCACACATAACTCTCATTTTCCCAATCAATTCTTTCCCCTTTTTATACCCGATACTCAAAATGAGTATTGGGGTATATTAGATTTGTGGTAAAAGTGGATGTGTGTAACGTCCAGAAGGAATCGTTTCCGACCCCATAAAGTATATATATTCTTGATCAGCATCAATAGCCGAGTCGATTGAGCCATGTCCGTCTGTCTGTCCGTCTGTCCGTCCGTCCGTCCGTCTGTCCGTCTGTCCGTCCCCTTCAGCGCCTAGTGCTCAAAGATTATAAGAGCTAGAGCAACGATGTTTTGGATCCAGACTTCTGTGATATGTCACTGCTACAAAAATATTTCAAAACTTCGCCCCGCCCACTTCCGCCCCCACAAAAGACGAAAATCTGTGGCATCCACATTTTTAAAGATACGATAAAACCAAAAACGCAGAATCGTAGAAGATGACTATGTCTTCTACAGTGCAAAGTCTGAACCAGATCGTATAATGATTATAGCCAGAATCAAGAAAACAATTTCATTCTTTCTCGCTCTGTCTCTCTCTAACACACAGGTTTCATGGTCGGTTTTGCCAATTGCAAAATATGAGTTCAAGGATCTCAGAACCTATAAGAGCCAGAGCAACCAAATTTGGTATCCACACTCCTGTGATATCGGACCTTGACCGTTTCGTGTTCAAATTTCGCCACACCCCCTTCCGCCCCCGCAAAGGACGAAAATCTGGGGCATCCACAAATCTCAGACACTATTAAGGCTAGAGTAACCAAATTTGGTATCCGCACTTCTGTTAGATCTCACTATAAAACGTATATCTCAAAATTTCGCCCCACCCCCTTCCGCCTACACAAAGAACGAAAATCTGTTGCATCCACAATATTGCAGATTCGAGAAAACTAAAAACGCAGAATCATAGATAATGACCATATCTATCAGATTGCTGAATCTGGATCAGATCAGATCATTTTTATAGCCAAAAGGAACAAATCAATTTGCACTGGCTACGCAGCGCCCGACGTCACGCTCAGACTGATTTTCTGTCTCTCTCGCACGCACTCTTTGTCGTGTCGTTTAATATTAGCGGCGTCTGCCGGAGGAGAGCCATACTGACTTAGTATCGGGTATAACTGTAGAGTTGCGGTCTCCGCAGCAACTCACAACGTTCCCCTCGTTTCCGCTGAAATTGTCTCAATCGGGCCAAATATTGGCCTTCCTGGTGTTAATACATCCAGATCGTCAATATCATTTGTAGCTGTATACAAAGGGCGTGAATTTAGTACCGCTTCAATTTGACATAATAGAGTTGCCATTTCCTCATAGGTTAAATTATTGTCCCCAATTACCCTTTTTAAGTGATATTTCACTGATTTTACCCCAGCTTCCCAAATACCTCCGAAGTGAGGTCCTGCAGGGGGAATAAAATGCCACTCGATATGTTCTCTGTCTAATATTGGAACCACTTTTATGTTGTCTTTGAGGGCGTTTTTGGTATTCCTCGTCTAATTTGCGCGAAGCTCCCACAAAGTTGGTTCCATTATCGTAAAAATTTTTTGCACATTTTCCTCTTCTTGAAAAAAATCTTCTAAGTGCAGCTAGAAATGCATCTGAAGTAAGATCGCTGACTACTTCCAAATGAATAGCTTTTGTCGCATTGCATACGAATACGGCAATATATCCCTTATAGGATTTCTGCCCCGGTTTTTAGAGCATCGGATATGGTAAGGCCCGGCCAAGTCTACACCTGTATTTGTAAACGGGTGCGACATTGTAGCTCTGCAGATTTCCCATAATTTGTTCTGCAGTATTCTGTCGATACCTAGCACAGGTGACACACTCTTTAAGTTTTTTCTTTAAGCAATTTCTTAGCCCAAATATCCAAAACATTCGCTGGATATAGTTTCGCATCAGATTAATTCCACCGTGCAATGTTTCTTTATGTGCATTCTTGATAATTAAAGACGTCAAGTGACACTTATCTAAAATCAAGGGATGTTTAACCTCAAATTCCGCGTTGGAGTTTTGCAATCTACCTCCAACTCGTAACAATCCGTCTTTATCTAAGAACGGATTTAAGCTTAAAAGTTTATTTTTTGTTTCTATTTCCTTTTTATTAATTAGGCTAGCTATTTCGGAACCGAATTGGATAGCTTGTTGTTGTTTTACTATTAATACTTTGGCGCTCTTAAACTCCTTCACTGTCAAAAATGAAGGAAATTCTTTCTTTTTGGTTTTGATTTGAATAAACCTCAATACATATGCAATGACTCTTTCTAGTTTATGCATACACGAATATTTTTGTAATAATTCACAAAAAATGTTATTTTTTGCTATTACTATTGTTGTGCCAACAACTAATTTTTCTTCTATTTCCTCTTTTGGCCAATGTTCCTTAGATTTCGCCAACCATTGAGGCCCTTTCCACCAAATCTAAAAATCTTTTAGCTTATCTGCACTAATGCCCCTTGATGCTACATCTGCTGGATTGTCTTCAGTTCTAACGTGTCCCCATTTAATTTCCTTAATCTTTCTTAAACTTCCTTTACATGCTTTTTAGCATCCAGTATCGTGTCGGCACCTGTCATCAGGTCGTCCATATAAAAATCATTCTTTATGATTTCCCTAATTGCTTGATTTTTGCAATTATCTGCTATTGCAAAAGCACCCTGGTTGCTAAGTAGGGTGCTGAAGCTGTACCGTACGTAACGGTTGTAAGTTTATAATCTTTTAACTTTTCGTTGGGATTATCTCTCCAAATTATATGCAAATATTGTTGATCGTCTTTATCAACATTAATTTGCCGGTACATTTTTTCAATGTCCGCAGATATTACAAATGGCCATTTACGTCATTTCACCATAATATCGAAGATATCTTTTTGGACCCTTGGTCCAACCCACATGATATCATTTAAACTTTTATTGTTTGTGGTTTTTGCTGAAGCATCGAAAACCACCCTCAGCTTTGTCGTTAGACTGGAATCTCTTATGACTCCTTGATGGGGTAAATAATATTTCCCATCTTCTTTTGACTCTACCATATGTCCTAAGTTTTTATATTCATGCATGAACTTTACATAATTTTCTTTTAAAGTTTTATTATTGCTAAGCTTTCTTTCTAAACTATAAAATCGCGCTATAGCTGGGGGGTTTTGAATCTCCTAGATCCTTTTCTTTTTTAAATGGTATTTTAACCACATACCTACCATTCTCATCTCTTCTTGTTGTTTCCAAGAAATGCTCC
Organism: Drosophila miranda; assembly: GCF_003369915.1. Lineage (NCBI taxonomy): Eukaryota > Metazoa > Arthropoda > Insecta > Diptera > Drosophilidae > Drosophila > Drosophila miranda. The sequence goes on from NW_022881603.1 coordinate 33,213,007, forward strand.
TCGCACACATCTTCTTCTACGTCATTCTTTTCAATTCCCAGAACCGCTCTAAGTCCCCAACTTCAATTGTTGTCGCCACAATAAATTTATCACCTTTTGATTTGGTGCAACCGGATATAATCCATCCGAATTCTGTATTTTGTCCAAGTAGTCCGTCTATTTTTACTACTCCGTCTTTTAAAATATGGGTATACAAATCTATCCCAATTATTACATCTACCCTACCTGGTTTGTTAAAGTTAGGGTCTGCCAACACATAATCTTGCCACTTAGTTTTATCAATATTGAAAGACTTTAATGGTAAAGCTTTCATCAGTTTCGGAAGAATAATTGCTTCAATATTTAGAGGACCTTTATTATAATCACGAGTTTTTACCGATAAAGTAATTTTGTACTTTGAAGTGCAAGAGTCTGTAGATGACACTCCACTTACCTCGGTGTTCGCTCTTTTTCGTACTAAGTTTAATATTTGCGCAGCTTCTTCTGAAATTATAGTACATTGCGACCCACAATCAATGAGAGCTCTAAGGTTTTGATAACCACCATTCCTTGCCCTTACTTTTATAAGTGCTGTGGCTAAGAACGCTTGTTCTTTTGTCAAGCAAGTGTTAACATTTTCCCTCTTTTCGTAGGGAATGTGGAGCATCGTATGATGAGGTTTTTTACAAATCCCACATAAAATTTCAGAAAAGCATTTCTTATACATATCATGCCTACAGCATTTTGTGCAAAGGCGCTGTTTTTTAATAAACTGGCCTCCATCTATCGGACTCATTCCCTTAAACTTATAGCAGTGAATTATGGTATGTCCTGCCATTTTACATAACGGACAATTTTCTTTTATTTTACCATATTGCACTACTTTTTTCAACGGTTTCCACTCTTTATCCTGCGACGTGTAAAGAGAAGTTTACCGTTGTTCTAAAAATTCCCTTACATCTGGCAATGCTTGGATCTCTTTTGTCCTTTTTATATGACTTTCATATAATTGTAAGGTATCTTTGTTGAATTATTTCAACACAACGTGCGCGAAAATCACATCAACTTCTTCTGTTAAATGTGACTTTAATTTAATTAAATGTATTGACTCATTTATAGAATCAGAAAACCATTTAATATGTTTCGCTGAATCGTGATCTAGCTTTGGTAAGTCTAGTAAACGATTCAGCTGATCCGAAAAAATTTTTCGCTTATTTTCATACCGCTTGGTCAGCAATTCCCAAGCGGCATTATAATTCTCCAGCGGCCCAGTTAAAAGGTGAGCTACCATACTCCGTGCCTCACCCTTTATCGCGATTTTCAAATAATTGAATTTTAGAGATGTACTTAGACTATCTCTGTTATGAATTAATTCACAAAATATTTGTGAAAAGCCGTCCCACTCTTTTTCTTCGCCCGAGAATGTGGGTACTTCCACTTTCGGAAGATCAGGTAAATCGATATCTTCTTTTTTACCATTGCCCCTTTAGTATCAATGCTGTTTTCTTCAGCTATGGTTTGCATCCTAACTTCTAGGTTGCTCAACATGCTTTGAATATCAAAGTCCAACTCGACGATCTGCTCGTTGAAGCTGTCGTTTGTTTCATAGCTATGATTAAACTCCTCAATTTTTGAGCTCAGTTTTTTACTGAGGAACTCAATTTTTTCCTTTCTCATTCTACACTCTCCCATTTTAGCCTGATCAAACCTCTGCATGGTTTGCTCTAAATATGTCCTTACGTTTTGCACTATTCTGTCGATTTCCTCAGATACTTTTTCTATGCTATTGTCAATTTTGGGCTCTATGTTTTCCTTCAAAGTTCCAGTCTCCACTGGTTGTAAGTTTATTTTTTCTACCTTCCCTTTCGTTAATGTTTCATTATTTTTTGACTCTACATACTTTTTATGTATGTCCTCTATATTTTTAATCATTTTTTCGTACTGCTGTCTCTTATAGTAGTCATGATCGACTACTCCATATGTTAACAGTGCAGAATTATTGCCTGTAACTTTGTTTTTAAGGTCTCCTAACCTTTGGATTACATCGCTGGTCAAATGACCAGCTTCAATCTTTTTAATCTCCCTCTAATAGCCTCTAATAGCTAATAATTAATTATTTGTTCCCACAACATCTTAGTTTAATTTTTTTTTTACTTAATTAGGCTTAAAAACATTTTGAAATATGAGACTTAGCTGATGAATTCTGCTTCTGCTGTTGCCGCCGGACCCAAGGAAGGGAAAACAAGGATGAGCCACCTCACGTATGTGAGCTCTGGGGGGATAGATCGGTGCAGTAGGCAGGGTGTAAGCTCAGGAGTAGAAGTTTCCCAAAATGTTAAATCCGTATCGATATCGATATCCACATGGTAGCTATTAAATTTTTGTCGTTTATTCCCCCACAATAAAGACACCCACCTCAACCCACCGGTTTCAGAACTTTCGCCCGTAGGAGTCCCTCAGCCCCTCCCCCTCTCTTCCCTATTCCCTGGGGCCCGGCGAAGTGGATGTGAGTCGTGGATCATGCGGCATCCGCAAAGCTGGGTTCCCTCTCCTACACCTTCGCCCTGGGGACTCGGCGACGCAGATGTGAGACGTGGATCATGCGGCATCTGCTAAGCTGGGCTCCCCTCTCTCCTACCCTTCCGACCCCTGACACAAACCCCCTCCTCCCGCCACGCATGACCCCCAACGCACGTCTCTGCAGCTCTCCAAGCACGGGTTCACCCACGCCTCGATCCACCCCACGGGTGCGCTTTCGCGGCGAACGGCTCTCCCCTTAGGTCCTCACACAACAAATTTTGCTGTGGGGAAGGACCGGGCCCTGGACAGACTGAGAAGCTGTACCTCGGCCTGAGAACTTCCTTACAGATGGCGCCCGAGCAGGGACACACGAGGGGAGAGTCCGTAAGCATAGGGGAGAAGTGAAAAGCAGTGAAAAGTGAAAAGGGAACTAAGCAGCAGCAGAAAACTTCAAATCAGGGATTAGCAGCCCAAAATCAGAGCCCCGGCGAATAGCCAGCACCAAGCTTTGATCCCTCGACTTGTGTACAGCTGAGGCTGGTTTACCTAATACCCCCCCAAGCAACAGCCGCCGGCCCATGTCCCAGACGCGCCGGCGAAAACCACGCAGCCAGCCACCTACGCAGTAGAAAGAGACGGGGAGAGACGCCGAAGACACCGCGTGCCGGAAGAAAATGGCCCCGGACGGCGCCTAGAACTTTGGCACGCGACGGCGACAAAGCGGCACCAGCGACAGAGCAGCAAAGCAGCCGCGGCAGAGCAGCGAGCCAGCGGCAGAGCGGAGAAGTGCAGGAAAGCAGCGGCAGCGGCGCAGCGACAGAGCAGCGAGGCAGCGGCAGAGCGGAGAAGGCGCCGCGACAGAGCAGCGGGACAGTGACAGAGAAGCCAAGCAGCGAAGCAGCGGTAGAACAACGGAGCAGCGAGGGACAGCCGGCGAACGCAGAGGAGCCCTCGGTCACAAAGGGATGGCCACGGCCAATATAAGGCGGAGTAGGAACACGAGTCAGGGAGTCACTACCAAGCAGTCAGGGAGTCACTACCGAGTCAGGGAGAGATTACCGAGCTTCCACAGGGAACCGTTCCCTGTACCGTGCCACGTATCCTTCGACAGGATCATCCAACCCAGTGCTGTGTATCCTAGTACAGGATCATCAATCAAGTACCGTGCCGCGTGTCCTTCGAACAGGCCCCCCCACCTCAGTGCCGTGTATCCTAGTATAGGATCACCGATCCAGTACCTTGCCACGTATCCTTCGACAGGACCCCCCACCCAGTGCTGTGTATCCTAGTACAGGAGCCCTGACCCAGTACCGTGCTGATAACGACTCACACCGGTGCCCCGATTAGTAGAACAGGATCAGGATGAACATCCGCTGGATAGCGTCCCGCAGGAAGGACGAGCTGCAGAGCCTGGCTAAGGAGTTTGGACTAGAACCCCTTGGGTCCGGCGGCCGGTCTTCGTCACGGTGGTCACGACTTATATATTTTTTTCACTTCTCGCGGGGTCGGGGCACTGTTTATTTTTCCCAACCGTTCTGGTTCAGCCCTTGGAGATCAGGGCTGCCTGCCGCTTCGCTGCAGCGCAGCTTTCGGCTGCCGGCCTCGGCTCGGGGGTGTTTGCATGGTTCGCCGTCGGCTCTCTCCCTCGGCTGCGTGGGCGTAAGACCGATCGACGGCTTCTCTGCTGCTTCGCTCTCTTCCATGCTGGCTCTCTTTGCTGCGTAGTATGCGTCTCTCTTTCGTGTCGGTTCTCTTAATTCTACTACTAAGTAAAAAGGCCTCACCATTTGGGGTTCTCTTAGCCTATTTCTTACTTTTAATTTGGGGAAAATAAAGATTCAGCGTTGTCTTTGTCATAATAGTACTAAAAAATGAAGTAATAAAAAATGAAGTAATAATGGGATAATAAGCCCCCCCCGGGGCTGTCAGGGGATAGTGTTGTGGTCAGGTTTTCTTTTGTGGAGGCTTATGCCTTCACAGTTTCAATCAGATTATTTTGTCGTGTCTCTAGCCAAACACCATAAAATATATATTTCAAACTCAACATTACGCTCAACGTACATACATATGCTGCTCTGCTTGCATTTTTATTGTTGCCAAGTCAGTTGCGATTTAAATTTCAAATTCAATTTCCAATGCCTCCACCAGATGCTTTGCATGTTCTAGTAATCAATCAATCAATTAGGTTTTTTTGGGTTTTTTTGGTTGGTTTTTCAACTCGTTAGTTCTTCAATTCTGTCTTCAGTGTATTGTTTCGGCCGCAATGGTTCCCAGCTTTAGCTAGCTCTCTGTCTACCTCCTCCTCCTCCTAAACGATTCATGTTTTATTTACAGCAGTTGGGAATATATTATAATAATAGTCAAATGTTTCGTTACAGTTTCTTATAACTGTTTCTCTTTGGGTTTTTTGTTTGTTTGTTGGATTTGTTTCCGCTGATAGTTTTCTCTGCTAGTCAGTAAATAAATTGTACTCGTATCCCGCTTAATCGTTCCTTCATTTCATTTTCATTTCTTTTTCATTTCGTTTTCATTTTTGTACAATAGACGCGTGTTATCTTTTGTGTGTTATCAGTCGTTTTTCATTTACTTTACATGAATGTGCAGGGAAATTACTGTTAAGTTTTAATTGTAAATAATTCTCTTCTCCGCTAAATAATGCCTCCTCAAAACATAGTATCTCTCGTATCTCTTCTCCAATCTAATAGTACATACCTATGTGTGAGTGGGTATAGGTGTTGGATTTGGTTACCAGAATTGTATTTCTAAATTGACACAGATAATTTAGGATTCGATCACAAAGCGTAGTAAAAATAAAAAAGATAGTTAGCTACGAAGTTACGAAGTAAAAGGGGAATTCCGGTTGCGCTTCCGTTCCCAATCCCGGGTATATGTACATATGTATGTATGTATGTATGTATACAATAATTACATGAATATATATCTATGTGTATATCAATATGTGTGTGTGTGTGTATGTATATAATAATATAATATGTTAGTTAGCATTTAGTTGGTTGCTCGCCTTGTGGCCGCCCTTTGCTCCAGACTTTTAAGTATGCTTCCCATATAAATTGATTCCAGTTGCAGAAACCAAAAAAGAGTTTGATATACAATATATAATATACATATATAATATACACATACGAGTATGTGCGGGTAATTGTCCTATGACATAAATAAGTACAGATCTTGGATTGTAAAGAGAGAATCAATTGCGCTTGAATGTGCACAGGTGAAGGCAATGCAATGCCATAACCTGGTTTCCCCATTCTGCAACTGACAGCTGGATTCGACTGGGGTTGGGTGCTGGGGATGGGGTTGGGGTTGGGATTTGCAATGGGCTGAACAGATGCACTGGGAAGCTTGACATATACCATAGCGATGCGATTACGATACAATACAATGCCACATGTAATAGGACTTATATGCTTATTCAAAGGGAAGATAAGAGACAGTTGCCGTGTGTGTACGAGTATCTGGGTTTGCCATCTGGAATGTTATGTGTAAGCTTTCTTGCGCACTCGAGCGGGCTGCAGCCGGGGAATTAGATTCCATGGAATAGACAAATTTCTATTATGATCTGCGTTTCTGTTTGTGTGGGATTTGGCTGACAATGGATCAGTCAAACTTTACCAGTTGCCACGTCCTGCGGGCATTTCCAAGGGGGAAAAAAGATCCAATCTCCAGCTTACTTCTTGCTCTTGCGCTTCTGCTTCGACTCGTCTCCATTAGTTGGCCCAGTAGCAGCTGCAGCGGCAGCGGCAGCGGCAGCTGTGGCGGCGGCATTCAACAGATTCATGTTCGGCTTTACCGTACCCTTCTTCAGGGTGGGTGGCTGCTGGGGAGTGGCCTGGGTAATGTTGTTGTTGGTAGCAGCCGCCGAGGAGAGATTGTTGGCCGGGGGGGCCGGCGTCTCGTCCAGGAAGAGTGGATTCTTTACCTCCATCTCGCCGGTTGGCGCCAAGCCGGGACACTCGTACACCGTGTAGTCGCCCTCCTCGTTGTCGTCATCGCTCTCCACGTCGGACATTCCACAGCTGCCATCGGTAGCCTGACAGTTCTCCATGGCTATGATCTGCTGCTTCTGGTGCTGGTAATGGTACATCTGGGCGCTCTGGGCCAGCTTGAGGTCGCCCGAGGGCGAGACGTCCTTGTTGGGTCCGGTCACACCATACGCCGGGTAGTCCACGTCCGCTGCTGCTTTGCTCCGATTCTGGACCCTGTAAAGAAATTGTATTACAACTTACTCGATACCGTCTAGCTTGGGGGGTGACTTACCAGGTCACTCCTAGCGCTAGAAGTCCCACAGTCACCGCTGCGCTCATGCCCGCTATCAAGGCCACAATGTAGACACCCATTTCGCTACTCATTCCCATGTGCTGGCGAAGCACAATCTGATCGGAATTGGCTTCGCCCCCTCCATTGACCAGAGTCACATGCGGGGACTTGCTCTGCTTCTGCAGCTTACTGAACGGCGTAGTCCTGGTAGAGTGGGGGGTAGGCAAAAGGAGCAATTGATTAGTGGGCGTTAACTTGACGAGAGGCGTGGTGTGATTATGTTAATGACAAATTTCGTGCGTGTCAGCGGTCGAAAAATAGAAAGTAGTCGGAAAATAGAAGCAGTCCGAAATAGCCGCAACACGAAACTTAGGTCGGAATAGTGTACCACGCGAGAGGATTCCCTTCGCGGTGGGACCCAACGATGCGCGCTTTTTCGACAACCCGAGCGATCCCTCGGGCGAGCTGGACTCTCGAGCCCTAGAGGACTACGAGGAGTATGCTCCAATTCAGCCCACACCCGAGGCGGCGACGGCTACCATCAAGACGAAGATTGACACGCCAGTTCATGCACCTGTCCCAGTGGAGCCGCCCAAACTGTTCGATGCCGCCAATGACAACTTCCATCGTATCAATCCCAACTCAGCGGCCGCCGCAGCTGTAGCGGGTGTTAATATACCCCAGGGTAAGGATCAAACACCCCACAAGCTGAACGCCCTGATCAGTAAGCTGCAGAAGCAGAGCAAGTCCCCGCATGTGACTCTGGTCAATGGAGGGGGCGAAGCCAATTCCGATCAGATTGTGCTTCGCCAGCACATGGGAATGAGTAGCGAAATGGGTGTCTACATTGTGGCCTTGATAGCGGGCATGAGCGCAGCGGTGACTGTGGGACTTCTAGCGCTAGGAGTGACCTGGTAAGTCACCCCCCAAGCTAGACGGTATCGAGTAAGTTGTAATACAATTTCTTTACAGGGTCCAGAATCGGAGCAAAGCAGCAGCGGACGTGGACTACCCGGCGTATGGTGTGACCGGACCCAACAAGGACGTCTCGCCCTCGGGCGACCGCAAGCTGGCCCAGAGCGCCCAGATGTACCATTACCAGCACCAGAAGCAGCAGATCATAGCCATGGAGAACTGTCAGGCTACCGATGGCAGCTGTGGAATGTCCGACGTGGAGAGCGATGACGACAACGAGGAGGGCGACTACACGGTGTACGAGTGTCCCGGCTTGGCGCCAACCGGCGAGATGGAGGTAAAGAATCCACTCTTCCTGGACGAGACGCCGGCCCCCCCGGCCAACAATCTCTCCTCGGCGGCTGCTACCAACAACAACATTACCCAGGCCACTCCCCAGCAGCCACCCACCCTGAAGAAGGGTACGGTAAAGCCGAACATGAATCTGTTGAATGCCGCCGCCACAGCTGCCGCTGCCGCTGCCGCTGCAGCTGCTACTGGGCCAACTAATGGAGACGAGTCGAAGCAGAAGCGCAAGAGCAAGAAGTAAGCTGGAGATTGGATCTTTTTTCCCCCTTGGAAATGCCCGCAGGACGTGGCAACTGGTAAAGTTTGACTGATCCATTGTCAGCCAAATCCCACACAAACAGAAACGCAGATCATAATAGAAATTTGTCTATTCCATGGAATCTAATTCCCCGGCTGCAGCCCGCTCGAGTGCGCAAGAAAGCTTACACATAACATTCCAGATGGCAAACCCAGATACTCGTACACACACGGCAACTGTCTCTTATCTTCCCTTTGAATAAGCATATAAGTCCTATTACATGTGGCATTGTATTGTATCGTAATCGCATCGCTATGGTATATGTCAAGCTTCCCAGTGCATCTGTTCAGCCCATTGCAAATCCCAACCCCAACCCCATCCCCAGCACCCAACCCCAGTCGAATCCAGCTGTCAGTTGCAGAATGGGGAAACCAGGTTATGGCATTGCATTGCCTTCACCTGTGCACATTCAAGCGCAATTGATTCTCTCTTTACAATCCAAGATCTGTACTTATTTATGTCATAGGACAATTACCCGCACATACTCGTATGTGTATATTATATATGTATATTATATATTGTATATCAAACTCTTTTTTGGTTTCTGCAACTGGAATCAATTTATATGGGAAGCATACTTAAAAGTCTGGAGCAAAGGGCGGCCACAAGGCGAGCAACCAACTAAATGCTAACTAACATATTATATTATTATATACATACACACACACACACATATTGATATACACATAGATATATATTCATGTAATTATTGTATACATACATACATACATACATATGTACATATACCCAGGATTGGGAACGGAAGCGCAACCGGAATTCCCCTTTTACTTCGTAACTTCGTAGCTAACTATCTTTTTTATTTTTACTACGCTTTGTGATCGAATCCTAAATTATCTGTGTCAATTTAGAAATACAATTCTGGTAACCAAATCCAACACCTATACCCACTCACACATAGGTATGTACTATTAGATTGGAGAAGAGATACGAGAGATACTATGTTTTGAGGGAGGCATTATTTAGCGGAGAAGAGAATTATTTACAATTAAAACTTAACAGTAATTTCCCTGCACATTCATGTAAAGTAAATGAAAAACGACTGATAACACACAAAAGATAACACGCGTCTATTGTACAAAAATGAAAACGAAATGAAAAAGAAATGAAAATGAAATTGTAGCAAGGTAATAATTAGTGAGGCATTCAACTAGTATTTAAAATAGCATACAGCGCGCATTGGTATTTACCGCACCATCGATACACTCGGTGGGAAATACCAATAGTGAGATATCGGATAAGAACCATCGAGAAGAGAGTGAGTGCACTTTGTAAATGGCGATTGTGAGAGACGGACGCGCAGCTAATAAAAAAGAGTTACATTAAATCACCGGGTTTGTGTTTTTATACCTATACAGTTCACTCACGCACCGATATTGGTCACTACAATTCCCGGGTTAGACGGACTACAATTTCAGAAGTGGGATACGATCAATCGCCGCCAGTGAAAAATAGCGAAAATTTTTATTATCTCGTCCGTCGAAGACGCCATCGCTGAAAAAAAACATGTCGGACTTGGTCGGCACGGAGGAGTTCTCGGCCGCCCAGCTGCGCGAATGGCTGGAGTCCCTCAATCTACCAAAAGGTGGAAGCAAAGCTGCCATGGCAGCGAGACTTAACGAAATACCAGTAGAGCTGCGGGGACAGGGACCACCGGCAGCCGAAACATGCGAGAACGAGAGGGAAGATGAGGCGGCCGCAGATCAAGACTCGACGAAGAGCGAACGCAAAGAGAAGAACGAAAAAGCACCGCAAGCGCCTGGGCACAACAACAACCATGGCGAATATCGAGCAGAGGTTGAAATGTTAAAACTGCAAATCGAGCTGCTGAAGCTGCAGAGCGAGAGGGAGAAGGAAGGGAGAGGAGAGAACACAACACCAGCCGCCAGCAATGACGCTGGCGTCATGTTGCTAAATGCCGCCAAAGACATGTTGCCAACATATCATGGCAACATTTCTGGAAACAACGATGACGTCACAACTTGGATCGCGCAGTTTAAGGCCGTCGCAAAAGTGAACAAACTGAAGGATGAGAAGCTACTAATGCTGCTAATGTCGAAGCTTAAGGACAAAGCATTGGTGTGGCTGCATTCGAGTCCAGAGCACATGTCGCTGCCAATCGATCAATTGTTGAACGTCATGGAAGACACTTTCCATCCCAAGGAAAGCAAACTGTTGCTCCGTCGCAAGTTCGAGTCCCGTTCATGGGCACGTGGCGAGGAGTTCTCGATGTACTTCAACGCCAAAGTGTCGCTGGCATCCCGCATAGTCATTGACGACGAGGAGTTTATTGACGGAGTCATCGAAGGTATCCCAGATGTAGGCCTGCGTAGGCAAGCCCACATGCAGTGCTTTGGCGCTCCATATCAACTACTCAAGGCGTTCGAGAAGATCATGCTGCCAAAGAAGTACGGTTCAACTGAAGGGGCAAACACTGGAGCCTCGCCAACACCCATTCGCTGCTACAACTGCAACTCTTTGGGCCACGTGGCAGGGGAGTGCCGCAAGCCCAAGCGCGAAAGAGGAGCGTGCTACGGATGCGGCAGCATGAGTCACCAGGTGTCACACTGTGACGAAAAGAAGTACAAGGTACATAACGATTATATATACAAATTTAATATATACATTAGCAATTACAATAACAAATGCTTGTCCTTAAATTGCCTCATCGACTCAGGGAGCCCAATAAGTTTTATGAAGTTATCGTGTCTAGAGCACCAGTCGGAAAATAACCTAAATAAAGTGGAAGAGCGCTCACGATTAAGTTCGAACGAAATCAAAGAAGATGATTTAAGTTTATATAAGTTTAACAAAGACAAGAAAAACAGAGAAATTGAATTTATTTTGAATAAAAATGCGGATTACGCTTATGTTGGACTAAATAATAGCAAACTTAACATCTTTGGTAAAATACCCAGTTTTGTAATTATTAACAAAAATCGAATCAACTTTGAATTACTAGTAGTGGCAGACGAGTCGATGGGCTATGAGGCTGTGTTAGGTAGGGATTTTATGAATTTATGCAAATTTAAAATTGTAAGTGACATTTGCAAGGAGAAGGAGAGTGAGACAAAAAACGAGTGTGAAATAAAAAATGAGTGTTTAGAAAAAAATGAGTGTTTAGAAGAAAATGAGTGTTTAGGAGAAAATGAGTGTTTAGAAGGAAATGAGTGTTTAGAAAAAAATGAGTGGAAAATAGAGAATGAGTGTTTAGGAGAATATGAATGTGAAGTTAAAGATGAGGGTGATAAAGAGAATAAGCATGAAGTAGAAAGTGGAGGCAAGGTAGAAAATGAGTGTTCTGCAATGGTTGAGTGTCTGGAAGACAGCGATACCTGCGAGAGCGTAAAAACCAATTTCAACGAACTACCAAGCCAGTATCCAGACAAAGAAAACGACTGGGAGTTGAAAGTAGGGACAGATTGTAGCCAAGAACTCGCAGGACGACTTAAATACATGTTTAGGACAGCGTATGTAAACGCAGAAAGACCAAACTTACCACAAACCAAGTGGGAAATGAAGTTGAATTTCGAACACGAAAAACCGTTTCATTGCCCACCTAGAAGACTGTCGTATAGCGAAAAAGCCCAAGTACAGAAAATGATAGACGAATACACAGAAAAAGGTTACATCAGAACCAGTGAGTCAGAATACGTTTCGCCTATAGTACTGGTAAAAAAGAATTCGGGAGAGTTGAGACTGTGCGTCGATTATCGCACACTTAATAAAGGTATGATAAAGGACAATTACCCAACACCTCTGATAGACGACCTACTAGATAAACTGTCAGGGAAAAGACTTTTCACCAAGTTAGACCTGAAGAATGGATACTTCCACGTATTTATGCATAAAGATTTAGTTAAATACACATCGTTCACGACCCCCATGGGACAATACGAATGGTTGAGGATGCCGTTCGGGTTACGAAATGCATCGGCGGTGTTTCAAAGATTCACAAACAACATTTTTGCAGATATGGTAAAGGAAGACAAAGTTATAATATACATGGACGATATTATGGTAGCAACAAAAGATAGTGATAGTCACATGGAAATTTTACAAGAAGTGATGAGACGATTGGTAGAGAATAAACTTGAATTAAGGATTGATAAATGCGAATTCTTACAGTCAGAAGTTAAGTACCTGGGCTATTCCATATCGGGTAACGGAATTAAACCAGATACGAAGGGATTACAGGCAGTAAAAGGGTTCCCAGTCCCCACGAAAACGAACGAAGTGCAGAGTTTCTTAGGGTTATGTTCTTACTTTAGACGGTTCGTAAAAGATTTTTCTACGAAAGCTAAGCCCCTTTATGATTTGGTCAAAAAAGACAGGAAGTTTGAATTCGGTATCGTAGAACTAGAATGTTTCGAACAACTCAAAAGTAATTTGTTGGAAGCACCGATCTTGGCACTTTACAATCCCAGAGATCCGACAGAATTACATTGCGATGCAAGTTCGTTAGGTTTCGGGTCAATTCTAATGCAGAAGAAGGGTGATGGCAGAATGCACCCGGTGTTTTATTTCTCCAAGCGGACAACAATTACCGAAGCAAAATACCACAGCTTTGAACTGGAGACACTAGCGATAATTTATGCACTACAACGGTTTAGAGTATACGTGCAAGGCATACCCTTCAAAATAGTGACAGACTGCAACGCGCTAACTATGACTCTAAACAAAAAAGAACTCAATCCACGCATTGCCCGCTGGGCGTTAGAGTTACAAAATTATGACTACAAGTTAGAACACAGGTCAGGAAGTAGAATGCAACACGTAGATGCGCTAAGCAGAGCCGTTCAGATACTCACGGTAGACACAAACACCTTTGAAGAAAATTTAATTATATGCCAAAACAGAGATAACAAACTGATGGAGCTGAGAGAAACGTTACAGAAATCAGAACACAAACATTATGAGATGAGAAACGGAATAATATACAGGAAAAAAGATAACAATACTATCCTATTCTGCGTACCCGAGGAAATGGAAGGCCACGTACTCTATAAGTACCACGATGAACTAGGGCACGTCGGTATAGACAAAATGACCGACGCTATATCGAAAAGCTACTGGATCTCAAACGTAAGGTATAAAGCCAAGCGACACATTGAAAACTGTCTAAAATGCATAGCGTACTCAGCAAAACACGGAAAAGAGGAAGGGTTTTTACACAACATACCAAAAGGGTCAGGACCATTCGAGGTAGTACATATCGACCATTTCGGGCCAGTCGACAAAGGCAGGGCCAACAAACATGTTTTAGTAGTAATAGACGCGTTCACCAAATTCGTAAGACTTTATACGACCAAAACCACTAGCACAAAGGAAGCAGTAATTGCAATGAAAGATTATTTCCGAGCTTACAGAGACCCAGATGCATTGTGTCAGACAGAGGAAGCTGTTTCACGTCAAAAGAGTTTGAAGAATTCTTAGAACAGAGCAATGTTAAACACGTAAAGATAGCAACAGGGTCGCCACAGGCCAACGGGCAGGTAGAAAGGGTGAACAGAAGTTTGGGACCCATGATTGCAAAGCTTGTTGACCCGTAAAAAGGATTACATTGGGATATGGTAGTGGAAACAGTAGAACACGCGATGAACAACACAATTCAAAGAACAATTAATGAACACCCGAGCAGAATGTTGTTTGGGGTCGTACAAAAAGGAAAGGTTTCAGATTTACTAAAAGATCATCTAGACGAACTAACCGAACAGCGGGCAACAAGGGATATAGAAAAGATTAGAGCAGTAGCAGGCACTCATCAGGAAAAAATACAGTCTTATAACAAACAAGCAACAAATTCAAAGCGAAGGGAGCCACACGTGTACGTAGATAATGATCTAGTTATGGTGAGAAATTTCGACACTCATACAGGGGTGTCTAAAAAGCTTATCCCGAAGTTCAAAGGACCTTATAAGATATCAAAGGTGTTAAAAAATGATAGGTATTTGCTAGAAGATGTAGAGGGGTTTCAACAATCAAGGATCCCGTATAAAGGAGTTTGGGCGGTGGCAAATATGAAGCCGTGGATTGAAAATGGTAATAATGCAAATGTCACAGGGAATCAAAATGAAGAAAATGATTGTAACACGTAAACTTAGAATATTAAGAGTAAACCACACCCAACTGTAATAAATCAACCTATCTAGAAACTAAATTAAATGTAAGGAGTTCAGGAGCACTCCGGTCAGGATGGCCGAATTGTAGCAAGGTAATAATTAGTGAGGCATTCAACTAGTATTTAAAATAGCATACAGCGCGCATTGGTATTTACCGCACCATCGATACGCTCGGTGGGAAATACCAATAGTGAGATATCGGATAAGAAACATCGAGAAGAGAGTGAGTGCACTTTGTAAATGGCGATTGTGAGAGACGGACGCGCAGCTAATAAAAAAGAGTTACATTAAATCACCGGGTTTGTGTTTTTATACCTATACAGTTCACTCACGCACCGATATTGGTCACTACAATTCCCGGGTTAGACGGACTACAAAATGAAGGAACGATTAAGCGGGATACGAGTACAATTTATTTACTGACTAGCAGAGAAAACTATCAGCGGAAACAAATCCAACAAACAAACAAAAAACCCAAAGAGAAACAGTTATAAGAAACTGTAACGAAACATTTGACTATTATTATAATATATTCCCAACTGCTGTAAATAAAACATGAATCGTTTAGGAGGAGGAGGAGGTAGACAGAGAGCTAGCTAAAGCTGGGAACCATTGCGGCCGAAACAATACACTGAAGACAGAATTGAAGAACTAACGAGTTGAAAAACCAACCAAAAAAACCCAAAAAAACCTAATTGATTGATTGATTACTAGAACATGCAAAGCATCTGGTGGAGGCATTGGAAATTGAATTTGAAATTTAAATCGCAACTGACTTGGCAACAATAAAAATGCAAGCAGAGCAGCATATGTATGTACGTTGAGCGTAATGTTGAGTTTGAAATATATATTTTATGGTGTTTGGCTAGAGACACGACAAAATAATCTGATTGAAACTGTGAAGGCATAAGCCTCCACAAAAGAAAACCTGACCACAACACTATCCCCTGACAGCCCCGGGGGGGGCTTATTATCCCATTATTACTTCATTTTTTATTACTTCATTTTTTAGTACTATTATGACAAAGACAACGCTGAATCTTTATTTTCCCCAAATTAAAAGTAAGAAATAGGCTAAGAGAACCCCAAATGGTGAGGCCTTTTTACTTAGTAGTAGAATTAAGAGAACCGACACGAAAGAGAGACGCATACTACGCAGCAAAGAGAGCCAGCATGGAAGAGAGCGAAGCAGCAGAGAAGCCGTCGATCGGTCTTACGCCCACGCAGCCGAGGGAGAGAGCCGACGGCGAACCATGCAAACACCCCCGAGCCGAGGCCGGCAGCCGAAAGCTGCGCTGCAGCGAAGCGGCAGGCAGCCCTGATCTCCAAGGGCTGAACCAGAACGGTTGGGAAAAATAAACAGTGCCCCGACCCCGCGAGAAGTGAAAAAAATATATAAGTCGTGACCACCGTGACGAAGACCGGCCGCCGGACCCAAGGGGTTCTAGTCCAAACTCCTTAGCCAGGCTCTGCAGCTCGTCCTTCCTGCGGGACGCTATCCAGCGGATGTTCATCCTGATCCTGTTCTACTAATCGGGGCACTGGTGTGAGTCGTTATCAGCACGGTACTGGGTCAGGGCTCCTGTACTAGGATACACAGCACTGGGTGGGGGGTCCTGTCGAAGGATACGTGGCAAGGTACTGGATCGGTGATCCTATACTAGGATACACGGCACTGAGGTGGGGGGTCCTGTTCGAAGGACACGCGGCACGGTACTTGATTGATGATCCTGTACTAGGATACACAGCACTGGGTTGGATGATCCTGTCGAAGGATACGTGGCACGGTACAGGGAACGGTTCCCTGTGGAAGCTCGGTAATCTCTCCCTGACTCGGTAGTGACTCCCTGACTGCTTGGTAGTGACTCCCTGACTCGTGTTCCTACTCCGCCTTATATTGGCCGTGGCCATCCCTTTGTGACCGAGGGCTCCTCTGCGTTCGCCGGCTGTCCCTCGCTGCTCCGTTGTTCTACCGCTGCTTCGCTGTTTGGCTTCTCTGTCACTGTCCCGCTGCTCTGTCGCGGCGCCTTCTCCGCTCTGCCGCTGCCTCGCTGCTCTGTCGCTGCGCCGCTGCCGCTGCTTTCCTGCACTTCTCCGCTCTGCCGCTGGCTCGCTGCTCTGCCGCGGCTGCTTTGCTGCTCTGTCGCTGGTGCCGCTTTGTCGCCGTCGCGTGCCAAAGTTCTAGGCGCCGTCCGGGGCCATTTTCTTCCGGCACGCGGTGTCTTCGGCGTCTCTCCCCGTCTCTTTCTACTGCGTAGGTGGCTGGCTGCGTGGTTTTCGCCGGCGCGTCTGGGACATGGGCCGGCGGCTGTTGCTTGGGGGGGGTATTAGGTAAACCAGCCTCAGCTGTACACAAGTCGAGGGATCAAAGCTTGGTGCTGGCTATTCGCCGGGGCTCTGATTTTGGGCTGCTAATCCCTGATTTGAAGTTTTCTGCTGCTGCTTAGTTCCCTTTTCACTTTTCACTGCTTTTCACTTCTCCCCTATGCTTACGGACTCTCCCCTCGTGTGTCCCTGCTCGGGCGCCATCTGTAAGGAAGTTCTCAGGCCGAGGTACAGCTTCTCAGTCTGTCCAGGGCCCGGTCCTTCCCCACAGCAAAATTTGTTGTGTGAGGACCTAAGGGGAGAGCCGTTCGCCGCGAAAGCGCACCCGTGGGGTGGATCGAGGCGTGGGTGAACCCGTGCTTGGAGAGCTGCAGAGACGTGCGTTGGGGGTCATGCGTGGCGGGAGGAGGGGGTTTGTGTCAGGGGTCGGAAGGGTAGGAGAGAGGGGAGCCCAGCTTAGCAGATGCCGCATGATCCACGTCTCACATCTGCGTCGCCGAGTCCCCAGGGCGAAGGTGTAGGAGAGGGAACCCAGCTTTGCGGATGCCGCATGATCCACGACTCACATCCACTTCGCCGGGCCCCAGGGAATAGGGAAGAGAGGGGGAGGGGCTGAGGGACTCCTACGGGCGAAAGTTCTGAAACCGGTGGGTTGAGGTGGGTGTCTTTATTGTGGGGGAATAAACGACAAAAATTTAATAGCTACCATGTGGATATCGATATCGATACGGATTTAACATTTTGGGAAACTTCTACTCCTGAGCTTACACCCTGCCTACTGCACCGATCTATCCCCCCCAGAGCTCACATACGTGAGGTGGCTCATCCTTGTTTTCCCTTCCTTGGGTCCGGCGGCAACAGCAGAAGCAGAATTCATCAGCTAAGTCTCATATTTCAAAATGTTTTTAAGCCTAATTAAGTAAAAAAAAAATTAAACTAAGATGTTGTCGGAACAAATAATTAAGCTATTAGAGGCTATTAGAGGGAGATTAAAAAGATTGAAGCTGGTCATTTGACCAGCGATGTAATCCAAAGGTTAGGAGACCTTAAAAACAAAGTTACAGGCAATAATTCTGCACTGTTAACATATGGAGTAGTCGATCATGACTACTATAAGAGACAGCAGTACGAAAAAATGATTAAAAATATAGAGGACATACATAAAAAGTATGTAGAGTCAAAAAATAATGAAACATTAACGAAAGGGAAGGTAGAAAAAATAAACTTACAACCAGTGGAGACTGGAACTTTGAAGGAAAACATAGAGCCCAAAATTGACAATAGCATAGAAAAAGTATCTGAGGAAATCGACAGAATAGTGCAAAACGTAAGGACATATTTAGAGCAAACCATGCAGAGGTTTGATCAGGCTAAAATGGGAGAGTGTAGAATGAGAAAGGAAAAAATTGAGTTCCTCAGTAAAAAACTGAGCTCAAAAATTGAGGAGTTTAATCATAGCTATGAAACAAACGACAGCTTCAACGAGCAGATCGTCGAGTTGGACTTTGATATTCAAAGCATGTTGAGCAACCTAGAAGTTAGGATGCAAACCATAGCTGAAGAAAACAGCATTGATACTAAAGGGGCAATGTTAAAAAAGAAGATATCGATTTACCTGATCTTCCGAAAGTGGAAGTACCCACATTCTCGGGCGAAGAAAAAGAGTGGGACGGCTTTTCACAAATATTTTGTGAATTAATTCATAACAGAGATAGTCTAAGTACATCTCTAAAATTCAATTATTTGAAAATCGCGATAAAGGGTGAGGCACGGAGTATGGTAGCTCACCTTTTAACTGGGCCGCTGGAGAATTATAATGCCGCTTGGGAATTGCTGACCAAGCGGTATGAAAATAAGCGAAAAATTTTTTCGGATCAGCTGAATCGTTTACTAGACTTACCAAAGCTAGATCACGATTCAGCGAAACATATTAAATGGTTTTCTGATTCTATAAATGAGTCAATACATTTAATTAAATTAAAGTCACATTTAACAGAAGAAGTTGATGTGATTTTCGCGCACGTTGTGTTGAAATAATTCAACAAAGATACCTTACAATTATATGAAAGTCATATAAAAAGGACAAAAGAGATCCAAGCATTGCCAGATGTAAGGGAATTTTTAGAACAACGGTAAACTTCTCTTTACACGTCGCAGGATAAAGAGTGGAAACCGTTGAAAAAAGTAGTGCAATATGGTAAAATAAAATAAAATTGTCCGTTATGTAAAATGGCAGGACATACCATAATTCACTGCTATAAGTTTAAGGGAATGAGTCCGATAGATGGAGGCCAGTTTATTAAAAAACAGCGCCTTTGCACAAAATGCTGTAGGCATGATATGTATAAGAAATGCTTTTCTGAAATTTTATGTGGGATTTGTAAAAAACCTCATCATACGATGCTCCACATTCCCTACGAAAAGAGGGAAAATGTTAACACTTGCTTGACAAAAGAACAAGCGTTCTTAGCCACAGCACTTATAAAAGTAAGGGCAAGGAATGGTGGCTATCAAAACCTTAGAGCTCTCATTGATTGTGGGTCGCAATGTACCATAATTTCAGAAGAAGCTGCGCAAATATTAAACTTAGTACGAAAAAGAGCGAACACCGAGGTAAGTGGAGTGTCATCTACAGACTCTTGCACTTCAAAGTACAAAATTACTTTATCGGTAAAAACTCGTGATTATAATAAAGGTCCTCTAAATATTGAAGCAATTATTCTTCCGAAACTGATGAAAGCTTTACCATTAAAGTCTTTCAATATTGATAAAACTAAGTGGCAAGATTATGCGTTGGCAGACCCTAACTTTAACAAACCAGGTAGGGTAGATGTAATAATTGGGATAGATTTGTATACCCATATTTTAAAAGACGGAGTAGTAAAAATAGACGGACTACTTGGACAAAATACAGAATTCGGATGGATTATATCCGGTTGCACCAAATCAAAAGGTGATAAATTTATTGTGGCGACAACAATTGAAGTTGGGGACTTAGAGCGGTTCTGGGAATTGAAAAGAATGACGTAGAAGAAGATGTGTGCGAGGAGCATTTCTTGGAAACAACAAGAAGAGATGAGAATGGTAGGTATGTGGTTAAAATACCATTTAAAAAAGAAAAGGATCTAGGAGATTCAAAACCCCCCAGCTATAGCGCGATTTTATAGTTTAGAAAGAAAGCTTAGCAATAATAAAACTTTAAAAGAAAATTATGTAAAGTTCATGCATGAATATAAAAACTTAGGACATATGGTAGAGTCAAAAGAAGATGGGAAATATTATTTACCCCATCAAGGAGTCATAAGAGATTCCAGTCTAACGACAAAGCTGAGGGTGGTTTTCGATGCTTCAGCAAAAACCACAAACAATAATAGTTTAAATGATATCATGTGGGTTGGACCAAGGGTCCAAAAAGATATCTTCGATATTATGGTAAAATGACGTAAATGGCCATTTGTAATATCTGCGGACATTGAAAAAATGTACCGGCAAATTAATGTTGATAAAGACGATCAACAATATTTGCATATAATTTTTAGAGATAATCCCAACGAAAAGTTAAAAGATTATAAACTTACAACCGTTACGTACGGTACAGCTTCAGCACCCTACTTAGCAACCAGGGTGCTTTTGCAATAGCAGATAATTGCAAAAATCAAGCAATTAGGGAAATCATAAAGAATGATTTTTATATGGACGACCTGATGACAGGTGCCGACACGATACTGGATGCTAAAAAGCATGTAAAGGAAGTTTAAGAAAGATTAAGGAAATTAAATGGGGACACGTTAGAACTGAAGACAATCCAGCAGATGTAGCATCAAGGGGCATTAGTGCAGATAAGCTAAAAGATTTTTAGATTTGGTGGAAAGGGCCTCAATGGTTGGCGAAATCTAAGGAACATTGGCCAAAAGAGGAAATAGAAGAAAAATTAGTTGTTGGCACAACAATGGTAATAGCAAAAAATAACATTTTTTGTGAATTATTACAAAAATATTCGTGTATGCATAAACTAGAAAGAGTCATTGCATATGTATTGAGGTTTATTCAAATCAAAACCAAAAAGAAAGAATTTCCTTCATTTTTGACAGTGAAGGAGTTTAAGAGCGCCAAAGTATTAATAGTAAAACAACAACAAGCTATCCAATTCGGTTCCGAAATAGCTAGCCTAATTAATAAAAAGGAAATAGAAACAAAAAATAAACTATTAAGCTTAAATCCGTTCTTAGATAAAGACGGATTGTTACGAGTTGGAGGTAGATTGCAAAACTCCAACGCGGAATTTGAGGTTAAACATCCCTTGATTTTAGATAAGTGTCACTTGACGTCTTTAATTATCAAGAATGCACATAAAGAAACATTGCACGGTGGAATTAATCTGATGCGAAACTATATCCAGCGAATGTTTTGGATATTTGGGCTAAGAAATTGCTTAAAGAAAAAACTTAAAGAGTGTGTCACCTGTGCTAGGTATCGACAGAATACTGCAGAACAAATTATGGGAAATCTGCAGAGCTACAATGTCGCACCCGTTTACAAATACAGGTGTAGACTTGGCCGGGCCTTACCATATCCGATGCTCTAAAAACCGGGGGCAGAAATCCTATAAGGGATATATTGCCGTATTCGTATGCAATGCGACAAAAGCTATTCATTTGGAAGTAGTCAGCGATCTTACTTCAGATGCATTTCTAGCTGCACTTAGAAGATTTTTTTCAAGAAGAGGAAAATGTGCAAAAAATTTTTACGATAATGGAACCAACTTTGTGGGAGCTTCGCGCAAATTAGACGAGGAATACCAAAAACGCCCTCAAAGACAACATAAAAGTGGTTCCAATATTAGACAGAGAACATATCGAGTGGCATTTTATTCCCCCTGCAGGACCTCACTTCGGAGGTATTTGGGAAGCTGGGGTAAAATCAGTGAAATATCACTTAAAAAGGGTAATTGGGGACAATAATTTAACCTATGAGGAAATGGCAACTCTATTATGTCAAATTGAAGCGGTACTAAATTCACGCCCTTTGTATACAGCTACAAATGATATTGACGATCTGGATGTATTAACACCAGGAAGGCCAATATTTGGCCCGATTGAGACAATTTCAGCGGAAACGAGGGGGAACGTTGTGAGTTGCTGCGGAGACCGCAACTCTACAGTTATACCCGATACTAAGTCAGTATGGCTCTCCTCCGGCAGACGCCGCTAATATTAAACGACACGACAAAGAGTGCGTGCGAGAGAGACAGAAAATCAGTCTGAGCGGGACGTCGGGCGCTGCGTAGCCAGTGCAAATTGATTTGTTCCTTTTGGCTATAAAAATGATCTGATCTGATCCAGATTCAGCAATCTGATAGATATGGTCATTATCTATGATTCTGCGTTTTTAGTTTTCTCGAATCTGCAATATTGTGGATGCAACAGATTTTCGTTCTTTGTGTAGGCGGAAGGGGGTGGGGCGAAATTTTGAGATATACGTTTTATAGTGAGATCTAACAGAAGTGCGGATACCAAATTTGGTTACTCTAGCCTTAATAGTGTCTGAGATTTGTGGATGCCCCAGATTTTCGTCCTTTGCGGGGGCGGAAGGGGGTGTGGCGAAATTTGAACACGAAACGGTCAAGGTCCGATATCACAGGAGTGTGGATACCAAATTTGGTTGCTCTGGCTCTTATAGGTTCTGAGATCCTTGAACTCATATTTTGCAATTGGCAAAACCGACCATGAAACCTGTGTGTTAGAGAGAGACAGAGCGAGAAAGAATGAAATTGTTTTCTTGATTCTGGCTATAATCATTATACGATCTGGTTCAGACTTTGCACTGTAGAAGATATAGTCATCTTCTACGATTCTGCGTTTTTGGTTTTATCGTATCTTTAAAAATGTGGATGCCACAGATTTTCGTCTTTTGTGGGGGCGGAAGTGGGCGGGGCGAAGTTTTGAAATATTTTTGTAGCAGTGACATATCACAGAAGTCTGGATCCAAAACATCGTTGCTCTAGCTCTTATAATCTTTGAGCACTAGGCGCTGAAGGGGACGGACAGACGGACAGACGGACGGACGGACGGACAGACGGACAGACAGACGGACATGGCTCAATCGACTCGGCTATTGATGCTGATCAAGAATATATATACTTTATGGGGTCGGAAACGATTCCTTCTGGACGTTACACACATCCACTTTTACCACAAATCTAATATACCCCAATACTCATTTTGAGTATCGGGTATAAAAAGGGGAAAGAATTGATTGGGAAAATGAGAGTTATGTGTGGTAAACTTTATACTTTTGAAGATCAATGCAATAATGTCTTAGATAATACGGAAAGACAAATTGTAGACCTGGAGGAAAATAATAAACTTTTCATGACTCAGGATAATAAAAGAAAAAAGCAAGCACCATTGGAGTTTATGGGCTCACTTTATCATATATTATTTGGGATAATGGACACCGAAGATAGGGAAGCGTTGGAAGGAAATATGAAAAATTTATTAGAAAACCAACATAACCTAGATGATTTAATTAAAAAACAAACATCGGTGGTAGAGTCAACGGTAAATATTCTCAAAAGAACTACCGAGGAAATAAATTTGAACTTTAGATGTATGAGCGCTAGAGTAGAAAACATAACGGAAGCATTAAAGGAAATTTTCTATGTGTACAAAGAATCTATAAATTTCTTTATGGTAACAAAGCAACTAAGCTCCTTGATTGAAGAGTGCGATAAAATTCAATCAGCAGTTATAAATCTACTGATAGATATTAATCATGGTAGACTAAATCCAAATATTTTAAAACCTATACAATTAAAGGGAGAAATAGCAAAAAAAAGATAACTTATGAGAAACATTGGTGCTTCCAGGAAAAAGAACAGGAACAGAATTGAAGGAAATTTACAGCCTATTAACAGCGAATGGAATTTTTGTTGATAACAAATTAATTCTGAACGTGAAGATTCCCCTGTTTGGTAGACACGCATCACATTTGTTTAGGATAATTCCAATGCCGGTTGAGCATGAACAAGAATTAGTCAAGGTAGATTAGAGCTCCAGGTATTTAGTATATAATTTCGAAATTGATTCCTATCATTCGATGACTGAAGCTACCTTGAACAAATGCCAAAAATGGCAAACGAATAGAAGAGTATGCGAAGGTAATTGGCATTGGAGCAATGCCAATGATAATGCTTGTGAGATAGCTCCTTTCAAACCAAAGGGTAATTCAAATTGCGTTTATAGGAAGATAGCAGAGACAAGGTCATTTTGGGTCGAATTAGAAAGACAGGGTAGTTGGATCTTCAAAGTTCCAGTAAACACTAATGCTAGAATTCAATGTAGTAACTCAAATCAAGAACTAATTGATCTTCCGCAACAAGGAATTTTAACAATAATACATGGTTGTACTGTGCGAACCAATGATAAAATACTAGTACCTCATCACAGTATTCAAACAGAAAGCTACGAGCCAATTTCATCCTTTTATATAAGTAATATAAGTAAAATACCAAAAATTGTTTGGAATCCATTAACAGTACCATTAATTAACCATACAGAAGAAATGGATAAGTTAAGAAACGAAATAAAATTGTTAAAAGAAGGTCATCATGACTTAAAAGGACTTAAGTTCCATCATGTATCTGGACATGCGGCCTTGATTATCGGAATCATAATAATGATAATATTAATAATCTATGCCATAAGAAGAATTAAAGTAGCACGAAGACTGCAAACGATAGCACTTCCCTACCCACTGTAATTGACTGTAAATGATTATCTGTACTTGTAATTATAGCTATAAAGAAAATGTACACAAAAAGGTTCACAAGAATCAAAATACAAAACAATGCCACTTTCGGCCCTTTGCAGAATGTTCAAACATGAACATATTATCGTCAATACAATGCCACTTTCGGCCCCTTGCAGAATGTTTAAACATAAATAGATTATTGTACACATTCACTCATGTAACAACACCGATCTCTAAAGAAATCACATAAAGTAGACAAGTTATGAATGCACGGGTGTAAACAGAGATCTGTAACCCATTAATACGACAACAAAACACAAGTGGAGAAAACACTTAACAAATGCGGTCCTAAAATAAAACTAATGTAAGCATGTACTCAAATAGACACCCTCAGTAAAGTGTATCCTCTGCGTAGGTCTAACGATAATTATAGACTACCAAATTGTACCTCCTACCTCATTGTCAAATCACATACATATAAGGCTCTGATTTTAAGAATAAACTAACGGCTAACAAGCACGCTTTAGACCAAGCAGGGTTCATGTTGCTCCATGGCGAAAAGAAGGATCAACTGGCAAAGGGAGACTTTGAAATCTATTACACGGACGGGTCAGTCGCAGCTTTACATTCCAGCGCCGCTTTCCTGCACGATAGAACAGGTTTTTTAAACAACTATTACACGCACAAAATCCTTTCCTCGTTGACCGCCGAGCTGCTTGCTATCGAGAAGGCATTAGACCATGCTATTTCGTACAATTTTCCTCGTGTCGGGCTCCTGACAGACAGCAGAAACGGGGCTCTCATTCTGGCGAAGAACATTCAGGAAAACATTATCGCCTACAAAATCAGAGAAAAGGTTCAACAAAATCAACATCTATGAAATGTAGAGGTTCACTACATTCCCGGACACGCTAACATCCATCAGAACACTTCAGTTGACGCAGCAGCCAAAGAAGCCCACAGACGAGGGAAATACACAGTGGTTAAATGGAACCTTAAAGACTCTATGCGTGAAATACACAGAATTTTTATCGTCAAGCACCGAGGTTACTGCTCGCTTTTCCCGTCAACATCATCCAAGCCGTGGTTCCTAAATAAAACTAAGCTAAACTAAAAGAATCAACAGACTGCTTAGTGGTAACGCATTTGATAGGCACACACTCGCCAAAATGCATGCGATAGTATCGATAACGACTCGCACGTAATTTTTAATTGTACCAAGTACAGTATACTGTACAACAGTAGTGGTACAACACAACAAGGCAAAACTTCCCATCTCTAAGAAAGTATAATCTACAAATTCTTTGAAAAAGAAAACATCAGCGCGTACCAAACACCTAATTGACTTCATCGACGAAATTGATGTAAAATTATAACAGTACTCCAACATCTTCATACTTTTCATAATAGTCAAAGAATTTACAATTTCCACCTTCAAAAGGCGGTCGGCCAAATCATCCCACGCTACTCAAGGGTAACTTAAACCCTAAAAAAAAAACAAAAACAAAAAAAAACTATGTCCTTTGACGCGATACCCAAGGATCTGAGGGGTCTGCGGGCGTGCCTGGTTTGTTCCTTGGTGAAGGGAGGTTAAGTTTGCTCAACTCTGCATCAAATCATGTAAAATTTTTCGCGTCTTTCAGAGTTTTGATCAATTTGAGACTGACGGCTGCGAAAACTGCGAAGAGTTCATGCGCATGAAAGGCAACAAAGATAATGTGTACGACCACACCAGCAACAATTTTGATGGGCTTATAGCTTTGACAACACCCACCGATTCCTGGGGGGCGAAATGGCAGCGATTAGGTAAATCAATCTCAATGGAGGGCTGCACTGCCAGACAGGTTTTAATTTAAATTGTATGTATATTGTAGCTCGATTTACACGCGGCATCTATGCTATATCCGTATCAGGAACTTTACCTCAATCAACTTTAAGAGATATGAAGAACCGGGGTATTGTCTACAAATCCCGCGATAGGAGTCAACGCTAAATATTTTTCGGCCGTACAAAATACAAATGTAAATCTTTATTTTTAAGTCATAACAAAACCACGAATACATACAATAGCAATACAAAATGGAGCAAGTGTTGGATCAATCATCCAAAGAGCTGACACGTAATCCAACGCCGCCAGCTGTCGTCACATGAACGCCAAAGCCCGAGGACTCCAATTCCTCCTTAAGCTTCCAGTACCCTTCGTTGCAATCGTAGTTCTCTGGCAACAGGACAATTGCATAGCCACCAGCTCCGGCGCCTGTTAGCTTCGAGAAGAAGCCTCTCTTAAACGCAATGGTGAATATTTGTTCCAGTTTGGGGTGCGACACACCAATAGCCTTCAGAAGATCGTTGTTAATTTGGAAGAGGCGTTCGAGTTTTTCAAACTTTGCACTGTCGTCCTGGGCATTGCCGAAGCTCTCGTAAAGTGGGACAGCTGCCGTCACCAGCTCCTCACAGGCTTGCCAAATCGCTTCAATGAGCTGAGGAAAGCCTTCAGCTAAATGGCGAACCTTAGCCACGATGTCTGCCGTACTGCGGTTCACGCGACTGTCAACGAGCAGAATGTTGAGCGGTTTTTGTATGCGCAGGGACTGAAATCCTTGTCCTTTCACATAGCGCAACATGCCGCCGTAGGTGCACACTGTGTTGTCCAGCCCGGATGGTGTTCCATGATTGACTCGTTCCGATTCGTAGGCCCAGCTCGAGATAAGAGACTGATTTTCCTTCTGCAAGTAGCTCTCCTGGTCAAAGTGACCGGACAAGATTAGGAAAGCGGCTGCCAAGGCTGCTCCAAGTAAAGCAGAACTACCCAAACCGGCGCCTACGTTCAGTTCGGTGTCTACCTGCACCTGGAAACCGGTTTGAATAGTCAGCTTGGGATCTTTTGGCGATGAGAGTACAGCTCCCGCCAACAAATAGTAGATGGATATGAACGCCCGTTGGGTATGCGGCTTTGTACTGCCGGCAGCTCTTTCCAGTTGCTTGGAGACTTCCCCTCGCACCTCCTCCATCAGCTTGGCCGTGCTGTCCGCCGGATACTTGCTGCGGAAGTTTTTGAGAAACGCATTAAAGTCGGCAAGCTGTATCTCCAGGGTGCAGTTGAGAGCCTCCACCTGGAAGCTGGCTACCTGGCTGCCCGCCTCCTGGCGGAACTGGAGATTGGTGCCCAGGCCAACCACAGCTGCCAGGGCGGGCCTATTGTAGACAACAGCGTGTTCCCCATGGAGAATGACCTTGCCCGGAGAGTGGACCTGGAACTTGAGCATTGTATTGTTCTGCGGCGAGTTGTCTTTATCGGTATATCAGCAATTTAAAATTGTAATGGAGAGCGTACAACAAGTTGTGTCTATACGTCGAGTACTTAAGTTTTTATTGTTTTTTTATTTAACGTATGCATTTAGCGGATCATTTGCGTAGTTTATTTAGCAACTCCAAACTCCACTCCGGTCCAGTTGTCTGTTGTTTCCCTTTCACTTTCTTTGTTCAACTCTTCACTGTTTTCGGTGGTGGCTGGTTTCGTCTATACTGGTTCCGATCATCGCACGCAAAAATTCAAACTACAAACGAACGACAACAGGTTACGGCTTATTGTTGCTGCTGTTGCTGCACTTTCTCCCACTCTTCGGGCGTGTATGACTTTTGCGAGAAAGCGTGTATTTCTTTTAGTTCTTCGGCCAGCGTCGTGTTGACTAATCTGTGTTTCTGTAGCAACGTCTTGCCTTTGAATGCTTCCGATACAATAATCACGCTGAATTTTCCTCCGCAGCCGTCTGATTCATCGATCACATTCAGGTACTTGGCTTCAAGCTCTTGTTTAAGCTTGTTCTCCAAATACTTTAAGGTGTATTTACTCATTTTGGTTGAATTTTTAAATCGATTTTAATCGATTGGCTCTGCTGCCAGTTTCGATTGTCGGTTGCGATATTCATAGATTTGTACAGTTTTCAATCGTTCATTCGAATGTTTGATAGAATAATTGAATTCAATAATACTAATTTATTATTAATAATATTTTACATACTCTCCAGGAGAAGAAGCGGCCCTGTGAAGATATGTTGACATTTGTGACCGGCAATGGCGATAGGAATTGTAAAGCTGCATCGATATTTAAACAATCGGCCTTCTTGCATCCCTAACAAAAAAACACAAGATTTCAGAAAGCGCCAAATTTTTACGTTTATTAGGATTAGGTACACTTTTGTTAAAATAAAGGAAGAGTACCCAAGAAAAAGCAAACTCATTTAGTTGGAATCGGTTCATACGTTTGCCACATCATGTCCTTTTTTGGATCGAGTACACCGCTGGGAGCGAGCACGCCGGCCAAAAGTGAGTTCCAATGAAAACAAGCGCAGCCCCTTCAAGCCCTTTTTTCCAAGTATCTGTAGGGCCCGGCCCCACTTGGTGGTAGCTGAAGTAATTTTTTGGCATCCTGTAGACTGTGTATGCGAATGTCCCTTGGATTGATGCTGCAACAGGATCATTTGATAATGGTCGTGAACATCAAAAGATATCAGCGAACTCACCCTTTCTTGAGGATAAAGTACGCCACATACGCCGCTGAGGCTAGCACCAAGAAAATCAAAATAAGAACAACAGCCATTTTTTCAACCTGTTGCGTTCAGTGTCCGAAGCAAACTATTGCTAGTTTAGAAATTATAATTTCGGACACTGTTATCACAGATAAGAACCCACGGCGGAAGCTGAATAAAAATCATTGACCCAATCATTTGTTTTGCTTATCTCCCCACATGGAAGCTGGCTGCATGTTCGGTTCACCATTTGGATCGACGCCCGGAGCTGGTCAAGCAGTGTCTGCGTTCGGCGCCCCAGCATTTGGAACCGCAACAGCGACGCCTGCTTTTGGAGGCAGAACTGCTTTCGGCACTCCCACGGCTGGGCAAGGCTTTGGAGCTCCTACTGCAGCGCAAGGTTTTGGCGGTGCCCAGACAACACCAGCCACAACAGGACTTGGTGGTGGTTTTGGTGGATTCGGTGCTGCCCCGGCAGCAGGCCAGGGAGGTTTGTTTGCAGCTCCAGCGACAAATACAGCTTTTAGTGGATTTGGTCAGCAGGCCGCTACCAGCACAGCGCCTGCGAGTGCATTTGCAGGCTTTGGGGCAACAACGACCACGGCTCCAGCTTTCGGTGGCTTTGGAACTGGCCAGACAACGGGATTTGGCGGCAGCGTGTTTGGCTCCAGTGAGTTCTACTATCGTATTCAGATTCGTATCCGTAATATTTCTAACTTGCTTGTTTTGCAGACTTCGGAAAGCCGTCGAATACCACAGTTACTCCTGGCTTTGGTGGATTCGGTGGACCCAGTTTTATGCTGGGCCAGCCTCAACAGCAGCCAGCACCTATATCAGCCGATGAGGCGTTTGCTCAATCCATTCTGAATGTCTCAATATTTGGCGATGAGCGTGACAGCATTGTGGCCAAATGGAACTACCTGCAGTCCATGTGGGGTACTGGAAAGCTTTTCTATTCGCAGAGTGCGCCGCCAGTTGATATCATGCCGGAGAATTACCTGTGTCGCTTCAAAGCCATGGGGTACAGTCGCATGCCCGGCAAGGATAACAAACTGGGACTAGTGGCTCTTAACTTTGATAGGGATCTTTCGGCCATCAAGTAAGTAGACTCCATATCCTCCACGCCCAATTATATTCAAATTGATACGTTCGCTTTTCAGGCCGCACCAGCAACAAGTGATTCAAACGCTTCACAGTTTGTTTGGCGGCAAGCCCAACATGATGGTGCACGTTGAAACCATAAAAGAGTTGGAGAATATAAAGTGTCAGATGGTTATCTACGTGGATGAGAAACTGCAGCATGCACCGAACGAGGGAAAGCGGATATTGGCCACCGAGCTCTCAAACTATTTAAACCAGGCATCGCTGAAACCTCAGCTAACGAATCTTGGGATTGTGGAATCATTGGCCCTAGTGCTGCCCGACGAGGATCAACTGAAGGAGTATCTGGAGAATCCTCCCAGAGGCGTAGATCCGCGAATGTGGCGTCAAGCCAATTTGGATAATCCAGACGCTGGTAAATTCCTACCCGTGCCAATGAGTGGCTTCAACGACTTGAAATGGCGCGTCAAATGCCAGGAGCAGGAAACAGACAGGCATGCCCTGTACATGAAGAAAGTGGAAGGAGAACTGACGGAGCTGAGACACCGGCATTGCATGGCTTCGGCCAAAATATTGGAGCATAAGCGCAAGCTGGCTGAGCTCAGTCATCGCATACTTAGGGTAAGAGAAATAATCCTTGTTGGAAGGCTGATAACTTATTCTTACATCAAACAGATAATTGTGAAGCAAGAGTGCACACGGAAGGTGGCCTCCTCGCTGACACCCGAAGAGGAGGCCTTGCGCACCAAGCTGCAGAGCATGCAGGCCGTTGTATCGGCACCCACACAGTTTAAGGGGCGGCTCAGCGAGCTGCTATCCCAGATGCGAATGCAGCGGAATCAGTTTGCTGGCAATGGTGGGTGCGAGTATACGATGGACCCGGAGGCCGAGGATGAGATGAAGAATTTTTTGACCATGCAACAGCGCGCCATGGAAGTGCTGAGTGAGACTGTCAATAAGGACCTCAAAGCCCTTGATGTTATTTTTAAAGGATTGCCCGAACTTAAGCAGGCATGATGTGAGCGAAACCGTTTAATAAAGTACGAACCGATGTCCGAGTCAATGAACAAGTTATGGTCGTTACACTTTTCCCATTATTCCTGTAACTTTGAACTTGCACTTTTACGGCTATGGATCGCAAGACAGTCGAAACGCGTTCACACATTCGTCCCCATTGCTGCGGAAATAATTGTGTGGGTCAATGCACTTACAGTCGAAGACAAAGACGAGGCAGGCGGCCGACAGCCGACTTTTCTCTGGCCACCGCCTGAAATTGGACAATTTCTTCAGCGGCGATGGCAATTGCCTGAGTGACAAACTGTTAGTCACCTCGCCGGTGCTTCCATTCCAGTTTGTTCAACTGCAACGCCAATGCGCTGCTGTTAAATTAACATTATTATGCACAAGAGCGTCGTGCACACAGGCAAAGATTTGATTTGGCGTGCATGTCTAGTTTGGCTCGTTACATATTTATTTTCTTGTGTGAGAAACTTGTTTTCTCCCAGCCAAACTGCTCTGCTCCTTGGCTGTTGGACTGTTGTTGTTGGGCCATTGATGGCCGAGCTTCCGTTTGAGCGTGGAGCATGGGAGCATGTAGCATGGCGAGCGACTATAAATGAATAGGCTTGCCCAAAGCAGGCCTTACTTCGTGTGAGATCTTTGAAAGTGAAGGTGCTTCAGTCAGAGAGCAGTGCATGTGAAACCGAAAGTGGCCCATTTAAAGTGTTTGGATTTGGATTTGGGTTTGACATCAAAGGCAACATGAGTGGCATATTGATTGTGAGTGGAAAGAGTGAAGGATCCGGTTTCGGTCCTAATTCTATGTTCTTTGCAGCTGCTGTTGTGCATCTTCTGTTCGAGTGTCGCGGCCAGCTCCACAGCAGCACGTCGGGCACAGTTCCATGATGATGTACAG
Organism: Drosophila miranda; assembly: GCF_003369915.1. Taxonomy (NCBI): domain Eukaryota; kingdom Metazoa; phylum Arthropoda; class Insecta; order Diptera; family Drosophilidae; genus Drosophila; species Drosophila miranda. The sequence continues at coordinate 33,245,107 of NW_022881603.1, forward strand.
CTGCTACACCCTCACATTATAACCCTTGAGCGTTTGGAGAATTTGCTCAGGAGAGCTGGCAAAATCTTTGGCCCCGCCATTGAGGAAGACTCAATGGCGGAAGCCAGCTGCGAAGTGCAGCAACAGGTGCAGCCGCAACAGCTATTGTTGCCGCCCACAGAGCAACCGTATAACTTCTATTTGCCCCTCTTCGACTATGTGGATCCCAAACTGGATGCCAAGAGCAGGCTCCTGGAGAAGATAGCTCCTCCGCCGGAGTCGCAGAAGCAGGAGCACAATTACTATGCGGACAAGCCAAAGAAGAAGCCAAAGAAGTTCAATGCGGCAGCCAAGCATATCAATCTCAATCTGAAGTGGTTGAATACATATGAGAGGGCCATGGGAGGGTAGACGCCCAAGGCACTCTACCTGGAGCAGGATGAGCGCAATCGCATCAACTTTGAAGATTCCTTCTTTGCTGTGAACATGCAGGTGAAGATGCCGGATAATCAGCCACACAAAGAGGCTGGCCCCGGAGAACTGCTGCAGCATGGCGAAGAGCAGGCGGAGGAGGATCTAATGGCGGCTCCTGCACAGTTCAATTATGACTACAAATCGATTGAACAGGATCAACATCACTCATAGAAATTGTTCATTTAATTTTAGTCACGATATAAAAATGCAGTAATAAATGTAGGCCATGCGAGAAGTGGATGGCTATAGCGAAGCTGTGCTTACTTCACCTGCTTTGTCTTTCGGAGCTCTTTGCAAAGGGTTTCCACGGGGTCTTGCTCCACCACAGCTTCCCCTTTTTTGGCCTTTTCAGCCTCTTCTGCCTCTAGTTTGGCCACACCTTCTCGTACTACTTTCTCAATGTCATCAAGTAGACGCGACGCACCAAAACGGAAACGTTCGGGACGCAGCCAGCGAATACCAAGAGTCTCGTTCACCAACGTCATCCAGGCAATGGCATCTCGCACAGTTCGGACACCGCCAGCTGGTTTCAGGCCGACAATCTGGCAAGTGCGACGCTTGAACTCCTGTATGGCGAATATCATAACCAAGCCAACAGGCAGCGTCGCATTCACAGACTCCATCCCCGTGGAGGTTTTTATAAAGTCCGCTCCAGCCAGCATGCATACCATAGCCGCTTTGTAAACCTGTAACAGGGATGTCAATCAACCATTATGCTTGCCGGTCATCAGCTTACATTCTCCATTGTCCCGAGCTCGCCTATGGCCAGAATGGTCTTCAAGTTTGCGTTTCCACATGCACTGCGCATCAGAACCACCTCGTTGTAGAGGCCCTCCCAGTCGCCCACCAGTGCCAGTTGACGGTTGATAACGATATCAATTTCGGTTGCGCCAGCCAGAATGGCATGACTAATCTCTTGCAGGCGCGTCTGCAGTCAATACTGGCCAGTGGGGAAGCCAGTCGCTACCGCTGCGATGGCCACCTTGTTCAGTTTGTCGTACTGCTGAAGTGCCTGGTAGGCATTCTTCACCCTAGCCGGGTACACGCAGACGGCGGCTGTATGAATCTCAGAGAGAAGAGCTCGTTCGAAGAATTTGTCAAAGAACTGTGGCTCGAACGGATAGCAGGCACGCAGGCATAGCCTGCGCACATTGGCCGCCGTATCATCACCCGCCAGAGTGGTCAAATCCGTCAGCATCAGCGCCCTCAAGGCCCAGCCAATTTCGTTTACGCCGCTCACATGGCAGCGCTGAGACACAGTCGACGCAATCTCCTCGATCTGGCGCAGTGAAATGTTAACAGCGAGCAGGGAGGGGTCTACGAAAATGTGCCAAGAATCTCAGTTTTGTTCTCTATTCGTTAAATGTTTTTCTCACCATAAGGAAGGGTTTTGTTCACTTCAAACTCTTTTACGTCCATTTTCCGATTTGTTCAAACCTTGACCTTCTAATCTTCTTCCGCCCCAACCTGAACCTTATCAGTTTAAATAGAACTGAATGTTAAACGGATAATTTTACCACACGACACGATCACCAGATAACGAAATATATCACCAGAACGTTTTGACTGGAATAAAACTTTTGATAAGTCAACAACTTCTATTTCTAGGCTTGTTTTTCTAGTGTTTCTCAACCGAAAATATAGAACAGCTGATCGCTGCGAAACTGCCACCACCAGCGATCAGTTGTCGCGTGATTTATCGAAGCACTGCCATCACAATTGCGGAACAAAACAAAGCTGCGAAGTCCCGAACTGGCCGTTTTAAAGACCGGCGGCGCCCGGTCTTGCCGCAGCCCAAGACAACCCCGGAGGTGCTCTACACGGACTGTTCATCAACAATGAGTGGCACAAGAGAATCGCTGAAATTCAGTGTGGCGATAAGGAGGATATTGATACCACCGTGAAGGCTGCCCACCCGGCATTCAAGCTTGGTTGAAGGCAAGTCCCCCAACAATATCCTCTCTGACTCGGACCTGGACTACGCCGTGGAGACGGACCATTTCGGCCTCTTCTTCAACATTGGCCAGTGCAGCTGAGCCCGGCTGGCACATAAAGACTCGAATAAATTGGTTTCTAAATTGCTTTAATACTTTTGACAAGTCAACCATATCTATTTCTATGCTTGTGTTTCTAGTGTGAAACTACAACGAAAACTTTAGTGTACTCCGACACGAGGTATACGAATAATTTATTTGCACTAATGAAACTATTGCTTTTGTGGTTTGAGGTCGGGGCTGGGGGGTATCAGCGATACTTTGCCCACTGCTCCCAGTATTCACGTTTCTGCATCTCGTAAAGCCTGGAAATCGTACGCTCGAAGGCGAACAGCTCCTCTTCTCCGGTGAACACACTGGACTTCGATTCGTGCTGCAACAAAGCCTATTGTTATAGTGGAACGATCATTAGCGTCAGGCCCATCGACTCACCGTGCCATCTTTGATTTTCAAGTCGTCCATTAGAATGCGATCCGTATCTGAAATGTCAGCGGAATCGGTGACCTGGAATAGATTGTCCAGCGGATAGTCGGCTGATATTAACACGCGCACTCGGTTGTCGTAGAGCGTATCTATCAGCGTTATAAATCGCCGCATTTGTGACTTGATATTTAGGTTCAGCGAGGGCACATCTCAGATGAGGACGGTGTGAAAAAACTGAGATATCTGCAAGTAGTCGCTACCTGCCAGAGGCTTTGTGAGCAGACACGAAAATATCAATATTTTTTTCAAGATTATATGTTGCTAAGGAGTGCTTACGCGATTACAGAGCTCTTTAAAACTGCTGTCCAAGACCTGGCCACACGTGCGAACGAATGTAAGATCTCTTCCAAAGTGGGTGATGGTGCGCGGCCTAATGATGTCGTTGTCTTCGGCGCAAAGTATCTTAAACATCCGATTCATACTGCCCTCCGCATCGCTCTGGCCCTGGTCCAGTTTGGACAGCTGGCAGCGCCTTTGGAGCAGGGCTATGAACAGGAGAAAGTTGGTCCGCTGCAATCCGTTTTTATACAGATCTTCGGGATGCCGATTGCTGGTGGCAATTATAACAATGCCTTTTCTGAGGAGATGTGTAAAGAGTCGCTTTAGGACCATGGCATCGGCTATATCGGTCACCTGAAACTCATCGAAGCAAATCAGCCAGGACTCGCGGGCTATGATGTCTGCCACGGGTTTCGTTGGATCAAAAGGAGCTGGTTTCTCCGAATTGAATGCCCGATCGACGGGTCCTTGCCGCTGCTTTGCCTCGTGAATGCGCCCATGAACACTGTTCATGAAGGCAGTAAAGTGAACACGTTGCTTGCGAGGGATCTGTAAACTTGTAAGTTGCTTGTAAGTTGCTGTTTGTTGTGTAATCTATTAGTCACCTGAGTGCAGCAGTCGTAGAACAGGTCCATTAAGATTGTTTTCCCCACCCCCACACTGCCATAGAGGTACAGGCCCATTGGGGCATGGCTGCCTGCGTTTAAGTCATCTGCTGCGTCATTATCGTCGGTCCTTCTCCGCCCAAAGATGGAGCTGAAGAAACCGCCACTGCTGCCCCCGCTTTGGGTTCTCGGTCTGTAGCCTTGAATCCTGTGGTACAGGGCATCTAGTTCCTTCATGGTCTCCAGTTGTTTATTGTCGGGCATCAATTTGACCGCTCTGACACGCTCTTGATATTCCGGCAAAGGACTCAATCGACTCGCATGGCAGGTTTGGGTTTGTGCCACCAGTTGGTGTGACCTAAACAACACCGTTCTATGTCGCGTACAGCGGATTACATCTCCGAATCGACGACGAAACATCGTGAGGGGAGGGTTTAAGCGCTCGTATCTATTTGTTGTTCTTGTTATCTTAACATATTACATAAAGCTATATTTAGTTGACCGCGAATTTTTGGCCGTGAAATTTGTTGGTGCATGGTATCGAATATTCAGACTTCTCTAACAGGCCTGCATATGCATAATATAACTTGAATTCGTCAGTATATTTGCGGTATTTTTAAAATATATTTTATCGATAAGAGGTAAAAACGAGGGGGAACGTTGTGAGTTGCTGCGGAGACCGCAACTCTACAGTTATACCCGATACTAAGTCAGTATGGCTCTCCTCCGGCAGACGCCGCTAATATTAAACGACACGACAAGGAGTGCGTGCGAGAGAGACAGAAAATCAGTCTGAGCGTGACGTCGGGGGCTGCGTAGCCAGTGGAAATTGATTTGTTCCTTTTGGCTATAAAAATGATCTGATCTGATCCAGATTCAGCAATCTGATAGATATGGTCATTATCTATGATTCTGCGTTTTTAGTTTTCTCGAATGTGCAATATTGTGGATGCAACAGATTTTCGGCCTTTGTGGGGGCGGAAAACAGTGGGGCGAAATTCTGAGATATACGTTTTATAGTGAGATCTAACAGAAGTGCGGATACCACATTTGGTAACTCTAGCCTTAATAGTCTCTGAGATTTGTGGATGCCACAGATTTTCGTCCTTTGCGGGGGCGGAAGGTCAAGGTCCGATATCACAGGAGTGTGGATACCAAATTTGGTTGCTCTGGCTCTTATAGGTTCTGAGATCCTTGAACTCATATTTTGCAATTGACAAAACCGACCATGAAACCTGTGTGTTAGAGAGAGACAGAGCGAGAAAGAATGAAATTGTTTTCTTGATTCTGGCTATAATCATTATTCGATCTGGTTCAGATTTTGCACTGTAGAAGATATGGTCATCCTCACCGATTCTGCGTTTTTGGTTTTATCGTATCTTTAAAAATGTGGATGCCACAGATTTTCGTCCTTTGTGGGGGCGGAAGTGGGTGGGGCGAAGATTTGAAATATTTTTGTAGCAGTGACATATCACAGAAGTCTGGATCCAAAACATCGTTGCTCTAGCTCTTATAGTATTTGAGCACTAGGCGCTGAAGGGGACGGACGGACGGACGGACGGACGGACGGACGGACAGACGGACAGACAGACAGGGCTCAATCGACTCGGCTATTGATGCTGATCAAGAATATATATACTTTATGGGGTCGGAAACGATTCCTTCTGGACGTTACACACATCCACTTTTACCACAAATCTAATATACCCCAATACTCATTTTGAGTATCGGGTATAGAAATGTTGTTTTGAAATCAATAAAATGAAAAAAAAATTGAAACGATATAAAAATTTGAAATTTGAAAAGGAAAAAAATTTGTATTATTATTTGTATTGTATTTTTATTTTTTACTGTTCACAATTAAAAATACAAGGAATTTAATTTTTTTGCTACATGTTTATTGAGTCCGCCGTACAATAGTCTGTTAGACATGGGGACCGGTTAGGCCGGTTACTTGTAATAGAGCTGCTGCTGTCGGCTGGTACTTCATAGGTCCTCTTAGGGATTAGAGGGATTAAGGATTTATCTTCTTCGGGAGTTTTTCCTATGCATTGAAATGTCAATTGCAGAAGATAATCATTTTTGGCGCTCTTTTTCGAGCTGCCCCTGCTCTGGCGCAAGTAATATTTCCTGCCGCTGCTTGTCGAATAGGTCTTTGCGGTCCATGTTCTCCTGATCGGCAATAGTAAGGCAATTCGTTGGGGCCGGGTTTTTTTTTGCTCTTTACAAACGGATTATAAGTAGGTGGAACAAAAGAGGAAACAGAGAAGTCATCATGGCTATCATCGTTCTGAGTGATTCCATAGTCGTCGACCAGAGCCTCATCTAAATAGTCATCAATGCCGACCGAGGCCTGCGACGAGTTAAGCGAACTGTCCTGATTGTAGTAGAAATCCTGATCGGCATAGCGCACAGTCTGCAAAGGACAATGAGATTAGTTGCGCTGATCCAAGGATTTTCAACCAGAACTTACCTTCTGGCCTTGCTGCTGCTCCTCCAACTTCGCCTCATTGCGCTGCACTGCGCGACCAAGGCTGCCATTGCACATGCCGGTGGCTGTAACTGTGGCTGTTACCGTAGCACAGAAGTTGTCGCCACTAGAGTCGTGGTCAGAGAGGGCGGAATTGCGCTCTGAATTCGTTTCGCCTCCTCGTCGATAATTGGAGCTGAAATTACAATAGTGTCAGCTACAATGTTCGTTGAATGTCTACCGTTCATCGTGGCTTACCTGAGCGCCTCTTTCTGCGGGCAAGGGCCGGAGGGAGCCCAGACATAGGCGGCGGCATGGGCCGTACCACCTTGGATACTGTCGCCGGTACTGATGCTGGCGGTGGTGTTGCCCGTGCCACTGCCTGCGGAACAAAGATTTCCTTGAACATTTTGAAGCGATTTGGGTTAATTTTCATGTCTTCCTGACGCTGCCGATCAATATGCTTGATGCTCTCCGCATTGGACACAAGGGCAGCCACCTTGGCGCACAACTTATTCTCTGGCTTCGGATTTTGAGCCTCCACAGCGCTCTCAGCAGCCTCTCTAGAGGAGACAGCAGCCGCTGTGACAGGATGCACAGCAGAAACATGGGCTATGGGATCAAAAAAGGCAGCAATGGAATGAAATTTAGGTGTAATATTCGACAGAAAGCACACTCACCTTTCGACTCCTCGGGTCTGATCTGACTAACGCTAGCTGCAGATGCTATTGGAGCCTTCGGTATTATGGCCTTGTTGTTGCCGGTCTCGAAAAGTTTAATGCGCTCCTTCAGCGACAGCTCGCACGGATCCTTTTGGAAGCGGTGTCCTCCTTGCAGAAATATGTCCTCAGAAATATACTAAAATATACCGTTTCATTTTAAAAATAGAACGTAAATATACTGATGAATTCAAGTTATATTATCCATTTCCTCGTTTTTGCTATTCCAGCGATTATTTCTAGACAGATCTCTGCCCACATAATTGTATCCAAAAAATGAACCTATTTTCTACTTGACTGGTTTATTTTAAATACTTGCTTTTGGCTATAAAAATTATCTGATCTGGTCCAGATTCAGCAATCTGATAGATATGGTCGTTATCTATGATTCTGCGTTTTTATACCCGATACTCATTAGTTTTCTCGAATGTTTAATATTGTGGATGCAACAGATTTTCGTCCTTTGTGGGGGCGGAAGGGGGTGTGGCGAAACTTTGAAACAACCTCGTCTCGGTCCGATATACTAGGAGTGTGGATACCAAATTTGGTTGCTCTAGCTTTTGTAGTCTCTGAGATCTAGGCGCTAATGTTTTACTCTAAGCAAAGCCGGCTATGCTACGAGTGTGTTAGAGAGAGACAGGGCGAGAAAAAATGAGGGCAGGGCAGTCTAAAAGATATGGTCATTCTCTACGATTTTGCGTTTTTGGTTTTCTCGTATCTTTAAAATTGTGGATGCCACAGATTTTCGTCCTTTGTGGGGGCGGAATTGGGCGGGGCGAAGTTTTTAAATATTTTTGTAGCAGTGACATATCACAGAAGTCTGGATCCAAAACATCGTTGCTCTAGCTCTTATAGTCTTTGAGCACTAGGCGCTAATAGGGACGGACAGACGGACGGAAACTGAAATCGAATCAAGAGTTGTATGTCTTCCTTTATTTTCATACCCTTAAGAAGGTGGGGTACGTTATATTTATGATCCATCTTGATCAATACAAAATTATAATTTAATTGTTATATACCTATTTTTAGATTATTATAATATTCAAAACCAAAACATTTTCTATAAAAGAAAGATGGAAGGAACGAGCAACACATTTTCGAAGTGTATTTACCATTCGGCATAAATAATCAAACGTCCGTTTTTATATATTTTACTGATTGCTAATATTTCACTGATAACAGTAGAGCATAAAACAATCTTAGCTACAGAGGCCATTACTTGTTCATGTTCGTACCCAGAGAATACAAGGGTAAGTATATTGTATTCGTGCAAATGTCCGTTTGTCTATAAAAACTAGAGTACCACAAATCTAATATACCCCAATACTCATTTTGAGTATCGGGTATAGAAATGTTGTTTTGAAATCAATAAAATGAAAAAAAAATTGAAACGATATAAAAATTTGAAATTTGAAAAGGAAAAAAATTTGTATTATTATTTGTATTGTATTTTTATTTTTTACTGTTCACAATTAAAAATACAAGGAATTTAATTTTTTTGCTACATGTTTATTGAGTCCGCCGTACAATAGTCTGTTAGGCATGGGGACCGGTTAGGCCGGTTACTTGTAATAGAGCTGCTGCTGTCGGCTGGTACTTCATAGGTCCTCTTAGGGATTAGAGGGATTAAGGATTTATCTTCTTCGGGAGTTTTTCCTATGCATTGAAATGTCAATTGCAGAAGATAATCATTTTTGGCGCTCTTTTTCGAGCTGCCCCTGCTCTGGCGCAAGTAATATTTCCTGCCGCTGCTTGTCGAATAGGTCTTTGCGGTCCATGTTCTCCTGATCGGCAATAGTAAGGCAATTCGTTGGGGCCGGGTTTTTTTTTGCTCTTTACAAACGGATTATAAGTAGGTGGAACAAAAGAGGAAACAGAGAAGTCATCATGGCTATCATCGTTCTGAGTGATTCCATAGTCGTCGACCAGAGCCTCATCTAAATAGTCATCAATGCCGACCGAGGCCTGCGACGAGTTAAGCGAACTGTCCTGATTGTAGTAGAAATCCTGATCGGCATAGCGCACAGTCTGCAAAGGACAATGAGATTAGTTGCGCTGATCCAAGGATTTTCAACCAGAACTTACCTTCTGGCCTTGCTGCTGCTCCTCCAACTTCGCCTCATTGCGCTGCACTGCGCGACCAAGGCTGCCATTGCACATGCCGGTGGCTGTAACTGTGGCTGTTACCGTAGCACAGAAGTTGTCGCCACTAGAGTCGTGGTCAGAGAGGGCGGAATTGCGCTCTGAATTCGTTTCGCCTCCTCGTCGATAATTGGAGCTGAAATTACAATAGTGTCAGCTACAATGTTCGTTGAATGTCTACCGTTCATCGTGGCTTACCTGAGCGCCTCTTTCTGCGGGCAAGGGCCGGAGGGAGCCCAGACATAGGCGGCGGCATGGGCCGTACCACCTTGGATACTGTCGCCGGTACTGATGCTGGCGGTGGTGTTGCCCGTGCCACTGCCTGCGGAACAAAGATTTCCTTGAACATTTTGAAGCGATTTGGGTTAATTTTCATGTCTTCCTGACGCTGCCGATCAATATGCTTGATGCTCTCCGCATTGGACACAAGGGCAGCCACCTTGGCGCACAACTTATTCTCTGGCTTCGGATTTTGAGCCTCCACAGCGCTCTCAGCAGCCTCTCTAGAGGAGACAGCAGCCGCTGTGACAGGATGCACAGCAGAAACATGGGCTATGGGATCAAAAAAGGCAGCAATGGAATGAAATTTAGATGTAATATTCGACAGAAAGCACACTCACCTTTCGACTCCTCGGGTCTGATCTGACTAACGCTAGCTGCAGATGCTATTGGAGCCTTCGGTATTATGGCCTTGTTGTTGCCGGTCTCGAAAAGTTTAATGCGCTCCTTCAGCGACAGCTCGCACGGATCCTTTTGGAAGCGGTGTCCTCCTTGCAGAAATATGTCCTCAGAAATATACTAAAATATACCGTTTCATTTTAAAAATAGAACGTAAATATACTGATGAATTCAAGTTATATTATCCATTTCCTCGTTTTTGCTATTCCAGCGATTATTTCTAGACAGATCTCTGCCCACATAATTGTATCCAAAAAATGAACCTATTTTCTACTTGACTGGTTTATTTTAAATACTTGCTTTTGGCTATAAAAATTATCTGATCTGGTCCAGATTCAGCAATCTGATAGATATGGTCGTTATCTATGATTCTGCGTTTTTATACCCGATACTCATTAGTTTTCTCGAATGTTTAATATTGTGGATGCAACAGATTTTCGTCCTTTGTGGGGGCGGAAGGGGGTGTGGCGAAACTTTGAAACAAACTCGTCTCGGTCCGATATACTAGGAGTGTGGATACCAAATTTGGTTGCTCTAGCTTTTGTAGTCTCTGAGATCTAGGCGCTAATGTTTTACTCTAAGCAAAGCCGGCTATGCTACGTGTGTGTTAGAGAGAGACAGGGCGAGAAAAAATGAGGGCAGGGCAGTCTAAAAGATATGGTCATTCTCTACGATTTTGCGTTTTTGGTTTTCTCGGATCTTTAAAATTGTGGATGCCACAGATTTTCGTCCTTTGTGGGGGCGGAATTGGGCGGGGCGAAGTTTTTAAATATTTTTGTAGCAGTGACATATCACAGAAGTCTGGATCCAAAACATCGTTGCTCTAGCTCTTATAGTCTTTGAGCACTAGGCGCTAATAGGGACGGACAGACGGACGGAAACTGAAATCGAATCAAGAGTTGTATGTCTTCCTTTATTTTCATACCCTTAAGAAGGTGGGGTACGTTATATTTATGATCCATCTTGATCAATACAAAATTATAATTTAATTGTTATATACCTATTTTTAGATTATTATAATATTCAAAACCAAAACATTTTCTATAAAAGAAAGATGGAAGGAACGAGCAATACATTTTCGAAGTGTATTTACCATTCGGCATAAATAATCAAACGTCCGTTTTTATATATTTTACTGATTGCTAATATTTCACTGATAACAGTAGAGCATAAAACAATCTTAGCTACAGGGGCTTTTACTCGTTCATGTTCGTACCCAGAGAATACAAGGGTAAGTATATTGTATTCGTGCAAATGTCCGTTTGTCTATAAAAACTAGAGTAGAGATCCATTGGTTTTGACATGGTTAGATCCCCAAAAATCCTTATGATTGGACAGCCGAATGATGAAAAAAAGTTCTCTATTTATTTTTTACCATTCTTACCGTATCTATGAGTATCTTTCAGATATCTCCTCTCAAATATATGTAGGTTTACATACATATAGTCAACAATGCTAACCAACTTCTTACTCGCATGTTATTTGTCCCACACTCAATGGACATAAATGTGGGAAAAGTAACACGGGTTCCACTTGCACTGCTGCAACTTCAGTTAAGAGTTGACTGTTGAGAACGGCGAACATGGGACTAGCGGCTTGTATATGTACAAAAATTCTGCAACTTGCAAGTGTTTTTACAAATTCTTATGAACCATAAAATATATCTTTTAAAAACAGAATTTTTCTAACGAATTAAAGCGGTCATAATTGTATTATTTGCTCACAGATTTCTACAGTGGCAGCTTTAATTGTGAAACGATTGTCCGACAAACATTCCGAGAGAGTTTATGTCAGCAACCAAAAGCAATCAAGGGAATGGAGGCTTCTAAACAGCATTTCAGGGACAAAGGAAGGCGACGATTTCAGTACGCTAACCTTCGTTGGTTTCACATTCATTTCGTCGGTGTTGCTTCTTACAAGGTAATTTAATTCCATGCCAACTCTGTATTGCCTCATTTCAGCCCTCAACTGATGGCATACACCATTGTTTTTCTCTCAGCTTTAAGTATACATACATATAGTTAAATATCCGCACCTCGAAATTTAGTTTTTAAAAAAGATTTTATTTTTAGTACTTAATTTCTTTATGTCACAAGATTTGTTGAATTCCCCGACTTAACTTTACGTCTGCTTGTCTCAAACGGAACTGATCTCTCTGCTGCTGGCTAGTTTCCATGAGCCCTTCTCTTGGAACTCCCGACTCTGGCTTCGAGCGTTGCTTTCCTCGGCTGCATCTTCGTGTCGGTGGCGTACGTGCCTGGATCGATATTTGGGTATGCGTCGGCTTTGATGAAAGGTATCCACTGCTGGCGATCGGTGTTGCATTACATGACGGAGCTAGGAATGTGATACTCCTTGGTTTTATGTCTAGCTTTGATTGGTCCTCATGAGTGGCGTGATTCTAAAGAATCGATTTCTCGAGAGTGGCGTGATTCTAATGTTGATGAAACAATGTGGTCCATTGTTTATATTATGGGGGGCCCTAGCTTGGAGTATGGGAAGAAACAGTTATTGATTCTTGAGTGGGGTCCTGTTACTTGTGTGGATGGGGTGGATGAATTGTACATAAACATAATGTGTATGGGATGTGGGGAATTATGGATATGTCACTATATATCTACATACTGTAAAAAAGAGTCAGGCCTAATCGCCTTTTCCTTCCAGGATAATTCAACGTAATTCGAATTATGATACTTGTGAAATTATTCTTTTATGTTTTGGATGTCTTTTCTTCACCATACAGGGTACTTATATTAGATCTTGGTGCTCATACCAATGAATAAATAAACCGAAATTCTATTGCAGGATTGCTCATACTTTTCACTGTGGGACAGTTGCCTGAGCAGATTTTAACGTATGCCTATTCGCTTGGAGCGCTTTCCTTTTTGTGTGCCGCCTTGTTCGCTGTGGATCTGTTGTTGTTCAAAAACTTGCTTAAGCCTAAGAACGCTGCTGCCCAAACGGATTATCAATTAAAGGAATCTTCAACTGTAACAATGAAAGTGTTTAACGTTTCCAATGCAGACAAATCCAATTGTTGCAACAGTTCTAAACTTCCTAAGTTGAATGTGAGAAATGAACAAAGTGTTTTACGAACCGATCTATAAGGAAAACTATGTATCTTAGAAACCTTTTCTTTCACTATCTGTTTCTTCCAAGTGCAATAAATAAAATATGTTGACCAAAACTACAATTAAGGTACTGAAATACAGACAGTAGTTAAAAAGACCGCATCATCAGCTCAGAAGACGGAGCCGATCCATTTTATGCATTGCTCGATCTGGATATGTATCAATTTAGTTTTTCTTTCCTCCTAATCTCTATGAAAATCAAATTTATATTTTAACATACATATACGCATTTGTCTTTACTTTTACCTTAATTTTTCAAATGCAGTGAAACAAAATATGCATTATAAGATGTTGCTGTTAAAGTAACTAATTTGAATTTGAATGTTTAATAAAAGTTTGACATTAATCAACGCTAGCAGCATTTCTAACGAATACACAAAATTGTATGATTTAAGAATACTTAACAGTGTACACTATAATACGTATAATAAGCTGTTCTGGCTCAGAACAGTAAAAATGATACTCTCGTCTTTCTGGCATCTCCTTTGGCTCTGCGAGCCATCCCGTACTGTCATATGCTCCCCTCGCTGCTACTAATCGTTCCTTTGGAGTCACACATTCCACCAGCCAGATTCTCACCGCCCACAGCCCCAGATGTAAGTCCGCCAGTTATTCCAGTTAAATTTAGTTTGTACTGCGGAAAAAAAGAGTCAAAATATTTAGAAAACATATTACATTTGAATTTAAAATTAATACATTGCTATCCGCTTAACTAAAAACTTATAAAACTTGGCGATACATCAGATTAATATTGGTTTAAGAACGTACCGGTAGAGTCAATGATTCGAAATATTCAGAAATGATCTCAGAGACTATCATCTTGTAGGCGGTAACGTTTAACGAACCATTTTTCTCCCATTACCATCCTGAAGCTAAGGTTTCATTAGCTAGTAAATCGTTGATACAACGATATTGAAACATTAAAAATGATGCTGTACAGTCGTACTGGAGTACTGTCCTTCTACTAAATTAGAATACAAATTAACCTAAAATGCAATCTTTGTAGCGTGCAGGTGTGGGATAGCTGTCGTTTACCCATACTAGTATGAAGAGATTTCGTGTGCACCTCTAGCTATGCTCTGACTAAGCTCGCCGGATTGTCGGGGTTCGTTCTACTCTCTCCTATCACATACTGACACACACTCGCAGAATGTTTTAGGTGCACATTTAAAAAAATTAAAAAAAAAAAGAAGAACCAAACATAAAACTAACAACAGAATCCAGGTTTAACCGGAGCAAGGAATTGGTTATGGGACTAACAAGTTGGTTGTGGAAAGTGTGGACATACTTATCAATTACCCTACTCAAATGGTGAGAAACTCCGGTGTTAGTGAGAATCTTTATCTTCTCTACCCTCCCTACCTATGCTATACAGGTAACCTGACCGTATAGACCCTTGAATAACGTTAAACAGTTATCATCCCACCACTTCGATCATGCCTTTCTGAGGACGGACTCCTGAATTTAGAACATATTATGATTGTACTTCAAAATCAATATCATTATATATATATTTCAATAAATCCCTAATCATCTAATTAAATTCTTGGAGGGGGGTTTTCTTAACTTATAATTAAATTCATTTTTTTGCTGTGTCTCGATCGCTTAATATATATGTAAGGAATTGAGAAGAAATATTGGGAAGAGTTAAGATTTAAAAAATGACCATCATATATGGGTAACAGATTCTAAAGGGGTGAGAGGTACCAATACATTATGGTTACGGATATATAAAGGTGATATCAATAGAAAAATATATGTAACACGCAGGTTACTTCCCAGTGCATATATGTACTTCTTCTTATTTACAAACTCACAGCGCTTTTGGTAGGCTAGTACCGTTTATTCCATCCGTGATCGTTGAGCTCAATGATGACGTTGGTGTATACTTCTGAGGAAAAGAAAAGATATTTAATACGAGTATATATGCACGTGAGCGTACTAGAGTGTACTGCTTTGTAATCTCAAGAAAAATTAGTGTTGCTCTCATACCCATTAGTTTCCAAAAACCATTATGTTGACTGGTTTACATAACTAACTATAAAACTGTTGTAACAGATAACGAAGCAGGAGGCTAGGATCTGAAACGGTAGACGAGCAGATGGAGGGTATGATCGAGATCCATGCACGCGTTGCTGCCGGTCTCATGGTTAGTCGGGTAGAGTGGGGGTGGGGTAGGGAGAGATCGCGTCACGAGCTCGAGCATTAGGAGCAAAGACAATAAAAATAAGTTTCGTTTCATTGCAACTCGGTATGCCCACCCTTCCTTGATCGCACCGGTCCAAATAGGCTGAGTAATGGGTAGCGATCCCTAAAATAAACGATCTACTTCTGCTAGGTTACGTCATCTCGGCGCCACATGATCCTTAATAACGGCAACAATTAACGGGAATTCATTAAAAACAGTTTATTCATTAAACTTTCCTACAAGCTCTCATGGCCGCTAAGAGGGTAGATATATATGTATAAAGGCTACTAAAGTAATAAGGATAATATGTTCAAATAAGCTGCAATTAAGATTAATTATATATATAACGAGGGGGAACGTTGTGAGTTGCTGCGGACACCGCAACTCTACGGTTATACCCGATACTAAGTCAGTATGGCTCTCCTCCGGCAGACGCCGCTAATATTAAACGACACGACAAAGAGTGCGTGCGAGAGAGACAGAAAATCAGTCTGAGCGTGACGTCGGGCGCTGCGTAGCCACTGCAAATTGATTTGTTCCTATTGGCTATATGGTTGATCTGATCTGATCCAGATTCAGCAATCTGATAGATATGGTCATTATCTATGATTCTGCGTTTTTAGTTTTCTCGAATGTGCAATATTGTGGATGCAACAGATTTTCGTCCTTTGTGTGGGCGGAAGGGGGTGAGGCGAAATTTTGAGATACACGTTTTATAGTAAGATCTAACAGGAGTGCGGATATCAAATTTGGTTACTCTAGCCTTAATAGTCTCTGAGATTTTTGAATATCCCCAGATTTTCGTCCTTTGCGGGGGCGGAAGGGGGTGTGGCGAAATTTTGAAACAAACTCGTCTCGGTCCGATATACTAGGAGTGTGGATACCAAATTTGGTTGCTCTAGCTTTTGTAGTCTCTGAGATCTAGGCGCTAATGTTTTACTCTAAGCAAAGCCGCCTATGCTACGTGTGCGTTAGAAAGAGACAGGGCGAGAAAAAATGAAATTGTTTTCTTGATGCTGGCTATAATAATGATACGATCCAATTCAGATTCCGCAATCTTAAAGATATGGTCATTCTCTACAATTCTACGTTTTTGGTTTTCTCATATCTTTAAAATTGTGGATGCCACAGATTTTCGTCCTTTGTGGGGCGGAAGTGGGCGGGGCGAAGTTTTGAAATATTTTTGTAGCAGTGACATATTACAGAAGTCTGGATCCAAAACATCGTTGCTCTAGCTCTTATAGTCTTTGAGCACTAGGCGCTGAAGGGGACGGACAGACGGACAGACGGACGGACGGACAGACAGACAGGGCTCAATCGACTCGGATATTGATGCTGATCAAGAATATATATACTTTATGGGGTCGGAAACGATTCCTTCTGGACGTTACACACATCCACTTTTACCACAAATCTAATATACCCCAATACTCATTTTGAGTATCGGGTATAAAAATATCATGATGAAAGATCTTATTAGACTAGGGTCAACTAATTATAAAGAGTATATTCAGGAACAATGGTAATTACGTTACACAAATAGAAATATATTCGAATGGTTTTCAGTTTAAATGCAAAAAACAAGGGACGGATGGGTGCATCTTTAAAGTGCACAGCAATTGCTTGTGGGGTAATCCCAATCATAAGTTCGGTTGTCGATAGATTCGGAATTGCAGAAAGTTACATTGCTTGCGAAAGAGCAGAACAAAACAAACACGAGAACAATTGGATTGGTCAGCGTTACAGTACGGCTGGAAAGTTTACGGTCGAGGCATGGAATCTTTAATGTTGCTTCGACTTGCGTACAATTTTGAATTCACATATAGCAGACGTTCACAGGTTATCACTCACATTACGATCAAATCCAACGATGAAAGCGCTTCCATGTGGTCGATGAGGGTGGCTGAAAACTTGTAATTATCAGTGTGTCAGAGTAGATAGGCGATACGCGCGAGTATTAGTTTTAGTTCCTTTCCTTCTAGCTGCACATTTCTTTATGATAAGCCAACCAAACCAAATCACACGAATTTAACTTTTAATGCTAATCCTAGGGTCAGTACAATAGTGGGGTTCCAAAGTATTATTCTAATATGAAGAAATGCATGGGCATCATGATCGAGACACCGAATGACTTCATCAGCAACGCAAACAGTATTTCGGCACCGGTAAATGTCTTCTCCTTTAGCGTTACTGTTCGTATGCGGGCGGCGTAAGCGACGTAGCAATGACGAAAGTCACTGAAGAGGGAATAGTCAATTTCACACATATGTACATATGTATGTCACTGCACGCGTAGATAAAAGCCCATCGACCGTTTTTCACTGGTGTAGGCCGAGCAAGGCTTGTATGTGTGTGGACCCACGCTGGTACACGCTGCGGTAAATACAGTGATGCTCACATGTATGCAGACGCCACGCCGAAAGAAGATTTGGGGGCGAAGACGGCTAACACATACTGTAGTCGATCGGGACGCTGGGTATTTATATGTGTGGTAAGGTGACGAGACTGTAGTGGGTACGGCTTACGGCACTACGACCGGCGTTTCGTACGGTATTACGTACGGCCAAACCTATGGTTAGGTTTTTAAGAAAAAAAATTACGGTCGAGGTTAGAATTTTTCCTTTCACTGCACTACTTGAGTGTTTTCCTCAGACGTCCGTCTGGGATCGCAAGTAACATTGGAAAGAACATGCCCAAGCCACTCTCCTTCGGCTTGAGCCCTTGGTTCTCTCATTCCCCTTTTCTCACCACACCTTGACAGTAGCCACTGTTAACTTATGTCATTTTTTTCTTGCGCGTAACTGCCCAAAAGGTGCAAGGTGCATGTCTAAGGGAAGGGGAAACCGTGGGACGGTTATCCGATATTTTTGGTTGGACAGGCGCCACTACACTGTATACATCGTGTGACGAAAGAGAATGGTTTTAGCCTGGCACATGAAATCTAGAGGAAAAAGGGGCGTGTGTTACATCAACGAGTAACTACGATCCTCTATTGACGTGGTCGAGAGACATGTCAGCCAGGCTGAGTAGGACTGCGCCTCCGGAAGAATCCAACAATAATGCAATCAATTCGAGTTCATTATTGGGTGTCGCTGGCGCAGCTAAATCAGTTGACGATGGGGTACATTAGCTCCTTAGCTTGACTTCAGGTTGAAGATCCGATTCGACGTCGGTCTGCGGACTACACTTTCATTGGAGGCTCGATAACGGTTGGCATCAATGACGCCAAAAATAAAGTTCCGGAGGCGCCTCTTGGTTTTCGCCGTGCATCCACACGGTTGTTGAGGCTTTCGACAGACAAAGCCAAGCTGCAGGTCTCGCTGTTCGGTGTTTTCCCGCGGGTTCACTACTTGTCTTTTCGATCCGCCCCACAACTCTCGTAGACCACACCGTATATGCACTCCTATGCAACGGATGATCGCACGAGCAGTACCGTGGCTACGGGCCGCCGCCCTATAACACAAATTCTTATATATATATATTACCACGAACACTTTCCAAACTAATCACGGACATACCAGCTAGGTTTTTCTTTACACTGCTTTCCTGGGTAAATCTCCTGATTTTCGGTCTTTATTGAAACTCAACTCAAGAGGTATGGCGTAGATGCCAGAACTGTTCGTTGGCTAAATATATATATATATATATATATATATATATATATATATAAAATTAAATATCCGCAACTCGATTTTAAGTTTTTTAAAAAAGACTTTTATTTTACAACTTAAATATCTTTATGTCACAAGATTTAAATGAATTCCCCGACTTGACTTTGGGTCTGCTTGTCTCAAACGGAACTGATCTCTCTGCTGCTGGCTAGTTTCCATGAGCCCTTCTCTTGGAACTCCCGACTCTGGCTTCGAGCGTTGCTTTCCTCGGCTGCATCTTCGTGTCGGTGGCGTACGTGCCTGGATCGATATTTGGGGATGCGTCGGCTTTGATGAAAGGCATCCACTGCTGGCGATCGGTGTTGCATTACATGACGGAGCTAGGAATGTGATACTCCTTGGTTTTATGTCTAGCTTTGATTGGTCCTCATGAGTGGCGTGATTCTAAAGAATCGATTTCTCGAGAGTGGCGTGATTCTAATGTTGAGGAAACAATGTGGTCCATTGTTTATATTATGGGGGGCCCTAGCTTGGAGTATGGGAAGAAACAGTTATTGATTCTTGAGTGGGGTCCTGTTACTTGTGTGGATGGGGTGGATGAATTGTACATAAACATAATGTGTATGGGATGTGGGGAATTATGGATATGTCACTATATATCTACAAACTGTAAAAAAGAGTCAGGCCTAATTGCCTTTTCCTTCCAGGATAATTCAACGTAATTCGAATTATGATACTTGTGAAATTATTCTTTTATGTTTTGGATGTCTTTTCTTCACCATACAGGGTACTTATATTAGATCTTGGTGCTCATACCAATGAATAAATAAACCGAAATTCTATTGCAGGATTGCTCATACTTTTCACTGTGGGACAGTTGCCTGAGCAGATTTTAACGTATGCCTATTCGCTTGGAGCGCTTTCCTTTTTGTGTGCCGCCTTGTTCGCTGTGGATCTGTTGTTGTTCAAAAACTTGCTTAAGCCTAAGAACGCTGCTGCCCAAACGGATTATCAATTAAAGGAATCTTCAACTGTAACAATGAAAGTGTTTAACGTTTCCAATGCA
Organism: Drosophila miranda; assembly: GCF_003369915.1. Lineage (NCBI taxonomy): Eukaryota > Metazoa > Arthropoda > Insecta > Diptera > Drosophilidae > Drosophila > Drosophila miranda. The sequence goes on from NW_022881603.1 coordinate 33,264,926, forward strand.
GACAAATCCAATTGTTGCAACAGTTCTAAACTTCCTAAGTTGAATGTGAGAAATGAACAAAGTGTTTTACGAACCGATCTATAAGGAAAACTATGTATCTTAGAAACCTTTTCTTTCACTATCTGTTTCTTCCAAGTGCAATAAATAAAATATGTTGACCAAAACTACAATTAAGGTACTGAAATGCAGACAGTAGTTAAAAAGACCGCATCATCAGCTCAGAAGACGGAGCCGATCCATTTTATGCATTGCTCGATCTGGATATGTATCAATTTAGTTTTTCTTTCCTCCTAATCTCTATGAAAATCAAATTTATATTTTAACATACATATACGCATTTGTCTTTACTTTTACCTTAATTTTTCAAATGCAGTGAAACAAAATATGCATTATAAGATGTTGCTGTTAAAGTAACTAATTTGAATTTGAATGTTTAATAAAAGTTTGACATTAATCAACGCTAGCAGCATTTCTAACGAATACACAAAATTGTATGATTTAAGAATACTTAACAGTGTACACTATAATACGTATAATAAGCTGTTCTGGCTCAGAACAGTAAAAATGATACTCTCGTCTTTCTGGCATCTCCTTTGGCTCTGCGAGCCATCCCGTACTGTCATATGCTCCCCTCGCTGCTACTAATCGTTCCTTTGGAGTCACACATTCCACCAGCCAGATTCTCACCGCCCACAGCCCCAGATGTAAGTCCGCCAGTTATTCCAGTTAAATTTAGTTTGTACTGCGGAAAAAAAGAGTCAAAATATTTAGAAAACATATTACATTTGAATTTAAAATTAATACATTGCTATCCGCTTAACTAAAAACTTATAAAACTTGGCGATACATCAGATTAATATTGGTTTAAGAACGTACCGGTAGAGTCAATGATTCGAAATATTCAGAAATGATCTCAGAGACTATCATCTTGTAGGCGGTAACGTTTAACGAACCATTTTTCTCCCATTACCATCCTGAAGCTAAGGTTTCATTAGCTAGTAAATCGTTGATACAACGATATTGAAACATTAAAAATGATGCTGTACAGTCGTACTGGAGTACTGTCCTTCTACTAAATTAGAATACAAATTAACCTAAAATGCAATCTTTGTAGCGTGCAGGTGTGGGATAGCTGTCGTTTACCCATACTAGTATGAAGAGATTTCGTGTGCACCTCTAGCTATGCTCTGACTAAGCTCGCCGGATTGTCGGGGTTCGTTCTACTCTCTCCTATCACATACTGACACACACTCGCAGAATGTTTTAGGTGCACATTTAAAAAAATTAAAAAAAAAAAGAAGAACCAAACATAAAACTAACAACAGAATCCAGGTTTAACCGGAGCAAGGAATTGGTTATGGGACTAACAAGTTGGTTGTGGAAAGTGTGGACATACTTATCAATTACCCTACTCAAATGGTGAGAAACTCCGGTGTTAGTGAGAATCTTTATCTTCTCTACCCTCCCTACCTATGCTATACAGGTAACCTGACCGTATAGACCCTTGAATAACGTTAAACAGTTATCATCCCACCACTTCGATCATGCCTTTCTGAGGACGGACTCCTGAATTTAGAACATATTATGATTGTACTTCAAAATCAATATCATTATATATATATTTCAATAAATCCCTAATCATCTAATTAAATTCTTGGAGGGGGGTTTTCTTAACTTATAATTAAATTCATTTTTTTGCTGTGTCTCGATAGCTTAATATATATGTAAGGAATTGAGAAGAAATATTAGGAAAAATAAAGATTTAAAAAATGACCATCATATATGGGTAACAGATTCTAAAGGGGTGAGAGGTACCAATACATTATGGTTACGGATATATAAAGGTGATATCAATAGAAAAATATATGTAACACGCAGGTTACTTCCCAGTGCATATATGTACTTCTTCTTATTTACAAACTCACAGCGCTTTTGGTAGGCTAGTACCGTTTATTCCATCCGTGATCGTTGAGCTCAATGATGACGTTGGTGTATACTTCTGAGGAAAAGAAAAGATATTTAATACGAGTATATATGCACGTGAGCGTACTAGAGTGTACTGCTTTGTAATCTCAAGAAAAATTAGTGTTGCTCTCATACCCATTAGTTTCCAAAAACCATTATGTTGACTGGTTTACATAACTAACTATAAAACTGTTGTAACAGATAACGAAGCAGGAGGCTAGGATCTGAAACGGTAGACGAGCAGATGGAGGGTATGATCGATATCCATGCACGCGTTGCTGCCGGTCTCATGGTTAGTCGGGTAGAGTGGGGGTGGGGTAGGGAGAGATCGCGTCACGAGCTCGAGCATTAGGAGCAAAGACAATAAAAATAAGTTTCGCGTGCGGTTCAAGGTTCAGACGGAAGAAATTTATAGAGAAATGACAGTGTAGGGAGATGAGTCAGCGGAACTAATTCGAGCGGGAGTTGCTTGCGGTGTCATTGCAACTCGGTATGCCCACCCTTCCTTGATCGCACCGGTCCAAATAGGCTGAGTAATGGGTAGCGATCCCTAAAATAAACGATCTACTTCTGCTAGGTTACGTCATCTCGGCGCCACATGATCCTTAATAACGGCAACAATTAACGGGAATTCATTAAAAACAGTTTATTCATTAAACTTTCCTACAAGCTCTCATGGCCGCTAAGAGGGTAGATATATATGTATAAAGGCTACTAAAGTAATAAGGATAATATGTTCAAATAAGCTGCAATTAAGATTAATTATATATATAACGAGGGGGAACGTTGTGAGTTGCTGCGGACACCGCAACTCTACGGTTATACCCGATACTAAGTCAGTATGGCTCTCCTCCGGCAGACGCCGCTAATATTAAACGACACGACAAAGAGTGCGTGCGAGAGAGACAGAAAATCAGTCTGAGCGTGACGTCGGGCGCTGCGAAGCCACTGCAAATTGATTTGTTCCTATTGGCTATATGGTTGATCTGATCTGATCCAGATTCAGCAATCTGTTAGATATGGTCATTATCTATGATTCTGCGTTTTTAGTTTTCTCGAATGTGCAATATTGTGGATGCAACAGATTTTCGTCCTTTGTGGGGGCGGAAAATAGTGGGGCGAAGTTCTGAGATATACGTTTTATAGTGAGATCTAACAGAAGTGCGGATACCAAATTTGGTTACTCTAGCCTTAATAGTCTCTGAGATTTGTGGATGCCCCAGATTTTCGTCCTTTGCGGGGGCGGAAGGGGGGGTGGCGAAATTTTGAAACAAACTCGTCTCGGTCCGATATACTAGGAGTGTGGATACCAAATTTGGTTGCTCTAGCTTTTGTAGTCTCTGAGATCTAGGCGCTAATGTTTTACTCTAAGCAAAGCCGCCTATGCTACGTGTGCGTTAGAAAGAGACAGGGCGATTAAGAAGGAAATTGTTTTCTTGATGCTGGCTATAATAATGATACGATCCAATTCAGATTCCGCAATCTTAAAGATATGGTCATTCTCTACAATTCTACGTTTTTGGTTTTCTCATATCTTTAAAATTGTGGATGCCACAGATTTTCGTCCTTTGTGGGGGCGGAAGTGGGCGGGGCGAAGTTTTGAAATATTTTTGTAGCAGTGACATATCACAGAAGTCTGGATCCAAAACATCGTTGCTCTAGCTCTTATAGTCTTTGAGCACTAGGCGCTGAAGGGGACGGACAGACGGACAGACGGACGGACGGACAGACAGACAGGGCTCAATCGACTCGGATATTGATGCTGATCAAGAATATATATACTTTATGTGGTCGGAAACGATTCCTTCTGGACGTTACACACATCCACTTTTACCACAAATCTAATATACCCCAATACTCATTTTGAGTATCGGGTATAAAAATATCATGATGAAAGATCTTATTAGACTAGGGTCAACTAATTATAAAGAGTATATTCAGGAATAATGGTAATTACGTTACACAAATAGAAATATATTCGAATGGTTTTCAGTTTAAATGCAAAAAACAAGGGACGGATGGGTGCATCTTTAAAGTGCACAGCAATTGCTTGTGGGGTAATCCCAATCATAAAATCGGTTGTCGATAGATTCGGAATTGCAGAAAGTTACATTGCTTGCGAAAGAGCAGAACAAAACAAACACGTGAACAATTGGATTGGTCAGCGTTACAGTACGGCTGGAAAGTTTACGGTCGAGGCATGGAATCTTTAATGTTGCTTCGACTTGCGTACAAATTTGTGAGTTATCACTCACATTACGATCAAATCCTTTCCTTTCACTGCACTACTTGAGTGTTTTCCTCAGACATCCGTCTGGGATCGCGAGTAACATTGGAAAGAACATGCCCAAGCCACTTTCCTTCCGCATGAGCCCTGGTTCTCTCATTCACCTTTTCTCACTTATGTCATTATACCCGATACTCAAAATGAGTATTGGGGTATATTAGATTTGTGGTAAAAGTGGATGTGTGTAACGTCCAGAAGGAATCGTTTCCGACCCCATAAAGTATATATATTCTTGATCAGCATCAATAGCCGAGTCGATTGAGCCCTGTCTGTCTGTCCGTCTGTCCGTCCGTCCGTCCGTCCGTCCGTCCGACCGTCCGTCCGTCCGTCCGTCCGTCCATCCGTCCCCTTCAGCGCCTAGTGCTCAAAGACTATAAGAGCTAGAGCAACGATGTTTTGGATCCAGACTTCTGTGATATGTCACTGCTACAAAAATATTTCAAAACTTCGCCCCACCCACTTCCGCCCCCACAAAGGACGAAAATCTGTGGCATCCACATTTTTAAAGATACGATAAAACCAAAAACGCAGAATCGGTGAGGATGACCATATCTTCTACAGTGCAAAATCTGAACCAGATCGAATAATGATTATAGCCAGAATCAAGAAAACAATTTCATTCTGTCTCGCTCTGTCTCTCTCTAACACACAGGTTTCATGGTCGGTTTTGTCAATTGCAAAATATGAGTTCAAGGATCTCAGAACCTATAAGAGCCAGAGCAACCAAATTTGGTATCCACACACCTGTGATATCGGACCTTGACCGTTTTGTGTCCAAATTTCGCCACACCCCCTTCCGCCCCCGCAAAGGACGAAAATCTGGGGCATCCACAAATCTCAGAGACTATTAAGGCTAGAGTAACCAAATTTGGTATCCGCACTTCTGTTAGATCTCACTATAAAACGTATATCTCAGAATTTCGCCCCACTGTTTTCCGCCCCCACAAAGGACGAAAATCTGTTGCATCCACAATATTGCACAGAATCATAGATAATGACCATATCTAACAGATTGCTGAATCTGGATCAGATCAGATAATTTTTATAGCCAAAAGGAACAAATCAATTTGCACTGGCTACGCAGCCCCCGACGTCACGCTCAGACTGATTTTCTGTCTCTCTCGCACGCACTCTTTGTCGTGTCGTTTAAAATTAGCGGCGTCTGCCGGAGGAGAGCCGTACTGACTTAGTATCGGGTATAAATTTAGAGTTGCGATCTCCGCAGCAACTCACAACGTTCCCCCTCGTTTTTTTCTTGCGCGTAACTGCCCAAAAGGTGCAAGGTGCATGTCTAAGGGAAGGGGAAACCGTGGGACGGTTATCCGATATTTTTGGTTGGACAGGCGCCACTACACTGTATACATCGTGTGACGAAAGAGAATGGTTTTAGCCTGGCACATGAAATCTAGAGGAAAAAGGGGCGTGTGTTACATCAACGAGTAACTACGATCCTCTATTGCCGTGGTCGAGAGACATGTCAGCCAGGCTGAGTAGGACTGCGCCTCCGGAAGAATCCAACAATAATGCAATCAATTCGAGTTCATTATTGGGTGTCGCTGGCGCAGCTAAATCAGTTGACGATGGGGTACATTAGCTCCTTAGCTTGACTTCAGGTTGAAGATCCGATTCGACGTCGGTCTGCGGACTACACTTTCATTGGAGGCTCGATAACGGGTGGCACCAATGCCGCCAAAAATAAAGTTCCGGAGGCGCCTCTTGGTTTTCGCCGTGCATCCACACGGTTGTTGAGGCTTTCGACAGACAAAGCCAAGCTGCAGGTCTCGCTGTTCGGTGTTTTCCCGCGGGTTCACTACTTGTCTTTTCGATCCGCCCCACAACTCTCGTAGACCACACCGTATATGCACTCCTATGCAACGGATGATCGCACGAGCAGTACCGTGGCTACGGGCCGCCGTCCTATAACACAAATTCTTATATATATATATTACCACGAACACTTTCCAAACTAATCACGGACATACCAGCTAGGTTTTTCTTTACACTGCTTTCCTGGGTAAATCTCCTGATTTTCGGTCTTTATTGAAACTCAACTCAAGAGGTATGGCGTAGATGCCAGAACTGTTCGTTGGCTAAATATATATATATATATATATATATATATATATATATAAAATTAAATATCCGCAACTCGATTTTAAGTTTTTTAAAAAAGACTTTTATTTTACAACTTAAATATCTTTATGTCACAAGATTTAAATGAATTCCCCGACTTGACTTTGGGTCTGCTTGTCTCAAACGGAACTGATCTCTCTGCTGCTGGCTAGTTTCCATGAGCCCTTCTCTTGGAACTCCCGACTCTGGCTTCGAGCGTTGCTTTCCTCGGCTGCATCTTCGTGTCGGTGGCGTACGTGCCTGGATCGATATTTGGGGATGCGTCGGCTTTGATGAAAGGCATCCACTGCTGGCGATCGGTGTTGCATTACATGACGGAGCTAGGAATGTGATATGTGTTTTATGTCTAGCTTTGATTGGTCCTCATGAGTGGCGTGATTCTAAAGAATCGATTTCTCGAGAGTGGCGTGATTCTAATGTTGATGAAACAATGTGGTCCATTGTTTATATTATGGGGGGGCCCTAGCTTGGAGTATGGGAAGAAACAGTTATTGATTCTTGAGTGGGGTCCTGTTACTTGTGTGGATGGGGTGGATGAATTGTACATAAACATAATGTGTATGGGATGTGGGGAATTATGGATATGTCACTCCCCCAACGTTTGTTATTAGCCTGTCCCTAGGCGATTACCCTCGGGTATAGTGACGGGGTGTCAAGTGCGGTGGCTGAGGTTGGTTCCTCTTCTGCTTCTATTATAGGGTTAATACATTTAACCGTGACTCTTTTAGAAGTTTTCTTACAATTAACAGCTACATAACTTAGCAGTACTAATATAATTATGACAAATGAAATTAGTAGACTTATTTGTAATAGGTTACTATATTTGGTGTATTGCATAATTATTTCATTAGTTTGGACATACGACAGTGGTTTTATTTTAGTTATGTTGTTGTTGACATAAACATTCTGGGCAAAATCTAACATTGTGTTTGATATTGTAAATTCATTTAATTGGATTGAACAGTTGTGGATTTTTATAATGGTATTTCCTTCCGCTATGATTTCTTGGTTTACACAATTCTGGTTTAGCGTTGTTTTTGGAAGATTCCATGTGATTAGTATATTGGGTTCAATAAAGTTTATTTGAAAGTTTTGAAAAGTTTTGGAATATGGACATTTAGTGGGAATTTGCATTAAAATTCCTTTTATACAATTGTCATTGGTTTTTAATCTAGTTTCTTTAACAAATACTTCTTCATTTTTTATGTAGTACTTGTCGTATGTCATATCTGTTAACATGTTATTCAATTCGTCTGGATACGGAACGATTTTATAGATTGGTACTTTTGTAATGTCTTTGGGAATGTTGGAAATTATTAGAATTTCGTTGGTATCGGATTTTAGCCATGTGGAGGTTTTTATATTTAGTATTTTCTCAGAATTTATTTGTTCCAGGTAGTCTTGTTTTAATAATTTTGGATTAAATATACCGAGCCTAGTTAATTGCATACCTAGTTCTATATCTTCGATATTATCTGTGAAATGTTGTAGATTGAATATCAAAATTTTTATTTGTTGATTCCTGTCTTTTTCTTCATTTAGTTTGTTTATAACGTTTATTCCGCTATTAACTGCATCTATTACCAAATTTAGTTCGTTCATTTGAATGCTATGGCTGGCTAAGTTTTCTATTTTTTGTTCCAAATCGACTTTATCTTCCTGATCTAGTGTTCCAAAGAGATATTTGTAGGCTTTTCCTACTATATTGATTAGGCCTCTTTTATTTCTTTTGGTTATTTTTAGCCCGTTGATTTCTCTTTGCAATTTGTCTACTAGATATTTTATTTGGATTATGTCCTGGAATTTAGTGGCTTGCATTAATAAATTTTGGTACAGTTCTTCGGTTTTAGTTACATTAACAGTTAGATAATGGTATTCGTAATTGATAGGTATGTTAATCGATCCAGTTTTGAATATCATATATCCGTTGTGGGATTTTATAGGATTTATTTCTATGTTTTGGCCCTGTGCCATTACGATGGTAATTATGAGGAAGATGAGGATTTTAATTGTGTTGAAGTTCGCCGATTCCATTAACTTCCTCGGTTTCTCTGGAATTATTATATTTGCTTCTATTAGATTTCTTCTTTTTCTTTAATTTTGATTTATAATGAGTTATTTTCTTACCCCTATTCTTTTCTTCATAATGTTTTTCGTCTACCTGTCTAATTTCGCCCGTCCTTTTGAAAGGATTTGTTACCTTGGACTTAACTAGAGGTGATAGTTTATAGCGGGTATCTACTTCATACTCTATGCGGTTTTTATTTAATTGAGTGATTTTATTCACTTTATTTAGTTTGGTGTCATAATCAGGTGAGCCTGCATAAATGAATATATCAGCTGCTGTCCTATTTGTGGTATTATGTTTGGTTTTATGATTATAAGTATAAAGAATTAATTCAAACTTCGTGAATCTATCTTCTGGGTTATCCTCGCTAGATATTATTCTTAATTTTTCATTTACTGTTTTATGAAATCTTTCTACGTCAGATATTCCATTTTTGCTGGAAGTGATCTCTATTTTGACGTTTTCCGCATTCAGCCATGCTTGCAATGCTGTGCACATAAAAGCTGAATCCTTATCGGCTTTGATTTCAATTGGTTTGCCCATCTCGTTAAATACTTTCATGATGGCTCTTTTTGCTTCTAACCAGTCACGACTTTTTACTTCTACAAGAGTGGCAAACTTCGAGTATACGTCAATACATGATAGGAACAGTTGGTTACCAACCATATAGAAATCTATGGCGTATTTCTCTCTGATGTTCAGTATTTCCGGTGTAGTTTCGAATGCCAACTTCGTATTTCTATGCTCTGTTTTGGCAATATTACAAGTAGGACATTCGTTTATGATGTTTTGGATTAGTTTTTGATAATTTTCTCTATCCCTGGATGGAGTAAGCCTTTATGATTCTTTAATATGGTTTCTTTAAATTCAGCGTAATTCTGAATATCTAGGAGTTTCGTCCTTGATTTAATAGTGTTCGGAGCAGAACCCAGCCGATTAGCTGCTTGCCAAATAGCACCTAATTCTTGGCCCTCAGCCGCTTATTTTGTTTGTTACTTATGTCTATGTCACTCATTTGTTTGTTAAAGCTCTGCGCTTGCTTGCCCTGCTAAACGCTCTCTGCCAGCTCGCTCTTCGCTATCTCCGCTTTGCGTCTGCCTACCGACGTCGGCCGAGCGAAGCTGCGCTTAGCGATCGGAGCGGCAATGTAAAGGGCAGGCAAGCCACACTTGCAATTTGGATGTCACGCATTAAAGAACATATCGTAATTTTATTTCTGCGCCGAGTTTTATTTAATTCGAAATAATTAGTCGGCCGATTGGGGATAAAAAACATTATCTCCACATAAAATTTGGTGACCCCGACGTGATCTCTGAGTTGCAGTGCCAATTAATAATCATTCGCGATCGACATTCGTTAGCCCTAGCAAATTTTCGGCGGTTAAGCACAATTCGGTGCTAAAACACACTTACATACACCTACATACACGCATTGCTGGCTATTAATTTCTCTGTCGCGACAATTCGGTCAGTGCAGTGCGGTAGGCAGTGCAGCGAACTCACTTTTATACGTATACTGGGTGTCTTTTTCGGTCGTGCTGAGTGACTCTTTTAAAACCTCAACATGGCAGCACCTGAGCCTACCAATTTCGCGAACGCAGCAATGCCGAGTGATGTAGATTTCTACAAGCACAAGGCCGAGTCCATCGCGCGCCAACTAAAGGCCATGGATCGCTTTCTCACCAAGGAAGAGCTTGCCGAGTTAGATGAGGCAGAACTTCAAGCTCGCTTAGAGCAAATCGAGCGAATGAATGCGGATTTCGATGCCGCTCAAACGAGCCTTGAAAGGCTGGATTTCCTGCAGTTAGCCCATGATGCCCGGCTGGACTTTTCGAATGTTTATGTCAAGGTTAGATCCAGGCTGTCGCGGGAGTTGATGGCTGCTCGCACGGTAAATGTTGCCAATTCAACGGCTCGGCATACTCTCGAGGGGAATTCGTCGTTGTTCGCCTATAATAGTATAGGCCGTTCTCGAATGCCCGAGTTGCAGCTTCCGCGATTCGGGGGGAACTACATGGATTGGCCAGAATTCCACGCGATGTTTTCGACAATGGTGCACAAAGACCATCGTATACCAATCATCGAAAAATTCCAATATCTTCGTGGATGTCTAGATGGTGCTGCGCTGGATACGATTCGTTCCTTGGAACTTTCTGAGGAGAATTACGACAAGGCGTTGAATTTACTAATGTTGCGATTCGATAATAAACTGTTACATTTTCAGGCACACGTCAAGGCTATTTTCGGGCTGCAAGGGGTGGAGAAGGGCTCGGCTATCGGCTTGCGCGCGCTCAGCGATAAAATCAATTCGCACTTGCGTGCATTTCAGACCTTGGCGACCCCGCAGGAGATTTCCGATGGGTTGCTGATCTTCATCATAGGCACGAAATTGGACCACAAGACCAAGGAGAAATGGGAAGAGAACTTGCCGACGTCACGATTGCCTCGGTGGTCAAGCATGGCCTCATTCTTGGAAGCAAGATGTCGGATGCTGGAAAATTTGGGATCGGCTATGGTAACAATTGCTAGCCAGCAGGTGGGAGAAAGTAAACCTAGCACCCTAATCACCTCCATTAACGATCATAATAGCTCAACATGCAAGTATTGCAAATCCTCCGATCACTACATATCCCGATGCCAGGCATTTATAGATCTCCCTGTTTTTTCTCGATACAAGGAGGTGAAGAAGCGCCATTTATGTCTAAACTGCCTCAACAAAGGCCAATCATTGCAACGCTGCAAGTCAGGGGCATGTAGAAATTGCCAAGCCAAGCATCACACACTGCTCCACATGCAGTCGGGCGCTGACGCTGAGTTGCCGTCGCCGAGCACGGAATCGACCCAGCATGATCCTGCAAGTGCCCTAGTAGCAAGCAAATATATTAGCCCTCCCCCTCGAGTCAAAAATCTCTGCCTAGCCAAAACGTGCTGCTAGCTACTGCAATCGTATATGTCAGGGGCCGTTTTGGATCGCTTATTCCATGTCGTGCCATTTTAGATTCCGCTTCTCAGGTTAACTTTATAACATCGAGACTCGCCAATCAACTGCAGTTAGATCCTCACCCGTCTCACGTTAAAATCGCCGGTATTGGAGAGTCAATTCTACCATCCAGCAAGGCTGTGGACATCGTCCTGCAATCTCAAGACGAAAGCTATCGCGGTTTCCTCTCTGCAATTATCACTGCCTCAATCACAGGAATGCAGCCTAACTTCGGCCTAGACGCAAAGGATTGGCCAATGCCAAATAATCTAAAACTGGCTGATCCTAATTTCGCCAAGCCCCAGCGTGTCGATCTGTTGATAGGTGCTGGTTTGTTTTTCGAATTAATGTGCGTTGGACAGATTCGACTGTCAGACCAATTGCCAACATTGCAGAAGACGAAACTTGGCTGGATAGTGTCAGGAAGTATTAAAAACTCTGAGAAAGCCCGTGCGGCGCTAGCAGCCGTTGAAGATCCCCCTGTCATCTCCGCTTGCGAGACTAATTTGTGCAATATTGTAAGGCGGTTTTGGGAAGTCGATGGAGATTATTCGCCCTCATCAATTTCGGAGGAAGATGTTCATTGCGAACAGCATTTCGTCACAAACTGCATTCGCCTAGAGTCCGGAGCTTACTCCGTGCGTTTGCCAACCAAATTCAGTCTAGAGGAATTAGGAGAATCGTATCAGCAGGCGCTACGTAGATTTCTCAATTTGGAGAGGAAGCTAGCAAAAAATGCACAGCTTAAGGCAAAATATATGGAGTTTCTTCAGGAGTATCGTGATTTAGGACACATGTCGCCAGCTTCGCGGCAGTCAAACCTCCCGCAGTACTTCTTGCCTCACCATTGCGTCCACAAGCAGGATAGTACAACCACCAAATTACGCGTAGTGTTCGATGGATCTGCCAAAACAGCGTCTGGAGTATCACTGAATGATGCGCTTATATCTGGACCCACCATCCAACCTAAAATTCTGATAACTCTTCTTCGTTTCCGCTTTTTTAAAGTCGCCTTGTGTGGCGATATCTGCAAAATGTACCGCTGTGTACGCGTTTCCCATCCCGATACGCACGTGCAGTGCATCCTATGGCGCAATGACCCGAAGGAGGAGATTCAGGTGTTCAAGTTGGAGACTGTTACTTACGGAACCAAACCTGCCGCTTTCTTAGCAATTCGTGCTATGCATCAATTGGCAAATGATGAAGAGTTGCGTTTTCCGCTTGGCGCTGATGTTGTTCGAAGAGATTTCTATGTCGATGATCTCATATCTGGAGGGGACAGCATTGATTCTGTCATCAAGATTCGTCAGCAGGTAAAGGAGCTACTTTCGAAAGGATGTTTTCCCATACGTAAATGGTGTTCCAATGAACCCGCTGCTTTGGAAGGCGTATCGGAGGCGGATCGCGAAAAGTTCCTTACCTTTCATGACGGGACTGAAGTAACCAAGGCGCTTGGTCTAGTTTGGGATCCCACCACGGACAATCTTCTGTTTAGCTTCGCTCACGTCGGAACCGCTGCAGGCCCAATATCGAAGCGTTCGGTCCTGTCTACACCAGCTAGGTTCTACGATCCTCTAGGGCTCATCTCTCCCATCATCACAAAAGCTAAAATATTTATGCAGTCGCTATGGAACGAAAGCCTAAAGTTGAAATGGGACGAAAGCCTGCCCCAGGATCTACATACGACTTGGATTGAGCTGACTTCGCAGTTGTCGATGGTTAGAATCTTTAAGTTTCCACGTTACGTGCTTCGGCAGCAAGCCAGATTAGAAATGCATGCGTTTTGTGATGCGAGCCAAGCAGCATATGGCGCCTGTGTATACATGCGTTCGGAAGCTCTTGGCATTGTGCAAAGTCATCTCTTATGCTCTAAATCCAGAGTCGCGCCCTTGAAAAGTATGACTATCCCCAAGCTTGAGCTGTCCGCTGCCCTCGTATTAGCCGAACTAGTGTCCACCATAGTTAAGGGATTATCAGCTCCATGCCAAATACATTGCTGGTCGGATTCGTCCATAGCCCTTGCCTGGATTCGAGAATCACCATTGAATTTTAATATATTTGTTTCTAATCGAGTTCAGCGGATTCAGGAGCTCACCGCTGGAATGACTTGGCATCACGTGCCCACAAAGTTGAATCCTGCCGACATCATCCACGCCCGCTGAACTAATGGATAGCAGCCTTTGCATCTCTGGACCACCATTCTTGCGTCTTGAGAGCTCAGAGTGGCCTGCAGGCTTGCAATTGCCGACCGATGTACCAGAACGTCGTCATGCAGCATTGGTTGTTTCAAACGAAAGGGATGTATCGTACGATTGCAAATTTCAAAACTCATTCGGATCCATGCAGCGCGTCTTTGCTTACATATATCGATTCTACATTCTCAAGGACAAAGGCATAGCGCGGTCGAAGGGTCAACCGTAATCGACATCAAAAATGGTACGCATTTGCTCATAAGGGCAATACAGCAGCAACAATTTTCGGAAGAGATAAGGGCCCTCGCCAGCAAACAGGCCCTACCCCCAAAAAGCACGATGGCCTCACTGAATCCATTTCTGGATAGCTTTGGATTGCTGCGTGTTGGAGGCCGCCTCCAAAATGCCGAATTGGACTACGACGCGAAGCACCCGATCCTGCTTCCTAAGGGACATCCTGTCACTGTCTCTATTATTATCTTCTTTCACGAAAGGTTTCTCCACGCAGGAGCTCAAGGATTGCTCGGACTGCTTCGGCAAAAATTCTGGCCTATTGGTGGACGCAAATATGTTGCGGGAATCATTCGCAAATGTGTTAGATGCTTTCGTTTGAAGCCAGTGCTGAGGGAACATATCATGGGAAACTTGCCTGCGGATCGCGTAAGGACTAATCCAGCATTCCACACAACGGGCGTTGATTTTTGCGGACCCTTTTATCACAAGTGGGAAGTCAGAAGCAGGCCTCCTATCAAATGTTACATCGCTGTCTTCGTATGCTTTAGCACCAAAGCAACTCATTTGGAAGTCGTTCGGGATCTATCTACAGAATCCTTTCTGGCAGCATTAAGGCGTTTTATAAGTCTACGTCCCAAACCTCGAATCATCTGGTCAGACAACGCTACAAATTTTGTAGGAGCAAAAAATGAGCTTTTGGAGCTTCGGCAAATGTTCCTCAGCGATCCTCATACGTCGGCTGTGTCACATCTCTGCGTTTCTAGTGGAATCGACTGGAAATTCATCCTCCTTCGCTCACCCCATTTTGGGGGTCTGTGGGAGGCGGCTGTTAAAGCAGCTAAATATCATTTTCATCGCATCGTCGGGACCTACATTTTTACTCTTGATGAAATTCAGACCTTGGCTTGTGAAATCTCTGCTTTGTTAAATTCCCGTCCGCTTTATGCAATTACAGAAAGTCCCGATGATCTAGATGTGCTCACGCCAAACCACTTTCTCAATGGAGCCCCGAAAGCTGCATTCGACGAGCCATATGTGGCGCATCTCCGGGTCAACCTACTTAGTCGATGGCAGCGGCTGTGTCAAATGAAGCAGGCGTTTTGGAGAAAATGGAGCACGGCGTATCTTTCGATTCTTCAGGAGCGGAGCAAGTGGCGGTCATCGTCTCCAAACATCAAGCTAGGAGCGCTTGTCATGATCAAGGAGGAAACGCTGCCACCATTAAGGTGGCCGCTTGGCCGCATTGAGAGCGTCATCCCAGGAAAAGATGGAACCATCAGAGTAGCCGTCATCCGCACTCAAAAAGGCCTTTTCAAGAGGGCCGTTGGAAAAATAGCGGTTCTGCCCCTTCAGGATGGATCTGTTGAAAGCCTTTGCCTTCCAACGGGGGGTGAATGTTCGGAGCAGAACCCAGCCGATTAGCTGCTTGCCAAATAGCACCTAATTCTTGGCCCTCAGCCGCTTATTTTGTTTGTTACTTATGTCTATGTCACTCATTTGTTTGTTAAAGCTCTGCGCTTGCTTGCCCTGCTAAACGCTCTCTGCCAGCTCGCTCTTCGCTATCTCCGCTTTGCGTCTGCCTACCGACGTCGGCCGAGCGAAGCTGCGCTTAGCGATCGGAGCGGCAATGTAAAGGGCAGGCAAGCCACACTTGCAATTTGGATGTCACGCATTAAAGAACATATCGTAATTTTATTTCTGCGCCGAGTTTTATTTAATTCGAAATAATTAGTCGGCCGATTGGGGATAAAAAACATTATCTCCACATAAAATTTGGTGACCCCGACGTGATATCTGAGTTGCAGTGTCAATTAATAATTATTCGCGATCGACATTCGTTAGCCTTAGCAAATTTTCGGCGGTTAAGCACAATTCGGTGCTAAAACATACTTACATACACCTACATACACGCATTGCTGGCTATTAATTTCTCTGTCGCGACAATTCGGTCAGTGCAGTGCGGTAGGCAGTGCAGCGAACTCACTAATACACACAAGCGGAGTACAAAGCGGAATCGGACAGCTCGCACAGCCGCACAGCTAAAGGCATTAGCTGTAATCCCTTTGCTTTCGGTTCCCACGTTTATACGTATACTGGGTGTCTTTTTCGGTCGTGCTGAGTGACTCTTTTAAAACCTCAACATGGCAGCACCTGAGCCTACCAATTTCGCGAACGCAGCAATGCCGAGTGATGTAGATTTCTACAAGCACAAGGCCGAGTCCATCGCGCGCCAACTAAAGGCCATGGATCGCTTTCTCACCAAGGAAGAGCTTGCCGAGTTAGATGAGGCAGAACTTCAAGCTCGCTTAGAGCAAATCGAGCGAATGAATGCGGATTTCGATGCCGCTCAAACGAGCCTTGAAAGGCTGGATTTCCTGCAGTTAGCCCATGATGCCCGGCTGGAATTTTCGAATGTTTATGTCAAGGTTAGGTCCAGACTGTCGAGGGAGTTGATGGCTGCTCGCACGGTAAATGTTGCCAATTCAACGGCTCGGCATACTCTCGAGGGGAATTCGTCGTTGTTCGCCTATAATAGTATAGGCCGTTCTCGAATGCCCGAGTTGCAGCTTCCGCGATTCGGGGGAACTACATGGATTGGCCAGAATTCCACGCGATGTTTTCGACAATGGTGCACAAAGACCATCGTATACCAATCATCGAAAAATTCCAATATCTTCGTGGATGTCTAGATGGTGCTGCGCTGGATACGATTCGTTCCTTGGAACTTTCTGAGGAGAATTACGACAAGGCGTTGAATTTACTAATGTTGCGATTCGATAATAAACTGTTACATTTTCAGGCACACGTCAAGGCTATTTTCGGGCTGCAAGGGGTGGAGAAGGGCTCGGCTATCGGCTTGCGCGCGCTCAGCGATAAAATCAATTCGCACTTGCGTGCACTTCAGACCTTGGCGACCCCGCAGGAGATTTCCGATGGGTTGCCGATCTTCATCATAGGCACGAAACTGGACCACAAAACAAAGGAGAAATGGGAAGAGAACTTGCCGACGTCAGGATTGCCTCGGTGGTCAAGCATGGCCTCATTTTTGGAAGCGAGATGTCGGATGCCGGAGAATTTGGGATCAGCCATGGCAACAAGTCCTAGTCAACAGATGGGAGAAGACAAACCTGTCACCCTTATCACCTCCAGTAACGACCATCCTAACCCCATATGTAACCATTGCAATTCCTCCGAGCATTACATATCTAGATGTCAGGCATTCCTGAATCTCTCTGCGTTTGAACGATACAAAGAAGCAAAGAAGAGCCGCTTGTGTTTGAACTGCCTCAACAAAGGCCATGAATTGCAGAGGTGCAGGTCAGGACCTTGCAGGCATTGCCAGGCCAAACATCACACGCTACTCCACATTCCATCGGGAACTGGTGCTTCATCTTCCTCTTCACCGGCCGAGGAATCGATCCAGCAAGAGGCCGCGACTGTGCTTCTAGCAAGCGGGTGTTCTAGCCCTCCCCCTCGATCCAGAAATCTCAGCCTAGCCAGAACGTGTTGCTACCTACTGCCCTCGTCCATGTAACAGATCGTTATGGTGCACTTATCCCATGTCGTGCCATTTTGGATTCTGCATCACAGGCAAACTTTGTAACATCTAGACTTGCTGATCAGTTGCAGTTGGATCATCGCTAGTCTTATGTTCACATCTCTGGAATCGGAGATTCCATTCTACCTTCGAGCAAGTCTGTACATATAGTTGTACAATCCCAGGACGCAAGCTATCGAGCTTCCTTCGCTGCAATTGTCACCAACTCAATTACGGAAATGCAGCCTAACTTCGGCGTAGACGCAAAGGATTGGCCAATGCCGAATTATCTAAAACTAGCTGATCCTAATTTCTCCAAGCCCCAACGTATCGATCTGTTGATAGGTTCTGGTTTGTTCTTCGATTTAATGTGCGTCGGACAGATTCGACTATCAGCCCAATTGCCAACATTGCAGGAGACAAAACTTGGTTGGATAGTATCAGGAAGCATTGATAGCTCGGAGAATAAGCGTGCAGCTTTAGCCGCTTTTGAAAATTCCTCGTGCATCTCTATTGACGATTTTCGACCCACAACGCTGGAGTACCAAAACTTAGAGCAGCAATGCAGGAAGCAGCTGCTCGAGTGCCAGGTGCAAGTGGAAAAACTGCGATCGGAGAATCAGGAACTGCAGCGCGAACTTTTCCATATATTAAAAACCTACATATCCACGCTAAATGAAATTCAACTTTCAACAATTTCTACATTGCCAAATTTCCTGCCATTCTATGCAATTACAGAGTTTCCCGATGATTAATATGTAATCACGACAAGCCGCCTTCGTAAAGAAGCGCCGATTGCTGCGTTAGACGATCATCCCAGCGTAGCCGCCAGCTGCGCCCAAGCAAGCATCTTCAAGAGGGCCGTTGGAAAAATAGCGGTTCTGCCCCTTCAGGATGGATCTGTTGAAAGCCTTTGCCTTCCAACGGGGGGGTGAATGTTCGGAGCAGAACCCAGCCGATTAGCTGCTTGCCAAATAGCACCTAATTCTTGGCCCTAAGCCGCTTATTTTGTTTGTTACTTATGTCTATGTCACTCATTTGTTTGTTAAAGCTTTGCGCTTGCTTGCCCTGCTAAACGCTCTCTGCCAGCTCGCTCTTCGCTATCTCCGCTTTGCGTCTGCCTACCGACGTCGGCCGAGCGAAGCTGCGCTTAGCGATCGGAGCGGCAATGTAAGGGGCAGGCAAGCCACACTTGCAATTTGGATGTCACGCATTAAAGAACATATCGTAATTTTATTTCTGCGCCGAGTTTTATTTAATTCGAAATAATTAGTCGGCCGATTGGGGATAAAAAACATTATCTCCACACAAGGGTCTATACGGTCAGGTTACCTGTGCAGCATAGGTTGGGAGGGTAGAGAAGATAAAGATTCTCACTAACACCGGAGTTTCTCACCATTTGAGTAGGGTAATTGATAAGTATGTCCACACTTTCCACAACCAACTTGTTAGTCCCATAACCAATTCCTTGCTCCGGCTAAACCTGGATTCTGTTGTTAGTTTTATGTTTGGTTCTTCTTTTTTTTTAATTTTTTTAAATGTGCACCTAAAACATTATGCGAGTGTGTGTCAGTATGTGATAGGAGAGAGTAGAACGAACCCCGACAATCCGGCGAGCTTAGTCAGAGCATAGCTAGAGGTGCACACGAAATCTCTTCATACTAGTATGGGTAAACGACAGCTATCCCACACCTGCACGCTACATAATTGGCGCCCAACGTGGGGTCCTAACCACTAGACGATCACGGCTTCTCATTTGGGGGAGCTTCTTGGCCTTGCGCAGCTTCTTGATCAGAGCCATTGGCTTGCGCTTCAGACCGCGGGAGAAACGCCTGCGGGCACGGCTGTGCATCAGCTCCACCAGCTAGTTGTTGGGCATGTCCAACAGTTGGTCCAAGTCCACACCGCGGTAGGTGAACTTCTTGAAGGTACGCTTCTTCTTAAGAGTGTCATCGACTTGATCGGCCATCCTGACGTTGAAAGTGACGTGAACGGAAAGTGGTTAGGACCCCACGTTGGGCGCCAATTATGTAGCGTGCAGGTGTGGGATAGCTGTCGTTTACCCATACTAGTATGAGTAAACGACAGCAAGGCATTGGCGCCCAACGTGGGGCCCGAAGGGACATGATCTCTCGTAAAGTTGGTACTTAACGTTAGTACCAGAGGCATGTCATTCTGGGGCTAGGCTCCACCATAGCTCTATATTCCATTCAAAACGATCGAATCACGATCGTCTATTTGTGATAAGTAGAGACTGTCCATTATCCGGACTTCGAAACTTCGAAACTGGTAATAGAACTGGCCAACATACCCAACTTAGTTACTCAACTATTCAAATGGAAACGTACAGTTAGTAGTAGACCACCTAGATCATGCCTGGAGAGGGCGAACATATTAATTATTTACCGACGGAAATGAGAAAAATTTCATATTCATTAACTCATATTTGCATATTAGTTTCATAATTTTATTTTCATTATTATTAATTTTTTTAATTTTGTATTATTAAGAAATTCATACAAATCATGGCGGTCCACCGTAGTAATGAAAATTTTGCTTCGGCATTGATCAACCAAGACTTGTTTTGCATTATTTGCCAGGGATATTTGCGGCAAGACCAGTTGATAGCTACCACGCCTAGCCACCCCCGATTTTAAGAAACCCTTTTTGTTAATATGTGACGCAAGCACTTTTGGCTTGGGCTGCGTACTAGCTCAATTAAACGAGGAAGGGATAGAGTTACCTATAGCTTTTATGTCCGAGAAACTTTCCAAGGCGCAACGAAACTATTCGGTCACCGAACTCGAGTTCTTGGCAGTGATTAAAGGAATAAAGAAGTTTAGAGCTTACGTAGAAGGACAGGATTTCCAAGTTATAACGGACCATGCGTCCCTACAATGGCTTATGAGGCAAAAAGATTTGTCAGGTCGCTTGGCCCGCTGGGCTATAAAATTACAGGGATTTAATTTTCAAATATCACATCGTAAAGGGTCCGAAAACGTAGTGGCCGACGCGTTGTCACGCCAAGATGAGCCCGAGGTACGAGAGTTGAACGGCAACGGACCCATAGTCGACCTTACTTCTACAGAGTTTAAGTCGAAAGAATACATGGATCTAATAGAACACATAAGGCTTAATCAACTTAAGTTACCCGATTTGAAGGTTGACGATAATTGGGTGTATAAAAGAACCGAACCATCCTCAGGGGACGCGATAGCAGACAAACTTGGAAGCTTTGGATTCCATCAGGTCTTACCAGCGATATAATTTCCAGGGCTCATGACCCCCCAGACGCTTCCCACAGTGGTATTGGGAAAACCGTTGAAAAAGTGAAAAGGTACCTGTTTTGGCCAAAAATGGTTACACAAATACGAGCCTATGTATCACAATGCGACGTTTGTCGCCAGACCAAAAGTGCTAATGTCGTCAATGAATTCAGAAAGACCTTTTCAAAAGCTTTATCTGGATTTGTTGGGCCCGTATCCGCGTTCCAAGCAAGGGAATATTGGTATCTTAATAATCGTAGATCACAACAACAAATTTCATTTCTTATGTCCGCTCAAGAAGTTTACCTCAAGTAAGGTGTGTGACTTCCTAGAAAATATGTTATTTAGTACTTTCGGGGTCCCTGAGACTATACTCACCGATAATGGTTCGCAGTTTGTCTCTGGGAATTTCAAGTCATTTCTTACCAGATTCGGGGTAACTCACCGTTGCACTGCAATATACTCACCGCAAGCCAATGCCAGTGAACGGTTAAACCGATCCGTGTTAGCGGCTATAAGAGCGTACGTCGGCAAAGATCATACTAATTGGGACAACAAGTTACCTGAAATTAGTGCCGCGTTACGAGCCAATATCCATAGAAGCACAGGGTATTCGCCGTATTTTCTTGCATTTGGGCAGAATATGATTCTTAACGGAAAGGATTATGAACTACTCAGACGACTAAATCTCCTATCGGATGACACCAGAGTCGAATATCCAGATGTAGTACAAGTATGTCGACAAGCCGCTCAGCAAAAGGTAGCTGAATCACACGAGCAGAATGCGAGGACATACAACTTACGTAGCCGGGTCCGTCAACTTAAAGTTGGAGACGTCGTGTATGCCCGGAATTTTTGTCAGAGCAACGCTTTAAAAAAGTTCAGCGCTAAACTGGCGCCTGTGTTTATATCAGCCAAGGTTATTCGCCGAGTGGGGACAATGTATTACCAATTAGCTAGCGAAGATAAGAAAAACTTAGGAGTCTATCACTTAAAAGATATTCAGCTTAAACCTTAGTAAATGGCCTTCTTCAGTTTAAGTCTCATTGTAAGAACAATTACGTCTTCAACTGTGTTGTAGGGGCCGAATTTAGGGAAAGAGTATGGAACATAACGGATAAGCACAGTTTTCTTTTGGTAATGCTTAAAAGTGCAGATACATAGTAACTCCGAAAGTGGATCGTAAGCTGCAAGCTTTCCGAAAAGCTTTCTAAAGAGAGTCGGCGCGCAGCGCACGCATTTAAGCGAAAGACGTCACGTTTACCTTGACCCAAGAGAGTAGCGTAGCGTAGGGAGAGCATAGATTAAAAGCTTGACCAAAATTTCGCTCAATTGGGCGAAAGATCATCCGATTATGCAGTTAAAGTTCCTAAGATCATCCGATTATGCAGTTAAAGTTTCCAAATATCATCCGATCTTCGAGCTTTTGGTTCGGTACCGCTTAGCTGAACTTGCAGAAGTTGGGCTGGAGTTATTGACTGAGAATTGATTGATTAAAACGGACGTGTTTACTCGGGAATAAATAAATATATATATAAATATATAGTGACATATCCATAATTCCCCACATCCCATACACATTATGTTTATGTACAATTCATCCACCCTGAGTAAATCAAATGAATCTGTTGATGTAGATTCACTTGATTTTGTGGTGAATGTCAATTCATCACGTCGGGGTCACCAAATGAACAAATCAAATGAATCTGTTGATGTAGATTCATTTGATTTTGTGTGATTGTCAATATGACAATCGTATGCTGAAAATGTAAATTTGTATGCTACCGGTTCATGTACCAGTAACAAATGGTCGCCGCAATCGGTACTTGAACAAATTGGGCTTCGGAGATGTGAATACGTCAGAGTTTTCTTTCGTACTGATTTTATTTGGTAAAATGCAAGGTTTATATACAATTTCTATGAGTATGATTGTTTACTTAGGATCTTAGGTATGTTTAATTAGCTCTGAGTATCATATTGCTAGGGAAATGTGTTATCTCTATTTAGGACTAAGCAATTACTACAAATCCAACAGTGGAATATTCCAAGGGTCATATTTATGACGGTCACAATGGTTATCATGCAGATGGTGTGTGATTTGACCACATGCAGGTCATCCAGAATGTGTTTTATGATAGTGCCGTAAATATCTAAACAGTGTATGTACACAAATGCATGCAGCTGTCCGTTGTATATTTATTTAGGTCAGTAGTGCATGTCACATATTTATATTTAGAGCATATTATCGTTTATTTCTTTAGGTGGCTGGGAAATCTTAACCTATTTATGGTTAGCTATTTGTCTAGGTCTAATCGTACAATTTTGTACTTTCGTTGAAATCGTACATCCTCCCGGCCGTTGAACATAGTATGCTCAACCATTATCAATATTGATTGTGAACGGATGCCTTGGTGCGTTTTCTTCACTAGCTGATGAGCTAAGTGTATGTCTCTGCTGAGAAGGGAGTCTTGTTGTGTACCACCTTTTAACCAGATGAATCATTACAATGATCATGATGAAGAGCAGTGCAATGTAGATGGCAATATGATGATGATCAATGGTTTCAAGATTGTGGGGTAACTTGAAACTTTTAGGTGGTAGCAGATTCGTTTCCATTTGATACAGCTCCTCGTAGTTCAGTTTTTCATTGTTCCTTGAAACCTTCTTTGTAGAACGTTCAGTTGATGTTTCGTTGAGATCACTATCTCCAAACCGAGCGTATGATAACTGCAGAGTAGTTTCCAATGTGCTCTGACTTGTGACAGTCATTAGCGAATTCCGAATGATGCATCCAGGTTCGGCGATCAATATTCCTGAGTGTTGAAGCTTAATATCCGAAATGCCATCTGCACATACCGCTGATAGCTTTAATGATGACTTTGTTGCAAAAATCCATCGATTTCTTTTATGCATGCTCAACCATAAAAATGATTTTTTTGTGTTGACTAGGTGACATGATGAGTCCGTTTTGTTGTGAAACATTTGTAATTCACAACTTGTTTCGGCTGAGAACATTGTTTGTTTATTATAGCAAACAAAGTCATTGTTTGCTCTTTGATGACAGTTTTTGAATTCAGTCTCTGATAGTTCAACGAATTCGTCTCGGTGGCTATTGATTACCATATATGGTGTTTTTATTTCAAACATGCTTATCCCATTTTTATTTGGCACCGGAATCGCTGTCAATTTGTATATTTCCAGTTCGTTTACTGAGACTAATGGAAATGTAACCTTGATAATTGCATGATCCTCTATTATAGTGCCTTCTGCTTTCATCATCTGGTACACCATGAGCATATTGTCGGGAGTTACTGGAAGTGCTTGTCCTGGCCTTAAATGATCCCGTATCTGCTCCAGTTGTTCCTTAAGTTGTCGGGGGGATATTAGCATAGGGCTAATTGTATTGTGTCGGATATCTGTCAAGACATTGATGATCTCTGCTTGCATTCGTTGAAGATTTGCAGATAATAGAGTCAACTGAGTAGACAACGTAGTGTACCATTGAAAGGCGCTAAAATGATCAGCCCTTCCCTTTGACTCGGTGATGAAATCCTCAATTCGACTTAATCGTTTGGAATTTGAGATTTCATCCCGTTTTATCACATTGATTGTAGAGTCAATCAATGATGTTTGATTTTTAAGCAAGGTTAATAGGTGATCTTCGTTATCCTTAACCTTTGCTATAGTTTCCGACATTTCTCGGGCATATGTTGAATCTAATACGCCAAATAGACTGCTTGCGATGTTTCCAATGATGTCCAGCGGTGCCCTTTGCCTCCGTGTTCTTGCTATTAGTGTATTTTCAGCTTGCAGGTCCTCTTCTATATGTTTGAAGTGCTGATACATACTGGTGCATGCGTCTACTAGTTGAAGTTGTGTGCATAGATGTCCAATTTTTGTAGTCCCCATGGTGAATGTGTTCATGTCTTTCCAATAGGGCTTTAAATTGTAATAAACAATGATGGTCCAATCAGTTGTCGCAAGTTGGCTGGTTCCTACTCTTTCAAAGTATATACCCGGTTTTGATCCAAACTGGGTTATGTTGATTGACTGTGCCATCGCTAACGGTACCAGCAACAACATTACAAACATTGTCATGGTTAACGACAATTTATTCGGCTGTGTCCTTTTCCTAGGCTGTCTGTCCTCGGATGATTCTTCGTTTTCTGATGGATCATCTATCGGATGTTTATGTGTGGGTTCCTCTTCGTTGAATAGTGGAGCTACATGTTGGATCTCTCGTTTGAAAATCCCCTTTGCCGTTTTTACTTCCACCACTCGTACAAAATTGTCCTTGCCATGAAACAATCGAATGATTCTTCCTAGTGGCCATTGTAATACTGGTGTATTGTCTTCCTTTAGTATTACTAATGTTCCTTCCTTAATGTTAGCCGAAGACTTCCTCCACTTTTGACGCTGTTGCAACTGCTGAAGATATTCATTGGACCATTGTGTCCAGAATGAGTGCTTCAACTTTGACACTGCTTGCCATCGATTTCATGTGTGGACGTTGACATGCAATGACTGCATCTTTCAAGAGGCGATGCAGTTACTGCACCGTCAAGTGGCCCGTGTGACACCAGCAGAAGGCTGTTACGCGCGGATCCCAGGCAAAACGCAGCCCTCCTCCCGCCCAACCGACCGAGGGGCGCTGCCGCATGACGCGCGGCGCGTAGCCGAACCAAACGCGAACATGCAAGAAAGATAGCTATTAGACTAACATTCGAGGAAAATTAGTACTAAACTTACTAAGAAACTAAGCATGCAATCAAAGTACAAATACCACTACAGTTACTAATTAATAGAAAGGTGTGTAAGGATTAATAATTTAATAAGAGGAAGAGAATTAGTGGTGGATATAATATGGTAGAGGGAATTATAATCCGAGCATAAGACCCTAAACGGTTCATGCAAGGAATAATTCGATCTACAAAGTGGAAGGAACAACGGTATAAAATTTCTAGTCAGTCTAATAGGAATCGTGAAGTTTATGCGGCTCAACAGATCAGGGATGTCTATGTCACCATGATCAAGTTGTGCATAAATATCACACCAAGCATTTTTCTACGGTTAACTAAGGATGGGAGGTTTACTAATAGTAGTCTACTAGAGTAAGATGGGAGTCTTACACCCGCATCCCAGTTAAGGCCCCGCAGAGCAAAGAGTAAAAAGTTTTTCTGTACTGATTCTATACGGTCCTGGTGTACTTTGTACTGAGGGCACCATACACAGGAGCCGTATTCTAAGATCGGACGAACAAGCGAGGTATAGAGAGTCTTTGTTATATAGGGGTCGTCAAATTCCTTTGACCACCTCTTTATAAACCCAAGCACGCTCATGGCCTTATTTACCATGGTAGAAATGTGTTCGGAAAACTTTAACTTTAAACTTTAACCAGATCATCCACCAGGGTAATTCTCTCAAGAGAACCACCAAATAGGGTGTAAGGAGCCAACAAAGGGCTAGAACGATGAAATGTCATAACTTTGCATTTCGAGGCATTAAGGTGTAACAAGTTTGCACAACACCATGACTGAAAGTTATTGAGATCGGATTGCAAGCGAGAATGAAATGAAATGTCCTTGTACTGGACACAGAGTTTAACATCATCCGCATACATAAGTACTCGAGAGTATGTTAATACTGAAGGTAAGTCATTAATAAAGAGTGTGAAGAGTAAGGGGCCTAGATGGCTGCCTTGTGGTACTCCCGAAGAAACCTTTACTGGGAAAGAGAGGGAGTTTTTGAAGAGGACTCTTTGAGACCTAGAACAAAGATAGCTAGAAATCCATCTCAGGAGGTTGGGCGGAAACCCTAAAAGGTCAAGTTTATGCGCTAAAAGGGAATGGTTTACAGAGTCGAATGCTTTACTAAAGTCGGTGTAAATAACATCCGTCTGTAAGTTACCTTGAAAGCCTTTAATAATGAAAGAGGTAAACTCTAACAAGTTCGTGGTGGTTGATCGCCGCCTTATAAATCCATGCTGAGTTGGAGATATAAGTGACTTGCAGAGATGTTGCAAGTGCGGAGTTAAAACCCTCTCAAACATTTTAGGAATAGCGGATAACTTTGCTATACCTCTATAATTTTTTGCATCAGACTTGCTACCTTTTTTATGGAGAGGAATTATAAACGATTCCTTCCAGATCGGGGGGAAGCAAGAAGAATCAATGGATAGGGTGAATAGTTTAAGCAAAGGTCCACACAGAGCCTCGGCGCCGACGTATTACAAAATGATAGCGAGGATGGGTGTGCGGACGTTCTACGCTTACTGTTTACGAAGCTGTAAAACTGTTTAGGGTCCTGAGAAAAACGTATCCTGCATCGAGATAGGTAGTTCTTATAGCATTGAGCATTAAGAACTGAAAAGTTTGACCGAGCTAATACATAGCGAGAGTGAGAAGTAGGAGAACCCACTTCTTGAAATTTTTTATAAAGTCTTGATTTTAAGTTTTTTAGACTGGATAACTCTTTGGTAAACCAAGGGGGTTTTCCAGATCTAGTCGGACAAGAAAGCGGGACACAAGAATCGAAAAATGTGCCAAGAGCATTGTAAAAAATGTTTGTGCCTTTTATGATATCAGTGCACAAGTACAAAGCGGACCAATCAAAATCCCTAATGAGGTTATTAAGCTTCGCAAACTCGGCTTTACGAAAGCAGCGGACACGTTCGGGCAGCCTACTCGACCGATCCAATACAGTTGGCCCTATATCTAGCGACACCTCGAAAGTAGGGTGGTAGGCGTCTTCAGGTATAGTGAGCGGAAGGGCTCGGGTTAACAACACTATGGTCGGATCCGATACAAAGCACAGATCAAGCAATCGACCCAAGGAATTATTCACATGGTTGACTTGAGACAGGGATAGGTCAAGCAAGCCGTCAACAAAGTCATGTCGTGACATGGGCACTAGGATACTAGACTCGTTTACCGAAGACCAAACAGTTCCTGGCAAGTTGAAGTCACCAAGAACTATCATACGATCTTTATCAGATAGCGAGGAAGAAACAGCGGTTAAAGCGGACAAGTGCTGCTCATAAATTGAAATATCCGAAGAAGGTGGGATATACGAGCAAGTAATGAATATAGCGAAAGCGGGAAGAATCAGTTTTACACACAGGAATTCCAGTTCCTGTTGAACTTGGACTGTGAAGTGTTCCGACGTGAAGTAAGAGTCCACTGCAATTATAACCCCCCTGCCCGTCGAGACGAACGGTCCTTTCTAAAAGTTGTGTACCGACCTGCCAAAACCTCGGAACTAAGAATGTCCGGCTTTAACCAGGTTTCAGTAAACACAATAACGTGGGAAGCAAATGCAACACTATCCCGGAAAAGAATGCTGAGCTTACTACGCAAGCCTCTTACATTCTGATAGGTTACTAAAAGAGAAGTTAGTTTTTTGGAAAGGTGGAAGCAAGACGGGAAGTTGAGGAAGAGGAAGTTGAGGTTGAGGTTGAGGGTGGCACACTGGAAAGGTTTGGAAGGGATATGGGGGGCCTATTCTTCTTCTTAGCCTTAAACTCCTTCACCACCAAATGCTCCGGCCAAAATTTGGCGGGGCAAATGGTGTCAAATTGAGTTGGGGAGATGCTTATCTTAAACGAGGCTATCTCCCTGGCATAAGAGAAGTTAAATTTCTCCACCTTTAAACCCACGGCTTTTATTTTGCTTTGAATAAAAGCAATTACATCATTAGATGTGAGGTCAGGGGCCAGCCGTGAAACAAAAACTTGTCGTTTTGGTGGGACTCCCACCAGTGGTTTAGTCACCACAGGCCTAGTACCTGTGGTGGCAATATCCGGAGGTCCGGAACGTCTATTTACTGGTGGGATCGGTATAGACGGGACAACTAGCGACCTTGCGGACACCACGGACACGGACGCTGCAGACGTACTTGGCTGCACATTCTCCGAGGCGATGAATTCGGCTACCGAATCTGCGTCGCCAGCAGCTGTCGTTGCCCTTGGAGTGGCAAACGAGATCAACTGCTGCACACTTGGAGTGGTCGGAGTCAGTTTTTCGGCGGCGCACGGCTGAGTGACGGTTGGCAATTGCAGATCCCGCGGAGTGACCTTTTTGCGCCTCGGAGACTCATTCAGCAGTTTTAAACCGCTAAACTGAGCCTCCATGGCTAGGAGCCGATCGTATTGGTTTTTAAAACCAACGGTCAGCTCCTTAAAGCCACTCCGCGTCTGCCTCATGAAAGCCACCATGTCTTTCTCCACCGCACGGCATGCCTCGCAACTGTAATGCAAGCCATTACGTTTGGCTATAGCATCACTCACGAGGCCAGAAAATCCAGCGCATTTTGCGTGCACTACGCTGTCGCAGAGCCAGCAGGGGACATTCGGCTGATCGTGGGTGATCTGCTTCTTACAGCTTTTTTTGGCACAGACCACACGTAACAGCACTAACGCCAGGGCATTTCCTGATAGGAGAGCCGTTAACCGCACAAGCTGACAGTGAGCCATCCCCACAGCCACAGACCCTAGCGTCTTTGGCTGCTGGGATGGCTCACTGTCAGCTTGTGCGGTTAACGGCTCTCCTATCAGGAAATGCCCTGGCGTTAGTGCTGTTACGTCGTTTGGGTTGTCAGATATCGGTGTTAATGGTCGAGAGGTTAGTATGGCCTCTATTTCGACTATAACCGTTTCTAACTCCTCATAAGTTAGATTTGCCGTCGTCACATTTTTTAAGAGGAGATGTTTGGCAGATTTTACTGCAGCTTCCCATAAGCCGCCGAAGTGTGGTGCGCGAGGAGGTATAAATTTAAACTGTACCCCTTTGTTGTTGCACTCTTGTACAATATGTTCTTTTGCCTTTTCCGAGAATATGGCTTCTTCTAATTCTTGAAGTTTGTTCCTGGCTCCTACGAAATTCGTAGCATTGTCGCAATGGAGCACTTGACATTTTCCTCGACGAGAGATGAACCGCCGAAGTGCCGCTAAAAATGCTTCTGTGGTGGTGGTGGCAGATTTCCCATGATTTGTTCTAGTAGCTTAGGCTTGGCTCTAGTGCATTTCACGCAGTTCTGCACAATACCTCTGGCCATGTTTTTTCCTTTGAGTATCCAGTACTGTTGTCGTGATGCTGTCAGCAATGCCTGGGGGCCGCAATGCATGTTTTCCTTGTGTATCTTACCAAGGATCAACTTCACAATTGGATCGTTGTAGGGCAGGAGCATTGGGTGTTTGGCGTCAAATGAAATGTTTGCCGCTTCCAGTCGACCACCTACTCGTAAGATTCCCTCCTTATCCATGAATGGTGTTAGAGAGTTAATCGAACTTCCCTTTTGTGTTTCCTTATTCTTTGAAGTCATTCTGTTGTATGTAACGAATGACAATTTTCTGAGCTTCTTTCATCTCATTGGCTTGGCCAGTCTTGCTTGTGTGCGTTTTCTTTCCTCGAAAACGCATCATGTAAGCTACTATTCTCAATAGCTTGTTGTATGAGTTGTTGTGCTTTATTTTGTAGATTAGGTCATCCTCCTGAGTGATAGTCATAATTGATGACTGACCAATCTTTTGGGGATTTGCACTGATCAACTCCTGGTGGTGGCCATGTAGATGTTGGGCCGTGTAAAAATAGTGGTCCATAAAACCACATGCTATGTTTTATGAACTTCGTCGCCGTCATTCCTCTGGAGAGTACATCTGCTGCATTATTTTCGGATGAGACATGCCTCCACTGTCTTTGTATCGTCAATTCTTGAATCGTAGCTATTCTTGTAGCTACGAATTTGTCTCGGATGGATGACGAGCAGTTAATCCATGATAATACGATCCTTGAGTCAGACCAAAAGAAGGTTGATGCATCTTCCATTGATAACTCTTCCTTTACTTTTGCTGTCAATTGAGCACCTAACACCGCCGCTTTTAGTTCCAAACGGGGTAATGTTAATGCATTGATGGGCGCTAAATGTGATTTGGCACATAGCAATTGAATCGTTGCCCGCTTATCCTTATGTATTGCTCGGATATATACTGCAGCTCCAAATGCTTTCTCCGATGCGTCAACAAAGGTATGTATCTCTGATGATATCGGAATTTGTCCTTGGAATATATGACGTGGTACTTGTATGGAGTTTAATAATTTTAACTCCTCCCTGTACCTTTTCCATTCCTCCTGGAGATGAACTGGAAGCGCTTCTTTGTAGTCAAAACCTTCCTTTGTGAGATGCTGCATAAAGATTTTTGCTTTCATCACAACAGGTGAAAACAATCCAAGCGGATCGAAGAACCTAAAAATTTCGGATACGACATCTCTTCTGGATATTGTTTCCTTAGTGGCAATCTCCGTTTTTCCACAGAAATGGTCGGATTTAGGCATCCACGTTATTCCCAGGGTCTTCACGCTGCAGTCTTCATAAGTGGTATCCTCCAGTTGTACATTTGGAATCATGTCTTCCTTCGGAATGTTCTGTAGTATGTGCACGTTGTTTGTGCACCATTTTCTCAGCTTAAATCCAGAATTTTGTAGGAGTTGGTTAAGTTCCTTCTGTTTCTGGAGGGCCTCTGGTATGGAATCTGCTCCTGTTAAGCAATCATCCACATAGAAATCCTTTTCTAGTGCATCAGCTCCAGCCGGGTATTCTCTCTTGCCCTTTTGAGCAAGATATTGTAGGCATTTTGTGGCTAAATATGGAGCTGCCTTAGTTCCGTATGTTACAGTTTTGAGTCTGTAATATCTCAGATCTTCTGATGGATCATTTCGCCATACAATTGTTTGATAGTACTGGTCCTCAGGATTGACCCAGATCTGACGATACATTTTTTCGATGTCTGCCGTAAATACATATTTGTGCATCCGGAATCGAAGCAATATTGAAAATATCGAACTTTGCACAGTCGGACCTTTATGCATCAAATCGTTGAGTGATTTGCCGGACGACGTAACAGCAGAAGCATCAAAGACAACTCTCAATTTTGTTGTAGAGCTGTCAGGTTTCATCACACAGTGATGTGGAATAAAATAACGTGGTCGTGCTATTTCCTTAGTGTGCATTTCCTTCATATGCCCAAGTGCCTCATATTCTTTCATGAATTGCACATAGCTTGCCTTGGTTTCCGGATCTCGTGACAGTCGTTTTTCCAGGCAAAAAAGTCGACGTGTAGCCAAATCACGGCTCTCCCCTAGGGAAGAAGCATCTTCCAAAAATGGAAGTCTGACAATGAATTTCTTGTCACATGCCATTTGAATATTTTGAGAAAAATATTGCTCACATCGCTTCTCTAGAGGGGATAAGCATGGTGTGTTGCTCGGGAATGAATCCAATTCCCAAAACTTGGAGATTTGCTGATCCACCTTGTCCTCCTCAGTCAAAACTGCACACGTGCTTTGGCTCTTTGACTCCTGTCTTAGCTTGCCAGCCACTATCCAGCCTAGTTTCGTTTCCTGTAGCCTGGGCAATCCTTTTCCAATTGATACATGCTTGTCTTGCATGATTTCGAAGTAATGTTCTGCTCCCAATAGTATGTCTATTCTTCCAGTCTTGTCAAAGTTGGGATCCGCCAAAGTGATATTTTTCGGAAGCTTCCAACGAGACGTATCAATTGACTGTGCTGGTTGATCTGCCACTATGTGTGTCAATACTATTGCTTCTAGTCTTGTATTAAACTTGTTATCTTGTGAAGTAAGCATAACATTGACTCTTGCTTTTGACGTTTGTGTTCGTCCGCCAATTCCATTTATTTGTAGTTCTGATTTTGTGACTTTCAGATCTAATATTTTCAATGCTCTTTCAGAAATCACATTGACTTGAGAGCCTGAATCAAGTAGGGCTCTAAATTCACCCATTTGTCCATTGTTGCCTTTTATTGTAACAAGAGCAGTAGCTAGTAATACATAAGTGTTTTGACTACTATTTGCTGATGCTGCAGTTTTGGCTTCAGACTTGATTTCCAAATGTAGTAGAGTGTTGTGTCCTTTATTGCACTTAACACAATCTCTTCTTTGGCAATTCTTTGCAGTGTGATCGCGCTTGAAACATTTGACGCAAAGTTGGTTCTTTTGAACCCAATTTAACCTCTCTTCGACAGTTTTTTTTAAAAACTGCGTGCATTTGTAAATAGCGTGATTTGGCTTTTCACAAAAATAGCAGACATACTGACTTTCAGTTCCTGCTGAGGCACATGTGATGGGTTTCTTTGTTTTTTCCCATCCAATGGCTTCCAAGGTAAGGAACCTTTGTTCGAGAAATTTCATTAATTCGCTCAAAGGCTGTAATTTCTTTGTACTTTGTATGGATTGTTCATACAAAGTGTGAGTCTGACGATCTAACTTTTTTGTCAAAATACATAGAAGAATCGGATCCAATCCAGCTGTATCTATATTTATGTTATTGAGTGCTGATAATGTTTCCTTTACATTATCGTGCAAAGCCTTAATGGACTTTGCATCATTGGAAGTGCTTGGTTGATCCAATAATTTTTGAATTAATGCGTTACTAAGCACTCTTTTGTTGCTGAAACGCTCTTGAAGCATGTTCCATGCCGTTGTGTAATTATTTTCTGTTAGCGAAAGATGGCGTATTAAATTTTCCGCTTCTCCCGTAACATTGGTTTTTAAATACCACATCTTCTGAATGACGGGTACCGATGCTTCATGAATCATTTGCTTAAAAATGTCATGAAATTGTTGCCATTTTAAGTAGTCACCATCAGATTTAGGGATAGCAACCTTAGGCAGGGGTAATGTATTATGCATATGTGGAGCAGCGATAATTTGTTGAACAGCGTCTGCTTCAGTCATTGTTTGGACTGTTAATACTGCATCTTCAGCTGCAATGTAATTGTTAATGTTATATCCCATTTTCACAGGATCAATGCATTTTTTATAAATTTGAATATGGATCGCTCTAATCTCATCCCAATATTTGATTATTATTGGTTTGAAGTCCTTTCGCGCGTCCATCTCCTTTCTGTTCATGATGCGCTCTAGACTTTCAAGCAGCACCTTTTGTTCTCGGATCATGGGCTCTATTTCAGGCTCACTCTCCATAATGGAGAGTAATGGATCCTGTATCTATATCCATTTCTAGTGCAGCTAACTGCTTTGTAAATTCGTCTTTATATCTGACGACCAACTCTTTTGTGTGTTTGAAATATTCGTTAGAGAAATAACTGTGCTCAATTTTTGAGCTTTGAGTTATTTTTTTGATGTTACATTCCTCCTTTGAAAATGCGTCCCAGAGCTTTGATAGGTTCTCAATGCGGGACTTAAAATATTCTTGTTTCTGCTTCCTTTCAACAGAATCCTTTTTATAATTTCGTACCAGGCTCTGAATCTCTTCGCCTGTGGCAAGCTGCCTGTCTAGCATAACATTAATGCTTGATGATGCCATTTTATTTTATTTATTTTAATACTTTGACCCGATGGAGGTAATTTGTTTTTCACTATGACTGGTTGTGCCTCTACTCACAACCACGAAGATGGTCAAAGTATCTCAATAAATATTTATGACACTGGAATTCTTATTTCCAATTCAACCTTAGTCGCCAAGTTGACTGTGATGGTTGAGTTAGATCCAAATAACTCCAATTACGTTTTCCTTCACCGAAGGTTTTAAATCACAAATGTGAGTGTTGTTGTATGTATGTAAATTGGTCGCCAAGTTGACCAATTATGTAGGATTTTCCAACTAAATCCAAGTTCCAAATCGGGAACAACAATCCAGATGAACGGTAAAGTGTCCAAAAAGTCGGGGGTCACCAAATGAGTAAATCAAATGAATCTGTTGATGTAGATTCACTTGATTTTGTGGTGAATGTCAATTCATCACGTCGGGGTCACCAAATGAGTAAATCAAATGAATCTGTTGATGTAGATTCACTTGATTTTGTGGTGAATGTCAATTCATCACGTCGGGGTCACCAAATGAACAAATCAAATGAATCTGTTGATGTAGATTCACTTGATTTTGTGTGATTGTCAATATGACAATCGTATGCTGAAAATGTAAATTTGTATGCTACCGGTTCATGTACCAGTAACAAATGGTCGCCGCAATCGGTACTTGAACAAATTGGGCTTCGGAGATGTGAATACGTCAGAGTTTTCTTTCGTACTGATTTTATTTGGTAAAATGCAAGGTTTATATACAATTTCTATGAGTATGATTGTTTACTTAGGATCTTAGGTATGTTTAATTAGCTCTGAGTATCATATTGCTAGGGAAATGTGTTATCTCTATTTAGGACTAAGCAATTACTACAAATCCAACAGTGGAATATTCCAAGGGTCATATTTATGAAGGTCACAATGGTTATCATGCAGATGGTGTGTGATATGACCACATGCAGGTCATCCAGAATGTGTTTTATGATAGTGCCGTAAATATCTTAACAGTGTATGTACACAAATGCATGCAGCTGTCCGTTGTATATTTATTTAGGTCAGTAGTGCATGTCACATATTTATATTTAGAGCATATTATCGTTTATTTCTTTAGGTGGCTGGGAAATCTTAACCTATTTATGGTTAGCTATTTGTCTAGGTCTAATCGTACAATTTTATACTTTCGTTGAAATCGTACACACCCCATCCACACAAGTAACAGGACCCCACTCAAGAATCAATAACTGTTTCTTCCCATACTCCAAGCTAGTGCCCCCCATAATATAAACAATGGACCACATTGTTTCATCAACATTAGAATCACGCCACTCTCGAGAAATCGATTCTTTAGAATCACGCCACTCATGAGGACCAATCAAAGCTAGACATAAAACCAAGGAGTATCACATTCCTAGCTCCGTCATGTAATGCAACACCGATCGCCAGCAGTGGATGCCTTTCATCAAAGCCGACGCATCCCCAAATATCGATCCAGGCAAGTACGCCACCGACACGAAGATGCAGCCGAGGAAAGCAACGCCCGAAGCCAGAGTCGGGAGTTCCAAGAGAAGGGCTCATGGAAACTAGCCAGCAGCAGAGAGATCAGTTCCGTTTGAGACAAGCAGACCCAAAGTCAAGTCGGGGAATTCATTTAAACCTTGTTACATAAAGATATTTAAGTTGTAAAATAAAAGTCTTTTTTAAAAAACTTAAAATCGAGTTGCGGATATTTAACTGGCGCAGTCGGTAGGATTTCGTTTAAAATTAACTCCTATATTTCGGTAATGGTCAGCTTGTGTAATTTCTAATTACTGTGATCACGTAATCCCGGAATCGTTAATAAAATTGTGAAATCCGCCAAAGAACCTTTGTGTTACGAGCACATACGATTTGCAAAACTAAAATTAAGTGAACTGAAGTAAGCGGAGATAGTGATCCACCAAGAACAGTGAAACACTAAATACAAAATCAAAAAACTTACAAGTGAACCAAAATAAAGTTAAAAACTACTGAAAACAAAACAAAACCCAATCAACACCAACAACATGGCGTTACCACCACTATCATTGAGCGAAATCCACTTGAACCAGGCACTGCTGTCGATCAGACAAATACCTGCCTATGACGGTTCATCTGGACAGCTAAGCTCATTTATCAAACGAATCGAATATGTATGCGGATTATATCCAACTGAAGATCTTCGCCAACAAAGGATCCTATTTGGAGCGACCGAGATCCAACTGTCAGGAGAGGCACAACGCATATCGCAAATGATACAACCCAACACGTGGCTCGAACTGAAGACGGCGCTGATCAACGAGTTCAAAAATCACACACCATATGAAGAACTCTTACGACAACTATACACCACCAGATTCAACGGCAGTCTTCGTAAGTTTATAGAAGAATTAGAGATAAAAGCATTATTAATAAACAATAAGCTAAACTTAGAAAACATACCAGAAAATAATGTCATTTATAAAAACGCTTTGAACAACACAATTAAAGATGTCATTACTCGAAAACTTCCTGACAGAATGTTCATGACCTTAGCAAGAAAAGATATTACCACATTGTCTAATCTTAAGAAGGCAGCACAAGAAGAAGGATTGTACGAAGCTAGTACAACAGATTCAGGTACAAATAAAGATCAATCGAAATCGTCTCAATCAAATCGAAAGAATGTTGGAAACTATTATCCAAATTATAATACTACTAACTATCACAATCAAACTCAGAGCTCATCTGGAACAGGTCAGACTAATCGAACAAATCAAAATCAAAATTCCCAAAATCCTGGATTATACAATGAGTTCAAAAATTCCTTGAATCAAGGTAGGGCTCAGAATCCATTCAATCAGCAAATATCTCAAAACCAAGCTAGTGGGAGTGGACCCAACCAACCTACTAAAAGAGGGAGGGAGAGCCAGAGTGGCCAAACGAAGATGGACGTAAATTTTCATCAAGCCGCCTCGGAAGAAACCGAGGAGGACCCTATATAAACATTACCATTAATAAAAGAATATTAAGGTGTATCGCTGACTCGGGATCATCGATCAACATCATGAAAGAAAATTATACAGATTCCGAGATAAAAGACGATAACCTTACGTTCCATACCATCAATGGACCTGTCCGTTTAACTAAGAGTATAATGAGGAATGCGAACAAAACATGTCCGTCCGAACAAAAGTTCTACATACATAACTTTTCCGAAAATTATGATATTTTATTAGGAAGAGAATACTTGATGGCAAGTAAAGCCGTCATCGATTACAGAAATGACACTGTAACACTAGGAGCTAGGTCGTACCCAATCATTCAGAGTGGAGAAGATATTGAAGCCGGCAAGACCGCACAGAAGTGCACTGATCCCTCTACAAAAGAAGAGAAGATCGCACCTAAGTGCCTTGACCCATCTCCAGAGGGAGATCAATACTTCGCTTCCGCTCTAGACAGTGAATGAAGGGAATGTAATCAATTAAGATTGGAACACTTAAACGACGAAGAGAGGGAAGAGTTAAAGAAGGTTTTATATGAGTTTAAGGATGTGCAGTACAGAGAAGGTGACAATTTGACTTTCACAAGTACAATCAAGCACGAGATCAAAACTCAACTTGAAGACCCGGTCTACAG
Organism: Drosophila miranda; assembly: GCF_003369915.1. NCBI lineage: Eukaryota > Metazoa > Arthropoda > Insecta > Diptera > Drosophilidae > Drosophila > Drosophila miranda. The sequence continues at coordinate 33,302,558 of NW_022881603.1, forward strand.
ACGACCATACAAATATGCCCAGATACATGATCAGGAGGTAAACCAGCGAATCAAAGATATGATCAGGCAGGGAATAATTCGAAAGTCGAATTCTCCTTACTGCTCGCCCATATCTATGATTCCGAAGAAGATAGATGCTTCAGGAAAGCAAAAATATCGAATGGTAGTAGACTATAGAAGTCTAAATGAAATAACAGTTAAGGACAAATTCCCAACTCCACGAATGGATGAAATCCTAGACAAACTAGGTAAATGTCAGTATTTTACGACAATCGATTTAGCAAAAGGTTTCCATCAAATACCCATGGAACCTAGCTCAATCCCCAAAACTGCGTTCTCCACTAAGCATGGAAGTTAACGTACCCAATTCTATTGAGCTCTTATACGAGTTGTAAACAATCTTTGGCTTTCCAAAACGAAAACAATTTCAATCTTGGGCCTCCGCCTAATTGATTTCTAAGATGTACAATCGCAAGGGCTCCCGCCGCAATCCCAATCTTTGACACTCGCCTAAATGGAAAACCAATGTTTGCCCACACCCGGCTTCTCATAAACAATCTCACTCCCGGCTTTCTGCAGATCCTGCACTTTAGGCATTTTACAGTTCTCTCTTTGGATGACTAAATCCAATACTCGGCTTGGCGAAATCAATTGAAATGTTTATAGAAAAACTATTCCCGAAAGGGATCAACGATGCAAAGATCAGAAAGTTCAAGTCAGTCTTGATCCAGAAGCGACACCGCAAAGTCGAGCTAAAAATTAAGATCGCGCAAACCCTTTGCCCGGAATCCTTTGTGACCCTCTACTTAAATCTATATCAGTGAAGTTAGAAGTAAAATAAAAACTTTTTAAAAACACAATCCGCTACCGCAGTTATTTAATTGGCGCCCAACGTGGGGCGACGTTGTATAAAAAGCACCGAATAATAAAAGTGTTGCGTCGTGCCGAAACCCGAAGGACAATTAATTAATGGAATAAATCCTTCAGATATAAAAACGCGGAGTGACTGTGAGATATAAGATAAGAATAAGTGAGATAAAAAGGAAACAAACCGGAGCTTAGGGTGTGCAAAAATAAATACAATATACAATACAAATACATATACAAATACAATACAAAATACAAATAAATACAAAAGCTAATCAAGACAATTCAAAAATACAAAAAAACCAAAAAAACCAAAGTTTTTAAACAAAACCAACCAAACCAAAACACAAAGAAAGTGAAACTATCAGCTAAACCAAAGAAGGAAGACCCGTTCGAAGACCTGTCAGCCAAATCAAGAAGGAAGACCCGTTCGAAGATCTGTCAGCCAAACTAAGAAGGACGACCCCTACCGGATAGTTCGTGAGCAAAAGTTGTATTAATAAATATATAAGTTCAATTAGGTTATATTAGATTATAAAAACAAACATATAAGACAAATTTAAGGTGGATCAACTAACTTTAGATTTTGAAAAACTAAAAATGATTAACTCACAAACAAGGACCGATCTCACTGCAGATCTGGTCAAACAATTGATAGCACTTCAAATTTCACAAGTACAGGAGCAAATTGTAAAATTAAAACAATAAATAGAAACTAAATCCGATCAGGTATCAGATTATCAGGCAGAAACAATAGACGAGACAATAAAAGATGACACCACATTAAAGGTAATATAATCCCTACCAATTTTCAATGGTGGATTAAACCAATACGTAGGATGGAGGGAAGCTGCAGAAACTGCAGTGAAGTTATATAAGAAAGGAAGTAAGCAATATTATATTGCCTTAACAATTTTGAGAAACAAAATAACAGGACCAGTACATGACGCACTGACCAACCACGGGACAGTTTTAAATTTTGATGCCATACTTTCACGACATGACTTTGTTTACAGTGACAAGAGACCAATTTACATAATAGAACAGGAGTTAAGCGTTCTCCGACAAGGGAACCTTTCAATAATAGATTTCTATAACGAGGTTAACAAGAAAATGACCTTGTTAATAAATAAGACAATAATGACTCACGGAAAGGACAGTGAAATCACGAAAGAATCAAATAAGAAAATTAGAGACAGTGCCTTACGCATTTTTGTCACTGGCCTAAACGGCGGTATTGCAGAAATCCTATTCTCATTGAATCCTCCAGATTTACCGTAAAGGTACAGGAATTGCAATCAAATAACATACGGGCCCAATTTGCCTACCAATACAGTGGCCCCAGAAATTCAGTGAAAAATAATTTCAATACATTAAGATTCAACCGACGGCAACCAAGGATTAATAGTTCACCATTCGACCAAAAAAGGGATTTTCAGAGGAATAACATGTCATGGGGACAACCCTATTTCTTGGGTAATAGACAACAAAATCAGGCCCCAGAACCAATGGATGTAGACGAATCAATACAAATCCAGAACCGACAGAACAGCACTCAATACAGGGGAAATAATAATAATAATAATAATAGATATTATCGGGAGAATACTAACGGTTATTATAGGAGAAATAATAACAATTATAACCAAGCTCAGCATTTTAGGGCAAACGTAGTACCGAATAAACAGTCTAACGAAAATCAGGCGCAGAAACGAAAGCCAAACGAAATGTCGGAACAACCGGCTAATAAAGCAATGCGGATAAATAACATTGAGGAGGACCATTTTTTAGATCAGCCCCCGAAGTAGGTCTGCCCTACTTAAAAAGAGTAGATAAAACGAGGTGGAACGTTGTGAGTTGCTGCGGACACCGCAACTCTACAGTTATACCCGATACTAAGTCAGTATGGCTCTCCTGCGGCAGACGCCGCTAATATTGAACCACACGACACAGAGTGCGTGCGAGAGAGACAGAAAATCAGTCTGAGCGTGACGTCGGGCGCTGCGTAGCCACTGAAAATTGATTTCTTGCTTTTGGCTACAAAAATGATCCGATCTGATCCAGATTCAGCAATCTGATAGATATGGTCATTGTCTATGATTCTGCGTTTTTAGTTTTCTCGAATGTGCAATATTGTGGATGCAACAGATTTTCGTCTTTTGTGGGGGCGGAAGGGGGTGGGGCGAAATTCTGAGATATACGTTTTATAGTGAGATCTAACAGAAGTGCGGACACCAAATTTGGTTACTCTAGCCTTAATAGTCTCTGAGATTTGTGGATGTCCCAGGTTTTCGTCCTTTGCGGGGGCGGAAGGGGGTGTGGCGAAATTTGGACACGAAACGGTCAAGGTCCGATATCTCAGGAGTGTGGATACCAAATTTGGTTGCTCTGGCTCTTATAGGTTCTGAGATCCTTGAACTCATATTTTGCAATTGACAAAACCGACCATGAAACCTATGTGTTAGAGAGAGACAGAGCGAGAAAGAATGAAATTGTTTTCTTGATTCTGGCTATAATCATTATACGATCTGGTTCAGATTTTGCACTGTAGAAGATATGGTCATTTTGAGTATCGGGTATAATGAGTATTGGGGTATATTAGATTTGTGGTAAAAGTGGATGTGTGTAACGTCCAGAAGGAATCGTTTCCGACCCCATAAAGTATATATATTCTTGATCACCATCAATAGCCGAGTCAATTGAGCCCTGTCTGTCTGTCCGTCTGTCCGTCCGTCCGTCCGTCCGTCCGTCCGTCCGTCCGTCCGTCCGTCCGTCCGTCCGTCCGACCGTCCGTCCCCTTCAGCGCCTAGTGCTCAAAGACTATAAGAGCTAGAGCAACGATGTTTTGGATCCAGACTTCTGTGATATGTCACTGCTACAAAAATATTTCAAAACTTCGCCCCGCCCACTTCCGCCCCCAAAAAGGACGAAAATCTGTGGCATCCACATTTTTAAAGATACGATAAAACCAAAAACGCAGAATCGGTGAGGATAACCATATCTTCTACAGTGCAAAATCTGAACCAGATCGTATAATGATTATAGCCAGAATCAAGAAAACAATTTCATTCTTTCTCGCTCTGTCTCTCTCTAACACATAGGTTTCATGGTCGGTTTTGTCAATTGCAAAATATGAGTTCAAGGATCTCAGAACCTATAAGAGCCAGAGCAACCAAATTTGGTATCCACACTCCTGAGATATCGGACCTTGACCGTTTCATGTCCAAATTTCGCCACACCCCCTTCCGCCCCCGCTAAGGACGAAAACCTGGGGCATCCACAAATCTCAGAGACTATTAAGGCTAGAGTAACCAAATTTGGTGTCCGCACTTCTGTTAGATCTCACTATAAAACGTATATCTCAGAATTTCGCCCCACCCCCTTCCGCCCCCACAAAGGACAAAAATCTGTTGCATCCACAATATTGCAGATTCGAGAAAACTAAAAACGCAGAATCATAGACAATGACCATATCTATCAGATTGCTGAATCTGGATCAGATCGGATCATTTTTGTAGCCAAAAGCAAGAAATCAATTTTCAGTGGCTACGCAGCGCCCGACGTCACGCTCAGACTGATTTTCTGTCTCTCTCGCACGCACTCTGTGTCGTGTGGTTCAATATTAGCGGCGTCTGCCGCAGGAGGGCCATACTGACTTAGTATCGGGTATAACTGTAGAGTTGCGGTGTCCGCAGCATCTCACAACGTTCCACCTCGTTTTATCTACTCTTTTTAAGTAGGGCAGACCTACTTCGGGGCTGATCTAAAAAATGGTCCTCCTCAATGTTATTTATCCGCATTGCTTTATTAGCCGGTTGTTCCGACATTTCGTTTGGCTTTCGTTTCTGCGCCTGATTTTCGTTAGACTGTTTATTCGGTACTACGTTTGCCCTAAAATGCTGAGCTTGGTTATAATTGTTATTATTTCTCCTATAATAACCGTTAGTATTCTCCCGATAATATCTATTATTATTATTATTATTATTTCCCCTGTATTGAGTGCTGTTCTGTCGGTTCTGGATTTGTATTGATTCGTCTACATCCATTGGTTCTGGGGCCTGATTTTGTTGTCTATTACCCAAGAAATAGTGTTGTCCCCATGACATGTTATTCCTCTGAAAATCCCTTTTTTGGTCGAATGGTGAACTATTAATCCTTGGTTGCCGTTGGTTGAATCTTAATGTATTGAAATTATTTTTCACTGAATTTCTGGGGCCACTGAATTGGTAGGCAAATTGGGCCCGTATGTTATTTGATTGCAATTCCTGTACCTTTGCCAAGGCATTCGGTAAATCTGGAGGATTCAATGAGAATAGGATTTCTGCAATACCGCCGTTTAGGCCAGTGACAAAAATGCGTAAGGCATTGTCTCTAATTTTCTTATTTGATTCTTTCGTGATTTCACTGTCCTTTCCGTGAGTCATTATTGTCTTATTTATTAACAAGGTCATTTTCTTGTTAACCTAGTTATAGAAATCTATTATTGAAAGGTTCCCTTGTCGGAGAACGCTTAACTCCTGTTCTATTATGTAAATTGGTCTCTTGTCACTGTAAACAAAGTCAAGTCGTGAAAGTATGGCATCAAAATTTAAAACTGTCCCGTGGTTGGTCCGTGCGTCATGTGCTGGTCCTGTTATTTTGTTTCTCAAAATTGTTAAGGCAATATAATATTGCTTACTTCCTTTCTTATATACCTTCACTGCAGTTTCTGCAGCTTCCCTCCATCCTACGTATTGGTTTAATCCACCATTGAAAATTGGTAGGGATTCTATTACCTTTAATGTGGTGTCATCTTTTATTGTCTCGTCTATTGTTTCTGCCTGATAATCTGATACCTGATCGGATTTAGTTTCTATTTGTTGTTTTAATTTTACAATTTGCTCCTGTACTTGTGAAATTTGAAGTGCTATCAATTGTTTGACCAGATCTGCAGTGAGATCGGTCCTTGTTTGTGAGTTAATCATTTTTAGTTTTTCAAAATCTAAAGTTAGTTGATCCACCTTAAATTTGTCTTATATGTTTGTTTTTATAATCTAATATAACCTAATTGAACTTATATATTTATTAATACAACTTTTGCTCACGAACTATCCGGTAGGGGTCGTCCTTCTTAGTTTGGCTGACAGATCTTCGAACGGGTCTTCCTTCTTGATTTGGCTGACAGGTCTTCGAACGGGTCTTCCTTCTTTGGTTTAGCTGATAGTTTCACTTTCTTTGTGTTTTGGTTTGGTTGGTTTTGTTTAAAAACTTTGTTTTTTTTGGTTTTTTTGTATTTTTGAATTGTCTTGATTAGCTTTTGTATTTATTTGTATTTTGTATTGTATTTGTATATGTATTTGTATTGTATATTGTATTTATTTTTGCACACCCTAAGCTCCGGTTTGTTTCCTTTTATCTCACTTTTTCTTATCTTATATCTCACAGTCACTCCGCGTTTTTATATCTGAAGGATATATTCCATTAATTAATTGTCCTTCGGGTTTCGGCACGACGCAACACTTTTATTATTCGGTGCTTTTTATACAACGTCGCCCCACGTTTGGCGCCAATTAAATAACTGCGGTAGCGGATTGGTGTTTTTAAAAAGTTTTTATTTTACTTCTAACTTCACTGATATAGATTTAAGTAGAGGGTCACAAAGGATTCCGGGCAAAGGGTTTGCGCGATCTTAATTTTTAGCTCGACTTTGCGGTGTCGCTTCTGGATCAAGACTGACTTGAACTTTCTGATCTTTGCAGTGTTGATCCCTTTCGGGAATAGTTTTTCTATAAACATTTCAATTGATTTCGCCATGCCGAGTATTGGATTTAGTCATCCAAAGAGAGAACTGTAAAATGCCTAAAGTGCAGGATCTGCAGAAATCCGGGAGTGAGATTGTTTATGAGAAGCCGGGTGTGGGCAAACATTGGTTTTCCATTTAGGCGAGTGTCAAAGATTGGGATTGCGGCGGGAGCCCTTGGGATTGTACATCTTAGAAATCAATTAGGCGGAGGCCCAAGATTGAAATTGTTTTCGTTTTGGAAAGCCAAAGATTGTTTATAACTCGTATAAGAGCTCAATAGAATTGGGTACGTTAACTTCCATGCTTAGTGGAGAACGCAGTTTTGGGGATTGAGCTAGGTTCCATGGGTATTTGATGGAAACCTTTTGCTAAATCGATTGTCGTAAAATACTGACATTTACCTAGTTTGTCTAGGATTTCATCCATTCGTGGAGTTGGGAATTTGTCCTTAACTGTTATTTCATTTAGACTTCTATAGTCTACTACCATTCGATATTTTTGCTTTCCTGAAGCATCTATCTTCTTCGGAATCATAGATATGGGCGAGCAGTAAGGAGAATTCGACTTTCGAATTATTCCCTGCCTGATCATATCTTTGATTTGCTGGTTTACCTCCTGATCATGTATCGGGACATATTTGTATGGTCGTCTGTAGACCGGGTCTTCATGTTGAGTTTTGATCTCGTGCTTGATTGTACTTGTGAAAGTCAAATTGTCACCTTCTCTGTACTGCACATCCTTAAACTCATATAAAACCTTCTTTAACTCTTCCCTCTCTTCGTCGTTTAAGTGTTCCAATCTTAATTGATTACAAGCCCTTCATTCACTGTCTAGAGCGGAAGCGAAGTATTGATCTCCCTCTGGAGATGGGTCAAGGCACTTAGGTGCGATCTTCTCTTCTTTTGTAGAGGGATCAGTGCACTTCTGTGCGGTCTTGCCGGCTTCAATAGCTTCTCCACTCTGAATGATTGGGTACGACCTAGCTCCTAGTGTTACAGTGTCATTTCTGTAATCGATGACGGCTTTACTTGCCATCAAGTATTCTCTTCCTAATAAAATATCATAATTTTCGGAAAAGTTATGTATGTAGAACTTTTGTTCGGACGGACATGTTTTGTTCGCATTCCTCATTATACTCTTAGTTAAACGGACAGGTCCATTGATGGTATGGAACGTAAGGTTATCGTCTTTTATCTCGGAATCTGTATAATTTTCTTTCATGATGTTGATCGATGATCCCGAGTCAGCGATACACCTTAATATTCTTTTATTAATGGTAATGTTTATATTGGGTCCTCCTCGGTTTCTTCCGAGGCGGCTTGATGAAAATTTACGTCCATCTTCGTTTGGCCACTCTGGCTCTCCCTCCCTCTTTTAGTAGGTTGGTTGGGTCCACTCCCACTAGCTTGGTTTTGAGATATTTGCTGATTGAATGGATTCTGAGCCCTACCTTGATTCAAGGAATTTTTGAACTCATTGTATAATCCAGGATTTTGGGAATTTTGATTTTGATTTGTTCGATTAGTCTGACCTGTTCCAGATGAGCTCTGAGTTTGATTGTGATAGTTAGTAGTATTATAATTTGGATAATAGTTTCCAACATTCTTTCGATTTGATTGAGACGATTTCGATTGATCTTTATTTGTACCTGAATCTGTTGTACTAGCTTCGTACAATCCTTCTTCTTGTGCTGCCTTCTTAAGATTAGACAATGTGGTAATATCTTTTCTTGCTAAGGTCATGAACATTCTGTCAGGAAGTTTTCGAGTAATGACATCTTTAATTGTGTTGTTCAAAGCGTTTTTATAAATGACATTATTTTCTGGTATGTTTTCTAAGTTTAGCTTATTGTTTATTAATAATGCTTTTATCTCTAATTCTTCTATAAACTTACGAAGACTGCCGTTGAATCTGGTGGTGTATAGTTGTCGTAAGAGTTCTTCATATGGTGTGTGATTTTTGAACTCGTTGATCAGCGCCGTCTTCAGTTCGAGCCACGTGTTGGGTTGTATCATTTGCGATATGCGTTGTGCCTCTCCTGACAGTTGGATCTCGGTCGCTCCAAATAGGATCCTTTGTTGGCGAAGATCTTCAGTTGGATATAATCCGCATACATATTCGATTCGTTTGATAAATGAGCTTAGCTGTCCAGATGAACCGTCATAGGCAGGTATTTGTCTGATCGACAGCAGTGCCTGGTTCAAGTGGATTTCGCTCAATGATAGTGGTGGTAACGCCATGTTGTTGGTGTTGATTGGGTTTTGTTTTGTTTTCAGTAGTTTTTAACTTTATTTTGGTTCACTTGTAAGTTTTTTGATTTTGTATTTAGTGTTTCACTGTTCTTGGTGGATCACTATCTCCGCTTACTTCAGTTCACTTAATTTTAGTTTTGCAAATCGTATGTGCTCGTAACACAAAGGTTCTTTGGCGGATTTCACAATTTTATTAACGATTCCGGGATTACGTGATCACAGTAATTAGAAATTACACAAGCTGACCATTACCGAAATATAGGAGTTAATTTTAAACGAAATCCTACCGACTGCGCCAGTTAAATATCCGCAACTCGATTTTAAGTTTTTTAAAAAAGACTTTTATTTTACAACTTAAATATCTTTATGTCACAAGATTTAAATGAATTCCCCGACTTGACTTTGGGTCTGCTTGTCTCAAACGGAACTGATCTCTCTGCTGCTGGCTAGTTTCCATGAGCCCTTCTCTTGGAACTCCCGACTCTGGCTTCGGGCGTTGCTTTCCTCGGCTGCATCTTCGTGTCGGTGGCGTACGTGCCTGGATCGATATTTGGGGATGCGTCGGATTTGATGAAAGGCATCCACTGCTGGCGATCGGTGTTGCATTACATGACGGAGCTAGGAATGTGATACTCCTTGGTTTTATGTCTAGCTTTGATTGGTCCTCATGAGTGGCGTGATTCTAAAGAATCGATTTCTCGAGAGTGGCGTGATTCTAATGTTGATGAAACAATGTGGTCCATTGTTTATATTATGGGGGGCCCTAGCTTGGAGTATGGGAAGAAACAGTTATTGATTCTTGAGTGGGGTCCTGTTACTTGTGTGGATGGGGTGGATGAATTGTACATAAACATAATGTGTATGGGATGTGGGGAATTATGGATATGTCACTATATATTTATATATATATTTATTTATTCCCGAGTAAACACGTCCGTTTTAATCAATCGATTCTCAGTCAATAACTCCAGCCCAACTTCTGCAAGTTCAGCTAAGCGGTACCGAACCAAAAGCTCGAAGATCGGATGATATTTGGAAACTTTAACTGCATAATCGGATGATCTTAGGAACTTTAACTGCATAATCGGATGATCTTTCGCCCAATTGAGCGAAATTTTGGTCAAGCTTTTAATCTATGCTCTCCCTACGCTACGCTACTCTCTTGGGTCAAGGTAAACGTGACGTCTTTCGCTTAAATGCGTGCGCTGCGCGCCGACTCTCTTTAGAAAGCTTTTCGGAAAGCTTGCAGCTTACGATCCACTTTCGGAGTTACTATGTATCTGCACTTTTAAGCATTACCAAAAGAAAACTGTGCTTATCCGTGATGTTCCATACTCTTTCCCTAAATTCGGCCCCTACACCACAGTTGAAGACGTAATTGTTCTTACAATGAGACTTAAACTGAAGAAGGCCATTTACTAAGGTTTAAGCTGAATATCTTTTAAGTGATAGACTCCTAAGTTTTTCTTATCTTCGCTAGCTAATTGGTAATACATTGTCCCCACTCGGCGAATAACCTTGGCTGATATAAACACAGGCGCCAGTTTAGCGCTGAACTTTTTTAAAGCGTTGCTCTGACAAAAATTCCGGGCATACACGACGTCTCCAACTTTAAGTTGACGGACCCGGCTACGTAAGTTGTATGTCCTCGCATTCTGCTCGTGTGATTCAGCTACCTTTTGCTGAGCGGCTTGTCGACATACTTGTACTACATCTGGATATTCGACTCTGGTGTCATCCGATAGGAGATTTAGTCGTCTGAGTAGTTCATAATCCTTTCCGTTAAGAATCATATTCTGCCCAAATGCAAGAAAATACGGCGAATACCCTGTGCTTCTATGGATATTGGCTCGTAACGCGGCACTAATTTCAGGTAACTTGTTGTCCCAATTAGTATGATCTTTGCCGACGTACGCTCTTATAGCCGCTAACACGGATCGGTTTAACCGTTCACTGGCATTGGCTTGCGGTGAGTATATTGCAGTGCAACGGTGAGTTACCCCGAATCTGGTAAGAAATGACTTGAAATTCCCAGAGACAAACTGCGAACCATTATCGGTGAGTATAGTCTCAGGGACCCCGAAAGTACTAAATAACATATTTTCTAGGAAGTCACACACCTTACTTGAGGTAAACTTCTTGAGCGGACATAAGAAATGAAATTTGTTGTTGTGATCTACGATTATTAAGATACCAATATTCCCTTGCTTGGAACGCGGATACGGGCCCAACAAATCCAGATAAAGCTTTTGAAAAGGTCTTTCTGAATTCATTGACGACATTAGCACTTTTGGTCTGGCGACAAACGTCGCATTGTGATACATAGGCTTGTATTTGTGTAACCATTTTTGGCCAAAACAGGTACCTTTTCACTTTTTCAACGGTTTTCCCAATACCACTGTGGGAAGCGTCTGGGGGGTCATGAGCCCTGGAAATTATATCGCTGGTAAGACCTGATGGAATCCAAAGCTTCCAAGTTTGTCTGCTATCGCGTCCCCTGAGGATGGTTCGGTTCTTTTATACACCCAATTATCGTCAACCTTCAAATCGGGTAACTTAAGTTGATTAAGCCTTATGTGTTCTATTAGATCCATGTATTCTTTCGACTTAAACTCTGTAGAAGTAAGGTCGACTATGGGTCCGTTGCCGTTCAACTCTCGTACCTCGGGCTCATCTTGGCGTGACAACGCGTCGGCCACTACGTTTTCGGACCCTTTACGATGTGATATTTGAAAATTAAATCCCTGTAATTTTATAGCCCAGCGGGCCAAGCGACCTGACAAATCTTTTTGCCTCATAAGCCATTGTAGGGACGCATGGTCCGTTATAACTTGGAAATCCTGTCCTTCTACGTAAGCTCTAAACTTCTTTATTCCTTTAATCACTGCCAAGAACTCGAGTTCGGTGACCGAATAGTTTCGTTGCGCCTTGGAAAGTTTCTCGGACATAAAAGCTATAGGTAACTCTATCCCTTCCTCGTTTAATTGAGCTAGTACGCAGCCCAAGCCAAAAGTGCTTGCGTCACATATTAACAAAAAGGGTTTCTTAAAATCGGGGGTGGCTAGGCGTGGTAGCTATCAACTGGTCTTGCCGCAAATATCCCTGGCAAATAATGCAAAACAAGTCTTGGTTGATCAATGCCGAAGCAAAATTTTCATTACTACGGTGGACCGCCATGATTTGTATGAATTTCTTAATAATACAAAATTAAAAAAATTAATAATAATGAAAATAAAATTATGAAACTAATATGCAAATATGAGTTAATGAATATGAAATTTTTCTCATTTCCGTCGGTAAATAATTAATATTTTCGCCCTCTCCAGGCATGATCTAGGTGGTCTACTACTAACTGTACGTTTCCATTTGAATAGTTGAGTAACTAAGTTGGATATGTTGGCCAGTTCTATTACCAGTTTCGAAGGTATAAGTCCGGATAATGGACAGTCTCTACTTATCATAAATAGACGATCGTGATTCGATCGTTTTGAATGGAATATAGAGCTATGGTGGAGCCTAGCCCCAGAATGACATGCCTCTGGTACTAACGTTAAGTACCAACTTTACGAGAGATCATGTCCCTTCGGGCCCCACGTTGGGCGCCAATTATGTAGCGTGCAGGTGTGGGATAGCTGTCGTTTACTCATACTAGTATGGAGAGATTTCGTGTGCACCTCTAGCTATGCTCTGACTAAGCTCGCCGGATTGTCGGGGTTCGCTCTACTCTCTCCTATCACATACTGACACACACTCGCATAATGTTTTAGGTGCACATTTAAAAAAATTAAAAAAAAAGAAGAACCAAACATAAAACTAACAACAGAATCCAGGTTTAACCGGAGCAAGGAATTGGTTATGGGACTAACAAGTTGGTTGTGGAAAGTGTGGACATACTTATCAATTACCCTACTCAAATGGTGAGAAACTCCGGTGTTAGTGAGAATCTTTATCTTCTCTACCCTCCCAACCTATGCTGCACAGGTAACCTGACCGTATAGACCCTTGTGTGGAGATAATGTTTTTTATCCCCAATCGGCCGACTAATTATTTCGAATTAAATAAAACTCGGCGCAGAAATCAAATTACGATATATTCTTTAATGCCTGACATCCAAATTGCAAGTGTGGCTTGCCTGCCCCTTACATTGCCGCTCCGATCGCTAAGCGCAGCTTCGCTCGGCCGACGTCGGTAGGCAGACGCAAAGCGGAGATAGCGAAGAGCGAGCAGGCAGAGAGCGTTTAGCAGGGCAAGCAAGCGCAAAGCTTTAACAAACAAATGAGTGACATAGACATAAGTAACAAACCAAATAAGCGGCTGAGGGCCAAGAATTAGGTGCTATTTGGCAAGCAGCTAATCGGCTGGGTTCTGCTCCGAACATTCACCCCCCGTTGGAAGGCAAAGGCTTTCAACAGATCCATCCTGAAGGGGCAGAACCGCTATTTTTCCAACGGCCCTCTTGAAGATGCTTGCTTGGGCGCAGCTGGCGGCTACGCTGGGATGATCGTCGAACGCAGCAATCGGCGCTTCTTTACGAAGGCGGCTTGTCGTGATTACGTCTTGATCATCGGGAAACTCTGTAATTGCATAGAATGGCAGGAAATTTGGCAATGTAGAAATTGTTGAAAGTTGAATTTCATTTAGCGTGGATATGTAGGTTTTTAATATATGGAAAAGTTCGCGCTGCAGTTCCTGATTCTCCGATCGCAGTTTTTCCACTTGCACCTGGCACTCGAGCAGCTGCTTCCTGCATTGCTGCTCTAAGTTTTGGTACTCCAGCGTTGTGGGTCGAAAATCGTCAATAGAGATGCACGAGGAATTTTCAAAAGCGGCTAAAGCTGCACGCTTATTCTCCGAGCTATCAATGCTTCCTGATACTATCCAACCAAGTTTTGTCTCCTGCAATGTTGGCAATTGGGCTGATAGTCGAATCTGTCCGACGCACATTAAATCGAAGAACAAGCCAGAACCTATCAACAGATCGATACGTTGGGGCTTGGAGAAATTAGGATCAGCTAGTTTTAGATAATTCGGCATTGGCCAATCCTTTGCGTCTACGCCGAAGTTAGGCTGCATTTCCGTAATTGAGTTGGTGACAATTGCAGCGAAGGAAGCTCGATAGCTTGCGTCCTGGGATTGTACAACTATATGTACAGACTTGCTCGAAGGTAGAATGGAATCTCCGATTCCAGAGATGTGAACATAAGACGAGCGATGATCCAACTGCAACTGATCAGCAAGTCTAGATGTTACAAAGTTTGCCTGTGATGCAGAATCCAAAATGGCACGACATGGGATAAGTGCACCATAACGATCTGTTACATGGACGAGGGCAGTAGGTAGCAACACGTTCTGGCTAGGCTGAGATTTCTGGACCGAGGGGGGAGGGCTAGAACACCCGCTTGCTAGAAGCACAGTCGCGGCCTCTTGCTGGATCGATTCCTCGGCCGGTGAAGAGGAAGATGAAGCACCAGTTCCCGATGGAATGTGGAGTAGCGTGTGATGTTTGGCCTCGCAATGCCTGCAAAGTCCTGACCTGCACCTCTGCAATTCATGGCCTTTGTTGAGGCAGTTCAAACACAAGCGTCTCTTCTTTGCTTCTTTGTATCGTTCAAACGCAGAGAGATTCAGGAATGCCTGACATCTAGATATGTAATGCTCGGAGGAATTGCAATGGTTACATATGGGGTTAGGATGGTCGTTACTGGAGGTGATAAGGGTGACAGGTTTGTCTTCTCCCACCTGTTGACTAGGACTTGTTGCCATGGCTGATCCCAAATTCTCCAGCATCCGACATCTCGCTTCCAAAAATGAGGCCATGCTTGACCACCGAGGCAATCCTGACGTCGGCAAGTTCTCTTCCCATTTCTCCTTTGTTTTGTGGTCCAGTTTCGTGCCTATGATGAAGATCGGCAACCCATCGGAAATCTCCTGCGGGGTCGCCAAGGTCTGAAGTGCACGCAAGTGCGAATTGATTTTATCGCTGAGCGCGCGCAAGCCGATAGCCGAGCCCTTCTCCACCCCTTGCAGCCCGAAAATAGCCTTGACGTGTGCCTGAAAATGTAACAGTTTATTATCGAATCGCAACATTAGTAAATTCAACGCCTTGTCGTAATTCTCCTCAGAAAGTTCCAAGGAACGAATCGTATCCAGCGCAGCACCATCTAGACATCCACGAAGATATTGGAATTTTTCGATGATTGGTATACGATGGTCTTTGTGCACCATTGTCGAAAACATCGCGTGGAATTCTGGCCAATCCATGTAGTTCCCCCCGAATCGCGGAAGCTGCAACTCGGGCATTCGAGAACGGCCTATACTATTATAGGCGAACAACGACGAATTCCCCTCGAGAGTATGACAAGCCGGTGAATTGGCAACATTTACCGTGCGAGCAGCCATCAACTCCCGCGACAGCCTGGATCTAACCTTGACATAAACATTCGAAAAGTCCAGCCGGGCATCATGGGCTAACTGCAGGAAATCCAGCCTTTCAAGGCTCGTTTGAGCGGCATCGAAATCCGCATTCATTCGCTCGATTTGCTCTAAGCGAGCTTGAAGTTCTGCCTCATCTAACTCGGCAAGCTCTTCCTTGGTGAGAAAGCGATCCATGGCCTTTAGTTGGCGCGCGATGGACTCGGCCTTGTGCTTGTAGAAATCTACATCACTCGGCATTGCTGCGTTCGCGAAATTGGTAGGCTCAGGTGCTGCCATGTTGAGGTTTTAAAAGAGTCACTCAGCACGACCGAAAAAGACACCCAGTATACGTATAAACGTGGGAACCGAAAGCAAAGGGATTACAGCTAATGCCTTTAGCTGTGCGGCTGTGCGAGCTGTCCGATTCCGCTTTGTACTCCGCTTGTGTGTATTAGTGAGTTCGCTGCACTGCCTACCGCACTGCACTGACCGAATTGTCGCGACAGAGAAATTAATAGCCAGCAATGCGTGTATGTAGGTGTATGTAAGTATGTTTTAGCACCGAATTGTGCTTAACCGCCGAAAATTTGCTAAGGCTAACGAATGTCGATCGCGAATAATTATTAATTGACACTGCAACTCAGATATCACGTCGGGGTCACCAAATTTTATGTGGAGATAATGTTTTTTATCCCCAATCGGCCGACTAATTATTTCGAATTAAATAAAACTCGGCGCAGAAATAAAATTACGATATGTTCTTTAATGCGTGACATCCAAATTGCAAGTGTGGCTTGCCTGCCCTTTACATTGCAGCTCCGATCGCTAAGCGCAGCTTCGCTCGGCCGACGTCGGTAGGCAGACGCAAAGCGGAGATAGCGAAGAGCGAGCTGGCAGAGAGCGTTTAGCAGGGCAAGCAAGCGCAAAGCTTTAACAAACAAATGAGTGACATAGACATAAGTAACAAACAAAATAAGCGGCTGAGGGCCAAGAATTAGGTGCTATTTGGCAAGCAGCTAATCGGCTGGGTTCTGCTCCGAACACCTTGAATACCGTTAAACAGTTATCATCCCACCACTTCGATCATGCCTTTCTGAGGACGGACTCCTGAATTTAAAACATATTATGATTGTACTTCAAAATCAATATCATTATATATATATTTCAATAAATCCCTAATCATCTAATTAAATTCTCGGAGGGGGGTTTTCTTAACTTATAATTAAATTCATTTTTTTGCTGTGTCTCGATAGCTTAATATATATGTAAAGAATTGAGAAGAAATATTAGGAAAAATAAAGATTTAAAAAATTACCATTATATATGGGTAACAGATTCTAAAGGGGTGAGAGGTACCAATACATTATGGTTACGGATATATAAAGGTGATATCAATAGAAAAATATATGTAACACGCAGGTTACTTCCCAGCTCAGTGCATATATGTACTTGTTCTTATTTACAAACTCACAGCGCTTTTGGTAGGCTTGTACCGTTTATTACATCCGTGATCGTTGAGCTCAATGATGACGTTGGTGTATACTTCTAAGGAAAAGAAAAGATATTTAATACGAATATATATGCACGTGAGCGTACTAGAGTGTACTGCTTTGTAATCTCAAGAAAAATTAGTGTTGCTCTCATACCCATTAGTTTCCAAAAAACATTATGTTGACTGGTTTACATAACTAGCTATAAAACTGTATACATCGTGTGACGAAAGAGAATGGTTTTAGCCTGGCACATGAAATCTAGAGGAAAAAGGGGCGTGTGTTACATCAACGAGTAACTACGATCCTCTATTGATGTGGTCGAGAGACATGTCAGCCAGGCTGAGTAGGACTGCGCCTCCGGAAGAATCCAACAATAATGCAATCAATTCGAGTTCATTATTGGGTGTCGCTGGCGCAGCTAAATCAGTTGACGATGGGGTACATTAGCTCCTTAGCTTGACTTCAGGTTGAAGATCCGATTCGACGTCGGGCTGCGGACTACACTTTCATTGGAGGCTCGATAACGGGTGGCATCAATGACGCCAAAAATAAAGTTCCGGAGGCGCCTCTTGGTTTTCGCCGTGCATCCACACGGTTGTTGAGGCTTTCGACAGACAACGCCAAGCTGTAGGTCTCGCTGTTCGGTGTTTTCCCGCGGGTTCACTACTTGTCTTTTCGATCCGCCCCACAACTCTCGTAGACCACACCGTATATGCACTCCTATGCAACGGATGATCGCACGAGCAGTACCGTGGCTACGGGCCGCCATCCAATAACACAAATTCTTATATATATATATTACCACGAACACTTTCCAAACTAATCACGGACATACCAGCTAGGTTTTTCTTTACACTGCTTTCCTGGGTAAATCTCCTGATTTTCGGTCTTAATTGAAACTCAACTCAAGAGGTATGGCGTAGATGCCAGAACTGTTCGTTGGCTAAATATATATATATATATATATATATATATATGTAAGATTAATAATAATGTATCTTTTATTAATAGTGTTTTTCGAAAAAGAGTACAAAGGGTATGATTTAAGATGTGCAATTAATGAGTCTGCTCTGCCGACTTTTTGTTCAACTTTCTGCTTCTACTTCCAACAACCGACTCCCGGTATCGATAACCCCTTATCGGTTAGGTCTTTTAAACATCGGTTAAGTCTGGTTATATCGGTTAGGTCTTATCGATGGTATCTTAAGTTCAAATGTAAATTTAGATGGGATAGTGCTAACTGCTTGATACGCCATAGCTTCATATTGTCACTGCTCGTTGCTGTGATATTTGGCCCCTCGACTTGAGCAACCTTTCTGACGTCGTAGCGACCGTTCCGCTTTACCTTGATGACTTCATATGGGCCTAGATACTCGCTGGCCAACTTGCGTCCTGCGACGAACTGCGTCCTCTTGATCGCGACCATGTCTCCTAGTCTGTATCCGTGCTCAGGTCGTCGTTTTTTTTTATCATAATAGCGCTTGTACACCTCTTGCGCCTTCTCAATGTTTTGTTTCGCTTGGTCACGCAGTTCTTGGCGCTCGTTGTTAAACTGCGTAACCAACTCCTCGTTGAGCATCTCCAATAGTCGACTTTCAGCTTGTCTGTGCATCTTTGTCCCAAACATGACCTCGAATGGCGACGACTTCAACGTAGAATGCACATGCGAATTAATCGCCATCTGGACCTGTGGCACATGCTTGTACCACTTCGTTGACTCCTGAGCTGAGAGCTTTGCGATGATACCCAAAATTGAACGGTTCACCCGCTCAATCTGACCGTTGCCTCTCGCCACACCTGTCGTTGTACACACATGTTCGACTTTGTTCTCGTTGAGAAACTCGCTGAATGCGTTGGATGTAAACGCTGCTCCTCTGTCGCTGACTATGCGCTTGGGAAAACCAAACACAAATGACCAATCGCTCAGCCTCTTCACAACTTCTTCGTGACCTGTTGACTTAGTTGGGAACAGCCACACAAACTTGGAGAATGCATCTACCACAGCAAAAATGTACTTGTATTGCTTGGCTGTCGCATCCATTGGTCCCAAATGATCAACGTGCAGCGTGTGTAGTGGTGTGTCACCCTTGTCAATGCAATGAAGATAGCCTTCTTGTTTGCCCAACTTTTTGCTGAAAATTATACAACTGATACAATTAGTAATCAACTTATTTACTTTCCGTTCAAGGTGCGGAATCCAGTATTGCTGCTGAACTGAGTGCATTGTCTTCGCTGTGGAGAAATGACCAACTTCATGCGATCCTTGAATGATTTCCCTTTTCATCAGCCTTGGAACCACCAATACGTCATTGCCATTTACAGATTTGAAGAGAAGACCTCCTTTAAGCTTGTAGTCTTGATATGGGTGCTGCTTCAGGATCTCAACTGTGGCTTTGATGAAATCGGCCTCCTGCTGGGCTTTCTTTATCCGAGCTGTTAGCTCCGTCGTCACGAACATGCATGTCTGCGGAAAACGACTGAGACAGTCCACGTGTCTCATTCTGTCCCCTGGGCGGTGTACTGCTTTGAATGTAAAGTCCTCCATATACAGAATCCACTGGGAAACTTCTTTGGGTATATCTGCTTTCGTTGTTGTCTGTCTCCCGTCCTCAATGATATGGCCCAGAAAGCTAATGCGTGGCTGCATGAAGCTACATTTCTTCCACTTGATCTTTAGGCCAAACTGCGCAGCTGTCTCCAGGACCAACTTCGTCTTCCTCATGCATACCACGGGCGACGCGGCGTAAACAATTATGTCGTCCATATAAAGCTGCATAATGTCAGAGTTGATTAATTCTTGAAAAATATAGCTTACGAACCGAATGAACGCAGCTGGCGAGTTCTTGAATCCGAAAGGCGCTTTATTAAACTCGAATAATCCCTCCTTTGTGACGAAGGCCGTATACGACTTGCTTTGCTCTTCCATAGGCCCATGGAAAAATCCGTTTTCAAGGTCCATTATGGTAAACCACTTAGCCGACTGCAGCTTTTCCAAGACTTCCTCCATGATCGGGACTGGGAAGCAGTCCAGCAATACCATGCTGTTTAACTTCCTGTAGTCTACGCAAACTCTAAGTGTACCATCTTTTTTCTTCACGATGACAACTCTGCTCGCTACATTTGAAGACGACTTGCGCACGATTCCTTGCTCGATCCATTCTTCGACTTGCTTCTTTACGGCTCTGGCTTCGTCTGTTGATAAACGACTCGGTGAGTGATTAAACGGCTTGATTACTCCGTCGGGAACTATCTTCAGTTGGATTGGAGACTGCTTTGCAACTTCTGTGGGCATTTGGTAACTGTTTCTTATCATCTGTTCAACGTCTTTTCGATATTGCGGCGGAGCTACAAAGGATGACTCTTCAGTTACATTATATATAAGAGCATGCTCATCTGTTGGCACAGGATCTGCGTCATGCTTCAAAAACGTGTATCCTTGCATATCAGCGACGAAACGGAACTTTTTAATGAAATCATACCCCAAAAGTGCGTCGAAATCAATCTGGCTACTGGGGACTACTAAAAACTTCTGTGTGGTCTGCAACTTATCCACGGTAACTTCTGCATTAAAGTATCCAACAGGCTTTGTTGATATCTGACCCAGACCGCGCAACATAGTTGTGCACTTCAAAAGTTTAACGTTTTTCATGGTCTTCAACATACTCTCTTTGATTATGGTTACATCTGACCCTGTATCCACAAGACAGTCAACAACAATGCCGTTTATTTGAATTTTTTTCATGCGACTGCGATCCAAAATGACGCGAACTTTATCAACTTTATCAGCTTCATAAGGACAGTTACGCGAAATGTGAACATTCTGATTGCACTTAAAACACTTCGTTTCGGCTTTGCAGTCTTTGCGTTTGTGTTCTCCTGATCCACAGTTATAGCAATATTCTTTTGTACCGCTTTGCCCACTTTGCTGCTTGAAACTCGTTTTATTCTGTTCTTTATTGCCCTTCTTCTCCGATATGTTCAAACGATCATAGATATCGAACTCTTCTTTCAAGGCCCTGAAGGTCTTACAGCGATACATGGCATACTTATACTCGTTTCTTATGTCCAGACCGTTCACAATATGGCTTATAACAGCCGCGTGTTCAACATGTCCGACTGCTGCTATTTTTCTCATCTGCAGCAAGTACTCGTGCATCGACTCACTACTCTTCCTCTTTCTTTCTTGCAGCAGCTTATGAATGTCTGCACTGTTATAGCTACATGTGAATTCATCCAATAATACGTTCTTGAGTTCCTCATAGGTGCACACGCATTCAGCTTCAAGGAAAAGCTTAGCTGCACCGGTCATTTTTCCTCTGGCCTGCACATCTGTTTTCTGTTTTATTTATTAAATTAACAAATTATCTGTTAATAATGGTACTTAGTTACTAAAGGCAGAAAAAGATAAGTTAAAAGTTAGCTAAATTTAAATGATTATAAATATTGCATGCAATTAGTTTAAGAGACAGTTCAGGGGATAGGGTTAGACAGAGGGAGTTATAATTATGGCATAAAACCCTAAAAGGTTCATGATCAGCATAATTAGACCTACATATGGGTAGACGGATAGGCCTAAAAGTACGGGTAACCCGACTTGGAACGGCCAAGTCAATCTGACCCAAGAGAGTTTGGGAGTCAACAGTCCCAAGAAGGAGCTTGTGCACGAACATTACGCCATTGCATATTCTGCGATGGTGCAACGACGGCAGGTCAATAAGATTTAGCCTAGACCGGTAGGGTGGCAAGATTCTACCCGAGTCCCAGTTAAAGTTCCGAAGGGCAAAAATTAAAAATTGCTTTTGCACGGATTCAATAACAGACTGTTGCTCTTTATACTGCGGGCTCCACACACAAGAACAATACTCCAATATAGGACGTACTAACGAGATGTACAGTTGTTTCGTAACGTACGGGTCGTCAAACCCCTTGGACCAACGCTTGATGAACGCTAAAACACCCTTAGCTTTATTTACAGTTGCAGCTATATGGGTGTTGAAACACATCTTATGATCAAAAAGGACTCCGAGGTCATTTGAACTCGAAATTCGCTCAAGGACATGATTTCCTAGAACATATGAGACAAAATGAGGAGCGCGACGGTAAAATGTCATAAGTTTGCATTTGGAAAGGTTCAGAAAAAGAAGATTAATTGAACACCACAATAGTAGTTCACTTAGATCAAGTTGAAGGCGTGTGTGCAAATACCAATCAGAGTAAGAAAGACAGATTTTGACATCATCAGCATACATTAGTGTAGTAGAGTATGTTATAACTTGAGGAAGGTCGTTCACAAATAAAATAAACAGAAGCGGGCCCAGATGACTTCCCTGTGGCACACCTGAAGTAACATTAACAGTATTTGACAACACGTTAGAAAACAAAACACGTTGAGTACGGTTAGAGAGATAGGACAAAATCCAATCTAGAAGATTCGTTGGGAACCCTAATAAGGAGAGCTTTTGAATAAGCAGAGCATGGTTCACAGAATCGAATGCCTTGCTGAAGTCCGTAAAAACTACATCCGTCTGCAAACCAATTTGAAAACCACGGTGGATTAGGTTAGAAAACTCAAGAAGGTTAGTCGATGTTGAACGATGTCTGAAAAAACCGTGTTGCGACGGAGATATCAAGCTGCAACAAAGATGTTGCAGTTGCCGGGTGACCAGGAACTCAAGAAGCTTCGGGATGGCGGAAAGCTTTGCGATACCACGATAGTTTTCAATGTTTGATCTTGAACCTTTTTTGTGAAGCGGAATGATGTAGGACTCATTCCAAATTACTGGGAGACAAGACTGTTCCAAGGAGAGGTTGAAGAGAAAGGTCAAGGGCTTGCAAAGGGACTGGGCACAGTGTTTTAAGATGCAACTTGGTACCTTATCTGGACCCGCAGAAAACGATATGTCCATAGATGACAAACCTTCAAGAACAACGCTTTCCTCGAAAAAGGGCAGAAAAATACTGTTAGCTTGAGGTAGCTGGTACGGATACGGAGTGGATGCGTTGTAAATATGAGACGAGTACGTTGTTGATTGGCAGGCGTACCAATCGGATTAGGTTGCAAGAGATTGGTATCATTATGCGGAATTTTCCGTCTAGGCGATTCGCTCAAGAGTTTGAGCCCAAGAAACTGTGATTCAAGGGCAAGAAATTTCTCGTTGAGAGCCACAAATTGTTTCCGGACATCCAGAAACCCAGTTCGAGTCTGTCTCATAAATGTGCGCATTTCGGCCTCAATCTCCCGACAAGCCAGACATGACCAAGACAGGCCCATGCGTTTCGAGATCAGATCATTCAGCCGGCCAAAATTTCCACCACCAGCACATTTTATGTGGGCAAAATTGTCGCACAGCCAGCAGCTAAGAAATGAATCACCAATGATAACACCACCGAATTCACATTTCTTTGCACTACAAACGATTGCCATTATTGACAGCAGTAGAATCACTGTGCACGAATAATAAGAGAACGGAGTGAGATCGCAGGTAAAGTAGGAGAGCAGACAGCAGAGCGAGCCAGACAATCAGCTGCAGCGGCAATAATTCAAAGCAGATGATCCAACGAAGTGCAGAAAACGAGCGGTAAACTCACCAAAGCAGAGACACAAAAGAAAAGTCCACAGAGAGGGAGAGTGTAGGCAATCCAGAGAGAGTGAGAGCAACAATGCGAGAAGCCCGCGTATGCTCACGAGAGAGTGTGGGCGATGCAAACGCTGATGCGCGAGAACAGTGCACACCGAAGAAGCGATAACGAAAAGCAGACTGGGCAAAAAACAATAACAAATTGCCTGCACGAGTCCGATGTGTTACGTTGCAATATTGAATTTATATTAAACACTTGTTTACAAACAAAACACTGGTGGTTAACACAAAGTAGAATCAAATTAAAGAGATAATAAATCAAAACAAAGACACAACAATGTTGTATGATATTTAGGCAAAGGGCGGAGAATGCGGGAGCAAGAAAAAAACACAACCGGCTTAAGCAAGAGCTAGAAGCAGTAAGCTCATGCATCGGCATTTTTTTCGAATATCTCAAACCATTTTTCTATGGGAACCGATTTTCCATCACAATCGCTCACAACTTCTGTAAAATTATCTGGAGCGATCTTCATTTCTCGTTGCTCATCGCAAAGCAGTTTCAAACTTAGCAACTTTATCATTTGATCAATCTTGTCATCAGTATTGTTTTCTGCATTTTCTAAATCTTCCATCTCGTTTGCACTCGGGCGCGACGTTCCTGGTACAGCTTCTTCCTTCTCTCTCTCTTTCCAGTGCAA
This sequence comes from Drosophila miranda, assembly GCF_003369915.1. Taxonomy (NCBI): domain Eukaryota; kingdom Metazoa; phylum Arthropoda; class Insecta; order Diptera; family Drosophilidae; genus Drosophila; species Drosophila miranda. Next base: position 33,326,642 of record NW_022881603.1, read on the forward strand.
CGGCGGCGGTGTTTGCATCATTTTGCGGCTCTTTTCGACTTGTGTCTGTGTACCCGACGAGGGCTTGTCTTTTCTGTTTATAAGTGTGTATCACACACAACGTGTCTGTGCGTGTTTTTTCTGCTTGTGTACGTACTGCGCACGGACAAGGCGACGCTGCGGCGCGACAATGAATTTCACAATTTTCCAACCGAATTAAACGACCGATCTTTTATTAAACTCCGTGTCTACTGTTAGGCTCACAGAATTTGGATTGTTCAACTTAATGTTTATAGCCACCAACAACAACTTTACAACTTTATGTAGCTACAAACAACAACTTTAACAACTTTTCAACAATCCTCTTCTTGCATCAGCTTCTGCTTTCTTCTGTTTTTCTTTTTCACACACTCCGAGCTCTGTATTCGACGCGGACGAGCCCCCAAATGTAAGATTAATAATAATGTATTGTTTATTAATAGTGTTTTTCGAAAAAGAGTACAAAGTGTATGATTTAAGATGTGCAATTAATGAGTCTGTTCTTCCGACTTTTTGTTCAACTTTCTGCTTCTACTTCCAACAACCGACTCCCGTATCGATAACCCCTTATCGGTTAGGTCTTTTAAACATCGGTTAAGTCTGGTTATATCGGTTAGGTCTTATCGATGGTATCTTAAGTTCAAATGTTAATTTAGATGGGATAGTGCTAACTGCTTGATACACTGTCCTTTACATATATATATTTATTTATTCCCGAGTAAACACGTCCGTTTTAATCAATGGATTCTCAGTCAATAACTCCAGCCCAACTTCTGCAAGTTCAGCTAAGCGGTACCGAACCAAAAGCTCGAAGATCGGATGATATTTGGAAACTTTAACTGCATAATCGGATGATCTTAGGAACTTTAACTGCATAATCGGATGATCTTTCGCCCAATTGAGCGAAATTTTGGTCAAGATTTTAATCTATGCTCTCCCTACGCTACGCTACTCTCTTGGGTCAAGGTAAACGTGACGTCTTTCGCTTAAATGCGTGCGATGCGCGCTCTCTTTAGAAAGCTTTTCGGAAAGCTTGCAGCTTACGATCCACTTTCGGAGTTACTATGTATCTGCACTTTTAAGCATTACCAAAAGAAAACTGTGCTTATCCGTGATGTTCCATACTCTTTCCCTAAATTCGGCCCCTACAACACAGTTGAAGACGTAATTGTTCTTACAATGAGACTTAAACTGAAGAAGGCCATTTACTAAGGTTTAAGCTGAATATCTTTTAAGTGATAGACTCCTAAGTTTTTCTTATCTTCGCTAGCTAATTGGTAATACATTGTCCCCACTCGGCGAATAACCTTGGCTGATATAAACACAGGCGCCAGTTTAGCGCTGAACTTTTTTAAAGCGTTGCTCTGACAAAAATTCCGGGCATACACGACGTCTCCAACTTTAAGTTGACGGACCCGGCTACGTAAGTTGTATGTCCTCGCATTCTGCTCGTGTGATTCAGCTACCTTTTGCTGAGCGGCTTGTCGACATACTTGTACTACATCTGGATATTCGACTCTGGTGTCATCCGATAGGAGATTTAGTCGTCTGAGTAGTTCATAATCCTTTCCGTTAAGAATCATATTCTGCCCAAATGCAAGAAAATACGGCGAATACCCTGTGCTTCTATGGATATTATCTCTACAGCCAAGCTCGAGATAATTTAATGAATATAACTTTGAGTCGGGGTATCCGTCTTTTGAATAACTCCCGCAGTTCCCTAAGTCAACATCTTTAGTTATCTCGTTGGTGGAGTCCTATATCGTGATATTAGCATATTGTAACTGCCTATATAAGCTAGTCCATCCGGCGTAAGAGACAACAGATTATACATAGGTCGACTTTTCCAACCATGAAAAATAGTCGTAGATTCCGTAGGCAACAGCTGTCGTACTCCCACCCGGCGAGATCTATCAGTATGGCATTACCAGAGAATTATTGTTTTGGATGGAATATAGAGCTATGGTGGAGCCTAGCCCCAGAATGACATGCCACTGGTACTAACGTTAAGTACCAACTTTACGAGAGATCATATCCCTTCGGGCCCCACGTTGGTCGCCAATTATGTAGCGTGCAGGTGTGGGATAGCTGTCGTTTACTCATACTAGTATGGGTAAACGACAGCTATCCCACACCTGCACGCTACATCTTTCTAGCCTTGGGTGTTTTGTACTGTTGCCTTTGAAAAAAATTGGTGGTAAATATTTAGCATTTTTTATATTACAGGAAAAGCTACGAGTATTTTACGAAATCTTTGTCTTATATCGAAGAACGTTTTCTATAGGAATTCAATAACAAGCACCATATGGACACTCGTAATTACCCTTAGAAAAAATAATAGTAAAATCATACCTGTAACTGGCATCACAGCTAAGCATGACCCTAATATTTTTAAATTTTATACTTCATTTAGAGAGTTATTTTACTTAACTGAAAATAATTGGTTTTACGGGATTTTCTTAGCTTAAGTTACCTTATTTGCGCACTCAAAGCACTTGGATACTACTTTATTAATAACGTTCATAAGGTTTTTCGTTTCTCTGATGACATGATCGACCTTCACAAAAGTGGCTGCTTTACCAACATTGTGATCTTTGACTGTAAATTGTAGTGCTTGCACAAAAGTCGGCACTCTATCTAAAATGTTAAGAAGATCTTTCTTGTTGTCACTTGCGGGAACCTGAAAGTTCAAAAAGGAATGTAAACGGTTTCCTGCTTCATCGGTTCAAGGCAGTTGTATGCATGTACCTGGTATGAAAAGTGACGTAGGACTTTATAAAGTCGATTGGCTTCTTCAGCAAAATATTCGGCTTGAGTAAATAAATCCTGAGTTGTTCTTAAAGAACCATTTCCTTTCGTAAATTTATACATGAGGAAAGCCATTGCTGACATGTTTTTAGCTCTTTTTAATATGTCGTTGTCGTCTGACAAGTCATCACCCCATTTTGATTGATATGTGCTTAGATCTCCATTATTTTTGCCTTCAAGGCCCGAAAACTCGACCATTTCGCCATCATCTGTTGTAGGTACACCGGACTTTGATAGTTTATCTGTCGCTTCACATTTCTAGCAGAGGAATAGAGGTACATATGTAATACTATGTACATGCATATATGTATATGAACAAGTTTCAATCTAGTTACTAAATATATTCCAAAATACCTCAGTTTCAGTTTCTCTTTCACTCTTAGTTGGATTAATTGATACAAGTATCTTCTTTGCGATCATTGATATCTCATTGGTCAGCCACTTCCACATGTCTGAGAATGATTCAAAATTTTCATTTGCCGCACTGCTGTTTGAATATTTCCAAAGAATTTTGGCGGCAATGAACACCTGCGGCCCATAGATTCTTAAATTGATAGCTAAGCATTTAGCTTGAACCTGAAGTCTTTCTGTAGGTGCTGCAAAAGCTTGCAAATGTCAAATATGTGATCGCAGCAGTCATGAAACTTAGTAGAACGTTGGTTTAGATTATCGATGTCGTACGCCATTGCTAGAACATGGAAAGATTTGACCAGCTTTGAGCAGATCTTCAGGGATTCATTGAAATCCTTAATCTGGCTCGATACAGAAATCATGAGCTGCTTGCACAGCTCCTCTAAGCTCCTCAGCATTCCGAGCTCCGGCTCCCGACCACCTTTCACCTGAACTCCAACATTTTCATGCTGGTCTTTCATTATGGCGTTAAGATACATGTCAAACTCCAGCTTGCAGTTATCGCAGTAGGTTAAAAGGTTCTTTCGATGATTGTGACTTATATAAGGGGAGTCTGTGAAGTCATGAGCTTTCTCAAACAACTTCTCAAACGCCAGTGTAAGCTCTTCGCGCATGTCCATGCTTTCAGAATTTAAATGCTTTCTAAAGTTGGTGTTATTGATCATACGACCGCCACCACCACCACCACCGGATGGGGCTAGGTTCTTTTTCGACTTCCAAAGATCATCGTCAAGGAAATTAAAGTATGAATCGGAATTATTATTTCCCTCAGTATTGCTGTCGTAGTAACTCATTTGGAATTTGTATCTCTTTATCAGGTTTATAATACGCTTTATTGTCGTGTATATGCTCTCATTCTCATAATGTGGGTTACTTGCTTGCTTGTCGTAAGGCATATGCTTTGCCGAATCGAATATGCTATCCTTTACGACAAAGTGTATCAAGTCCATGGCTCTTCGTATCTGGCAGAACACAGTATCCCGGTTCTCCTTTACTATAACACAGTCACTGTGTATCAAGCTATTTTTTGATGAAGTTAGTAAAATTGCGATTGACTTTTCCAGAATTTGACGGGCAGAAAACATTTGAGCTCGCCGCCTCTCCTCTTTAACGGAGTTACGATGGTGGCCAGTGAGGTATGCTAATTCGATCATTTCTGTGCCAAAGACAGAAAACGCACGCACAAATTCAGTGAAGTTCATGACTGACTCCAGCTTCTCCAGGCTCTCCGATGCTCGTTTCTTAGCAGTTAATAATTTTTTCACAACTATTATGTCAACTAAAAGCAGTATTCTCGTAACCGAGGAGAGCAGAGACCTGGCAGCTAAGATTATTGCACCATAGTCCTTCAATGGCTCAATATTAAGCCGAAGCTCCATACCACTCAACGGTGATATTTCACACAGCCGTTCAATAGATTTTCCTGTAGAATAAAATCAATTGTGTTAACTTTTTTACCACTCATATCAGTGACAGGCAAGCTTATTGGCCAATTCTTTCATACTAAAAGTCTTATAAAGGTAATTGACGTAAACGTACCTGCGTCTCTTGCTTCTTTAGCAGCCTCGTACATGTCCCCCTTTATATCGATGTTCTCCTCTGCAATTATTTCTCCTATTGTTATAAATCGTTCGACAGCTATGTTTAGTAGGTGTCCTATGTTTCCAAAAGTGGACATGATTTGCTCGTTATGAATATCACGAACTCGAAAGCGTTGATTCTAAAACAAAAGCAGTTTTTAAGTATTTGTTAATTTTTCTAATCGCTCATCCAATGATGGAGTTGGTCTATAGCCAAATTAACTTCATAATGAATTTACATGCCGGCTTGAAACTTACGTTTACTGTTGGTTGAGTCATTCCGTACATTTTAGATACGATCAGTTCTCAATAAAAGAATTCACAACTTCCTTAATATGCACAGTTTGTATTTTATTCATGTAACATTTTTATTTACTTCGTATTGATTTTTCTCAGTACCTACATAGGTTTGCACAGTTGAATAGGAGTTGCATTAAAACTTAATCAAGTGTTTTGGCACTTGCTAATACCGTTACGTTACTGTGTAAAGTATGAGAATTTACATTTAAGCTCGAAGAAAAGTCAATATTTTAGCTAGCGAAAGTTTAATTTAGAGTGATATAGCTTGCTTTCTGTAAACAACTTGTTTACTATAGACGAATGTATATATACTTATACACTTTCAGGCCTATACACTATGTATATGCGGTTTGAACTTGTAAAATTTGTCTGTTCTGCGCAAATCGCGTGCGCAAAAAACCAACTTAGTACTGTAAAATGCAACAGTTTCTTGCAAAGAAGAGGGAGTTAAAATCTCGAATTGCAAAAAAAAATATTTATAATATAAGTAAGTAAGTATCATGGAAAACCAGTTGGAATAAATTTCTATATCAAATTATTTTACGCGAATTATCCGAAGCGTCGTTTTGCAGCACTTGCAACAGACTTCACTTCAAGTTAAGGCCTAGTACTTAAATCAGCAAAAAAATAAAAAATAATAATAATAATAGATTAATACTGGAGAGGCAACGATACATACGGGAAACGCGGAATGTAGAAATATTCTATCTTTCGTCGATATTTACTTATAAGAAGCGCCACAGCGCCCAAAAATGTTATACTCAAGCCTGCTTTCATAATTGCAATTCATAATTTCAAAATTGGAATTTTTAACCAATTTAACCAATTAAATTGGTTGGTGGTACTAGGTTTAAGGCTTGCCTTGCTCATCTTCTAAATGTCTTTCAGATGTTCATGGTCTTGAAGTGTAGTGGAATACAAAATCGGAATGCAACAATCGATAAATAACATACATTTTTTGTACAAACCATACATAATACTGTGCACTCATGCAGGGCTCTAATACGATAATACTTTTCGGTATTTTTTTAGGTCAAAATTAAACCGACGGTATATAGGTATATAATGGTATATTTTGCCAATTTCATCAATCTATTAAATTTCATTTTTAACGTTATATAGAAATCCAAAAAAAGCAAGTATTTAAATTAAGCCAATCAAGTAGAAATTGATTCATCAATCGTATAAAATTATCTGGGCAAAACTGAGAGATCTATATAGATGGGAATATTCGACGGAAGATTAAGGTTGACAACAATGCTTCCCGGCAACATAAATTTTCATACCCTACGGAAAAGGATATTATAAATGTAGTAGTTTAAGTTGCTTGATGGCAACGAGTAACATTTATTTGATAAGTATGTTGCACTTAAAATTATAACAGCTCCAAGTTTTACAAGTATGTTTGTGACTAATTATATGCGTGTACGTCTGATGCGTGGCTGAACTGACAACTGACTGATCTCTCTCTCTTGCTATCGGCTCTCTCAGAGCCGATTACTGGTCTATCCCGACGACACGACAAAAACACGACCGCTTCGTGTCTCTCTCGTGCAATGTTTTCAACTACTTCCTTTCTAATTTCTTCGCGGTCCTTGTTCAACTCTTCGATAAGTGATTCTTCCAATATTTCTTTTATTTTCGGATCCATTCCTATACGCATGTCTAGCCCAGTCAATATCTTGAAAGGTGTTACCTTGGTACTTCACGGCTCAACACTGTTGATCATTTGCTGTACTTTTCCTAGATGCTTATACCAACTACCGGAATTACCCTGACACAATTTCGACAACATAGGCACCACTATCTTGTGCATCCTTTCGACTTGACCATTCCCACGTGGAACGCCTGTGGCAATCATTAAATGCTGTATTTTCTCTCTCTCACAATATTCACGAAACAAATTGGACATAAACGCTGCACCCCTATCCGTCACTATTCTGTTCGGATTACCAAAACTAGTCCCCTGAATTTCCAAACACTTAACGACCTTTTCAACGCCTGTACTACGTGTAGAATATAACCAAACAAGCTTAAAAACCCATCAACGACAACCAGTATATAATTGTACTGTTTTTTAGTCATTTCCATTGGTCCAACGGGATCAATGTGATACGTTTGTAACGGCCTATCACCCTTGTCTATTGGTTGCAAATAACCCTCACGTTTTCCTGTCTTTTCATTGACAATGATACACTCGACACAACTATTCATTACGCGCCATACTTTGTCTTTTAACTTCGGAATATAATACGACTTTTCAATGATATCTTGTGTCTTTTTAACTGAAAAATGTCCTTGCTTATGTGCTATTGATATAATCTCATTTTCCAACTGAGCTGGTACTACGATAAGCTCCTTATCCGGATCCTTAAACAAAATCTGATTCCGAATATAATAATCCTCATATTCCTTGTCCTCCACAATACTTTTAACAGCCTTAACCCAATCGTCAGTTAGCTGAGCTTCTTTCAAACGATGAGCTATACTTTCGGTCGCCATAAAACAAGATACACGACTCAACGCGTCAACGTGCCTCATCTTCGTTCCTGAGCGATGTTCTATAACATAATTAAAATTTTGTTGGTACATGGCCCAACGTGCTACTCTCAAAGGAACGTCTTTCTTTTTGATCGTCATTGTAAATGCATTACAATCTGTGACAATTTTGAACTTTATACCTGTTAAGCTATTAAGCGTTTTTAACAACTGTTGCAATTTGAAGTTTATGAAAGTCGAGAGGCTGTTTAAAATTCACAATTTATTTGCATATGTAAACCAACTTATCGCGTATGTACATATGGGGATGATTGGGGCGAACGATTGATGCGAGGATGTTAGTCTAATAGCTGCGACGATTAGCTCAAGACTGCTCATGCAAGGGCTGACGAGCCAAATTGCCGGGCCCTATGCAGCAAGCTTAGACGCGAGCGAGAGCGTATGATAGCCCGAGAGCGTTAGAGCTGCTCGGGGACGCTGTTAAGCCGAGTCCGACAGATTGCGACATAAGGAGACGAAAGAATTCCGCTGCATGCGCATATGCGGTAGCAAATGATCTTTGCAGTGGGGGCATTGGAAACGACAACACCAAAATGCATTTCCTTTGAGCCGCACCACTGGCAATAATTTAAAATATTTAAGCTGCTTGACCCGACATACTCCCCCCGTTGGAAGCCTGACTTTCAACAGCATCTTTAAGGGGCAGCAGGCACAGCTTGTTGACGGCGCGCTTGTTGATTCCAGATGACGTCTTCAGCACAGCAACTCGGGCAACGCCATCTCGTCCAGGCAAAAGCTCGACCACTCTCGCCAGTGGCCACTTCATGGGAGGAAGATTCTCATCCTTGACAAGAACCAAATCTGCGACTGCTAAACTAGGCTTCGCAGTGCGCCACTTTGAGCGCTGCTGCAGTGACGTTATGTACTCCTCCTTCCACCGGGACCAAAAGAGCTGCTGCAGGTACGAAACGCGCTGCCAGCCGTCCAGGCGATCGAAGTTTAGCTGCGTGACGTCAGGCTCAGCGAACGAAGCAGGAGGGCCACCATTCAAGAAATGCGCTGGAGTTAGAACATCTAGATCGGCAGGGCTCTCTGAAATTGAAACTAAGGGTCTTGAATTAATCACTGCCGTGATGTGGCACAACAGCGTCCGGAGCTCGTTAAATCCAAGAACCGAGTTGCCTATCGCACGGTAGAAGTGGTACTTGGCCGTCTTCACTGCAGCCTCCCATAGACCACCAAAATGAGGGGAGCGCGGAGGAATGAAATGCCAGTCTATAGCCTCGACCAAGCAAAAATCCAGCAGCGCCTTCTGATGGTCATCGCTGAGGACCAGGCGCTTTAATTCCATCAGCTCATTCTTAGCGCCGACAAAATTGGTTGCGTTGTCTGACCAAATTTGCCGCGGCTTCCGTCTGGTACATATGAAGCGCTTTAGTCCATGTAGAAAAGCAACTGTGGATAAGTCCTTTATAAGCTCCAGATGAACAGCCTTGGTAGCGAAACAAATGAAGACGCAGACGTAGCACTTGATTGGAGCTTTGTTGCGTGCCTCCGGTTTGTAGAAAAACGGCCCACAGAAGTCCACGCCTGTGATCTCAAAGGCATGAGAAACATCGAGCCGCTCCTTTGGAAGATCCGCCATAATATGCTCCAATACCCTGGGCTTTAGTCGAAAGCATCTTACGCACTTGTTTACTGCCTTGTTTACCGTCTTTCTCCCCCCAATAGGCCCCCCAATTAGTCCAAGCAAAGCTCGAGGACCAGCGTGCAGATTCCGCTCATGAAAATGGGAGATTATTGCAAGAGTCAGTGGATGGCTGCTGGGCAAGATGATGGGATGACGGCCATCAAAATCCAACGAAGAGTTTTTCAGTCGACCATCTACCCTGAGAAGTCCAAACTGATCCATGAATGGCGATAACGATGCGATTGAGCTCGATGAGGAGACTGCTCCCCTTGCCCGCAGTGACTTCATGTCCTCCCATAGCTGAGTACGCTGGACTAGTCGTAGCAATACCTGGGTTCCATGTTCAATGTCTGAGACAGTGAGTCCGGGGCGCCGAATTCGGTTGCAAAACTTGTGAATGTATCCGAAAACGCGTTGTAAAGAAGCAAATGAATTCGCATACTTGGAATCAGCAATAATGTCCATGTAGGGCGATTTGACCAGAAGAGCCTTCCGACGAAGTTCAAGGGCTGGCTTATCAGGTAGCACAGTGGGTGGCCAGTCATCTGAGGAGCCGCAAAGAAATGGAGGACCATGAGCCCAAAGAGGTGACTCATTCAGCTCAGTCGACTGAGCCCCTCGAGACAGAATGTCGGCTGGGCTTAAAGCTGTGGGAACATAGCGCCATTCCATTTTTTCGGTCATTTCCTGAATCGTTGACACTCTATTTGCAACAAAAATATTAAATCTTGACGGCTCGTCCCGAATCCAAGAGAGCGCAACGGCAGAATCACACCAACAGTAACACCTTCCCTTGAATACATTCATTCCAGCTATCTCAGATATGAGCCTGGCGAGCAACTCCGCTCCACAAAGCTCCAACTTTGGTACTGTAAGTGTCTTCAAAGGAGCCACACGAGATTTGGCACAAAGTAAGTGACTGCTGAAATGCTGACCCTTGGACACGACATAAATGCATGCACCATAAGCCTCGATGCTGGCATCGCAAAATCCGTGAATTTCCAGCGTAGAGTTTGGAAGGAGCACAAGCCGAGGAAATTCAAGTCGACGAATCTGACCAAAACTGGTGCATATTTCCTGCCACTCGGTGTTCAGTGCGACTGGAAGGCTTTCATCCCAGGACAACTTCTCTTGGCACAAACGCTGGAGAAAGATTTTGGATTTAGTAATTACGGGACCAGCTAGTCCGAGAGGATCGTAGAATCGCGCTATGGATGACAAAACAGAGCCCCTGCAGGAATTCAAAGAAGATTGAAGGGCCGAGAACGAAAATAATAGTAGATCAGAAACCGGATCCCACGCAAGTCCTAAAGTTTTAGTCACATGGCTGCCATCGTCGAACTTCAAAAATGTTTCCTTGTCCTCTTCCGGAACTCCATCCAGCACAGCAGGGACGTTCGAACACCATTTCCTCAATCTGAACTGACCTCTAGACAAAATTCCAGTAGTTTGATACTTTGTCCGGATAGCCTCCTCCTGCGAGCTGGCTCCAGATATCAAGTCATCCACGTATAAGTCACGGCGAAGGATTTCAGCTCCAACTGGAAACGCCATCTGCTCGTCTATTGCCAACTGATGCATCGCTCGCACAGATAGATAGGAGGCAGGCTTCGTCCCATAAGTAACGGTGTCCAATTGAAACACATGCAAGTCTTCTTCCCTGGAGTTTCTCCACAGAATACACTGCAAGTTGCTATCCTCGGTCGAGACTCTTACACAACGATACATCTTACAGATATCTCCCGTAATCGCAACGGCGTATGACCGAAATCGAGCAAGAATATGAAACAGTTTGGGTTGGATTACGGGACCAGCCATTAAAACGTCGCTCAGGGAATATCCAGATGAGGTTGAAGCGGATCCATCAAAAACGACGCGAATCTTGGTCGTAGAACTATCTTCCTTCATGACGCAATGGTGAGGCAAAAAATATCGGCAGTTGCTGATTGACTGGGTAGGAACCTGAGACATATGGCCTAAATCAAGGTACTCCTTTATAAATGCTGCATACTGAGATTTAACCTCAGGGCGACGATCTAACTTTCTCTCAAGGGTCAGGAATCTACGAAGCGCTTGATTGTAAGATTCTCCAAGGAGATCCAAATTATATTTTGCTGGCAGCCGAACACAATAATCGCCTTTATGTAGTCGACGGAAATGCTGCACAAAGTGTGCTTCACAATCTAGCTCTTCTTTGGTAGACTTTATTATTGGTTCGATGCAATTTTCTACCTCCCAAAACCTCCGAAGAAGCACCTCAAGCCGATCCTCATCCCAAGCGCGTTTTCTGAATTGAAGGCAATCCTGGCAGTAGCTTGACCTGACCAACACACAGGAGCTCGAAAAACAGACTTGTGCCAATTATTATAAAACTCCGGATCAGCTAGTGGTATGTTAGATGGAATGTTCCAGTTTTGAGTGTCAATTCCAAAGCTTGGCTGCCGATCGGTTATGCTAGATGCTACAATGGCAGTGATGAGAGTTGAGTAATCCGATGAGCGAGAGTGCAGACTAACGTTGACCGAAAATCCATCCGTGACGAAGCTAGAGTCGCCTATTCCCGAGACTGCAGTCGATGATTTCATTTTTCGAAGCTGAAGCTGATTCGCGAAACGAGAAGTTATTAGATGCAACTGGGAGCCGGAATCCAGCAACGCTCGGCAGGGAACTAAAACTCCGGAACGATTTTTGACTAAGACCGTGGCCGTGGCAAGTAGAACAACACCATTCCTGAGATCTTGGGCAATAAGGGCAGACGAGGTAGCCGCTGAAGTAGAGGGCGCAGTGGTATGCTCAGACGGCGTAGACTCAGACAGTGCAGACTGAGATGGAGTATACGGCGCTGATTTCCCTTGGACTGCGGTATCTTCAGGGCTACCAAAACGAAGGAGGGTATGGTGTCTACCCCCGCAGGTACGACAGTTGCTCGAGGTGCACTGAAGTAATCGATGCCCTGTTCTGAGACAATTTATACACAACGAAAGCGGCTTGGCTTCTTTATGGCGATTTGTGGGGGACAGCGCTTTAAACTTCTGGCAGTGCTGGACCTCGTGAGCACCATCGTTGCACAGCGCGCAGCGTGCTACGGTTTGGTTCGTTGTAACCAATGTGGACCTAGAATTATTATGCTTTCTACTTCTGCCCACCTGATTGCTCGCATAGCTTGCCATAGAAAAGTCCATCGTCTCCAATGATCTGCATCGCTGCTCCAAGAACGAGGCAATAGATTCCCACGACGGAATTAAGTTTGCGAATGCGGGGTCGTTGAATCGTTCCTCCCACTTCTCTTGGCTCGCTGGATCCAGTTTTCGGAGAATTTCCTGCACGACGATGCATCCTACGATCTGCTCAGTGGTGCCCAAACCCTGGAGCGCGCGCATATGTGAATTGAACTTGTCTGAAAGCTCCCGAAGCATGACCACTGACCCAGGTTCCACAGCCTGGAGCGCCAAGATCTCATTGATGTGTGCCTGAAAGACCAATCGCCGATTATTGAATCTGTTTTCCAACAAATCTAATGCCACAGCATAATTGCCATCTGAGATTTCCAGCGACCGAACAGTCTCCAATGCCGAATCCCGCAGACAGGAACGCAAATGCTGGAGCTTTTCTATGTTTGTTAAGTCCGGATGGCTGTCGATTATGGTGGCAAACATTGAATAAAAGTCCGTCCAGTTCGCATACCCGCCGCTAAACGTCCGCAATTGTATAGGAGGCAGGGATGGTACTACTTGTCTACGGTGAGGTAGAAATTGCGAGCCGGCAAACTCAACCGTAGTATTTCCTCCAGCCAAGGTAGAATGAAACGGCATGCGGCCGCTACTCTTAGCCATTTCCCTCATAATCGCCGCCTTCAGCGAGCTTGCAAGTGACTCAAAAATGTCACACAAACCACTGTGAATTTCGCTTCGATCCAATTCCTCAAGCTCGCCGTGAAACATCTCAAATTTGCTGATCAACTTCTCGACTTGCTCTTGCTTTACCACGAGCATGTAGTAGTCACAGTCTGACGACTCATTCTGCCAAGCGGTAGCTAACCTTTTCATTTTCTCGCATAATTCCGTTGACTTAAGCTTCAAAAAAGACACCCTGTTTTGCTCACTGGTCATTGGAATTTCGTTAGCAGCATTAATTTCCATGGTAGCGGCAGCGTTAGCAGAAAGACCAACGTCTCTAGCGGGAAGATGATCGCAAAGAGTAACACGAGCAATAGACGACAAGAACCGAGCCCAGCAAGCGAACAGCTATGTACGAACTGTATATACAAAGGCGACCGGTGTAAGAAACGTTTCTTGCGGGAAGATGACCGAAAAGAGAAGCGCAAGCTAACAGCTCCGTGTACTACCGAATATGCAGGGGAGGCCGGTGTATATATGTATGGATAACTTATGTGGTCGATGACACTGGTTGAGATGGCAATTAGTTAAGATCTTTGAATGCTATATTAGTTTGTGATTGCACTGATGGGTTATTTATTGCACAATCACGTCGGGGACACCAAATGTTAATCTATTAAGCGTTTTTAACAACTGTTGCAATTTGAAGTTTATGAAAGTCGAGAGGCTGTTTATAATTCACAATTTATTTGCATATGTAAACCAACTTATCGCGTATGTACATATGGGGATGATTGGGGCGAACGATTGATGCGAGGATGTTAGTCTAATAGCTGCGACGATTAGCTCAAGACTGCTCATGCAAGGGCTGACGGGCCAAATTGCCGGGCCCTATGCAGCAAGCTTAGAGGACGCTGTTAAGCCGAGTCCGACAGATTGCGACATAAGGAGACGAAAGAATTCCGCTGCATGCGCATATGCGGTAGCAAATGATCTTTGCAGTGGGGGCATTGGAAACGCCAACACCAAAATGCATTTCCTTTGAGCCGCACCACTGGCAATAATTTAAAATATTTAAGCTGCTTGACCCGACAATACCCAAAACGTATACACGCCATTTCGCTAAAGCTTCGATAATTGCCAGAACCTCAAGGTCATAAGCAGGATATTTCTCTTCACATGGCTTAGTCCTACGGCTCATATATTGAACTGGATGGAATTGGCTGTCTTCCAAACTCTTTTGCAGTAACACGGCTCCATACCCCCATTTTGATGCATCAGTATGGATTTCTGTCTCCAACTTCGGGTTGTACATTTCTAAAACAGGTCTACTAATCAATGCTACCTTTAGTTGTTCAAACGCAACCTGATGTATCTCCTTAAATTCAAATTTAACATCCTTCCGCAGCAGATCTGTCAATGGTTTTGCAATAACAGCATAACCCTCAATAAACTTTCGGAAATAAGAAGTCAATCCTATGAAACGCTGCACTGCTTTTTATACCCGATACTCAAAATGAGTATTGGGGTATATTAGATTTGTGGTAAAAGTGGATGTGTGTAACGTCCAGAAGGAATTGTTTCCGACCCCATAAAGTATATATATTCTTGATCAGCATCAATAGCCGAGTCGATTGAGCCCTGTCTGTCTGTCCGTCTGTCCGTCCGTCCGTCCGTCCGTCCGTCCGTCCGTCCGTCCGTCCCCTTCAGCGCCTAGTGCTCAAAGACTATAAGAGCTAGAGCAACGATGTTTTGGATCCAGACTTCTGTGATATGTCACTGCTACAAAAATATTTCAAAACTTCGCCCCGCCCACTTCCGCCCCCACAAAGGACGAAAATCTGTGGCATCTACATTTTTAAAGATAGTATAAAACTAAAAGCGCAGAATCGTAGAAGATGACTATATCTTCTAGAGTGCAAAATCTGAACCAGATCGTATAATTATTATAGCCAAAATCAAGAAAACAATTTCATTCTTTCTCGCTCTGTCTCTCTCTAACACACAGGTTTCATGTTCGGTTTTGTCAATTGCAAAATATGAGTTCAAGGATCTCAGAACCTATAAGAGCCAGAGCAACCAAATTTGGTATCCACACTCCTGTGATATCGGACCTTGACCGTTTCGTGTCCAAATTTCGCCACACCCCCTTCCGCCCACGCAAAGGACGAAAATCTGGGGCATCCACAAATCTCAGAGACTATTAAGGCTAGAGTAGCCAAATTTGGTATCCGCACTTCTGTTAGATCTCACTATAAAACGTATATCTCAGAATTTAGCCCCACCCCCTTCCGCCCCCACAAAGAACGAAAATCTGTTGCATCCACAATATTGCACATTCGAGACAGATTCGAAACGCAGAATCATAGATAATGACCATATCTATCAGATTGCTGAATCTGGATCAGATCAGATCATTTTTAGAGCCAAAAGGAACAAATCAATTTGCAGTGGCTACGCAGCCCCCGACGTCACGCTCAGACTGATTTTCTGTCTCTCTCGCACGCACTCTTTGTCGTGACGTTCAATATTAGCGGCGTCTGCCGGAGAGAGCCATACTGACTTAGTATCGGGTATAACTGTAGAGTTGCGGTGTCCGCAGCAACTCACAACGTTCCACCTCGTTTATCAACTGGCACTGGGAACTTTTCGACTGCTCTCGTCTTCTCATCACTTGGTCTTATCGTATTCTTTTCTATTATATACCCCAGAGACTCGACTTCTACAGGCACATGGAAAAAACCATTCGTTAAATCCAACGTGGTGAAATACTTTGCACCCTGCAGTTTCTCCAACACTGTATCCATATGTGACATTGGAAAGTTATCGCGAACTATTTTCTCATTCAGCTTTCGGTAATCACAGCATAGTCTCTTGCTACCGTTCTTTTTGGGTACCAACACTACTGGTGATGCATACTCCGATGTACTTGGCTTTATAAGTTTCTGAGCCAGCCACTCTTCCACTTGCTTGTCCACGATTTCCTGTTCACACAACGGTAATCGTCTCGGATGCTGGAAAACTGGTATCTCATCCACTAATACAATTTTCATTTTTATCGGCACATCTACAATTCTCTGAGGTTGGTACTTTCCTACCATACCCCTAACCTCTCTAGCATGTACTTCACTGAGATGACCAACATCAATTGAAAACTCCTTCTCAGCTTCGTCAATACTTGACATGCAAATGCCTTTATATTCATTAAACAATTCCACGCATGAGGACGATGCTACCTGATCAAGTTTCTTATCTTTATCCTCGCCACAAACTCTACGAACAAATCTTGTTCCTGTCTTAGAAACTTGCATGTCCACATGATCCAGAATAGTCCTTCCTAAAATGGCTTCAAAACCAATATCCTCGTCTGGAATGACATGAAATTCTACCTCCATTCCAATCTCATCGATTTTCACTGGTATCGAAAAGCTACCAAAAGTTACAACTTGACTATCTCCAATACCTGTTAAACATTTCTCCTGGCCGATCAGTTCAAGATTTCCAAATTTCAAAAATACCCTCCTGCGAATTAAACACAAATCTGCTCCAGTATCAATCAAACCTTGGAATACCAAATTCGCGTACTTAATATCCTTTAATTCCAAACCTGATGGAGTGAAAATACCTGACGGCTTATCAACGACTTCCTTATCTCGAATAATGTTCGTATTCGATCTCTTTTCTTGTCTGGTTTCGACCTTGACATTACAGCTTGCAGCACGGTGTCCTTGTTGGCCACATTTGAAACAACAAAAATCATTTTTGGGACAATCTTTCCTCAAATGCGATTTGTCTCCACACTTAAAACATTTCCTAAAATTCTCTGCCATCGACCCTTTCACCGAACTCTCACTTTTATTACTCAGCGGCCAATTCTTACTCATCGGCTTGGATCCGCCTCTAGCTTTCTGGTAAACATCGATCTGAAATTTAAGCTCCTTTAAGTTTCTAGCTTGGTACAGCATTGCCTTACTTGCCCTAGCGTCTGGTATACCATCCACAAAATATTCGATTAAACTCTCATCATCTAGTTTAATTGGCTTGGCTATCTCCATTAACGCATAAAAAAACTCATGCAACGACTCTCCTTTTTTCTGCTGGCGCTTTTGCAACATTCTATGTACTTCTACGGACGACAGTTGAACACTAAACTCATCCAACAGAGCTGCCTTCAACGAATTCCAGTTACGAATATCACGCAAACTACGAGCGAAAGATTTTGCTGCACCAACTAACAACTGCTTGGCATAAATGAATAATTGTAATTGACTCCATTGAACAGTAGCTGCGCATTCTTCTAATTCCTCTATCCATTGATTGATGTCGGGGTTATTAGAACCAGAAAATTGTGACACACTACCTTCCACGTCTTTTAGCGTAAACCAAGATTTATACTCTGCCTGTCGCGTACCTGGTTGAACTGCTACGGTATCATCCACTGCTGTTACTACGGACTCATTCTCTGACTCTTCTTCATCCTCAACTGGAAAGCCGTGATGTATTAATAGTCTATCTTGCAAATCGCGCTTTCGTCCCGTCGTCTGCAACGCAAGCTCTCTTAACTTCTCTCGCAAATCTGCCACTCTCAGTGTCATTATCTCCTCAACTTGCATCGTGACGATTTAAATACAAAATAATTGATATTAGCTTATATCTAAGAAAATGTAATTAAATCAACTTAAACAACCTTATTACTGCTGGCCTGTTAACAATTTTCCAGTTACCATCGACTCCGAAAACGCCTTTTTTTTTTAGGATTTAAGTTACCAAGCTCCCCGTGAGTAGCGTGGGATTATTTGGCCGCCCGCCTTTTGAAGGTGGAAATTGCCAAGTCAAAGAATAGAAGATGTTGGAGTACTGTTTATAGCTTTACATCAATTTCGTCGATGAAGTCAATTAGTGTTTGGTACGCGCTGATGTTTTCTTTTTCAAAGAATTTGTAAATATCATTATATTTTCTTAGAGATGGGAAGTTTTGCCTTGTTGTGTTGTACTTTTTACAATTGAAAATTAAATGCGAGGCGTTATCGATACTATCGCATGTATCACATATGTTACTAGGAACTACATGCATTTTGGCGAGAGTGTGCCTATCGAATGCGTTACCACTAAGCAGTCTGTTGATTCTTTTAGCGTCAATGGCTTTAAGCTTAGTTTTATTTAGGAACCACGGTTTGGATGATGTTGAGGGGAAAAGCGAGCAGTAACCTCGGTGCTTGATACTAGCAAACTCGGCGTATTCTCTCTCCCATTCTGCTTTTAAGATTCTGTGTATTTCGCACATAGCGTCTTTAAGGTTCCATTTAACCACTGTTTATTTTCCTCGTCTGTGGGCTTCTTTGGCTGCTGCGTCAACTGAAGTGTTCTGAGGGATGTTAGCGTGTCCGGGAATGTAGTGAACCTCTACAGTTCTTAGATGTGGATTTTGTTGGATCTTTTCTCTGATTTTGTAGGCGATAGAGTTATCCTGAATGTTCTTCGCCAGAATGAGGGCCCCGTTTCTGTCAGGAGCGCGACACGAGGAAAATTGTACAAAATAGCATGGTCTAATGCCTTCTCGATAGCAAGGAGCTCGGCAGACAACGAGGAAAGGGTTTTGTGCGTGTAATAGCTATCTAAAAAACCTGTCCTATCGTGCAGGAAAGCGGCGCTGGAATGCCCATCTGCGACTGACCCATCCGTGTAATAGATTTCAAAACCACCCTTTGTCAGCTGATCCTTCTTTTCCCCGTGGAGCAGCATGATACCTGCCTGGTCTATAGCGTGCTTGTTGGGTGCAGAACTCTTGAAAAATTCTAAGTCGGAGCTAATTTTAGTGCAAAACGAAGCTGTGTTCTCGAAAACCTCAACTCTATCTATTATGCTGCCAAACTCTTGATATGCCTTAGCGTAGCCCGTGTTTAAATCCCTATTTGCTGACACTGTTTCACTTGCTGGGAGATTAAACGCAAACACCTTAACCAACTCTTTCGCCGCCAGGAATCTCATCCTGTAGTCCGGGGGAAGTTCTCCTGCCATGTGATATATGATAGGAACGGGAGTGCAGATTATCAGACCCAGCGACTTTCTGAGGTGATGGTTGCAGTGGGATTTGATTTTGGCCAAGGCAGATTTAGACAGGTTGCAGAATGATGAGCACGCGTACTCTAGCCTACTTCTGACAAATGCCTTGTAAAATATAAGCCCTTTTTTGGGGCTGATACCATAGTGACCCCCACTGAGTAATCTGAGAAACGCACAGTTTCTGTTCGATTCCGAGATGGCCAGATCAATGTGACCAGAGGCTGAGTTGTTTGCTGAGATAGTCCTGCCTAGGTATTTGATCTGCTCTACTTGTCTGATCTCAACTCCTTGATGCGAGATATTTAGCGCAGCTCTACGATTGTTGAAGTAAATCACTTTAGACTTCACCGGATTGAATGACAGGTTTAGCCTATTGCATTTTTCCTCGAACTTATCTATACTGTCTTCCAGCACTCCTTTCGCAATGGATACGTCTTTATGAAAACAAACTATGAAAAAGTCATCAGCATACTGAAACAGTAAGCAGTTATGACTGTTAATATCATGTAGTTCGGCTGTGTAAAGGTTAAAAAGGGTTGGGCTGAGACAGCTACCCTGGCTAACACCTCTGATCACCTCTACCTCGCTTTTGCCCTTTATGAGAATTCGTCTGTTAAGGAAGCTGGAGATCCAAGCCGTGAGGCTTGTATTGAACCGCATATCCCTCATCCTGTGCTCGAGTGTGTCCACTCTTATGCAGTCGAACGCTCTTTGTAAATCTAGGCAAGCTGCGACAACCTGACAACAGCGCCAGAACTTTGTTGATAAGGTCGTTGATGCAAAGAGCCGTGGACCTGTTTCTCCTGAAGGCATAGGACCTGACCGGCAGCAGGTCACAGTTTGCTATGTGCTCGTCCAACTTCAACTTTATCAACCCCTCTATGGATTTAAACATCGTGTTAATCAAACAAATCGGCCTATGGTTTTGGAAGGAAGTAGGGTCTGCATTCTTCTTGGGGATGGGTACCACTTTTATCCTGCGCCAGACTTCAGGGATGACGCCACTCAGCCATACTTTATTTATAATTTCAAAAATGTCTTGTTTTTTCCCACTTGGTAGCTTTTGAAGCATCCTGAACGAGATGCCATCAGGGCCTCTAGCCGAATTAGGGTTCCTGGTTTTAAGGAAGGCCAGGAATTCTTCCAGTTCCAGGGGTTCCGGGTCGTCTGGTCCTAACAAAGGGGCAGGAATTTTCTTAGGGGGCCTACTGTTTGACGTGGATGGGGTTACTTTAACCATATTGAGAAAGTTTTTGTCATCTTCGTTCGTCCATTTGTTCCCTACATTTTTGATTTGACCGTATTTTTTGATGTTCTTCACCCTGCTCCACATAGAGGGCGATGAGGAGACCTCTTCTATAAACTTGGAAAAGTTGCGCTTTCTAAGATTTTTTACGTGATTTTGTAGATTTATGTCAGCTTCTAAGGTTGCTCTGGCATCAGCCAATTTTTTGGTGAGGTAGAATTTTTGCCTGCAAGCGTTTCTCAAAAAAAAAAAAAAAAAAAAAACGCCTTTAAAGTCGTCACTGTTAACGATCGCTTCTCTGTTAACGCTCACCTTACTATGGGTTTACCCTTGTTAACTCTCGCTTCTGCGCAGAACTTTCCAGACTCCAAATTTGACGCACACACACCATCACATCCAGATCTCGCTTGCCTGTCGTTGTCGCTGTTGCCGTCCTCTCTTTGTTGCCTTGCCTTGCTCTCGCTGTTCGCCGTTAACTCGTTGTCGCTTCCCGAATCGTCGCTGCTTCTGCTGTTACAAAACGGTCGTCTCCTTGCTGCTTGTCTCTTCTTGTAGTTGTAGTCTCCGTCCGACGCAGTGCAACACAACAACAATCAATGTTCTTTGATTCTTGCTGTTTGCTGCCGTCGTTTTGTCGCTTCTGCTTCCTTTGGAACGAACGCACTCAGATTGTCGTCTCCGTGCCGCTTGTCTCCTTGTAGCTCTAGCCTCTCAGACGCAATGCACAACAACAACAGCGAAGGTTTTGATTCTTGCTGTGTTTGCTGCCGTCTGCCGTCGTTTTGTCGCTTCTGCTCTCTTTGGAACGAACGCGCTCAGATTGTCGTCTCTGTGCCGCTTGTCTCCTTGTATCTCTAGCCTCTCAGACGCAATGCACAACAACAACAACGAAGGTTTTGATTCTTGCTGTGTTTGCTGCCATCTGCCGTCGTTTTGCCGCTTCAGCTCTCTTGAATGTCTGCTCACACTAATGCGCCTTCTTCGACAAGTGTCTCTCTCGCACTTATAGGCCAGACTGCAATTCAATTTCGCACCGCGACCGATCTATTGTGTCGCCAGTCTCGTGTTCGCCAAAATTTCCAAATACACGCACAAATCTCACTTGCAAATGTTGTCTTGGGCTTATTTTCGGACGAGCCCCCAATTTGTAGTAGTTTAAGTTGCTTGATGGCAACGAGTAACATTTATTTGATAAGTATGTTGGACTTAAAATTATAACAGCGCCAAGTTTTACAAGTATGTTTGTGACTAATTATATGCGTGTACGTCTGATGCGTGGCTGAACTGACAACTGACTGATCTCTCTCTCTTGCTATCGGCTCTCTCAGAGCCGATTACTGGTCTATCCCGACGACACGACGAAAACACGACCGCTTCGTGTCTCTCTCTTTCCTTCGTTTCCTACATAAATTAAGAAAATGTTTTCCATTCCAGGATCGAGATATATATACTGACATATCCATAATTGCCCACATCCCATACACATTATGTTTATGTACAATTCATTCACCCCATCCACACAAGTAACAGGACCCCACTCAAGAATCAATAACTGTTTCTTCCCATACTCCAAGCTAGGGCCCCCCATAATATAAACAATGGACCACATTGTTTCAACAACATAAAAACCACGCCCCTCTCGAGAAACCGATTCTTTAGAATCACGCCACTCATGAGGACCAATCAAAGCTAGACATAAAACCAAGGAGTATCACATTCCTAGCTCCGTCATGTAATGCAACACCGATCGCCAGCAGTGGATGCCTTTCATCAAAGCCGACGCATCCCCAAATATCGATCCAGGCACGTACGCCACCGACACGAAGATGCAGTCGGGGAATTCAACCAATCTTGTGACATAAAGAAATTAAGTACTAAAAATAAAATCTTTTTTAAAAACTAAATTTCGAGTTGCGGATATTTAACTGGCGCAGCCGGTAGGACTTCGTTTAAAATTAACTCCTATACTTCGGTAATGGTCAGCTTGTGTAATTTCTAATTACTGTGATCACGTAATCCCGGAATCGTTAATAAAATTGTGAAATCCGCCAAAGAACCTATGTGTTACGAGCACATACGATTTGAAAAACTTAAATTAAGTGAACTGAAGTAAGCGGAGATAGTGATCCACCAAGAACAGTGAAACACTAAATACAAAATCAAAAAACTTACAAGTGAACCAAAATAAAGTTAAAAACTACTGAAAACAAAACAAAACCCAATCAACACCAACAACATGGCGTTACCACCACTATCATTGAGCGAAATCCACTTGAACCAGGCACTGCTGTCGATCAGACAAATACCTGCCTATGACGGTTCATCTGGACAGCTAAGCTCATTTATCAAACGAATCGAATATGTATGCGGATTATATCCAACTGAAGATCTTCGCCAACAAATGATCCTATTTGGAGCGACCGAGATCCAACTGTCAGGAGAGGCACAACGCATATCGCAAATGATACAACCCAACACGTGGCTCGAACTGAAGACGGCGCTGATCAACGAGTTCAAAAATCACACACCATATGAAGAACTCTTACGACAACTATACACCACCAGATTCAACGGCAGTCTTCGTAAGTTTATAGAAGAATTAGAGATAAAAGCATTATTAATAAACAATAAGCTAAACTTAGAAAACATACCAGAAAATAATGTCATTTATAAAAACGCTTTGAACAACACAATTAAAGATGTCATTACTCGAAAACTTCCTGACAGAATGTTCATGACCTTAGCAAAGAAAAGATATTACCACATTGTCTAATCTTAAGAAGGCAGCACAAGAAGAAGGATTGTACGAAGCTAGTACAACAGATTCAGGTACAAATAAAGATCAATCAAAATCGTCTCAATCAAATCGAAAGAATGTTGGAAACTATTATCCAAATTATAATACTACTAACTATCACAATCAAACTCAGAGTTCATCTGGAACAGGTCAGACTAATGGAACAAATCAAAATCAAAATTCCCAAAATCCTGGATTATACAATGAGTTCAAAAATTCCTTGAATCAAGGTAGGGCTCAGAATCCATTCAATCAGCAAATATCTCAAAACCAAGCTAGTGGGAGTGGACCCAACCAACCTACTAAAAGAGGGAGGGAGAGCCAGAGTGGCCAAACGACGATGGACGTAAATTTTCATCAAGCCGCCTCGGAAGAAACCGAGGAGGACCCTATATAAACATTACCATTAATAAAAGAATATTAAGGTGTATCGCTGACTCGGGATCATCGATCAACATCATGAAAGAAAATTATACAGATTCCGAGATAAAAGACGATAACCTTACGTTCCATACCATCAATGGACCTGTCCGTTTAACTAAGAGTATAATGAGGAATGCGAACAAAACATGTCCGTCCGAACAAAAGTTCTACATACATAACTTTTCCGAAAATTATGATATTTTATTAGGAAGAGAATACTTGATGGCAAGTAAAGCCGTCATCGATTACAGAAATGACACTGTAACACTAGGAGCTAGGTCGTACCCAATCATTCAGAGTGGAGAAGCTATTGAAGCCGGCAAGACCGCACAGAAGAGCACTGATCCCTCTACAAAAGAATAGAAGATCGCACCTAAGTGCCTTGACCCATCTCCAGAGGGAGATCAATATTTCGCTTCCGCTCTAGACAGTGAATTAAGGGAATGTAATCAATTAAGATTGGAACACTTAAACGACGAAGAGAGGGAAGAGTTAAAGAAGGTCTTATATGAGTTTAAGGATGTGCAGTACAGAGAAGGTGACAATTTGACTTTCACAAGTACGATCAAGCACGAGATCAAAACTCAACATGAAGACCCGGTCTACAGACGACCATACAAATATGCCCAGATACATGATCAGGAGGTAAACCAGCAAATCAAAGATATGATCAGGCAGGGAATAATTCGAAAGTCGAATTCTCCTTACTGCTCGCCCATATCTATGATTCCGAAGAAGATAGATGCTTCAGGAAAGCAAAAATATCGAATGGTAGTAGACTATAGAAGTCTAAATGAAATAACAGTTAAGGACAAATTACCAACTCCACGAATGGATGAAATCCTAGACAAACTAGGTAAATGTCAGTATTTTACGACAATCGATTTAGCAAAAGGTTTCCATCAAATACCCATGGAACCTAGCTCAATCCCCAAAACTGCGTTCTCCACTAAGCATGGACATTACGAGTTCACTCGTATGCCCTTTGGGCTAACCACTGCCCCAGATACCTTCCAAAGATGTATGAACAATCTGCTAGAAGAGTTAATCTTCAAAGATTGCTTTGTATACTTAGATGACATCATTATATTTTCCACTTCATTGGAAGAACACTTGTCACTAAGGAGAATATTTGAAAAGTTGAGAGACGCCAACTTGAAGCTACAAATGGATAAATGTGAATTCATGAAAAAGGAAACTGAATTCCTAGGTCATGTAGTCACTACTGAAGGAATAGTACCAAATCCAGGCAAAATCTCTGCCATTGTCAAATTTCCAATACCAGAAACGACTAAACAAATAAAGTCATTCTTAGGTCTGTGCGGGTTCTACAGGAAATTCATTCCTAATTTTGCAAACATAGCAAAACCCATGACACTCAAACTAAAGAAAGGAGCTGTCATAGACCCCAAGGAAGAAAAGTACGTCGAGGCATTTGAGAGACTAAAAGTAGTCATCACCTCAGACCCTATCCTTGCGTTCCCAGACTTTGACAAAATGCTCACGGTAACAACCGACGCTAGTAACATAGCATTGGGAGCGGTTTTGTCACAAGAACACAAACCGATCTGCTACGCTAGCAGAACCCTAAATGAACATGAAATAAACTATTCAGCCATCGAAAAGGAATTATTAGCGATCGTATGGGCAACCAAGTATTTCCGTTCATACCTATTCGGTAGAACATTCCAGATACAAAGCGATCATAAACCCTTGATTTGGTTGAACAACCTCAAGGAGCCAAATATGAAATTACAAAGGTGGAAAATAAAACTGAATGAGTTTGATTTTAAAATGAAATATCTACCAGGCAAAGAAAATCATGTAGCTGATGCCTTATCAAGGGTAAAGATTAATGAAAATCTCCTTTGAAAAACCTTCAAATAGCGTTGGTGCAACTGTACATAGCGCACAGGAAGACAATCTAAATCACATTGCTATCACGGAAAGACCAATTAACTATTACAATCGGCAAATTGAGCTAATAAAAGGCAATGAAGATAAGGTAGAAACAATTCGTTATTTTCACAAGCTAATCATCAAGATCACGTATAAGGAAATGACTAACACCTTAGCGAAGGATATAATAAAGGAATATCTATGCACCAAAAAGAGCGCATTATATTTCCATAACGAAATAGATTATCCTCCATTCCAAAAAGCCTATTTAGAAATCATTAATTCTAACAATATAACCAAAGCTATTAAATCAAGCACGAAACTCCTAGATATTCAGAATTACGCTGAATTTAAAGAAACCATATTAAAGAATCATAAAGGCTTCCTCCATCCAGGGATAGAGAAAACCGTCAATTGGTTTAGGGGAAAATACTATTACCCGGATTATCAAAAACTAATCCAAAACATCACAAACGAATGTCCTACTTGTAATATTGCCAAAACAGAGCATAGAAATACGAAGTTGGCATTCGAAACTACACCGGAAATACTGAACATCAGAGAGAAATACGTCATAGATTTCTATATGGTTGGTAACCAACAGTTCCTATCATGTATTGACGTATACTCGAAGTTTGCCACTCTTGTAGAAGTAAAAAGTCGTGACTGGTTAGAAGCAAAAAGAGCCATCATGAAAGTTTTTAACGAGATGGGCAAACCAATTGAAATCAAAGCCGATAAAGATTCAGCTTTTATGTGCACAGCATTGCAAGCATGGCTGAATGCGGAAAACGTCAAAATAGAGATCACTTCCAGCAAAAATGGAATATCTGACGTAGAAAGGTTTCATAAAACAGTAAATGAAAAATTAAGAATAATATTTAGCGAGGATAACCCAGAAGATAGATTCACGAAGTTTGAATTAATTCTTTATACTTATAATCATAAAACCAAACATAATACCACAAATAGGACTCCAGCTGATATATTCATTTATGCAGGCTCACCTGAAAATTTTTTAATGCAAGCCACTAAATTCCAGGACATAATCCAAATAAAATATCTAGTAGACAAATTGCAAAGAGAAATGAACGGGCTAAAAATACCAAAAGAAATAAAAGAGGCCTAATCAATATAGTAGGAACAGCCTACAAATATCTCTTTGGAACACTAGATCAGGAAGATAAAGTCGATTTGGAACAAAAAATAGAAAATTTAGCCAGCCATAGCATTCAAATGAACGAACTAAATTTGGTAATAGATGCAGTTAATAGCGGAATAAGCGTTATAAACAAACTAAATGAAGAAAAAGACAGGAATCAACAAATCGAAATTTTGATATTCAATCTACAACATTTCACAGAATATATCGAAGATATAGAACTAGGTATGCAATTAACTAGGCTCGGTATATTTAATCCAAAATTATTAAAACAAGACTACCTGGAACAAATAAATTCTGAGAAAATACTAAATATAAAAACCTCCACATGGCTAAAATCCGATACCAACGAAATTCTAATAATTTCCAACATTCCCAAAGACATTACAAAAGTACCAATCTATAAAATCGTTCCGTATCCAGACGAATTAAATAACATGTTAACAGATATGACATACGACAAGTACTACATAAAAAATGAAGAAGTATTTGTTAAAGAAACTAGATTGAAAACCAATGACAATTGTATAAAAGGAATTTTAATGCAAATTCCCACTAAATGTCCATATTCCAAAACTTTTCAAAACTTTCAAATAAACTTTATTGAACCCAATATACTAATCACATGGAATCTTCCAAAAACAACGCTAAACCAGAATTGTGTAAGCCAAGAAATCATAGCGGAAGGAAATACCATTATAAAAATCCACAACTGTTCCATCCAATTAAATGAATTTACAATATCAAACACAATGTTAGATTTTGCCCAGAATGTTTATGTCAACAACAACATAACTAAAATAAAACCACTGTCGTATGTCCAAACTAATGAAATAATTATGCAATACACCAAATATAGTAACCTATTACAAATAAGTCTACTAATTTCATTTGTCATAATTATATTAGTACTACTAAGTTATGTAGCTGTTAAATTTAAGAAAACTTCTAAAAGAGTCACGGGTAAATGTATTAACCCTATAATAGAAGCAGAAGAGGAACCAACCTCAGCCACCGCACTTGACACCCCGTCACTATACCCGAGGGTAATCGCCTAGGGACAGGCTAATAACAAACGTTGGGGGAGTGACATATCCATAATTCCCCACATCCCATACACATTATGTTTATGTACAATTCATCCACCCCATCCACACAAGTAACAGGACCCCACTCAAGAATCAATAACTGTTTCTTCCCATACTCCAAGCTAGGGCCCCCCATAATATAAACAATGGACCACATTGTTTCATCAACATTAGAATCACGCCACTCTCGAGAAATCGATTCTTTAGAATCACGCCACTCATGAGGACCAATCAAAGCTAGACATAAAACCAAGGAGTATCACATTCCTAGCTCCGTCATGTAATGCAACACCGATCGCCAGCAGTGGATGCCTTTCATCAAAGCCGACGCATCCCCAAATATCGATCCAGGCACGTACGCCACCGACACGAAGATGCAGCCGAGGAAAGCAACGCTCGAAGCCAGAGTCGGGAGTTCCAAGAGAAGGGCTCATGGAAACTAGCCAGCAGCAGAGAGATCAGTTCCGTTTGAGACAAGCAGACCCAAAGTCAAGTCGGGGAATTCATTTAAATCTTGTGACATAAAGATATTTAAGTTGTAAAATAAAAGTCTTTTTTAAAAAAACTTAAAATCGAGTTGCGGATATTTAATTTTATATATATAATAATATATTAGGCCGTCAGCCATTGGGTGCTACAGGGGGACAAACGGATGACGGGTCGGCTCGCACAACTGTGAACTCGGCGCAGGCGCAGCCGCTCCGGTTAGTAATACCCGGTGCGGTCTGCGTCTTACACCCCCCCTAGGACACAGAGGGTTGCGAGCGAACCGTCACCCGCCGTAACTGTGCACACCGGTGGAAGTGCGACTATACTCTCCCCGTGAGGGCGGCTGGAAACAGGTCCTAGCACGGTCATGTCTCTGCTAGGATGCTGGCGAATGGTAGTCGGGCGGAGAGAAGAAAACTCTCAGTGAAATTACCCCAATCCAAGGTGACACTGTTATATGCCGAGGGATGCATGGCCGGGTGGGTGCCCGGTCGCTAATATGCGGACTCTGGATACCTGCCGACCTCCAGTTTAAATCAGGCTTCCCGGGGCAAGCGGGCTATGCCTCGGGTGACCAACCCTTCCCGCCTACTCGTGGGAACAAAAATGCCAAACATATCAAAAATACCAAATAAAAACACCGCAAAGGAGCTCGGTACTCCTCTTAAAGTACCGGAGGGACAAGCCAATCCCTCTGCACCAGCGCCTGGGAAACCGGGTCCAAAGAAGACGGGGAAGGAGACTGAGTCGGTCCACCGTCTTCAGGCAGCAGCCGCAGCGAGGGGGGGCCCGAAAAGCCAATCGGGTCCTTCCAAGTCGGGTGGCTCCAAGGGCGAAGCGGATACCGGGGTGGCTGCCAAGCAGAGCGTAATCGCGGCTGGTAAGCGCACCGGGACCGAAGAACCCATGGGAGCCCCGGCGGGCAGCGTCTCTGCACCACGGGGTGGAAAGCCGTCGTACCAGGACAGGAGACGAGCGGCTTTCATCCTGTCCAACGAAGACCCGAACTTCAAGGCGTCAGCCGAAGGAAAGGAGCAGAGGCTGTGGGCCTGCTCAATCCTTCCACTGTTCCAGCCAGCCAAAGCCGGAAAGGGCGCAGCCAAGGCCGCCAACAAGCGGCAACGCTCAGCGGAGGACCCCGCAAATCGGCCAGGCCAAGCCCAGCAAGCCAAGCGGGTGAAGACCCACCTCACGAACCGGTCGTTCGCTGAGGTGGCGAGGGGCAGGACCCTGATCGGTGTCCTGGACAGGGGCGCCGAGGACGGCCATGTCCCTCGCGATAAGTGGCACCTGGTGAAGAACGAGCTCCAGGACCGGTTCCTACTGGAACTGGAGGAGAACGGCGGACCACCGCCAAAGTGTGAGGACGCAGGGTGGCATCAAGGCAAGGTGAAAGCCATCGCCTGCCAAGACGCTTGCTCTGCGGCTCTCTACATGAAGGCGGTGGCGGCCCTAAAAGAGGTCTATCCAGGGGCGAAACTGGAGGCCGTGAAGTGGGAAGATGTCCCTAGTCGCCCGAGAGCCAGAGCGTGGGTCTCGGCTAAGCCTGCAGAGCCTGAGAAGATCCTCAGGTTACTGCAGGTCTGCAACCCCCACCTTCCTACAGCCGATTGGAAGGTGTGTCACGTGCAACCACGATGTAGGCGAGATGGTCCTCTCAGCTTGAAGCGGCACGCTGTCAATTTTCCGGCTACTGGCTCGTCGGCCACGAGTGTGGTGTTCTTGTTTATTTGCTCCTAAGCTGAGGCCTACCCTATTATTATTCTACATTTAATGCGTGTCAATAAGCCATATGAAACCGGACGGAAAGCACAACACCTAAAACGAAAGACAATAACTGCACTGGTGAACGGACAACGAAAAGAATTCCTCAGCTGTTCATGAGGAGTGATGTTCGCCCACCCTACCTTGGTCTTGCTGTGCCCGATACCACATAATTTGTTACAAGACCCCTTATATTATGCGAGACCTACAGGGGCTTGCTGCAGGAGATCAAACACTATTTCTTCTACTCAGACATTATAAACGTTTATTTATTTCTAATGACTAAAATTAGTGATCCCCAGTAATTTAATGTTCTCATTTGCCCTTCCCGAGTATTGGCTACGACTTAATTTTAAATAATTTGCGTAAAGTACTGTAAATAAATAAGAAGCTTAGGCTAGATATGAGAGAGAACAGATGATTTGAATAGGAGTGAAAAGAAAAGAAATGCAAGAGAATTTTATGTGAGCAATTGCTGGCATAGCGATCCACCAAAAGAGAAGGTGTAATGTACGAGAGGCGTAGGGAAAAGAATCAAGAGGTGACTTTCTGATGCCCTCTCTTTTCAACCCACTAATTGGGTGCGCTCCCGTGGCGAACTTTCATATTTTTATATATTTTTCGAACTTTCATATACATATTTTATTTATTCAATTGAACGACTTACAGGAACCTCCATCGACGAAGCGCTTCCGATTTGGGCCCCTGAAAAGTATAAAAAAAGAACACACACAATTCGCACACACAAAAAAATTGAGATGACGACCGAGTGGCTCAGGCAGATCGAGTTAATTTTAACGGTGATTGCCTGTCTCTTTTCTTCCCGTCCCTCACGCCGCCTTACATTCCTCTGCGCTCAGTCTTGCATTCCTATGTGCAGATTAGCGGCGCTTATCGGGCACCGGTATGTGGGGGCTCGCCCGCAGCGCAAAGTTAGGTGGAGAGAGATAGATAGGGATAGAGAGCTAAAGAAGCCTAAATGAGAGGGAGAATAAAATAACTCGGGTATTGATGCTTAGAGCATCTGACTACGATCCGTTATTTGTTTCTTATATTTGATTCTTTTTTTTTTTGTTATTGTTATTTTGGGCGGGGCTGGCCTTCTATGAGAAATTTTCTAACTCGATCTGCCACTATTTGTCGCCACTGAAGAACACTTTTTTTTTCTTTGCCTCCTCCCATGCGCACGGGGTATGGACGCATACGCGGAGCGATGAACAAGCCGACGCGGCTGCCGTCTGCCGGGCACTAGTTGGCCTCTCCTCTCTGGCTCGCCGAACTGCTCCAAGGCGACGACCCAAAGCTCCGGCGAATTTCTACGAATTTCAGCTGGCGGTCGTGGAAGACGAGCCTCCTCCAATTTAAGACCTATGGAAATTTGCACCCACAGAACACCTTTATACTCTTTCGCTAGGCTGTCTTTTTTTTTTTATTCCACAACTTACCCAAACGGGTGACCCGTCGAAAGGGTGTATCGAAGAGGTTTCACTAATCACCGTCTCACTTCCTGGCTACTTTTCACTAGTTATTGTATTTATATGGTTTTTCTCTTTTTTCTTTCTTTGAATATTCAACTACGGCTGACACTATAGAGGACACTTGGAGAACAAAATCCAATGCTGACGACCAGGCTTGGAATCCCGCAATGGCGTCCAATGCCATCTATTTATAGCCGTTTATCTTGTCCGACTTCGATTTCGAACTCGCTCTCCTTTCGACGAGGAAGTCTGACCTGGCTCTGACCCACTCTTTGATCCCAGGCCCTCTTTGCCGACTGTTAAAGAGAGTTTGTCTTGCCTCTCGTTAGACGGTGCCTAATTTTCGGCGGACCCCAAAAACCCTAGGCCTCCTCACAGCAGCTACAAGCCTCACCGTACAACTGCCCCCTGCCAAGATCAGACTTGGGGTGCAGAAGGCTCACAAGGATGAACCGCTTGTAGCTGTTATTGGCGGATATCTTTCCCGTGGTATTTCCCAATGCTTCGGCCCTGCAAATCTTCCAACTCATAAAGCGAATTTCCTAGCTTTCTCCGAACTCTAGCCTTTACGAAGGCGTGCCCAAGCTTAGCGTTGTATCCAGCTTGGAAGTTGCTTTGTTTAAAATTCCTTCTATAAACTTCCTGCCCAACCTGGTATACTATCTCTCTTGATCTTAGATTATACTGCTTTTCATTACGTGCATTTTGCTTATCCATTACTTCACGTGCTTTCTTCCTGACCAACTCCAAGGAATCCTCTCTTGTAAAAGCTGCCGCCCTGTCTTCCAACATCTCTAGTGATCTCAGCAGAGAGTAAGTGCCACCAGAAGTGATCATCTGCTGACCAAACACCATGTAGTATGGCGTAGCGCCTACTCCCGAGTGGATGGACGATCTCAGCGCGCAACAAATGCTGCTTAAATTCTCGTCCCAATCTTTTTGATCCGGACGCACATACGCTCTGATGGCGGCCATCACTGAGCGATTGACTCTCTCGGAGGCATTTGCCTGTGGCGCGTGTACCGCTGTCAAGGTATGTGAGATACGGTGGCTTTTTAAAAGGCTTTGGAATTTTTCAGCCCTGAATTGGGATCCATTGTCGGACACTATGGTTTCGGGCACCCCGAAAGTATGAAAGAGATCCTCCCGCAAGTATTTGATAATTACATCAGCTGTCAGCTTCTTAACGGCTTTGAGGAAAACAAATTTAGAATAATGGTCTAACACGATAAAAATAGCGACGTGACCACTTCGTGACCTAGGATATGGACCAAGAAAATCAATGTATAGTCGCTGAAAGAATCTTTGTGATTCGGCCGGCTTTCCCATGGGTGGCCGCAAGGTAAAGTTTGGCGCCTTTGTGGTCTTACACTCACTGCAATTGTTCACATAAGCTTTGACATCGTTAACCAATCCTGGCCAAAAGTAGTACCTACGGACGCGCTCCAAGGTCTTGTGAATACCCCCATGCGAGGCTAACGGATCATCATGTGACTGTTTTAAGATCTCGCCGATCAATTCCTTAGGCACCCATAATTTCCAAGCAAACGAGTCATGAAGTAAGTCGCCATTCGCATGCTCAGCTCTCCGGTAAACTAAGTTGTCGACCACTTTTACGTCTGGCAATCGTTCCTGGTTGCTCTTTACCCGCTGCACCAATTCAAGATACCCTACCGCTCTGAAGTGAGGAGAATCTAGATCCACCAGGAGCCCATTACTCTTGTCTATTGCTGCGATCTCATCCTGGTGAACCCTTGACAATGCATCTGGGACTATGTTCTGGGTTCCCCTTCGGTGCTCGATGCTAAATCGGAAACCTTGCAATTTTAGTGCCCATCGAGCTAACCTCGAGTGCAGATCATTTTGGGACATCAACCACTTCAGTGAGGCATGATCCGTTATCACGGTGAATTGATGACCTTCGACATAAGCTCTGAACTTTTTAATGCACACTAAGGCCGCCAGGCACTCTAGCTCGGTCACTGTATAATTGCGCTGGGCTTTATTCAGCTTTTTAGACACGAAAGCTATCGGCATCTCATCCCCTTCTTCCGTCTTTTGGACTAGTACCCCCCCTACACCCGTATTGCTCGCGTCGCAATGTATATAGAAGGGCTTTCCAAAGTCAGGACTTCTTAAAACTGGCGCCTTGCACAGCGTTTCTTTCAATTTTTCAAAGGCCTCTATTCCCTCCTGGGACATGACGAATTTTTTTTTTTGTTTTAGCAAGTCTGTTAGAGGGGCGGATAGTGAAGCAAAATCATGTATAAATTTCCTATACCACCCGGCCATTCCAAGGAAGCTCCTTAGGGCTCGGAGAGTTCTTGGGAGCGGAAACTTAGTAATGGCGGAAATCTTTTCCGGGTCTGTTTTAATGCCGCCTTCGCCAATTACGTGACCTAGATATTTTACGGATCTCCTACAGAATCTGCTCTTCTCTATATTTATGG
The DNA here is from genome assembly GCF_003369915.1 of Drosophila miranda. Classification (NCBI taxonomy): domain Eukaryota; kingdom Metazoa; phylum Arthropoda; class Insecta; order Diptera; family Drosophilidae; genus Drosophila; species Drosophila miranda. Next base: position 33,360,643 of record NW_022881603.1, read on the forward strand.
TCAGCCCTGCGTGACGAATGTGTTCTGCCACCGAACGCAGTACCTCAAGATGCGAGGGAAATGTGTCTGAAATGACCAGCAGGTCATCTAAGTAGACAAAAACTTGATTTCGGAGAGCGGCGGGTATTACCTTATCCATGAGTCTGGACATGGTTTGTGAGGCGTTGCATAAACCAAACGGCATGACCTTGTATTGGTACAACGGCCTCCCTGGTATGGTGAACGCAGTCTTGTCTCTCGACGCCACCTCCAAAGGTATTTGCCAAAATGCATCTTTCAAGTCCAGGCTAGTTACATATTCTGCCTTGGGCAATCTACTCAAGATGCCATCAATCTGGGGCAACGGGTACGCATCTTTTTCTGTCACCGCGTTTACTTTTCGACTGTCCAGACAAAGACGAGCTTTCCCAGGCTTTTGGACCAGTACCACCGGAGAAGACCAAGCGCTTCCTGACTCCTCAATCACCCCTAATCTCAGCATCCTATCAACTTCCCCGTACAGCAATTTCTCAACAGCCGGTGAGACTGAGAAATGTCTCTGCTTTACGGGCTTCGCATCCCCCACATCGATGGTATGACAAAGCATATCTGTTCTTCCCAGACCCGACACAGCGAAGGATGGAAATAGGGAAATAACCTGGTTTAACGCCGCCTCCTGAGCAGACGTAAGTGTATGAACATCAGAACTCTCGCAAATTTCGGAAATCTTCCATTCGGACGGTAATAATTCAAAAAGGGACCAAAAATCAATACCTAAATATAAATCTTGACTTAAATTAGGAATTATGAATAGCTCTATGTTTTTAGACTCCCCACGGTACTCTATCTTAGTTGTTAACTTTCCTACTATTTGATGCTTCTTTCCATCAGCCGTAAAAGCATTGGACGACACCAATTTAAATGGTTTCTTACTGCATACTACCTCCTTTGCCAATTGACCACCCACGCAACTCATTCCGGCGCCGGTATCTAGCAATCCTACTACGGTTCTATCCAGTAACTTGACTTCGGCATAAGGCCTCTTATCTCCCTCCTTTTTCCTTATCTCATTAATACATTTGAGAGAATTAAAATGGGCCTTGATCCTACGTGCATTTCTAGTTAGTCTCCTTGACTTAACAATTTCCACTGGAGGTTCTAACTTCTTACCCTCTATCAACTTCATATGCCATCCCACTATCGGTGGTTCCGCCTCCCCAAAATCCCGAGAAGGCTCTCCTTGCGTTTCGCCACTTGCTACATCTAGTCCTGTTTCGCCGACCCCCTCTGCGGAACACTGGTCAGCCGACGAGACTCTGCCGTGTTCTCCTTGGTGTTTTTTTGACATTTTTTGCAAGATGGCTTATACGTGTTTGGCGCTCCGCAGCCAAAGCAGAATATTTTCCGTTTAGCTACGCAGTCGTGGTAACGGTGCCCTTCTTTTCGACAATTCCAACACACCAAGGATAAAGCTGCTATCTCCTCCCCAAACTCCGATTCCGAGAATTCTTCCGCATCCTCTCCCAAGGCTTCGTCCACTAGCTCCGAGATTTGCTTTCGAAATGGAGCAGGTTTTTGATAGCCATGAGTCCGACGCACCTCTTCCATAAAACATTCTCGCCTCCGACATATATCCCGTAGTGCTTCTATTGAGTCTATTTTTTGATTCAGGATTTCATGTTGTATTTCCGGCCGCAAGTTTCGGCGAACGATCTCGACCAAAGTTTTATGAGAAAGAGGCTGCTCTAACCTGTCAGTGAGCTTTTGGATTGCGTCAAAAAATACCTCGAAAGTCTCTTTTTCTCTTTGTTTCCTATCGCGAATCATCTGTCTAATGTCTACGTCCGTCCGGGAATCTCTGAACTGCTTCCTCAACGCTTCACACAGATCCATCCACCGCACTGAGCCAGCTGTCTTGTGATACCTCCAATAAAAATCAGATGCTTTCCCTTCAAACAGAGTGTTTGCATTGCTGCACAACAGCATAAAGTTCCCTTCCAACGTTTGATGGGTAAGGGCCTCTACTCGGTATATAAATGAATCCACGCTTATGGAGTCTGAGGCTCCCGAAAAGCGAAGCTTCCAATTATTCATTATATGACCCACCTTGTCAGGTCTCTGAGCTAAATCAGATGCTGCTGATCTAGAGAGCGAAGTCCGGAGTGGAGGTGTGTAAACTGCGCCCTGGTTCCCCTCGGGAATTTCTAGCAATTGATCCAAAGAAGCGTTCATATTCAGGCTCCCTACTGACGGCTGCGGAATTTGCGCATTAGAAGCTAGACGAGCTTCTACAGTGGTACTTATCATTTGAGACATCTTCTCCGTCAGGTGGATAAGTAATTCATTCTGCATACCCCTAATAGCCGCCCTGATCTCCCTAGACACTTGATTTGAATTAGCCGCTTGATTTGAAGTAGACGCTTGACTTGAAATAGACGCTTGACCCTCCGACCCTGCTTGGGATTGCTTACTGCCTCCCGCGAGAACTGACTTTGTCTGCTGTCTAGTCTTGCCAGGCACCAGAGGAGGCTGACCAGCCGTTGGGGCACTACAAACCGCATTGCAAACTGGACAGGTTGTTTGTGTCTTAAGGTATGTTCGCATGCATGTTTTATGGAATTCATGCTGACAAGGAGTTCTATAAACATCTTCGGGGGCCATTGTGACTTTGCACAGCCTGCAACAGATTGCTGAGGCGCTTGCCCCTTCATCATCAGACCGATCCAAGCCCATCTTTCTTCTTATAGGTGTTTACTAAAAAAACTATCTGCTTAACTCGTAAAGGTTATGTATGTTTTCTTATATATATATAAAAAGGAAATTTAAAAGTGAAATGAAATTTGAATATTAATTAAACAAAAAACTTTCAACTCAACAGTTTCAAATAAAAAAATAATACAAAAAAATTCTAATGGTTTGATCTCCCAGCTAGCCTGGCTCCCTGCAGAGCCTCTCTTAATTGTCCGAATTATTTCACCAAGTACAGCTAAAGAGGAAAATACTTTCTGGCAAGTTAGAACACCTAGGCCGTGGGCAGTGGTAATTCTAAATTCTGCGCACCTGCGTCCAACAGCGCTTATAGAAGCAGTGATCCAAACTGCCAAACAAAGATAAGACAAAGCAAACTGAGGCACTTAATGAAATGATCCGTGGTCAGGAGTGCACTTAAGCTAAATGCATCACCAGTGAATCCAAGACGGTTCAGTTTTCCCTTGGTCCCTCAGGCATAAAGTTGAGTAGCACTTACAGCGCAGACTGAAATGACATGGACAACAGATAGCTTCTTAAAGCTATTCTAGTAGTATTCCTATTAATCACGACAATCAGGCTATTTGTACAGAAATAAGTCAAACTCACTCAGAACCCTTAGAATCGTGGCCCGGAAACATACCCTGGGGCTTAGTTTTCTATCGGTGTTCCAAAGATCCGTAAGAGAACTGAATGAAAGCGGAAATGATTTGCGTTTCTTTGTCTTCAATAAAGACATCGAACAGTCGATGGAAGGAAAATTTTAAAAGTGAAGGTTTGTTTTAGGTCATTGTTCGTGAACCACACCCCTAAGTACAAATTGTAATAATTCCCACCTAACAGTGAGGCCCCACGTTGGGCGCCAAAAATAATAATAAATGTCACGTGCAACCACGATGTAGGCGAGATGGTCCTCTCAGCTTGAAGCGGCACGCTGTCAATTTTCCGGCTACTGGCTCGTCGGCCACGAGTGTGGTGTTCTTGTTTATTTGCTCCTAAGCTGAGGCCTACCCTATTATTATTCTACATTTAATGCGTGTCAATAAGCCATATGAAACCGGACGGAAAGCACAACACCTAAAACGAAAGACAATAACTGCACTGGTGAACGGACAACGAAAAGAATTCCTCAGCTGTTCATGAGGAGTGATGTTCGCCCACCCTACCTTGGTCTTGCTGTGCCCGATACCACATAATTTGTTACAAGACCCCTTATATTATGCGAGACCTACAGGGGCTTGCTGCAGGAGATCAAACACTATTTCTTCTACTCAGACATTATAAACGTTTATTTATTTCTAATGACTAAAATTAGTGATCCCCAGTAATTTAATGTTCTCATTTGCCCTTCCCGAGTATTGGCTACGACTTAATTTTAAATAATTTGCGTAAAGTACTGTAAATAAATAAGAAGCTTAGGCTAGATATGAGAGAGAACAGATGATTTGAATAGGAGTGAAAAGAAAAGAAATGTAAGAGAATTTTATGTGAGCAATTGCTGGCATAGCGATCCACCAAAAGAGAAGGTGTAATGTACGAGAGGCGTAGGGAAAAGAATCAAGAGGTGACTTTCTGATGCCCTCTCTTTTCAACCCACTAATTGGGTGCGCTCCCGTGGCGAACTTTCATATTTTTATATATTTTTCGAACTTTCATATACATATTTTATTTATTCAATTGAACGACTTACAGGAACCTCCATCGACGAAGCGCTTCCGATTTGGGCCCCTGAAAAGTATAAAAAAAGAACACACACAATTCGCACACACAAAAAAATTGAGATGACGACCGAGTGGCTCAGGCAGATCGAGTTAATTTTAACGGTGATTGCCTGTCTCTTTTCTTCCCGTCCCTCACGCCGCCTTACATTCCTCTGCGCTCAGTCTTGCATTCCTATGTGCAGATTAGCGGCGCTTATCGGGCACCGGTATGTGGGGGCTCGCCCGCAGCGCAAAGTTAGGTGGAGAGAGATAGATAGGGATAGAGAGCTAAAGAAGCCTAAATGAGAGGGAGAATAAAATAACTCGGGTATTGATGCTTAGAGCATCTGACTACGATCCGTTATTTGTTTCTTATATTTGATTCTTTTTTTTTTGTTATTGTTATTTTGGGCGGGGCTGGCCTTCTATGAGGAATTTTCTAACTCGATCTGCCACTATTTGTCGCCACTGAAGAACACTTTTTTTTTCTTTGCCTCCTCCCATGCGCACGGGGTATGGACGCATACGCGGAGCGATGAACAAGCCGACGCGGCTGCCGTCTGCCGGGCACTAGTTGGCCTCTCCTCTCTGGCTCGCCGAACTGCTCCAACGCGACGACCCAAAGCTCCGGCGAATTTCTACGAATTTCAGCTGGCGGTCGTGGAAGACGAGCCTCCTCCAATTTAAGACCTATGGAAATTTGCACCCACAGAACACCTTTATACTCTTTCGCTAGGCTGTCTTTTTTTTTTTATTCCACAACTTACCCAAACGGGTGACCCGTCGAAAGGGTGTATCGAAGAGGTTTCACTAATCACCGTCTCACTTCCTGGCTACTTTTCACTAGTTATTGTATTTATATGGTTTTTCTCTTTTTTCTTTCTTTGAATATTCAACTACGGCTGACACTATAGAGGACACTTGGAGAACAAAATCCAATGCTGACGACCAGGCTTGGAATCCCGCAATGGCGTCCAATGCCATCTATTTATAGCCGTTTATCTTGTCCGACTTCGATTTCGAACTCGCTCTCCTTTCGACGAGGAAGGACTCTGACTCTGGCTCTGGCTCTGACCCACTCTTTGATCCCAGGCCCTCTTTGCCGACTGTTAAAGAGAGTTTGTCTTGCCTCTCGTTAGACGGTGCCTAATTTTCGGCGGACCCCAAAAACCCTAGGCCTCCTCACAGCAGCTACAAGCCTCACCGTACAGGTGGCAAAGGTGGAGGATATCCAAGGGCAGAGGCGCCAGATTATCCTCGTCCTAAATGAGGAATCCATTGATCTCCTCGCAAAGTCGGACGGTGTAGTGGATTATGGCTACAAGAAGGTCACCATATCCACTTACAAGTCCGATCGCAAGGGCAGGCAAGCGGAGGTCGAGCCAGACCCGGAGCTGCCGGAGATCCCAAAAGAGGGGGCCTCGTGCGAGGAAGACAACCCGGCGTCGGATGCGGCGTCCATGATGTCGGACGATATCTTGGACGACTACGCGTTCGACGAGAGCGACCTAGCCAGAGGTCTCAGCCACATCGTTGTCGGGGAGGAGCCGGAGTCCCCTGACAGCGATCTAGAAGTAACAATGGTGGAGGCGAGCCTCAGGAATGTCGTTGACGCTCCTGCAGATAAACCTCCACCATTGTAAGGCAGCATGCGCTGCTCTACTGCTCCACCTGGCCAAGGGTGGAGCCGACATAGTCCTCATTCAGGAGCCCTGGATCCTCGGAAACAGGGTCTCCGGTCTGAGGACTTCTGACTACAAGCTATATGTAGCTGAAACCGCAGGTAAAATTCGTACCTGCATTCTTGCAAAAAGAGAGTTGCACCTATTTTTGCTCCCAAATTTCAGCAATGAAGACCACACCGCAGTGAGCCTCGAAGGCCAGGAGCGCTCACTGAGGATCTGCTCCGCATACATGGGGCATGAACAACCAGACCCCCCTCCACACGCGCCTCTCCGGGCTCTAATCGCAGACTGCTCGGCCAAGGACATCGGCCTAATTGTGGGGTGCGATGCTAATGCACATCACTGTCAGTGGGGAAGCACTGACACAAACGAAAGGGGTGAGTACCTTTTCAGTTACTTACTGACCACTCAGATGGTCTTACTAAACCGGGGTAGTGATCCCACCTTTATCATTAAAAACCGCAAGGAGGTCCTGGACCTCACGCTTGCCTCTCATGAGATACAGCGTAACATTGTATCCTGGAGGGTCCTGGAAGAGCACTCCTTCTCGGACCACAGGTACGTGGAAACTGTCTTCTCCTTCTCAGTACCGAAGCCAGTCCGATTCCGAAACATCAGGCGGACAAACTGGACTCGGTACTCTGATTACCTCTGTCGTGTTCTCCCTGAGCCCCCATCTGAGGAGGAGTTCTCCACGGAGGCCACGACTCGTCTTCTTAAGATCTTTACCGACGCCTGCAATAAGGCGCTCGACAAAGCATGCCCCTCTGGCAAGAACAGAGGCCGGAAGAAACCTGAATGGTGGAATCCGAAACTGGGTGAACTCCGGAAAGCCTCCCGGAGACTCTTCAATAAAGCTAAGGCTGAAAACGTTGAGCAAAACTGGGCCGAATACAAGGCCAGTCTGTCAACCTACAACAAAGAACTTAGAAAAGCCAAACGCGCCTCCTGGCGTAAGTTCTGCAGCGAAATCGAGAGTAACTCAGAAGCCTCACGCTTGCGAAGAGTTCTCTCGAAGACAACACCCACCCTGGGCTACTTGAAGAACACCGACCAGTCGTGGACTACGTCCAGCGAGGAGTCGCTAAATCTTCTCCTAAATACCCACTTCCCTGGCTGCGATGAAAACAGACCCAACTACCTCGCGCCTCCTTCTGTCGCCTCAAATTCCATCTTGAGACTGCTAAGCCAGGAGAACATTTCCTGGGCGATCAGAAGCTTTAAACCCTACAAGTCCGCGGGGCCAGACGGCATTTTCCCTGCCCAACTGATTCACGCGGGACATAAAGCCATTAACTGGCTCAAAATAATTTACGAGGGAATCTTCTCCCACGGGTGCATTCCTGACACCTGGCTTCAGACCAAAGTCGTATTCATACCCAAGGCAGGCAAGCCCTCGCACACTGCCCCAAAGGATTTCAGACCCATAAGTCTATCGTCTTTTCTTCTAAAGGCGATGGAGCGGCTCCTGGGGCTGCATCTAACGGCGTGCATTCCGTCCAGTCTGATCTCAGACTCCCAGCATGCCTATCGGAAGGGAAGATCCACCGAAACGGCCCTACACTCGATCACATCGATCATCGAAGCATCCCTTAATTTTAAGGAGTACACCCTAGTAGCCTTCCTCGACATAGAAGGCGCCTTAAACAACATCCTTCCGACCGCCATCACGGGCGCACTGACGGATCTGGGCGTTGACTCCAGGACGGTGAGCCTGATCGATCAGATGCTACAATGCAGGACGGTTGAGGCATCACTGGGGACGTCAACGTGTACCAGATTTGTCAGCTCCTATGGAACGTGGCAGTGAACACACTGCTGCGGGAGATAGAGGGGGGTGGCTGCCGTGTGGTGGCGTACGCGGACGATGTTGCCATAGCATTCTCCGGAAAATTTCCGCAGACATTGTGTGAGTGCATGACAAGTACTCTCACGAAAATGTCGAAATGGGCAGACAAATGCGGGTTAGGCGTCAACCCGTCTAAAACGGAACTGGTGCTTTTCACTAGGAAGTACAAAGTTCCGGTACTGATTCCCCCAAGACTATGTGGGGAAACGCTAGTCTTCAGCAACAACGCCAAGTATCTTGGCCTAATCCTCGATAGAAAGCTCGATTGGAAATTGAGCATAGAGGATAGAGTAAAGAAGGCCACAGTGGCCCTCTATACTTGCAGGAAAGCCATCGGACTAAAATGGGGAATGACCCCCTATATAGTTCGGTGGCTCTACACCGCCATCATACGACCAATCATGATCTATGGAGTGGTGGTATGGTGGCCAGCCTTGGACAGAAGGACATGCCTCAATAAACTCAGCAGAGTTCAACGCATGGCAGAGCTATGCATAACTGGCGGGCTACGCACTACTCCAGGTGAAGCCCTGGATACTGTGCTGGACCTCCTCCCTGTGGATCTCATGGGAAAGAAGGTGGCAACACTTTCCGCCCTCAGAATGAGAGAAGCCAGACTGTGGAAAGCATCTGCGGTTGGGCACTCGGGAATCCTGATGAGACTCCCGCAATTACCAGAGAGGACAGATTACTGTATCCCCAGTGATCACCTCTCGACGCCCTTCCAGGTATCAATCCCATCTAGGGAGGACTGGGAGATGGGCGAACCAGGACCTGCAAATGCGGTCCACTTCTACACTGATGGCTCAAAGCTAGACGGCCGCGTGGGAGGCGGAGTCTACTGCAGCGAGCTGAACATCAGTCATTGCTTCAGGCTCCCGGATCACTGTAGTGTGTTCCAAGCGGAGGTTGAAGCCATCAAGGCGGCCATTTCGATCGTCTCCAAATTACTTCTAGATACGCACTTAGTGTGCGTCTTCTCGGACAGCCAAGCAGCTATCAAAGCTCTAGGCTCAATATCGTCGAACTCAGCGACTGTAAATGACTGCCGCAGGTCTCTGCACGAGATCGCAGAGCAGTTAGATCTCTTCCTTATATGGGTCCCCGGCCACAGGGACATCGAGGGGAATGACGCCGCCGACGAGCTAGCCAGGCAGGGTACTACGATTCCTCTCCTACCGGAGAGGGAGCAAGTAGCGATGCCCTTGGCTACGTGCAGGCTCCTAACGCACGAATTGTTCTCAAGATTGATATGGCCATATCGATCGAAGAAGCGCTCAGCAGAGCTGTATAAACTCAGCAGAGCACAGTGCTCTGCAGTTACTAGAGCCATTACGGGACACTGGCAGATCGGCACTCACGCCTCTAGACTGTCAATCCCTCATAACGACTTCTGCAGGAGTTGTCGCGACGAGGAGGAGGAGGAATCGGTCCCCCACTTCTTCTGCCACTGCCCAGCCCTTGGAAATCGTCGTCTTCGAATTCTCGGGGCCGCTTTCCTCACGGACATTTCGGACCTGTCCGTAATCAAACCAGGGACCTTGTCCAAATACATCCAAGCCACCGGATGGGACTGCCCTTAACCTGCAGTAGTATGCTCTCACGGTTCGGGCAACGCGAAGGGGCACATGCCCATGCGGCAACACAACGGACCTTTTATAGGTCCAAGTGAGCTTGGGGGCGGGAGGCTCTTATCCCCCCCCTCCCGGCTACCGCCTTAACCTAACCTAACCTAATAATATATTATATTATTTTACATAATAAACAGCAACTGTGAAGATGTTTAGTAACTGCTTTTGATTTTTTTTTTACAAAACCATATTCTTATATTTGTTTTTAGGTCCTTATTGTTTGAATGCGTGTACGGAACCCTTTTTTATGTATTTATATGGACGCAATCGGCATCGTTTTGCAAATGCACTTATATAAGGCTTTTCCTTGGTGTATTCTATAGTCGTCTGCATTGAGCCTTCTGTCTCCAGAAAGATGTCAAAACTATAAATAGTTCGGAAAAGCTGAGCGTACAGAATACGATAATTTGCTTCCAGCTGTTGGGGTTGCAATGAGTTGGTCCAGTACTCCATCATCTACAAAATGGTATCAAAATAAGCTTATATATAACGCATGGAAGTCTGAACAAACTAACCTTGATAGCTGCATTATTCTGCGATGTACGGCGACCGTTCCAATGCACACTCAATATCCAGAGTGGCATTTCCAATGGATAATTACTCGGTATTCGAATGAAACACTCCATTTTGGCAGAGCCACGAACAATCACAGCACGATAGGAATTGTATGTTATGCCCTTATCATCCGGAGAAATGTTTAGTACGTCTGAATTTTGGGCTAGGAATTCCTCGAGAGTGATCGCCGTCCACTGCACTAGGCTGCAAGACAAGGCCGCAGGATAGACATTTTCTTTTAGTGCATACAAATCGATGTCCTTGTTAGTCAGACCACGTATTTGCTGACTTAGATTTAACCAAGAGTTCCAGCGCCGTGTAATGCGAGCTATGGTCTCCCGCATGCTTTTATTCAAGTTCAGCTCATGCTCATACAACATCGAGCTGTTGACTGTTGGTATAGAGCATATACTTTGTAACCAACAGTATGCTTTTCCAAAGTCCTTAGACTCCAGATATTCTATACATTCCTCTGATGTCAGATCCTTATTCTGTAACTAACGCAAATATATAATTTTATGATTCATACATATATATAGGAAAATTATAGCTTGTTGCTTGTCTTACATCGTATTGAATACCGGGTATAGGTATTTCATTACCCAAATCGTTTGCAAACAAATGCCGAAGGAGATTCTGAACGAAATTAGTATCCCTAAAAACATGAAAATGTTTTAAAATATAGTTGCTGCTAAAGCAATTCACTCGCTAAAACTTACCCTTGATGGTTTGTATTATTGGAAATGCTCAATTGGGGCCATGCTGTCGCACATTTAATTTGTTCGAAATAGCGAATAATCAACACCAGTTGAATCGAGCTAGCAGAACCAAGCTAGAGACCGTTCAAACGTTAAGGTATTTTTCTATAGTCGTATGTTTTGGTTTAATCTTACCGTGATGCGAATGTGCAGAGGATGAGGACTTAATTCTTTGTTCAAAGGATTTTCCTCAGGCTTTCCCTACAATTCAATGTCCCTTTCAGAGTAGTCGCGCCTTGCTTTTGGGTTTTGCTTTAGGTTTGTCAACTCCTGCATCTGAGCTTCACTTTTATATCCTACCACTTCAACATTGAATGATGGCTCATCGCTCGCACGTTGAAGGCATTGCAGTTTGATTAATAATATATAAAGAGGCTTGGGCAGATATTTGACCACAGCACTAAGCTTCCATTCAACATCAAGAGAAAGCTGCAGTGCATCATGCAGCGGTTTCGTAGCACTCTTTAGGGTGCGTAGAGCTGGCGCGAATGAAACGTACCTATTATGTTGTTTAAGATTCTCTTGTTGCAGCTCCTTTTTGGAGTTCTTCAATGAGCTTTTCTGTTCATCCAGGTCTTTCCTTAAACGCAGTTCACACTCTAAGCGCTGCAAATGCTTGTAGTGCTTCGATTCTGGTTTCACTTTACTATCTTCAATTCCCGGCAATTTGGTAAAATACTCAGTGTCTGAGAGCAGGACCAACTTGGAGTCACGACTCTGGAATTTCTCGCAACGCACGATGTCCTTTTTCAAGTGGCTCACTTCGTACAGAAGATTTTGCAATTGCAACCGACTTATGTCCACTTTACATTTTTCTAAGTGTAAGTTATCCCGTCCAGACTTTATTTTCTGTTTAACTTCTCGATTTGCATGCTTTAATGCAACAAATTTCAATGCCGCCGCAGTTCGCAATGTGTCTGAGTTCTGCCCCTGCATACAAAAATAATGAAAATAAGGAACCAACGACTTTGCAGCTTGTTAACACTTACGCTCTTTTTTACTTTTAATATTTCCCCGATGATATCTTCCAGCTGCTGAAACTGCGTATTTAAAATAGCCTCCATTTCACTTAATAATATATTTATTCGGAAGCTAAACAAAAGTGTGCCGCGGATTGATTGTTAAAATATAATGTCCGACCATCAGAAATATACCCAAATATACCATAGATATACCGACGAATTCAAGTTCTATTGTGATATTCCCCGTTTTTGATATTCCGTCGAATATTACTAGCTAGGTAGATCTCTCAGTCCTGCCCACATAATTTTATCCAATAAATTAATCAATTTTCTACTTGACTGGTTTGTTTTAAATACTTGACTTATTTTCTTGCTACGGCGATTGCTGTTTTTTTTTCCAACAACAATATAGCGTCTCGTTATGATGAAAAAACGAATTTAGCCCACTTAAGCCCCCTCTATTTAAATAGTTCACCTTCTTCAGGTAAATGGCAGAAAATATTAACGATTGTAAATTCTTCTTGTAGATTCAGGCCATCTTTCATCTGAAATTAAAAATAACAACGCTAACTCTCACCTGAACTGCGCTAAAATGATTAAAATTTCATTATTTTCGGCCCCTTGGCTTATAATAGGTTAATTGTTCTCCGTTCTCTCACAAAAGTGTGGCCATCAACGAAAAGACTGACATAGCAGCAAAGGCTGCTACAAGTGAGGGGTTTACAATAAATATAAAATACAGCTACAAGGAGGCTCAAAGAGAAATTAGGAACTTTTTAGTATACAAATGGAATGAGGACTACAGGACGAAGTGTAGGACGAAGGGATCCAGCCTCATAGACATATTTCCAGACATAAATAGAAATAATTAATATAATAAATATAAATAAGTTACATATAGATATAATATGGACGGACTTAAATGAGGGGATTAACATATACATATAAATGGAGACGTCTAACAAAAATAAATAATGGGAGTAAATAAGTTAATTGATGATTTTTTGTTCTCTCTAAATGGACGAGGGACTCGCTCTACGTGGCCAGGATTGTGTCTTCGAGCCTAGCAAAACCAAGCCAGGATGGCGGAGCTGTGACCTATTCCTCTTATGCTTCTTGGGTCTCTTTCCCGTCCCGCTAGTCCTGGTTCCTGGTCTCTCACTGATCTGGATCCCCTGGAATCACAGATTTATTTATCTTTTTTTTCTTTCCTCCTCACCGCTTCTATGGGATATCACCTATCGATATCTTCGCATGCAACACCTAGCGAAAATTCGAGCGACCATGGCCGCGGAGAATTATTCGCAAACAGCGAAGAGTTACACGTTTCCCTAAAACTGCTGGCCTTCCCGGACATTACGGTGCCTAGGATCTTGCAGCGCCCAACGTAGGCTTACACCCACTGATCGGATATTCCCTACGTGAGTGCGTTTCCCTTGTTTCTGACTCAGTCTGAAGTTTTCGCTACAATTTTAGGTCTTTGGCGTGAAAAATCCCCACCGGCCTCCCCGACAGATCCTCCAGCTCGTAGGCGTTATTCCCTACTGGACGTACGACTCTGCATTTTAGGAATTTCCGGGCGAACTTGGCGTTGTAGCTTTTGCCAAAGTCGCTGAGGGTGAAGTTGCGCCTGTAGACTTCTTGGCCAGGTCTGGCGAAAAAGACTCGGGCACGTTTGTTGTATCGCTGGCTGCTCCGCTCATACGCTTGGTGTAGGCTGCGTTTAATTTGCTCGCGAATGAGGTGTCGCTTATCCGCGGGATCTAATGCGTGCACTTCATGTTCCGTCAAAGACTGCAGCTTCCTCGCCAGCTTATAGCAGTTCCCATTCAGAAACATCTGTTGTCCAAATACAGCGAAAAACGGCGTTACGCCTGTGGCTTCGTGCACCGAGTCACGGATTGAAACTTCGATCTCCGGTAGGTAGATGTCCCAGTCTCTGTGATCCTTTTCCAAATACGTCCTTATTGCAGCGAGTATCGTCCGATTTACTCTCTCGGCTGCATTGCTTTGCGGCGAGTAGACTGCTGTGCGCATGTGTCGGATCCCGAAGCCGCTGACCATGTCCATGAACGCCTTCGATAGGAACTGCTTTCCGTTGTCGGAGTGGATCACCTCTGGCACCCCGAACTTGTAGAATACCTCTTGCACCAGGAATTGAACGACGTTCGCAGCGGTCGCCTCTCTCATCGCCTTCAAGAAGGTAAATTTTGAAAAGTGGTCTACGACGACGAAAATCCAGGCCTGTCCCCTTTTTGACCTGGGATACTTTCCCAGGAAGTCTAAGCCATTCCAAAAGCCTCTCCGTGACCACTTCCTGACCGATCCCGAATTGGCTACGGTAATTGGGAGCTTTGGATTCCTTGCATTCGGTGCAGCTTCGGACGTATTCCCGCACTTAGTAGTGCCTTTTTAACCTATGCAAGGTCTTCTTCATTCCACCGTGTCCAGCTGTGAGGTCTTCGTGGGCCTTCGCGATGAGGGTTTTCGTCAGTGCCGCGGGAATTGAACCTTCCACTTGGTCGTCGATTTGCGCGAAGCCCATTCGCTTGAATACCAGGTCCCCGTCTATTCGCAGGTCAGGCAATAATTCTTGTTCCTGCAGATTTCTCCTTTCAACTCCTGGTATTCCGTTGATTTGAATTCCGTCGTCTGGAATCCGAGGATTTCCGTTGGGTCTAGAACCACCTCCTCGATGCAGCGCGATAGTGTATCCGCCACTATATTTTCGACTCCCTTGCGGTGTTCGATCTCGAAGTCGAACCTCTGCAGCCGCAATGACTATCTCGCTAGACGCCCATTCAGGTCCTTGAGTGACATTAGCCATTTAAGGCTGGCGTGGTCAGTGATTACCGTGAACGGCATCAATTCCACATATGGCCTGAATCTTTCAATCGCCAATACCGCAGCTAAGCATTCTTTCTCCGTTACCGAATAATTTATTTGATGTTTGTTTAGCTTGGAAGAAAAGAATGCCACTGGGCGCTCTGCTTTGTCATCATCCAGCTGAAAAAGCACTGCTCCCACTCCAAAATTTGAGGCGTCGCACTGGATGTAGAAATGGCGTTTAAAGTCGGCATGGACTAATACAGGAGCCGTGGTGAGTGCCTTCTTCAGGGATTCTATGGCCGCCCTCGCTTCCGTTGGCAAGGAAAACTTCCCGCGCGGATGCTTTTTCAGAGCATCTGTTAACGGTACCGCGATGGTGGCGAAGTCCTTGATGAAGCGCCTATCCCATCCTGCGGTTCCTATGAAGCTCCGTAGCTCCTTTACTGAACTCGGGCTCGGGATCTTTTGTATAGCCACAACCCTATCGGGATCCATTTGCAGCGTGCCGCCTCCGATGATAAACCCCAGGTATTTCAGCGACTTAAAGCAGAATTTGGAACTGGGCCACCAATCGCAGATATCGCAGATGCGTCTGGAAATCCGGGGCTATCACCAAAAGATCGTCCAAATAAACGAAAACGTTTGATCTGAGCTGAGTCGGGATTACCTTATCCATCACTCTGCATAACCTCTGGGCAGCGTTACACAGACCGAAGGGCATCATCACGAATTGATACAGCGGACGGCCTGCAACGGTAAATGCGGTGCACTTCCGGCTTTCTGGGTCCAATTTAATTTGCCAGAATGCGAATTTGAGGTCGACGCTGGAAATGTAATATGTCTGGTCAATCCTGGATAGTATACCCTCGATGCTAGGAAGAGGGTAAGCATCTTTTACGGTGAGCTGATTCAGTTTCCGCGCGTCCAAACAGAATCTATTTTTGTTTGGCTTTCGCACCACCGTCGTCCGATTGCTCCATGGACTATCGCTGACCTCGATCACTCCTAGTTCCAGCATTTTATCCACCTCGGTCCAGATCACCTCCTGCATCGCTGGGGATTGAGGGTAATGCCGATCTTTAAATGGTTCTGCGCCCTCGATCAACGCACGATGTCCTTTTTCAAGTGGCTCACTTCGTACAGAAGATTTTGCAATTGCAACCGACTTATGTCCACTTTACATTTTTCTAAGTGTAAGTTATCCCGTCCAGACTTTATTTTCTGTTTAACTTCTCGATTTGCATGCTTTAATGCAACAAATTTCAATGCCGCCGCAGTTCGCAATGTGTCTGAGTTCTGCCCCTGCATACAAAAATAATGAAAATAAGGAACCAACGACTTTGCAGCTTGTTAACACTTACGCTCTTTTTTACTTTTAATATTTCCCCGATGATATCTTCCAGCTGCTGAAACTGCGTATTTAAAATAGCCTCCATTTCACTTAATAATATATTTATTCGGAAGCTAAACAAAAGTGTGCCGCGGATTGATTGTTAAAATATAATGTCCGACCATCAGAAATATACCCAAATATACCATAGATATACCGACGAATTCAAGTTCTATTGTGATATTCCCCGTTTTTGATATTCCGTCGAATATTACTAGCTAGGTAGATCTCTCAGTCCTGCCCACATAATTTTATCCAATAAATTAATCAATTTTCTACTTGACTGGTTTGTTTTAAATACTTGACTTATTTTCTTGCTACGGCGATTGCTGTTTTTTTTTCCAACAACAATATAGCGTCTCGTTATGATGAAAAAACGAATTTAGCCCACTTAAGCCCCCTCTATTTAAATAGTTCACCTTCTTCAGGTAAATGGCAGAAAATATTAACGATTGTAAATTCTTCTTGTAGATTCAGGCCATCTTTCATCTGAAATTAAAAATAACAACGCTAACTCTCACCTGAACTGCGCTAAAATGATTAAAATTTCATTATTTTCGGCCCCTTGGCTTATAATAGGTTAATTGTTCTCCGTTCTCTCACAAAAGTGTGGCCATCAACGAAAAGACTGACATAGCAGCAAAGGCTGCTACAAGTGAGGGGTTTACAATAAATATAAAATACAGCTACAAGGAGGCTCAAAGAGAAATTAGGAACTTTTTAGTATACAAATGGAATGAGGACTACAGGACGAAGTGTAGGACGAAGGGATCCAGCCTCATAGACATATTTCCAGACATAAATAGAAATAATTAATATAATAAATATAAATAAGTTACATATAGATATAATATGGACGGACTTAAATTAGGGGATTAACATATACATATAAATGGAGACGTCTAACAAAAATAAATAATGGGAGTAAATAAGTTAATTGATGATTTTTTGTTCTCTCTAAATGGACGAGGGACTCGCTCTACGTGGCCAGGATTGTGTCTTCGAGCCTAGCAAAACCAAGCCAGGATGGCGGAGCTGTGACCTATTCCTCTTATGCTTCTTGGGTCTCTTTCCCGTCCCGCTAGTCCTGGTTCCTGGTCTCTCACTGATCTGGATCCCCTGGAATCACAGATTTATTTATCTTTTTTTTCTTTCCTCCTCACCGCTTCTATGGGATATCACCTATCGATATCTTCGCATGCAACACCTAGCGAAAATTCGAGCGACCATGGCCGCGGAGAATTATTCGCAAACAGCGAAGAGTTACACGTTTCCCTAAAACTGCTGGCCTTCCCGGACATTACGGTGCCTAGGATCTTGCAGCGCCCAACGTAGGCTTACACCCACTGATCGGATATTCCCTACGTGAGTGCGTTTCCCTTGTTTCTGACTCAGTCTGAAGTTTTCGCTACAATTTTAGGTCTTTGGCGTGAAAAATCCCCACCGGCCTCCCCGACAGATCCTCCAGCTCGTAGGCGTTATTCCCTACTGGACGTACGACTCTGCATTTTCTCCGTTACCGAATAATTTATTTGATGTTTGTTTAGCTTGGAAGAAAAGAATGCCACTGGGCGCTCTGCTTTGTCATCATCCAGCTGAAAAAGCACTGCTCCCACTCCAAAATTTGAGGCGTCGCACTGGATGTAGAAATGGCGTTTAAAGTCGGCATGGACTAATACAGGAGCCGTGGTGAGTGCCTTCTTCAGGGATTCTATGGCCGCCCTCGCTTCCGTTGGCAAGGAAAACTTCCCGCGCGGATGCTTTTTCAGAGCATCTGTTAACGGTACCGCGATGGTGGCGAAGTCCTTGATGAAGCGCCTATCCCATCCTGCGGTTCCTATGAAGCTCCGTAGCTCCTTTACTGAACTCGGGCTCGGGATCTTTTGTATAGCCACAACCCTATCGGGATCCATTTGCAGCGTGCCGCCTCCGATGATAAACCCCAGGTATTTCAGCGACTTAAAGCAGAATTTGGAACTGGGCCACCAATCGCAGATATCGCAGATGCGTCTGGAAATCCGGGGCTATCACCAAAAGATCGTCCAAATAAACGAAAACGTTTGATCTGAGCTGAGTCGGGATTACCTTATCCATCACTCTGCATAACCTCTGGGCAGCGTTACACAGACCGAAGGGCATCATCACGAATTGATACAGCGGACGGCCTGCAACGGTAAATGCGGTGCACTTCCGGCTTTCTGGGTCCAATTTAATTTGCCAGAATGCGAATTTGAGGTCGACGCTGGAAATGTAATATGTCTGGTCAATCCTGGATAGTATACCCTCGATGCTAGGAAGAGGGTAAGCATCTTTTACGGTGAGCTGATTCAGTTTCCGCGCGTCCAAACAGAATCTATTTTTGTTTGGCTTTCGCACCACCGTCGTCCGGTTGCTCCATGGACTATCGCTGACCTCGATCACTCCTAGTTCCAGCATTTTATCCACCTCGGTCCAGATCACCTCCTGCATCGCTGGGGATTAAGGGTAATGCCGATCTTTAAATGGTTCTGCGCCCTCGATCAACTGGATCCGATGCTGCTCTACCGTCGTTGTTCCTAATGCGGCATCCTCATAGGTCAGAAACTCCTTCTTTACCTTCTCCAGCTCTTCGGTCTCCGTGTCTTCCAGGGTCCAAGCTTCCACCTCCACGTCCTCCTGGCGATGTTCGGCGTACTGGCTGATTTGTGACATTTGGATCTCACCTACTTGGGCCTCGCTGGATCGACTGGGCTCTTCTCCGAGGACTGTGGGAGCCAGCGCGAAGGATCTCCAGAAATCAATACCCAGGTACATGGCTTGCTCTAGGTACGGGCATACGTAAAACAAGATCTCTTTATTCGTTCCGTTATATCCTACGCAGAGTTTGGTTTTGCCGACTATGGACCTGTCTTCTCCAGAGGCTGTCTTGATGATCGAGACATAATTGTCCATTTCCACCTCGAGGTCGGCAAGGAGTTCACGGCTGCCCTTTCCTAAGACACTAACGGATGCCCCAGTATCTAGGAGTCCAGCAATCCGATGTCCTCTTATCTGCACTTCGGCAAATACTCTGGGATCGCGTCCTGCTCCTCGTCTGACTGCCTCGGCTACCTCTTTGCGAGTCTATCGCCTTTCCTTAAATCTGGAACGGGCCTTTTGGAGTCTACGACTGACACCGCGCATCCCCTCCAGCTGCCTGTCATCAAAGATCTGGTTTCGAATTTGTATGTATCTCCTCATCCTCTCTTCGGCCGGTATGAACTTCAAACTATTTTTATTAAATTTATTCGGGCTATTATTCTTAATTTCTATATTGATTAGTGGACCATCGTTCATTTCTTCGCGGGCTTCTGTCCCGAGCGCTGATCTCCCGCTTTCATCATGCCCGATCGTGCGTTTCCCGAGCAATTTGGACACGTTGGAGTAAAAATTTCTCGCTTTCCGCAGCGGTAACAAAATATTTTGCGTTCCTTCGCCACGCAGTCTCGGAACCCGTGGTCGAACTGGCCGCAATTCCAACAACACAGCCTGGGTTTGTTCGCCAGGTGAGTTTCTTCTACTATCCTTGCTTCGTCTTCATCCAGAAACTCCGTTTCCGGCTCTAGCTCCTCCACTCGCTTCCCGGCTGAATGGAATTTCGTCGCAGGACGGAACGTCGACTTCTGCTCGCGTCCGCGAAAGTGGTACTCCACTTCCAGGCACTCTTCCCTCAGCTGCTCCACGTTTCGGACTCGGATCGCGTAAGCGTAGCGGGCGATCTCGTCATCGAGTCCCTTCTTCAAGACTCGGACCATTTCGGACTCAACCAAAGGTGTGGTGAGTCTAGCTGCCAGCCTGCGCATCGCTCTAAAGTACTCTTCCACAGATTCGCCAGATTGTTGTCGTCGCTCATGCAAGGTGCGTAGCCGCTCGAACTCGCCACCCACTGCTCGGAACCGGGACACCAACTCGTCCTTCAAATCCTCCCATACTTCCGGAGGCCGTTCTCGGACAAATTGCCAATACCCCTCCGCCGCTTGTCCTTTGACGAGATGGTGAAAGTTGTCAAGGACCTCGTCCCACGACCGTCGGTTCTGCCTACGGAGGAACTCGACCCTGAACACGAAGTCCTGCACCGTCATCTTATTTGGGTCTCCGTCGAAGTGGATTTCCCATTTGTCGACGCGTCCCCATCTCGCTCCTCTCCAATCGTCTCTCCTTTCAAATGGTGGCAGATCTGTTGGACCTCCGCCGTCTCCTGATGTCTCCCGTCTCTGCCTTCCAGCACCTGGATCCAGGTCCGCCTCGCCTATTCCTCGGCGCCAGTTCTGGCTCAACCTCGCCGGCTTCCTTGGAGGCGACTGGGAATTCCATGCGTCATCGTCCTTGGACCTTTTGGGAATGGTCCCTGTGTTCGGCTTCTGCCTGAGGTGAGCTAGAGGCTGCTGATCGCCATTATTATCCTTGATTTCATTCCGGTCTCTTTCCAATCTCAGGTGTTGGATCAATTCCACGTTCTGGCGCAGAGGCGCCATCACCTCTGTTATGGCCCCCATCAGCTCCATAAAGCCGCGACGGATCTCCTCCTGCAGCGTCTTACTCAGGGTATCTGCCATGCTGCGTCTCCACGTCTCCTGTGCTTGCGCTATGGCGACATTTACTCCTGAGAGAATCTCGGAGGGCAGTGCGTTGGATTGGCCTGGAAAATTCCAGCTGTCGTCTCCACGCCCCTCAGCGCCCTGTGTGTCACCGCCTTGCATCTTTCCTTGGAGGTTACCTGGTGGAGGAGTCCTGCGGGTCATTTTCTGTTTAGACCGCAAGTTGTACGCGCTCATCAACTTGGCCCTATATTTCCCTACCTCGAACTATCCTACTTATCTTTTTATTCACTACACTTATCTATTCTTCTTTCAGAACAATCGCCTAAACACTACCTATAACCAAAGACTATACAATACCAAGATGTTGCATGAGGAACAAATGCTTTTTATACCCGATACTCAAAATGAGTATTGGGGGATATTAGATTTGTGGTAAAAGTGGATGTGTGTAACGTCCAGAAGGAATCGTTTCCGACCCCATAAAGTATATATATTCTTGATCAGCATCAATAGCCGAGTCGATTGAGCCATGTCTGTCTGTCCGTCTGTCCGTCCGTCCGTCCGTCCGTCCCCTTCAGCGCCTAGTGCTCAAAGACTATAAGAGCTAGAGCAACCATGTTTTGGATCCAGACTTCTGTGATATGTCACTGCTACAAAAATTTTTCAAAACTTCGCCCCGCCCACTTCCGCCCCCACAAAGGACGAAAATCTGTGGCATCCACATTTTTAAAGATACGATAAAACCAAAAACGCAGAATCGGTGAGGATGACCAGTGCAAAATCTGAACCAGATCGTATAATGATTATAGCCAGAATCAAGAAAACAATTTCATTCTTTCTCGCTCTGTCTCTCTCTAACACACAGGTTTCATGGTCGGTTTTGTCAATTGCAAAATATGAGTTCAAGGATCTCAGAACCTATAAGAGCCAGAGCAGCCAAATTTGGTATCCACACTCCTGTGATATCGGACCTTGACCGTTTCGTGTCCAAATTTCGCCACACCCCCTTCCGCCCCCGCAAAGGACAAAAATCTGGGGCATCCACAAATCTCAGAGACTATTAAAGCTAGAGTAACCAAATTTGGTATCCGCACTTCTGTTAGATCTCACTATAAAACGTATATCTCAGAATTTCGCCCCACCCCCTTCCGCCCCCACAAAAGACGAAAATCTGTTGCATCCACAATATTGCACATTCGAGAAAACTAAAAACGCAGAA
Source organism: Drosophila miranda (assembly GCF_003369915.1). Lineage (NCBI taxonomy): Eukaryota > Metazoa > Arthropoda > Insecta > Diptera > Drosophilidae > Drosophila > Drosophila miranda. The sequence goes on from NW_022881603.1 coordinate 33,382,507, forward strand.
TCATAGATAATGACCATATCTATCAGATTGCTGAATCTGGATCAGATCGGATCATTTTTGTAGCCAACAGCAAGAAATCAATTTTCAGTGGCTACGCAGCGCCCGACGTCACGCTCAGACTGATTTTCTGTCTCTCTCGCACGGACTCTTTGTCGTGTGGTTCAATATTAGCGGCGTCTGCCGCAGGAGAGCCATACTGACTTAGTATCGGGTATAACTGTAGAGTTGCGGTGTCCGCAGCAACTCACAACGTTCCACCTCGTTCAATTTCCGTTTGACGCTTCATGGTACGGGCGCGCGGGGCTAGTACTTCAATTCTCTTTTACGCTACCTTCGCCTCCGAAATGCTACTCGGCTTCTTCAATGCCTCGGTCAGCGTCGAGTCGGTGTGAAAGCATGTCAGTGTCTGCGTGCCGAAACCGTAGGGCAGCGTGGTCGCTGATGTCTTTGGCGCGGCACAGTGGGGACTCAGCCGAAATTGTCAAAAAATTGTATGAGTGCTTTAGATAAATTTAATGTACGCATCTAATAGAGAATTTTCCAATCGAATTTTCAAGATAGTTTTAGTTTAGGAGATATAAGCACTCAAAGTTTAACATTTTTTCAGTGTGCAAAGACATCGGCGATCCGCGACCACCGCTTCGACAGTGCTGAGGCTCGAATTAGAGTCCAGAATTATTTCGTTGCTGGTGAAGGCATTGCCGAACAGACGAAACCGATGGGCAGCGGGGTCGCGGTAGAGACGAAGTACAGGCGAAAAGGGAATTGAAACCCCGCGCGCTCCCTCGTGCCTTTTGGGTCCTAATGTTAGGACCCGCCATAGAACAGCTTTTTGGTCGCTCATGCAACATCTTGGTATTGTATAGTCTTTGCTATAACGCTAACTCACTGATCTTCAGCACAAAAACACTTAATACGGCAAAACAATAATAAGGGGGAAAGAAACCACAACTACTACTAGGGCCAACTCCGCACATGGTGTTCTACGTCTTTTCCTGTCCAACGTCTAGAACTTTGCGAGCGCTGTTGAGTACTCTAATCTTCCTTGGAAGATTAAGAGTCAAGGGCGCTCACTTCCCTACAGTCGCTGTTTCCGCCTACTTCCCTACTGAATGCCCGTTGCGGGATGTTGTAGCTGCTCCGAGTGCAACGCGTGGCCGACTTCTGTCCCCACGGGCTACTCAGAACAAAAATCTCATTGAGAATCTACCCTCCCGACTGCATCCAGTGGTAAGCAGGGGAAGCGAAAAACAGAAATCTTTCTGGCCATATCCTAACTTCGGGTATTTCTTTTTTCTTCTTCAGGTTCTCATTTTGCACACCAGGCACCGGGTCGGTTGCTAACTGGCTTGTGGATTCTCCTCTGCCAGTGCCAAACCAAATACCCTCTTGAGATTTCCTGCTTCCCGTTGTCAGATAAGTGCCGAATCATCAAACACCAAAAAAAACTTTTTACTTTGTGGATTTTCTTTGCATCCTCAGATCCCTCAGCGCCGTGCTTATGTGAGCCAACTCGTCGAGTCCCTCACAGGCCACCGGAACACCGATGAACCCCAGATTGCAAAATACCACTCGAGATCTATCTTCTCTGCTGGATATTTATACTTTCTTCGACGTCTGTGTGATTCGCATCCGTACTCTCCCTCTTTGATGGTAGAGCCAGGACTGCGAGTCCACTTCCCTGTCTCAGATTGGGCGCCATTATTGTTACGAACCTTTGTTTTCTTCGGGGAAAGGCCGGCTAGCCAGTCATCCCAGGGCTGGGTACTTCCCAAGCCCTCAGGTCGCACAATATACCAACTAATTGGACATCTCGAACAAATTGAAACAACAAAAGTAACCGACAAAAAAAACTGCAAACGGACTCTACTCGACAAACAACATTACAGTAACTTCCTTCAACACAGACGTGGACCAGGTCGAGGTGTCGATGTTTTTACCCCTGACGTACCCTCCCTACCTGAGATCTAAATAACAACGTTTTGGATCTCCCTGCCAAGTGCAGCCTTACCCTCTCGTTGCTGTGGCTCCTCTTCACCCCATATGAAACGCTTAGCAATTCATTTTCTTCGTTATAATTTCGTTCACTTCAATTTCCTAATTTTACACGGTATCATCGCTACACTAAGCCTGCCTATTCATACCCCCCTCATCTTATCACTACGGGCGGTTAATAAATAAATAGATAAATAGAAATAATTAATATAATAAATATAAATAAGTTACATATTGTTCAGGCCAGCAGCAGACGATTGCCGCGCACTGTGCCAACTTCGTGCGCTCCGGTCTCAACTCGCTCTCGCGCGCTCGGAGGGTCGCTCGGGAGACTTTACGACTCACGATCCACCCGGCGCTCAAGCCATCATGGAGCATAGATCGTAAGGCCTAGTTTTAGTTACGTTTCCCACCCCGCTACAAGCTGTCGTCGTGCACATACGCGCACCTACAGTCCACATACATATATACCGAAATACAAGGAACATATTTATTGGAACAACTCTGACTTCTTCTTTTGGACATTTTCCCACTCGTCGCTGGAAAGCCGCTCCGGTGATCCGCCCTCCTACAAACATTGGTCCTTCGAGCCGGATCTTCGCCTTCCCCATAAGGAGAAGCTTACCCCAGCCAGCATCGGCGGATCGCTCTAAGTTCAAGATAAATAAGCCCAACACCAGTGCAGTGATTTTGTGCGAGTTTTCCATCCCAGTCCGAGTACCCGTGGCATACATATGTACATACATATGTATTCATTTCTCGCTCTAGCTCCAAATTAAACCATACTTCGTTCTGCCAACGGTTGTGGCCACCTACTTCTCCAAAGGTTTAATTTGATCCGAGCAAGCTCCTGCGGTCAACCTCCGATCCAGTGTATATATTCCTACCTCTCCCAGCTACCAGCTGAGCTTTGGTTGCTGACATATGCACATGCATACAAGCACATGTACACATCGCAACGCAATCCAAGCGGCTGACAACAATCATAAATTCATATGCTTGCAATTGGTTTGTTGTTTTTTTTTTCCATGCTCAACGCTCCATCGGTTTTCGGTTTTATAAATAGAGAAAATAAATCACTGCGTCTCCGTATTTAACTAATTATGTTGCCAACAAAAATTAGACACGATCCATACATACGGCACCACATATATATAGTGACATATCCATAATTCCCCACATCCCATACACATTATGTTTATGTACAATTCATCCACCCCATCTACACAAGTAACAGGACCCCACTCAAGAATCAATAACTGTTTCTTCCCATACTCCAAGCTAGGGCCCCCCATAATATAAACAATGGACCACATTGTGTCATCAACATTAGAATCACGCCACTCTCGAGAAATCGATTCTTTAGAATCACGCCACTCATGAGGACCAATCAAAGCTAGACATAAAACCAAGGAGTATCACATTCCTAGCTCCGTCATGTAATGCAACACCGATCGCCAGCAGTGGATGCCTTCCATCAAAGCCGACGCATCCCCAAATATCGATCCAGGCACGTACGCCACCGACACGAAGATGCAGCCGAGGAAAGCAACGCCCGAAGCCAGAGTCGGGAGTTCCAAGAGAAGGGCTCATGGAAACTAGCCAGCAGCAGAGAGATCAGTTCCGTTTGAGACAAGCAGACGTAAAGTTAAGTCGGGGAATTCAACCAATCTTGTGACATTGAGAAATTGAGTACTAAAAATAAAATCTTTTTTAAAAACTAAATTTCGAGTTGCGGATATTTAACTATATATACAAGATACTAAATCATATTTATGAATATGTCTAAAACACATGAGAAAATATCTTTATTAATTAAGGTTTAAAAACAGTTTGTAAACCAGGATCTTCATATTAAATTAACGAAATAGGGTATTCAGAGGCCTATACACACATCATGTCTTCAGATACCAGAAACATTGCGACTATTTTTTTTGTTGAACTATTTTGTTTATTCCTTGTTTTAAGCAAGGAATAACGAGGGGGAAAGTTGTGAGTTGCTGCGGACACCGCAACTCTACGGTTATACCCTATACTAAGTCAGTATTGCTGAATCTGGATCAGATCAGATCATTTTTATAGCCAAAAGGAACAAATCAATTTGCAGTGGCTACGCAGCGCGTGACGTCACGCTCAGACTGATTTTCTGTCTCTCTCGCACGCACTCTTTGTCGTGTCGTTTAATATTAGCGGCGTCTGCCGGAGGAGAGTTATACTGACTTAGTATCGGTTATAACCGTAGAGTTTCGGTGTCCGCAGCAACTCACAACGTTCCCCCTCGTTTGATTAATAATTGATGTAAATTGTTATAATATTTAAAGATTTTGAATTTCCTTCTGAGCCCGGCAAATCTTTGGCAATCGAAGATCAGGTGTTCGGCATATTCATTTACATTGCACGTTTCGCAGATATTTGAGTCAATTGCTTTGATTCTGTGTAGGAAGACTTTGTCGTATGTTTGTCCCGTCATAAGTCTGTTAATGGTCTTGATGCTTTTAGCATTCCATTTAAGAGAAAAATGCCAGGGTTTACTGGGTATGTCTGGAAATATGTCTATGAGGCTGGATCCCTTCGTCCTACACTTCGTCCTGTAGTCCTCATTCCATTTGTATACTAAAAAGTTCCTAATTTCTCTTTGAGCCTCCTTGTAGCTGTATTTTATATTTATTGTAAACCGCTCACTTGTAGCAGCCTTTGCTGCTATGTCAGTCTTTTCGTTGATGGCCACACCCTTGTGACCAGGGACCCATAGAATGTCAAGTTTCTGAATGTCTGATTGGTTAACTATGTTGTGAATATCATTCACTAGGTACGAGTCTGTATTCTTATTTTTAATTAAATTAATAGCTAGTAATATTCGACGGAATATCAAAATCGAATATATTGTTTCGAATCCTTTACGGAGAACAATTAACCTATTATAAGCCAAGGGGCCGAAAAAAATGAAATTTTAATCATTTTAGCGCAGTTCAGGTGAAAGTTAGCGTTGTTATTTTTAATTTCAGATGAAAGATGGCCTGAATCTACAAGAAGAATTTACAATCGTTAATATTTTCTGCCATTTACCTGAAGAAGGTGAACTATTTAAATAGAGGGGGCTTAAGTGGGCTAAATTCGTTTTTTCATCATAACGAGACGCTATATTGTTGTTGGAAAAAAAAACAGCAATCGCCGTAGCAAGAAAATAAGTCCAGTATTTAAAACAAACCAGTCAAGTAGAAAATTGATTAATTTATTGGATAAAATTATGTGGGCAGGACTGAGAGATCTACCTAGCTAGTAATATTCGATGGAATATCAAAAACGGGGAATAGTACAATAGAACTTGAATTCGTCGGTATATCTATGGTATATTTGGGTATATTTCTGATGGTCGGACATTATATTTTAACAATAAATCAGCGGCACACTTTTGTTTAGCTTCCGAATAAATATATTATTAAATGAAATGGAGGCTATTTTAAATACGCAGTTTCAGCAGCTGGAAGATATCATCGGGGAAATATTAAAAGTAAAAAAGAGCGTAAGTGTTAACAAGCTGCAAAGTCGTTGGTTCCTTATTTTTATTATTTTTGTATGCAGGGGCAGAACTCAGACACATTGCGAAATGCGGCGGCATTGAAATTTGTTGCATTAAAGCATGCAAATCGAGAAGTTAAACAGAAAATAAAGTCTGGACGGGATAACTTACACTTGGAAAAATGTAAAGTGGACATAAGTCGGTTGCAATTGCAAAATCTTCTGTACGAAGTGAGCCACTTGAAAAAGGACATCGTGCGTTGCGAGAAATTCCAGAGTCGTGATTCCAAGTTGGTCCTGCTCTCAGACACTGAGTATTTTACCAAATTGCCGGGAATTGAATATAGTAAAATGAAACCAGAATCGGAGCACTACAAGCATTTGCACCGCTTAGAGTGTGAACTGCGTTTAAGGAAAGACCTGGATGAACAGAAAAGCTCATTGAAGATCTCCAAAAAGGAGCTGCAACAAGAGAATCTTAAACAACATAATAGGTACGTTTCATTCGCGCCAGCTCTACGCACCCTAAAGAGTGCTACGAAACCGCTGCATGATGCACTGCAGCTTTCTCTTGATGTTGAATGGAAGCTTAGTGCTGTGGTCAAATATCTGCCCAAGCCTCTTTATATATTATTCATCAAACTGCAATGCCTTCAACGTGCGAGCGATGAGCCATCATTCAATGTTGAAGTGGTAGGATATGAAAGTGAAGCTCAAATGCAGGAGTTGACAAACCTAAAGCAAAACCCAAAAGCAAGGCGCGACTACTCTGAAAGGGACATTGAATTGTCGGGAAAGCCTGAGGAAAATCCTTTGAACAAAGAATTAAGTCCTCGTCCTCGGCACATTCGCATCACGGTAAGATTAAACCAAAACATACGACTATAGAAAAATACCTTAACGTTTGAACGGTCTCTAGCTTGGCTCTGCTGGCTCGATTCAACTGGTGTTGATTATTCGCTAGAACACACCCCCTTCCGCCCCCGCAATGGACGAAAATCTGGGAATATTCACAAATCTCAGAGACTATTAAGGCTAGAGTAACCAAATTTGGTATCCGCACTCCTGTTAGATCTTACTATAAAACGTATATCTCAAAATTTCGCCCCACCCTTTTCCGCCCCCACAAAGGACGAAAATCTGTTGCATCCACAATATTGCACATTCGAGAAAACTAAAAACGCAGAATCATAGATAATGACCATATCTATCAGATTGCTGAATCTGGATCAGATCAGATCATTTTTATAGCCAATAGGAACAAATCAATTTGCAGTGGCTACGCAGCGCCCGACGTCACGCTCAGACTGATTTTCTGTCTCTCTCGCACGCACTCTTTGTCGTGTCGTTTAATATTAGCGGCGTCTGCCGGAGGAGAGCCATACTGACTTAGTATCGGGTATAACTGTAGAGTTGCGGTGTCCGCAGTAACTCACAACGTTCCCCCTCGTTTTATGTATTTATATGGACGCAATCGGCATTGTTTTGCAAATGCATTTATATAAGGCTTTTCCTTGGTGTATTCTATAGTCGTCTGCATTGAGCCTTCTGTCTCCAGAAAGATGTTAAAACTATAAATAGTTCGGAAAAGCTGAGCGTACAGAATACGATAATTTGCTTCCAGCTGTTGGGGTTGCAATGAGTTGGTCCAGTACTCCATCATCTACAAAATGGTATCAAAATAAGCTTATATATAACGCATGGAAGTCTGAACAAACTAACCTTGATAGCTGCATCATTCTGCGATGTACGGCGACCGTTCCAATGCACACTCAATATCCAGAGTGGCATTTCCAATGGATAATTACTCGGTATTCGAATAAAACACTCCATTTTGGCAGAACCACGAACAATCACAGCACGATAGGAATTATATGTTATGCCCTTATCATCCGGAGAAATGTTTAGTACGTCTGAATTTTGGGCTAGGAATTCCTCGAGAGTGATCGCCGTCCACTGCACTAGGCTGCAAGACAAGGCCGCAGGATAGACATTTTCTTTTAGTGCATACAAATCGATGTCCTTGTTAGTCAGACCACGTGTTTGCTGACTTAGATTTAACCAAGAGTTGCAGCGCCGTGTAATGCGAGCTATGGTCTCCCGCATGCTTTTATTCAAGTTCAACTCATGCTTATACAACATCGAGCTGTTGACTGTTGGTATAGAGCATATACTTTGTAACCAACAGTATGCTTTTCCAAAGTCCTTAGACTCCAGATATTGTATACATTCCTCTGGTGTCAGATCCTTATTCTGTAACTAACGCAAATATATAATTTTATGATTCATACATATATATAGGAAAATTATAGCTTGTTGCTTGTCTTACATCGTATTGAATACCGGGTATAGGTATTTCATTACCCAAATCGTTTGCAACCAAATGCCGAAGGAGATGCTGAACGCTAAAACTTACCCTTGATGGTTTGTATTATTGGAAATGCTCAATTGAGGCCATGCTGTCGCACATTTAATTTGTTCGAAATAGCGAATAATCAACACCAGTTGAATCGAGCCAGCAGAGCCAAGCTAGAGACCGTTCAAACGTTAAGGTATTTTTCTATAGTCGTATGTTTTGGTTTAATCTTACCGTGATGCGAATGTGCAGAGGATGAGGACTTAATTCTTTGTTCAAAGGATTTTCCTCAGGCTTTCCCGACAATTCAATCTCCCTTTCAGAGTAGTCGCGCCTTGCTTTTGGGTTTTGCTTTAGGTTTGTCAACTCCTGCATCTGAGCTTCACTTTTATATCCTACCACTTCAACATTGAATGATGGCTCATCGCTCGCACGTTGAAGGCATTGCAGGTTGATGAATAATATATAAAGAGGCTTGGGCAGATATTTGACCACAGCACTAAGCTTCCATTCAACATCAAGATTATTTAAGATTCTCTTGTTGCAGCTCCTTTTTGGAGTTCTTCAATCTAGATCTCACTATAAAACGTATATCTCAGAATTTCGCCCCACCCCCTTCCGCCCCCACAAAGGACGAAAATCTGTTGCATCCACAATATTGCAGATTTGAGAAAACTAAAAACGCAGAATCATAGATAACGACCATATCTATCAGATTGCTGAATCTGGATCAGATCAGATCATTTTTATAGCCAATAGGAACAAATCAATTTGCAGTGGCTACGCAGCGCCCGACGTCACGCTCAGACTGATTTTCTGTCTCTCTCGCACGCACTCTTTGTCGTGTCGTTTAATATTAGCGGCGTCTGCCGGAGGAGAGCCATACTGACTTAGTATCGGGTATAACTGTAGAGTTGCGGTGTCCGCAGCAACTCACAACGTTCCCCCTCTTTTTCCTATATATATGTATGAATCATAAAATTATATATTTGCGTTAGTTACAGAATAAGGATCTGACACCAGAGAAATGTATACAATATCTGGCGTCTAAGGACTTTGGAAAAGCATACTGTTGGTTACAAAGTATATGCTCTATACCAACAGTCAACAGCTCGATGTTGTATAAGCATGAGCTGAACTTGAATAAAAGCATGCGGGAGACCATAGCTCGCATTACACGGCGCTGGAACTCTTGGTTAAATCTAAGTCAGCAAATACGTGGTCTGAATAACAAGGAACTGGATTTGTATGCACTAAAAGAAAATGTCTATCCTGCGGCCTTGTCTTGCAGCCTAGTGCAGTGGACGGCGATCACTCTCGAGGAATTCCTAGCCCAAAATTCAGACGTACTAAACATTTCTCCGGATGATAAGGGCATAACATACAATTCCTATCGTGCTGTGATTGTTCGTGGCTCTGCCAAAATGGAGTGTTTCATTCGAATCCCGAGTAATTATCCATTGGAAATGCCACTCTGGATATTGAGTGTGCATTGGAACGGTCGCCGTACATCGCAGAATAATGCAGCTATCAAGGTTAGTTTGTTCAGACTTCCATGCGTTATATATAAGCTTATTTTGATACCATTTTGTAGATGATGGAGTACTGGACCAACTCATTGCAACCCCAACAGCTGGAAGCAAATTATCGTATTCTGTACGCTCAGCTTTTCCGAACTATTTATAGTTTTGACATCTTTCTGGAGACAGAAGGCTCAATGCAGACGACTATAGAATACACCAAGGAAAAGCCTTATATAAGTGCATTTGCAAAACGATGCCGATTGCGTCCATATAAATACATAAAAAAGGGTTCCGTACACGCATTCAAACAATAAGGAACTAAAAACAAATATAAGAAAAAAATCAAAAGCAGTTACTAAACATCTTCACAGTTGCTGTTTATTATGTAATGCATAATTGCAATAATGCAATAATTAAGTAACATTTAAATCTAGCTACAGTTTTATTGACAGCTTAGTTTCTGAGATGCTGTCGCTGCCAGGGACTCGGTTGGCAGGGTGATTGCAGAGGCATTTTCAACAGACTCTCGACTCTCATCCGGCATAACTTTATCAACAACGTGTTTTTCTATTAGACCGCTTTCTCCCAAGTAGCATATGGAAAATCCATCGTACCATGCCTCCTGATCCTTCAGTACTTCCTTCAATTGCCACACCTTGTATTTCCAGAACTGGAACATCACCTTCAGGCCGGATATGCCCCTCACGCGCCACCTTATGCGCACGGTGTAATCGTCGGGATGCTTTGTAATTTTAAGAACCTCAAACTTAACGTAGACGTACTTTAGGTGACCCACAGTTCGAAGAATGGCAATTTGCTTAACAAAGTGGTATAGACCGACTGTGTGCTTGCCGGTAATATTGTTCTGAAATATAAGGTTTGGGCTGTATATGGAATAGTGCAGCGGTTCAACAAAGAGTTTGGGAAGCGTGGTTCGCAGAACTTCGTAGGCTCGCTCCAGATCTTCAGGCTTTCGAACATTTTCCTTCTCTTTGGCGGATGTTTGTACATTACTGTTTTCGTGAAAACTTCGTTTCGGTTGCATTACGCTACTACCTTCACATTTTAGCCAATTGTAGTTATATGATCCTGTGCAAGGAGAGTATAATCGCATTGTGGAAGCCCACGCCTGTTCTTTGGAGCCCCACAAGCTTATCAAATTGCTCTTTCTCATTGATAAAATTCCAAAATTTCGCATCATTTTGACAAGGACCATTGACGAATTTACCGGACTCTGGTCACTGTATTTCCCGAATTATGTTAAATGTTTCTTCCTTTTAAGCGTCACTCTGCCGTTCAAATATCACGTTCAAATTCTTCATCTGGTTTTACTCAGCGTTTAAATTGTGGGGTTTTTAATCTTTTTTAGACGTGCTCGTGTTGTAACCAAGTTTATTTGGAATCGAAAAATCATATGGTCATATGTATATCGATATAAATATTTTGTACAATAAAAGTGTGAGGTGATGTGATAGTTTTTTTGGGATATCTCAACGGAACTTTCTGAACTCGGAGACAGTTTACACTATTTTTTTGTAGTTTCAGTGATCCAACGTCGTTAGAATCATAGTTGGATAATGGAAATAAGTATCCATATTTTTATGTGATATTTCCCGTATGCGACTATACTCAAGACCACTCTAGTCTAAATTATTGTCGCACCAGTCGAAAAGCTGTTGAACTATTTGTGCCAAAACGTGCCACCCAGCTGTGGTTGAGTAATACCTAACAAAAATAGATCCAAAGAAAATTCATGTCGACCAGAAATACCTAGATTTTTCAAATCACAACGTTCCCCCTCGTTTTTTTTTGGTTTTAAATCATCTCAAGGATGATCGGAATTTTGATCGTAGCACTGTAGCCACATTGATCAGATACTGGTGATGTAGTTTGGCGAGTTTGACAGGTCGGTATATAAAACGAGGGGGAACGTTGTGAGTTGCTGCGGACACCGCAACTCTACGGTTATACCCGATACTAAGTCAGTATGGCTCTCCTCCGGCAGACGCCGCTAATATTAAACGATACGACAAAGAGTGCGTGCGAGAGAGACAGAAAATCAGTCTGAGCGTGACGTCGGGCGCTGCGTAGCCACTGCAAATTGATTTGTTCCTATTGGCTATAAAAATGATCTGATCTGATCCAGATTCAGCAATCTGATAGATATGGTCATTATCTATGATTCTGCGTTTTTAGTTTCGAATGTGAAATATTGTGGATGCAACAGATTTTCGTCCTTTGTGTGGGCGGAAGGGGGTGGGGCGAAACTTTGAGATACACGTTTTATAGTAAGATCTAACAGGAGTGCGGATACCAAATTTGGTTATTCTAGCCTTAATAGTCTCTGAGATTTTTGAATATCCCCAGATTTTCGTCCTTTGCGGGGGCGGAAGGGGGTGTGGCGAAATTTTGAAACAAACTCGTCTCGGTCCGATATATTTGGAGTGTGGATATCAAATTTGGTTGCTCTAGCTTTTGTAGTCTCTGAGATCTAGGCGCTAATGTTTTACTCTAAGCAAAGCCGCCTATGCTACGTGTGTGTTAGAGAGAGACAGGGCGAGAAAAAATGAAATTGTTTTCTTGATGCTGGCTATAATAATAATACGATCCAATTCAGATTCCGCAATCTTAAAGATATGGTCATTCTCTACAATTCTACGTTTTTGGTTTTCTCATATCTTTAAAATTGTGGATGCCACAGATTTTCGTCCTTTGTGGGGGCGGAAGTGGGCGGGGCGAAGTTTTGAAATATTTTTGTAGCAGTGACATATCACAGAAGTCTGGATCCAAAACATCGTTGCTCTAGCTCTTATAGTCTTTGAGCACTAGGCGCTGAATGGGACGGACAGACGGACAGACGGACGGACGGACAGACAGACAGGGCTCAATCGACTCGGCTATTGATGCTGATCAAGAATATATATACTTTATGGGGTCGGAAACGATTCCTTCTGGACGTTACACACATCCAATTTTACCACAAATCTAATATACCCCAATACTCATTTTGAGTATCGGGTATAAAAAGAGGAAAATTACTTAACTGTGTTAGAAAATAAACTGAAACGAGGGGGAACGTTGTGAGTTGCTGCGGACACCGCAACTCTACGGTTATACCCGATACTAAGTCAGTATGGCTCTCCTCCGGCAGACGCCGCTAATATTAAACGACACGACAAAGAGTGCGTGCGAGAGAGACAGAAAATCAGTCTGAGCGTGACGTCGGGCGCTGCGTAGCCAGTGCAAATTGATTTGTTCCTTTTGGCTATAAAAATGATCTGATCTGATCCAGATTCAGCAATCTGATAGATATGGTCATTATCTATGATTCTGCGTTTTTAGTTTTCTCGAATGTGAAATATTGTGGATGCAACAGATTTTCGTCCTTTGTGTGGGCGGAAGGGGGTGGGGCGAAATTTTGAGATACACGTTTTATAGTAATATCTAACAGGAGTGCGGATACCAAATTTGGTTACTCTAGCCTTAATAGTCTCTGAGATTTTTGAATATCCCCAGATTTTCGTCCATTGCGGGGGCGGAAGGGGGTGTGGCGAAATTTTGAAACAAACTCGTCTCGGTCTGATATATTAGGAGTGTGGATACCAAATTTGGTTGCTCTAGCTTTTAAAGTCTCTGAGATCTAGGCGCTAATGTTTTACTCTAAGCAAAGCCGCCTATGCTACGTGTGTGTTAGAGAGAGACAGGGCGAGAAAAAATGAAATTGTTTTCTTGATGCTGGCTATAATAATAATACGATCCAATTCAGATTCCGCAATCTTAAAGATATGGTCATTCTCTACAATTCTGCGTTTTTGGTTTTCTCATATCTTTAAAATTGTGGATGCCACAGATTTTCGTCTTTTGTGGGGGCGGAAGTGGGCGGGGCGAAGTTTTGAAATATTTTTGTAACAGTGACGTATCACAGAAGTCTGGATCCAAAACATCGTTGTATAGCTCTTATAGTCTTTGAGCACTAGGCGCTGAAGGGGACGGACAGACGGACGGACGGACAGACGAACAGACGAACAGACGGACAGACAGACAGACAGACAGGGCCCAATCGACTCGGCTATTGATGCTGATCAAGAATATATATACTTTATGGGGTCGGAAACGATTCCATCTGGACGTTACACACATCCACTTTTACCACAAATCTAATATACCCCAATACTCATTTTGAGTATCGGGTATAATTACTTTATAACATGATGAAGAAAAAAGGGGTCAAAAGTTTAAGTCAGCAGTTTTGATGAAGATTGCGAGCTCTCTGAGATGTAACGGCTCTTTTTTGATTAATAATTGATGTGTGTATATTGTTATAATATTTAAAGATTTTGAATTTCCTTCTGAGCCCGGCAAATCTTTGGCAATCGAAGATCAGGTGTTCGGCATATTCAGTTACATTGCACGTTTCTCAGATATTTGAGTCAATTGCTTTGATTCTGTGTAGGAAGACTTTGTCGTATGTGTGTCCCGTCATAGGTCTGTTAATGGTCTTGATGCTTTTAGCATTCCATTTAAGAGAAAAATGCCAGGGTTTACTGGGTATGTCTGGAAATATGTCTATGAGGCTGGATCCCTTCGTCCTACACTTCGTCCTGTATTCCTCATTCCATTTGTATACTAAAAAGTTCCTAATTTCTCTTTGAGCCTCCTTGTAGCTGTATTTTATATTTATTGTAAACCGCTCACTTGTAGCAGCCTTTGCTGCTATGTCAGTCTTTTCGTTGATGGCCACACCCTTGTGACCAGGGACCCATAGAATGTCAAGTTTCTGAATGTCTGATTGGTTAACTATGTTGTGAATATCATTCACTAGGTACGAGTCTGTATTCTTATTTTTAATTAAATTAATAGCTAGTAATATTCGACGGAATATCAAAATCGAAAATATTGTTTTGAATCCTTTACGGAGAACAATTAACCTATTATAAGCCAAGGGGCCGAAAATAATGAAATTTTAATCATTTTAGCGCAGTTCAGGTGAAAGTTAGCGTTGTTATTTTTAATTTCAGATGAAAGATGGCCTGAATCTACAAGAAGAATTTACAATCGTTAATATTTTCTGCCATTTACCTGAAGAAGGTGAACTATTTAAATAGAAGGGGCTTAAGTGGGCTAAATTCGTTTTTTCATCATAACGAGACGCTATATTGTTGTTGGAAAAAAAAACAGCAATCGCCGTAGCAAGAAAATAAGTCAAGTATTTAAAACAAACCAGTCAAGTAGAAAATTGATTAATTTATTGGATAAAATTATGTGGGCAGGACTGAGAGATCTACCTAGCTAGTAATATTCGACGGAATATTAAAAACGGGGAATAGTACAATAGAACTTGAATTCGTCGGTATATCTATGGTATATTTGGGTATATTTCTGATGGTCGGACATTATATTTTAACAATAAATCCGCGGCACTCTTTTGTTTAGCTTCCGAATAAATATATTATTAAGTGAAATGGAGGCTATTTTAAATACGCAGTTTCAGCAGCTGGAAGATATCATCGGGGAAATATTAAAAGTAAAAAAAGAGCGTAAGTGTTAACAAGCTGCAAAGTCGTTGGTTCCTTATTTTCCTTATTTTTGTATGCAGGGGCAGAACTCAGACACATTGCGAACTGCGGCGGCATTGAAATTTGTTGCATTAAAGCATGCAAATCGAGAAGTTAAACAGAAAATAAAGTCTGGACGGGATAACTTACACTTGGAAAAATGTAAAGTGGACATAAGTCGGTTGCAATTGCAAAATCTTCTGTACGAAGTGAGCCACTTGAAAAAGGACATCGTGAGTTGCGAGAAATTCCAGAGTCGTGACTCCAAGTTGGTCCTGCTCTCAGACACTGAGTATTTTACCCAATTGCCGGGAATTGAAGATAGTAAAGTGAAACCAGAATCGGAGCACTACAAGCATTTGCAGCGCTTAGAGTGTGAACTGCGTTTAAGGAAAGACCTGGATGAACAGAAAAGCTCATTGAAGAACTCCAAAAAGGAGCTGCAACAAGAGAATCTTAAACAACATAATAGGTACGTTTCATTCGCGCCAGCTCTACGCACCCTAAAGAGTGCTACGAAACCGCTGCATGATGCACTGCAGCTTTCTCTTGATGTTGAATGGAAGCTTAGTGCTGTGGTCAAATATCTGCCCAAGCCTCTTTATATATTATTCATCAAACTGCAATGCCTTCAACGTGCGAGCGATGAGCCATCATTCAATGTTGAAGTGGTAGGATATGAAAGTGAAGCTCAAATGCAGGAGTTGACAAACCTAAAGCAAAACCCAAAAGCAAGGCGCCCCTCATCTGAAAGGGACATTGAATTGTCGGGAAAGCCTGAGGAAAATCCTTTGAACAAAGAATTAAGTCCTCATCCTCTGCACATTCGCATCACGGTAAGATTAAACCAAAACATACGACTATAGAAAAATACCTTAACGTTCGAACGGTCTATAGCTTGGCTCTGCTGGCTCGATTCAACTGGTGTTGATTATTCGCTATTTCGAACAAATTAAATGTGCGACAGCATGGCCTCAATTGAGCATTTCCAATAATACAAACCATCAAGGGTAAGTTTTAGCGAGTGAATTGCTTTAGCAGCAACTATATTTTAAAACATTTTCATGTGTTTAGGGATACTAATTTCGTTCAGCATCTCCTTCGGCATTTTTTTGCAAACGATTTGGGTAATGAAATACTTATACCCGGTATTCAATACGATGTAAGACAAGCAACAAGCTATAATTTTCCTATATATATGTATGAATCATAAAATTATATATTTGCGTTAGTTACAGAATAAGGATCTGACACCAGAGAAATGTATACAATATCTGGAGTCTAAGGACTTTGGAAAAGCATACTGTTGGTTACAAAGTATATGCTCTATACCAACAGTCAACAGCTCGATGTTGTATAAGCATGAGCTGAACTTGAATAAAAGCATGCGGGAGACCATAGCTCGCATTACACGGCGCTGGAACTCTTGGTTAAATCTAAGTCAGCAAATACGTGGTCTGAATAACAAGGAACTGGATTTGTATGCACTAAAAGAAAATGTCTATCCTGCGGCCTTGTCTTGCAGCCTAGTGCAGTGGACGGCGATCACTCTCGAGGAATTCCTAGCCCAAAATTCAGACGTACTAAACATTTCTCCGGATGATAAGGGCATAACATACAATTCCTATCGTGCTGTGATTGTTCGTGGCTCTGCCAAAATGGAGTGTTTCATTCGAATACCGAGTAATTATCCATTGGAAATGCCACTCTGGATATTGAGTGTGCATTGGAACGGTCGCCGTACATCGCAGAATAATGCAGCTATCAAGGTTAGTTTGTTCAGACTTCCATGCGTTATATATAAGCTTATTTTGATACCATTTTGTAGATGATGGAGTACTGGACCAACTCATTGCAACCCCAACAGCTGGAAGCAAATTATCGTATTCTGTACGCTCAGCTTTTCCGAACTATTTATAGTTTTGATATCTTTCTGGAGACAGAAGGCTCAATGCAGACGACTATAGAATACACCAAGGAAAAGCCTTATATAAGTGCATTTGCAAAACGATGCCGATTGCGTCCATATAAATACATAAAAAAGGGTTCCGTACACGCATTCAAACAATAAGGACCTAAAAACAAATATAAGAATATGGTTTTGTAAAAAAAAATCAAAAGCAGTTACTAAACATCTTCACAGTTGCTGTTTATTATGTAATGCATAATTGCAATAATGCAATAAATAAGTAACATTTAAATCTAGCTACCGTTTTATTGACAGCTTAGTTTCTGAGATGCTGTCGCTGCCAGGGACTCGGTTGGCAGGGTGATTGCAGAGGCATTTTCAACAGACTCTCGACTCTCATCCGGTATAACTTTATCAACAACGTGTTTTTCTATTAGACCGCTTTCTCCCAAGTAGCATATGGAAAATCCATCGTACCATGCCTCCTGATCCTTCAGTACTTCCTTCAATTGCCACACCTTGTATTTCCAGAACTGGAACATCACCTTCAGGCCGGATATGCCCCTCACGCGCCACCTTATGCGCACGGTGTAATCGTCGGTATGCTTTGTAATTTTAAGAACCTCAAACTTAACGTAGACGTACTTTAGGTGACCCACAGTTCGAAGAATGGCAATTTGCTTAACAAAGTGGTATAGACCGACTGTGTGCTTGCCGGTAATATTGTTCTGAAATATAAGGTTTGGGCTGTATATGGAATAGTTCAGCGGTTCAACAAAGAGTTTGGGAAGCGTGGTTCGCAGAACTTCGTAGGCTCGCTCCAGATCTTCAGGCTTTCGAACATTTTCCTTCTCTTTGGCGGATGTTTGTACATTACTGTTTTCGTGAAAACTTCGTTTCGGTTGCATTACGCTACTACCTTCACATTTTAGCCAATTGTAGTTATATGATCCTGTGCAAGGAGAGTATAATCGCATTGTGGAAGCCCACGCCTGTTCTTTGGAGCCCCACAAGCTTATCAAATTGCTCTTTCTCATTGATAAAATTCCAAAATTTCGCATCATTTTGACAAGGACCATTGACGAATTTACCGGACTCTGGTAACTGTATTTCCCGTAATATGTTAAATGTTTCTTCCTTTTAAGCGTCACTCTGCCGTTCAAATATCACGTTTAAATTCTTCATCTGGTTTTACTCAGCGTTTAAATTGTGGAGTTTTTAATCTTTTTTAGACGTGCTCGTGTGGTAACCAAGTTTATTTGGAATCGAAAAATCATATGGTCATATGTATATCAATATAAATATTTTGTACAATAAAAGTGTGAGGTGATGTGATAGTTTTTTTGGGATATCTCAACGGAACTTTCTGAACTCGGAGACAGTTTACACTATTTTTTTGTAGTTTCAGTGATCCAACGTCGTTAGAATCATAGTTGGATAATGGAAATAAGTATCCATATTTTTATGTGATATTTCCCGTATGCGACTATACTTCAAGACCACTCTAGTCTAAATTATTGTCGCACCAGTCGAAAAGCTGTTGAACTATTTGTGCCAAAACGTGCCACCCAGTTGTGGTAGAGTAATACCTAACAAAAATAGATCCAAAGAAAATTCATGTCGACCAGAAATACCTAGATTTTTCAAATCACAACGTTCCCCCTCGTTTTTTTTTTGGTTTTAAATCATCTCAAGGATGATCGGAATTTTGATCGTAGCACTGTAGCCACATTGATCAGATACTGGTGATGTAGTTTGGCGAGTTTGACAGGTCGGTATATAAAATGAGGGGGAACGTTGTGAGTTGCTGCGGACACCGCAACTCTACGGTTACACCCGATACTAAGTCAGTATGGCTCTCCTCCGGCAGACGCCGCTAATATTAAACGACACGACAAAGAGTGCGTGCGAGAGAGACAGAAAATCAGTCTGAGCGTGACGTCGGGCGCTGCGTAGCCACTGCAAATTGATTTGTTCCTATTGGCTATAAAAATGATCTTTGAGATACACGTTTTATAGTAAGATCTAACAGGAGTGCGGATACCAAATTTGGTTACTCTAGCCTTAATAGTCTCTGAGATTTGTGAATATCCCCAGATTTTCGTCCTTTGCGGGGGCGGAAGGGGGTGTGGCGAAATTTTGAAACAAACTCGTCTCGGTCCGATATATTTGGAGTGTGGATATCAAATTTGGTTGCTCTAGCTTTTGTAGTCTCTGAGATCTAGGCGCTAATGTTTTACTCTAAGCAAAGCCGCCTATGGTACGTGTGTGTTAGAGAGAGACAGGGCGAGAAAAAATGAAATTGTTTTCTTGATGCTGGCTATAATAATAATACGATCCAATTCAGATTCCGCAATCTTAAAGATATGGTCATTCTCTACAATTCTACGTTTTTGGTTTTCTCATATCTTTAAAATTGTGGATGCCACAGATTTTCGTCCTTTGTGGGGGCGGAAGTGGGCGGGGCGAAGTTTTGAAATATTTTTGTAACAGTGACGTATCACAGAAGTCTGGATCCAAAACATCGTTGCTCTAGCTCTTATAGTCTTTGAGCACTAGGCGCTGAAGGGGACGGACAGACGGACGGACGGACAGACGAACAGACGAACAGACGGACTGACGGACAGACAGACAGACAGACAGGGCCCAATCGACTCGGCTATTGATGCTGATCAAGAATATATATACTTTATGGGGTCGGAAACGATTCCTTCTGGACGTTACACACATCCACTTTTACCACAAATCTAATATACCCCAATACTCATTTTGAGTATCGGGTATAATTACTTTATAACATGATGAAGAAAAAAGCGGTCAAAAGTTTAAGTCAGCAGTTTTGATGAAGATTGCGAGCTCTCTGAGATGTAACGGCTCTTTTTTGATTAATAATTGATGTGTGTATATTGTTATAATATTTAAAGATTTTGAATTTCCTTCTGAGCCCGGCAAATCTTTGGCAATCGAAGATCAGGTGTTCGGCATATTCAGTTACATTGCACGTTTCGCAGATATTTGAGTCAATTGCTTTGATTCTGTGTAGGAAGACTTTGTCGTATGTGTGTCCCGTCATAAGTCTGTTAATGGTCTTGATGCTTTTAGCATTCCATTTAAGAGAAAAATGCCAGGGTTTACTGGGTATATCTGGAAATATGTCTATGAGGCTGGATCCCTTCGTCCTATACTTCGTCCTGTAGTCCTCATTCCATTTGTATACTAAAAAGTTCCTAATTTCTCTTTGAGCCTCCTTGTAGCTGTATTTTATATTTATTGTAAACCCCTCACTTGTAGCAGCCTTTGCTGCTATGTCAGTCTTTTCGTTGATGGCCACACCCTTGTGACCAGGGACCCATAGAATGTCAAGTTTCTGAATGTCTGATTGGTTAACTATGTTGTGAATATCATTCACTAGGTACGAGTCTGTATTCTTATTTTTAATTAAATTAATAGCTAGTAATATTCGACTGAATATCAAAATCGAAAATATTGTTTCGAATCCTTTACGGAGAACAATTAACCTATTATAAGCCAAGGGGCCGAAAAAAATGAAATTTTAATCATTTTAGCGCAGTTCAGGTGAAAGTTAGCGTTGTTATTTTTAATTTCAGATGAAAGATGGCCTGAATCTACAAGAAGAATTTACAATCGTTAATATTTTCTGCCATTTACCTGAAGAAGGTGAACTATTTAAATAGAGGGGGCTTAAGTTGGCTAAATTCGTTTTTTCATCATAACGAGACGCTATATTGTTGTTGGAAAAAAAAACATCAATCGCCGTAGCAAGAAAATAACTGGTATTAAAACAAACCAGTCAAGTAGAAAATTGATTAATTTATTGGATAAAATTATGTGGGCAGGACTGAGAGATCTACCTAGCTAGTAATATTAGACGGAATATTAAAAACGGGGAATAGTACAATAGAACTTGAATTCGTCGGTATATCTATTGTATATTTGGGTATATTTCTGATGGTCGGACATTATATTTTAACAATAAATCCGCGGCACACTTTTGTTTAGCTTCCGAATAAATATATTATTAAGTGAAATGGAGGCTATTTTAAATACGCAGTTTCAGCAGCTGGAAGATATCATCGGGGAAATATTAAAAGTAAAAAAAGAGCGTAAGTGTTAACAAGCTGCAAAGTCGTTGGTTCCTTATTTTCATTATTTTTGTATGCAGGGGCAGAACTCAGACACATTGCGAACTGCGGCGGCATTGAAATTTGTTGCATTAAAGCATGCAAATCGAGAAGTTAAACAGAAAATAAAGTCTGGACGGGATAACTTACACTTGGAAAAATGTAAAGTGGTCATAAGTCGGTTGCAATTGCAAAAAGGACATCGTGCGTTGCGAGAAATTCCAGAGTCGTGACTCCAAGTTGGTCCTGCTCTCAGACACTGAGTATTTTACCCAATTGCCGGGAATTGAAGATAGTAAAGTGAAACCAGAATCGGAGCACTACAAGCATTTGCAGCGCTTAGAGTGTGAACTGCGTTTAAGGAAAGACCTGGATGAAAAGAAAAGCTCATTGAAGAACTCCAAAAAGGAGCTGCAACAAGAGAATCTTAAACAACATAATAGGTACGTTTCATTCGCGCCAGCTCTACGCACCCTAAAGAGTGCTACGAAACCGCTGCATGATGCACTGCAGCTTTCTCTTGATGTTGAATGGAAGCTTAGTGCTGTGCTGCCCAAGCCTCTTTATATATTATTCATCAAACTGCAATGCCTTCAACGTGCGAGCGATGAGCCATCATTCAATGTTGAAGTGGTAGGATATGAAAGTGAAGCTCAAATGCAGGAGTTGACAAACCTAAAGCAAAACCCAAAAGCAAGGCGCGACTACTCTGAAAGGGACATTGAATTGTCGGGAAAGCCTGAGGAAAATCCTTTGAACAAAGAATTAAGTCCTCATCCTCTGCACATTCGCATCACGGTAAGATTAAACCAAAACATACGACTATAGAAAAATACCTTAACGTTCGAACGGTCTCTAGCTTGGCTCTGCTGGCTCGATTCAACTGGTGTTGATTATTCCAATAATACAAACCATCAAGGGTAAGTTTTAGCGAGTGAATTGCTTTAGCAGCAACTATATTTTAAAACATTTTCATGTTTTTAGGGATACTAATTTCGTTCAGCATCTCCTTCGGCATTTGTTTGCAAACGATTTGGGTAATGAAATACTTATACCCGGTATTCAATACGATGTAAGACAAGCAACAAGCTATAATTTTCCTATATATATGTATGAATCATAAAATTATATATTTGCGTTAGTTACAGAATAAGGATCTGACACCAGAGAAATGTATACAATATCTGGAGTCTAAGGACTTTGGAAAAGCATACTGTTGGTTACAAAGTATATGCTCTATACCAACAGTCAACAGCTCGATGTTGTATAAGCATGAGCTGAACTTGAATAAAAGCATGCGGGAGACCATAGCTCGCATTACACGGCGCTGGAACTCTTGGTTAAATCTAAGTCAGCAAATACGTGGTCTGAATAACAAGGAACTGGATTTGTATGCACTAAAAGAAAATGTCTATCCTGCGGCCTTGTCTTGCAGCCTAGTGCAGTGGACGGCGATCACTCTCGAGGAATTCCTAGCCCAAAATTCAGACGTACTAAACATTTCTCCGGATGATAAGGGCATAACATACAATTCCTATCGTGCTGTGATTGTTCGTGGCTCTGCCAAAATGGAGTGTTTCATTCGAATACCGAGTAATTATCCATTGGAAATGCCACTCTGGATATTGAGTGTGCATTGGAACGGTCGCCGTACATCGCAGAATAATGCAGCTATCAAGGTTAGTTTGTTCAGACTTCCATGCGTTATATATAAGCTTATTTTGATACCATTTTGTAGATGATGGAGTAATGGACCAACTCATTGCAACCCCAACAGCTGGAAGCAAATTATCGTATTCTGTATGCTCAGCTTTTCCGAACTATTTATAGTTTTGACATCTTTCTGGAGACAGAAGGCTCAATGCAGACGACTATAGAATACACCAAGGAAAAGCCTTATATAAGTGCATTTGCAAAACGATGCCGATTGCGTCCATATAAATACATAAAAAAGGGTTCCGTACACGCATTCAAACAATAAGGACCTAAAAACAAATATAAGAATATGGTTTTGTAAAAAAAAATCAAAAGCAGTTACTAAACATCTTCACAGTTGCTGTTTATTATGTAATGCATAATTGCAATAATGCAATAAATAAGTAACATTTAAATCTAGCTACAGTTTTATTGACAGCTTAGTTTCTGAGATGCTGTCGCTGCCAGGGACTCGGTTGGCAGGGTGATTGCAGAGGCATTTTCAACAGACTCTCGACTCTCATCCGGTATAACTTTATCAACAACGTGTTTTTCTATTAGACCGCTTTCTCCCAAGTAGCATATGGAAAATCCATCGTACCATGCCTCCTGATCCTTCAGTACTTCCTTCAATTGCCACACCTTGTATTTCCAGAACTGGAACATCACCTTCAGGCCGGATATGCCCCTCACGCGCCACCTTATGCGCACGGTGTAATCGTCGGTATGCTTTGTAATTTTAAGAACCTCAAACTTAACGTAGGCGTACTTTAGGTGACCCACAGTTCGAAGAATGGCAATTTGCTTAACAAAGTGGTATAGACCGACTGTGTGCTTGCCGGTAATATTGTTCTGAAATATAAGGTTTGGGCTGTATATGGAATAGTTCAGCGGTTCAACAAAGAGTTTGGGAAGCGTGGTTCGCAGAACTTCGTAGGCTCGCTCCAGATCTTCAGGCTTTCGAACATTTTCCTTCTCTTTGGCGGATGTTTGTACATTACTGTTTTCGTGAAAACTTCGTTTCGGTTGCATTACGCTACTACCTTCACATTTTAGCCAATTGTAGTTATATGATCCTGTGCAAGGAGAGTATAATCGCATTGTGGAAGCCCACGCCTGTTCTTTGGAGCCCCACAAGCTTATCAAATTGCTCTTTCTCATTGATAAAATTCCAAAATTTCGCATCATTTTGACAAGGACCATTGACGAATTTACCGGACTCTGGTAACTGTATTTCCCGTAATATGTTAAATGTTTCTTCCTTTTAAGCGTCACTCTGCCGTTCAAATATCACGTTTAAATTCTTCATCTGGTTTTACTCAGCGTTTAAATTGTGGAGTTTTTAATCTTTTTTAGACGTGCTCGTGTGGTAACCAAGTTTATTTGGAATCGAAAAATCATATGGTCATATGTATATCAATATAAATATTTTGTACAATAAAAGTGTGAGGTGATGTGATAGTTTTTTTGGGATATCTCAACGGAACTTTCTGAACTCGGAGACAGTTTACACTATTTTTTTGTAGTTTCAGTGATCCAACGTCGTTAGAATCATAGTTGGATAATGGAAATAAGTATCCATATTTTTATGTGATATTTCCCGTATGCGACTATACTTCAAGACCACTCTAGTCTAAATTATTGTCGCACCAGTCGAAAAGCTGTTGAACTATTTGTGCCAAAACGTGCCACCCAGTTGTGGTAGAGTAATACCTAACAAAAATAGATCCAAAGAAAATTCATGTCGACCAGATATACCTAGATTTTTCAAATCACAACGTTCCCCCTCGTTTTTTTTTTTTTTTTGTTTTAAATCATCTCAAGGATGATCGGAATTTTGATCGTAGCACTGTAGCCACATTGATCAGATACTGGTGATGTAGTTTGGCGAGTTTGACAGGTCGGTATATAAAAAAAAGAGGAAAATTACTTAACTGTTTTAGAAAATAAACTGAAATTACTTTATAACACGATGAAGAAAAAAGCGGTCAAAAGTTTAAGTCAGCAGTTTTGATGAAGATTGCCAGCTCTCTGAGATGTAGCGGCCCTTTTTTGATTAATAATTGATGTAAATTGTTATAATATTTAAAGATTTTAAATTTCCTTCTGAGCCCGGCAAATCTTTGGCAATCGAAGATCAGGTGTTCGGCATATTCAGTTACATTGCACGTTTCGCAGATATTTGAGTCAATTGCTTTGATTCTGTGTAGGAAGACTTTGTCGTATGTGTGTCCCGTCATAAGTCTGTTAATGGTCTTGATGCTTTTAGCATTCCATTTAAGAGAAAAATGCCAGGGTTTACTGGGTATGTCTGGAAATATGTCTATGAGGCTGGATCCCTTCGTCCTATACTTCGTCCTGTAGTCCTCATTCCATTTGTATACTAAAAAGTTCCTAATTTCTCTTCGAGCCTCCTTGTAGCTGTATTTTATATTTATTGTAAACCCCTCACTTGTAGCAGCCTTTGCTGCTATGTCAGTCTTTTCGTTGATGGCCACACCCTTGTGACCAGGGACCCATAGAATGTCAAGTTTCTGAATGTCTGATTGGTTAACTATGTTGTGAATATCATTCACTAGGTACGAGTCTGTATTCTTATTTTTAATTAAATTAATAGCTAGTAATATTCGACGGAATATCAAAATCGAAAATATTGTTTCGAATCCTTTACGGAGAACAATTAACCTATTATAAGCCAAGGGGCCGAAAATAATGAAATTTTAATCATTTTAGCGCAGTTCAGGTGAAAGTTAGCGTTGTTATTTTTAATTTCAGATGAAAGATGGCCTGAATCTACAAGAAGAATTTACAATCGTTAATATTTTCTGCCATTTACCTGAAGAAGGTGAACTATTTAAATAGAGGGGGCTTAAGTGGGCTAAATTCGTTTTTTCATCATAACGAGACGCTATATTGTTGTTGGAAAAAAAACAGCAATCGCCGTAGCAAGAAAATAAGTCAAGTATTTAAAACAAACCAGTCAAGTAGAAAAATGATTAATTTATTGGATACAATTATGTGGGCAGGACTGAGAGATCTACCTAGCTAGTAATATTCGACGGAATATCAAAAACGGGGAATAGTACAATAGAACTTGAATTCGTCGGTATATCTATGGTATATTTGGGTTTATTTCTGATGGTCGGACATTATATTTTAACAATAAATCCGCGGCACACTTTTGTTTAGCTTCCGAATAAATATATTATTAAGTGAAGTGAAGGCTATTTTAAATACGCAGTTTCAGCAGCTGGAAGATATCATCGGGGAAATATTAAAAGTAAAAAAGAGCGTAAGTGTTAACAAGCTGCAAAGTCGTTGGTTCCTTATTTTCCTTATTTTTGTATGCAGGGGCAGAACTCAGACACATTGCGAACTGCGGCGGCATTGAAATTTGTTGCATTAAAGCATGCAAATCGAGAAGTTAAACAGAAAATAAAGTCTGGACGGGATAACTTACACTTGGAAAAATGTAAAGTGGACATAAGTCGGTTGCAATTGCAAAATCTTCTGTACGAAGTGAGCCACTTGAAAAAGGACATCGTGCGTTGCGAGAAATTCCAGAGTCGTGACTCCAAGTTGGTCCTGCTCTCAGACACTGAGTATTTTACCAAATTGCCGGGAATTGAAGATAGTAAAGTGAAACCAGAATCGGAGCACTACAAGCATTTGCAGCGCTTAGATTGTGAACTGCGTTTAAGGAAAGACCTGGATGAAAAGAAAAGCTCATTGAAGAACTCCAAAAAGGAGCTGCAACAAGAGAATCTTAAACAACATAATAGGTACGTTTCATTCGCGCCAGCTCTACGCACCCTAAAGAGTGCTACGAAACCGCTGCATGATGCACTGCAGCTTTCTCTTGATGTTGAATGGAAGCTTAGTGCTGTGGTCAAATATCTGCCCAAGCCTCTTTATATATTATTCATCAAACTGCAATGCCTTCAACGTGCGAGCGATGAGCCATCATTCAATGTTGAAGTGGTAGGATATGAAAGTGAAGCTCAGATGCAGGAGTTGACAAACCTAAAGCAAAACCCAAAAGCAAGGCGCGACTACTCTGAAAGGGACATTGAATTGTCGGGAAAGCCTGAGGAAAATCCTTTGAACAAAGAATTAAGTCCTCATCCTCTGCACATTCGCATCACGGTAAGATTAAACCAAAACATACGACTATAGAAAAATACCTTAACGTTCGAACGGTCTCTAGCTTGGCTCTGCTGGCTCGATTCAACTGGTGTTGATTATTCGCTATTTCGAACAAATTAAATGTGCGACAGCATGGCCTCAATTGAGCATTTCCAATAATACAAACCATCAAGGGTAAGTTTTAGCGAGTGAATTGCTTTAGCAGCAACTATATTTTAAAACATTTTCATGTTTTTAGGGATACTAATTTCGTTCAGCATCTCCTTCGGCATTTGTTTGCAAACGATTTGGGTAATGAAATACTTATACCCGGTATTCAATACGATGTAAGACAAGCAACAAGCTATAATTTTCCTATATATATGTATGAATCATAAAATTATATATTTGCGTTAGTTACAGAATAAGGATCTGACACCAGAGGAATGTATACAATATCTGGAGTCTAAGGACTTTGGAAAAGCATACTGTTGGTTACAAAGTATATGCTCTATACCAAAAGTCCACAGCTCGATGTTGTATAAGCATGAGCTGAACTTGAATAAAAGCATGCATAAAAGCACTCTTGGTTAAATCTAAGTCAGCAAATACGTGGTCTGACTAACAAGGACATCGATTTGTATGCACCAAAAGAAAATGTCTATCCTGCGGCCTTGTCTTGCAGCCTAGTGCAGTGGACGGCGATCACTCTCGAGGAATTCCTAGCCCAAAATTCAGACGTACTAAACATTTCTCCGGATGATAAGGGCATAACATACAATTCCTATCGTGCTGTGATTGTTCGTGGCTCTGCCAAAATGGAGTGTTTCATTCGAATACCGAGTAATTATCCATTGGAAATGCCACTCTGGATATTGAGTGTGCATTGGAACGGTCGCCGTACATCGCAGAATAATGCAGCTATCAAGGTTAGTTTGTTCAGACTTCCATGCGTTATATATAAGCTTATTTTGATACCATTTTGTAGATGATGGAGTACTGGACCAACTCATTGCAACCCCAACAGCTGGAAGCAAATTATCGTATTCTGTACGCTCAGCTTTTCCGAACTATTTATAGTTTTGACATCTTTCTGGAGACAGAAGGCTCAATGCAGACGACTATAGAATACACCAAGGAAAGTCTTATATAAGTGCATTTGCAAAACAATGCCGATTGCGTCCATATAAATACATAAAAAAGGGTTCCGTACACGCATTCAAACAATAAGGACCTAAAAACAAATATAAGAATATGGTCTTGTAAAAAAAAATCAAAAGCAGTTACTAAACATCTTCACAGTTGCTGTTTATTATGTAATGCATAATTGCAATAATGCAATAAATAAGTAACATTTAAATCTAGCTACAGTTTTATTGACAGCTTAGTTTCTGAGATGCTGTCGCTGCCAGGGACTCGGTTGGCAGGGTGATTGCAGAGGCATTTTCAACAGACTCTCGACTCTCATCCGGTATAACTTTATCAACAACGTGTTTTTCTATTAGACCGCTTTCTCCCAAGTAGCATATGGAAAATCCATCGTACCATGCCTCCTGATCCTTCAGTACTTCCTTCAATTGCCACACCTTGTATTTCCAGAACTGGAACATCTCCTTCAGGCCGGATATGCCCCTCACGCGCCACCTTATGCGCACGGTGTAATCGTCGGTATGCTTTGTAATTTTAAGAACCTCAAACTTAACGTAGGCGTACTTTAGGTGACCCACAGTTCGAAGAATGGCCATTTGCTTAACAAAGTGGTATAGACCGACTGTGTGCTTGCCGGTAATATTGTTCTGAAATATAAGGTTTGGGCTGTATATGGAATAGTTCAGCGGTTCAACAAAGAGTTTGGGAAGCGTGGTTCGCAGAACTTCGTAGGCTCGCTCCAGATCTTCAGGCTTTCGAACATTTTCCTTCTCTTTGGAGGATGTTTGTACATTACTGTTTTCGTGAAAACTTCGTTTCGGTTGCATTACGCTACTACCTTCACATTTTAGCCAATTGTAGTTATATGATCCTGTGCAAGGAGAGTATAATCGCATTGTGGAAGCCCACGCCTGTTCTTTGGAGCCCCACAAGCTTATCAAATTGCTCTTTCTCATTGATAAAATTCCAAAATTTCGCATCATTTTGACAAGGACCATTGACGAATTTACCGGACTCTGGTAACTGTATTTCCCGTAATATGTTAAATGTTTCTTCCTTTTAAGCGTCACTCTGCCGTTCAAATATCACGTTTAAATTCTTCATCTGGTTTTACTCAGCGTTTAAATTGTGGAGTTTTTAATCTTTTTTAGACGTGCTCGTGTGGTAACCAAGTTTATTTGGAATCGAAAATTCATATGGTCATATGTATATCAATATAAATATTTTGTACAATAAAAGTGTGAGGTGATGTGATAGTTTTTTTGGGATATCTCAACGGAACTTTCTGAACTCGGAGACAGTTTACACTATTTTTTTGTAGTTTCAGTGATCCAACGTCGTTAGAATCATAGTTGGATAATGGAAATAAGTATCCATATTTTTATGTGATATTTCCCGTATGCGACTATACTCAAGACCACTCTAGTCTAAATTATTGTCGCACCAGTCGAAAAGCTGTTGAACTATTTGTGCCAAAACGTGCCTAACAAAAATAGATCCAAAGAAAATTCATGTCGACCAGAAATACCTAGATTTTTCAAATCACAACGTTCCCCCTCGTTTTTTTTTGGTTTTAAATCATCTCAAGGATGATCGGAATTTTGATCGTAGCACTGTAGCCACATTGATCAGATACTGGTGATGTAGTTTGGCGAGTTTGACAGGTCGGTATATAAAAAAAAGAGGAAAATTACTTAACTGTTTTAGAAAACAAACTGAAATTACTTTATAACATGATGAAGAAAAAAGCGGTCAAAAGTTTAAGTCAGCAGTTTTGATGAAGATTGCCAGCTCTCTGAGATGTAGCGGCTCTTTTTTGATTAATAATTGATGTAAATTGTTATAATATTTAAAGATTTTGAATTTCCTTCTGAGCCCGGCAAATCTTTGGCAATCGAAGATCAGGTGTTCGGCATATTCAGTTACATTGCACGTTTCTCAGATATTTGAGTCAATTGCTTTGATTCTGTGTAGGAAGACTTTGTCGTATGTGTGTCCCGTCATAGGTCTGTTAATGGTCTTGATGCTTTTAGCATTCCATTTAAGAGAAAAATGCCAGGGTTTACTGGGTATGTCTGGAAATATGTCTATGAGGCTGGATCCCTTCGTCCTACACTTCGTCCTGTAGTCCTCATTCCATTTGTATACTAAAAAGTTCCTAATTACTCTTTGAGCCTCCGTGTAGCTGTATTTTATATTTATTGTAAACCCCTCACTTGTAGCAGCCTTTGCTGCTATGTCAGTCTTTTCGTTGATGGCCACACCCTTGTGACCAGGGACCCATAGAATGTCAAGTTTCTGAATGTCTGATTGGTTAACTATGTTGTGAATATCATTCACTAGGTACGAGTCTGTATTCTTATTTTTAATTAAATTAATAGCTAGTAATATTCGACTGAATATCAAAATCGAAAATATTGTTTCGAATCCTTTACGGAGAACAATTAACCTATTATAAGCCAAGGGGCCGAAAAAAATGAAATTTTAATCATTTTAGCGCAGTTCAGGTGAAAGTTAGCGTTGTTATTTTTAATTTCAGATGAAAGATGGCCTGAATTTACAAGAAGAATTTACAAGCGTTAATATTTTCTGCCATTTACCTGAAGAAGGTGAACTATTTAAATAGAGGGGGCTTAAGTTGGCTAAATTCGTTTTTTCATCATAACGAGACGCTATATTGTTGTTGGAAAAAAAAACATCAATCGCCGTAGCAAGAAAATAACTGGTATTAAAACAAACCAGTCAAGTAGAAAATTGATTAATTTATTGGATAAAATTATGTGGGCAGGACTGAGAGATCTACCTAGCTAGTAATATTCGACGGAATATTAAAAACGGGGAATAGTACAATAGAACTTGAATTCGTCGGTATATCTATTGTATATTTGGGTATATTTCTGATGGTCGGACATTATATTTTAACAATAAATCTGCGGCACACTTTTGTTTAGCTTCCGAATAAATATATTATTAAGTGAAGTGGAGGCTATTTTAAATACGCAGTTTCAGCAGCTGGAAGATATCATCGGGGAAATATTAAAAGTAAAAAAGAGCGTAAGTGTTAACAAGCTGCAAAGTCGTTGGTTACTTATTTTCCTTATTTTTGTATGCTGGTGCAGAACTCAGACACATTGCGAACTGCGGCGGCATTGAAATTTGTTGCATTAAAGCATGCAAATCGAGAAGTTAAACAGAAAATAAAGTCTGGACGGGATAACTTACACTTGGAAAAATGTAAAGTGGACATAAGACGGTTGCAATTGCAAAATCTTCTGTACGAAGTGAGCCCCTTGAAAAAGGACCTCGTGCGTGGCGAGAAATTCCAGAGTCGTGACTCCAAGTTGGTCCTGCTCTCAGACACTGAGTATTTTACCAAATTGCCGGGAATTGAAGATAGTAAAGTGAAACCAGAATCGGAGCACTACAAGCATTTGCAGCGCTTAGAGTGTGATCTGCGTTTAAGGAAAGACCTGGATGAACAGAAAAGCTCATTGAAGAACTCCAAAAAGGAGCTGCAACAAGAGAATCTTAAATAATCTTGATGTTGAATGGAAGCTTAGTGCTGTGGTCAAATATCTGCCCAAGCCTCTTTATATATTATTCATCAACCTGCAATGCCTTCAACGTGCGAGCGATGAGCCATCATTCAATGTTGAAGTGGTAGGATATAAAAGTGAAGCTCAGATGCAGGAGTTGACAAACCTAAAGCAAAACCCAAAAGCAAGGCGCGACTACTCTGAAAGGGACATTGAATTGTCGGGAAGGCCTGAGGAAAATCCTTTGAACAAAGAATTAAGTCCTCATCCTCTGCACATTCGCATCACGGTAAGATTAAACCAAAACATACGACTATAGAAAAATACCTTAACGTTCGAACGGTCTCTAGCTTGGCTCTGCTGGCTCGATTCAACTGGTGTTGATTATTCGCTATTTCGAACAAATTAAATGTGCGACAGCATGGCCTCAATTGAGCATTTCCAATAATACAAACCATCAAGGGTAAGTTTTAGCGAGTGAATTGCTTTAGCAGCAACTATATTTTAAAACATTTTCATGTTTTTAGGGATACTAATTTCGTTCAGCATCTCCTTCGGCATTTGTTTGCAAACGATTTGGGTAATGAAATACTTATACCCGGTATTCAATACGATGTAAGACAAGCAACAAGCTATAATTTTCCTATATATATGTATGAATCATAAAATTATATATTTGCGTTAGTTACAGAATAAGGATCTGACACCAGAGAAATGTATACAATATCTGGAGTCTAAGGACTTTGGAAAAGCATACTGTTGGTTACAAAGTATATGCTCTATACCAACAGTCAACAGCTCGATGTTGTATAAGCATGAGCTGAACTTGAATAAAAGCATGCGGGAGACCATAGCTCGCATTACACGGCGCTGGAACTCTTGGTTAAATCTAAGTCAGCAAATACGTGGTCTGAATAACAAGGAACTGGATTTGTATGCACTAAAAGAAAATGTCTATCCTGCGGCCTTGTCTTGCAGCCTAGTGCAGTGGACGGCGATCACTCTCGAGGAATTCCTAGCCCAAAATTCAGACGTACTAAACATTTCTCCGGATGATAAGGGCATAACATACAATTCCTATCGTGCTGTGATTGTTCGTGGCTCTGCCAAAATGGAGTGTTTCATTCGAATACCGAGTAATTATCCATTGGAAATGCCACTCTGGATATTGAGTGTGCATTGGAACGGTCGCCGTACATCGCAGAATAATGCAGCTATCAAGGTTAGTTTGTTCAGACTTCCATGCGTTATATATAAGCTTATTTTGATACCATTTTGTAGATGATGGAGTACTGGACCAACTCATTGCAACCCCAACAGCTGGAAGCAAATTATCGTATTCTGTACGCTCAGCTTTTCCGAACTATTTATAGTTTTGACATCTTTCTGGAGACAGAAGGCTCAATGCAGACGACTATAGAATACACCAAGGAAAAGCCTTATATAAGTGCATTTGCAAAACGATGCCGATTGCGATTGCATAAAAAAGGGTTCCGTACACGCATTCAAACAATAAGGACCTAAAAACAAATATAAGAATATGGTTTTGTAAAAAAAAATCAAAAGCAGTTACTAAACATCTTCACAGTTGCTGTTTATTATGTAATGCATAATTGCAATAATGCAATAAATAAGTAACATTTAAATCTAGCTACAGTTTTATTGACAGCTTAGTTTCTGAGATGCTGTCGCTGCCAGGGACTCGGTTGGCAGGGTGATTGCAGAGGCATTTTCAACAGACTCTCGACTCTCATCCGGTATAACTTTATCAACAACGTGTTTTTCTATTAGACCGCTTTCTCCCAAGTAGCATATGGAAAATCCATCGTACCATGCCTCCTGATCCTTCAGTACTTCCTTCAATTGCCACACCTTGTATTTCCAGAACTGGAACATCACCTTCAGGCCGGATATGCCCCTCACGTGCCACCTTATGCGCACGGTGTAATCGTCGGTATGCTTTGTAATTTTAAGAACCTCAAACTTAACGTAGGCGTACTTTAGGTGACCCACAGTTCGAAGAATGGCAATTTGCTTAACAAAGTGGTATAGACCGACTGTGTGCTTGCCGGTAATATTGTTCTGAAATATAAGGTTTGGGCTGTATATGGAATAGTTCAGCGGTTCAACAAAGAGTTTGGGAAGCGTGGTTCGCAGAACTTCGTAGGCTCGCTCCAGATCTTCAGGCTTTCGAACATTTTCCTTCTCTTTGGCGGATGTTTGTACATTACTGTTTTCGTGAAAACTTCGTTTCGGTTGCATTACGCTACTACCTTCACATTTTAGCCAATTGTAGTTATATGATCCTGTGCAAGGAGAGTATAATCGCATTGTGGAAGCCCACGCCTGTTCTTTGGAGCCCCACAAGCTTATCAAATTGCTCTTTCTCATTGATAAAATTCCAAAATTTCGCATCATTTTGACAAGGACCATTGACGAATTTACCGG
The DNA here is from genome assembly GCF_003369915.1 of Drosophila miranda. NCBI lineage: Eukaryota > Metazoa > Arthropoda > Insecta > Diptera > Drosophilidae > Drosophila > Drosophila miranda. The sequence goes on from NW_022881603.1 coordinate 33,416,459, forward strand.
ACTCTGGTAACTGTATTTCCCGTAATATGTTAAATGTTTCTTCCTTTTAAGCGTCACTCTGCCGTTCAAATATCACGTTTAAATTCTTCATCTGGTTTTACTCAGCGTTTAAATTGTGGGGTTTTTAATCTTTTTTAGACGTGCTCGTGTGGTAACCAAGTTTATTTGGAATCGAAAAATCATATGGTCATATGTATATCAATATAAATATTTTGTACAATAAAAGTGTGAGGTGATGTGATAGTTTTTTTGGGATATCTCAACGGAACTTTCTGAACTCGGAGACAGTTTACACTATTTTTTTGTAGTTTCAGTGATCCAACGTCGTTAGAATCATAGTTGGATAATGGAAATAAGTATCCATATTTTTATGTGATATTTCCCGTATGCGACTATACTCAAGACCACTCTAGTCTAAATTATTGTCGCACCAGTCGAAAAGCTGTTGAACTATTTGTGCCAAAACGTGCCACCCAGCTGTGGTAGAGTAATACCTAACAAAAAAAGATCCAAAGAAAATTCATGTCGACCAGAAATACCTAGATTTTTCAAATCACAACGTTCCCCCTCGTTTTTTTTTTTTTGTTTTAAATCATCTCAAGGATGATCGGAATTTTGATCGTAGCACTGTAGCCACATTGATCAGATACTGGTGATGTAGTTTGGCGAGTTTGACAGGTCGGTATATAAAAAAAAGAGGAAAATTACTTAACTGTTTTAGAAAACAAACTGAAATTACTTTATAACATGATGAAGAAAAAAGCGGTCAAAAGTTTAAGTCAGCAGTTTTGATGAAGATTGCCAGCTCTCTGAGATGTAGCGGCTCTTTTTTGATTAATAATTGATGTAAATTGTTATAATATTTAAAGATTTTGAATTTCCTTCTGAGCCCGGCAAATCTTTGGCAATCGAAGATCAGGTGTTCGGCATATTCAGTTACATTGCACGTTTCTCAGATATTTGAGTCAATTGCTTTGATTCTGTGTAGGAAGACTTTGTCGTATGTGTGTCCCGTCATAGGTCTGTTAATGGTCTTGATGCTTTTAGCATTCCATTTAAGAGAAAAATGCCAGGGTTTACTGGGTATGTCTGGAAATATGTCTATGAGGCTGGATCCCTTCGTCCTACACTTCGTCCTGTAGTCCTCATTCCATTTGTATACTAAAAAGTTCCTAATTTCTCTTTGAGCCTCCTTGTAGCTGTATTTTATATTTATTGTAAACCCCTCACTTGTAGCAGCCTTTGCTGCTATGTCAGTCTTTTCGTTGATGGCCACACCCTTGTGACCAGGGACCCATAGAATGTCAAGTTTCTGAATGTCTGATTGGTTAACTATGTTGTGAATATCATTCACTAGGTACGAGTCTGTATTCTTATTTTTAATTAAATTAATAGCTAGTAATATTCGACTGAATATCAAAATCGAAAATATTGTTTCGAATCCTTTACGGAGAACAATTAACCTATTATAAGCCAAGGGGCCGAAAAAAATGAAATTTTAATCATTTTAGCGCAGTTCAGGTGAAAGTTAGCGTTGTTATTTTTAATTTCAGATGAAAGATGGCCTGAATCTACAAGAAGAATTTACAATCGTTAATATTTTCTGCCATTTACCTGAAGAAGGTGAACTATTTAAATAGAGGGGGCTTAAGTGGGCTAAATTCGTTTTTTCATCATAACGAGACGCTATATTGTTGTTGGAAAAAAAAACAGCAATCGCCGTAGCAAGAAAATAAGTCAAGTATTTAAAACAAACCAGTCAAGTAGAAAAATGATTAATTTATTGGATAAAATTATGTGGGCAGGACTGAGAGATCTACCTAGCTAATAATATTCGACGGAATATCAAAAACGGGGAATAGTACATTAGATCTTTAATTCGTCGGTATATCTATGGTATATTTGGGTTTATTTCTGATGGTCGGACATTATATTTTAACAATAAATCCGCGGCACACTTTTGTTTAGCTTCCGAATAAATATATTATTAAGTGAAGTGAAGGCTATTTTAAATACGCAGTTTCAGCAGCTGGAAGATATCATCGGGGAAATATTAAAAGTAAAAAAGAGCGTAAGTGTTAACAAGCTGCAAAGTCGTTGGTTCCTTATTTTCCTTATTTTTGTATGCAGGGGCAGAACTCAGACACATTGCGAACTGCGGCGGCATTGAAATTTGTTGCATTAAAGCATGCAAATCGAGAAGTTAAACAGAAAATAAAGTCTGGACGGGATAACTTACACTTGGAAAAATGTAAAGTGGACATAAGTCGGTTGCAATTGCAAAATCTTCTGTACGAAGTGAGACACTTGAAAAAGGACATCGTGCGTTGCGAGAAATTCCAGAGTCGTGACTCCAAGTTGGTCCTGCTCTCAGACACTGAGTATTTTACCAAATTGCCGGGAATTGAAGATAGTAAAGTGAAACCAGAATCGGAGCACTACAAGCATTTGCAGCGCTTAGATTGTGAACTGCGTTTAAGGAAAGACCTGGATGAACAGAAAAGCTCATTGAAGAACTCCAAAAAGGAGCTGCAACAAGAGAATCTTAAACAACATAGTAGGTACGTTTCATTCGCGCCAGCTCTACGCACCCTAAAGAGTGCTACGAAACCGCTGCATGATGCACTGCAGCTTTCTCTTGATGTTGAATGGAAGCTTAGTGCTGTGCTGCCCAAGCCTCTTTATATATTATTCATCAAACTGCAATGCCTTCAACGTGCGAGCGATGAGCCATCATTCAATGTTGAAGTGGTAGGATATGAAAGTGAAGCTCAGATGCAGGAGTTGACAAACCTAAAGCAAAACCCAAAAGCAAGGCGCGACTACTCTGAAAGGGACATTGAATTGTCGGGAAAGCCTGAGGAAAATCCTTTGAACAAAGAATTAAGTCCTCATCCTCTGCACATTCGCATCACGGTAAGATTAAACCAAAACATACGACTATAGAAAAATACCTTAACGTTCGAACGGTCTCTAGCTTGGCTCTGCTGGCTCGATTCAACTGGTGTTGATTATTCGCTATTTCGAACAAATTAAATGTGCGACAGCATGGCCTCAATTGAGCATTTCCAATAATACAAACCATCAAGGGTAAGTTTTAGCGAGTGAATTGCTTTAGCAGCAACTATATTTTAAAACATTTTCATGTTTTTAGGGATACTAATTTCGTTCAGCATCTCCTTCGGCATTTGTTTGCAAACGATTTGGGTAATGAAATACTTATACCCGGTATTCAATACGATGTAAGACAAGCAACAAGCTATAATTTTCCTATATATATGTATGAATCATAAAATTATATATTTGCGTTAGTTACAGAATAAGGATCTGACACCAGAGGAATGTATACAATATCTGGAGTCTAAGGACTTTGGAAAAGCATACTGTTGGTTACAAAGTATATGCTCTATACCAACAGTCCACAGCTCGATGTTGTATAAGCATGAGCTGAACTTGAATAAAAGCATGCGGGAGACCATAGCTCGCATTACACGGCGCTGGAACTCTTGGTTAAATCTAAGTCAGCAAATACGTGGTCTGACTAACAAGGACATCGATTTGTATGCACTAAAAGAAAATGTCTATCCTGCGGCTTTGTCTTGCAGCCTAGTGCAGTGGACGGCGATCACTCTCGAGGAATTCCTAGCCCAAAATTCAGACGTACTAAACATTTCTCCGGATGATAAGGGCATAACATACAATTCCTATCGTGCTGTGATTGTTCGTGGCTCTGCCAAAATGGAATGTTTCATTCGAATACCGAGTAATTATCCATTGGAAATGCCACTCTGGATATTGAGTGTGCATTGGAACGGTCGCCGTACATCGCAGAATAATGCAGCTATCAAGGTTAGTTTGTTCAGACTTCCATGCGTTATATATAAGCTTATTTTGATACCATTTTGTAGATGATGGAGTACTGGACCAACTCATTGCAACCCCAACAGCTGGAAGCAAATTATCGTATTCTGTACGCTCAGCTTTTCCGAACTATTTATAGTTTTGACATCTTTCTGGAGACAGAAGGCTCAATGCAGACGACTATAGAATACACCAAGGAAAAGCCTTATATAAGTGCATTTGCAAAACGATGCCGATTGCGATTGCATAAAAAAGGGTTCCGTACACGCATTCAAACAATAAGGACCTAAAAACAAATATAAGAATATGGTTTTGTAAAAAAAAATCAAAAGCAGTTACTAAACATCTTCACAGTTGCTGTTTATTATGTAATGCATAATTGCAATAATGCAATAAATAAGTAACATTTAAATCTAGCTACAGTTTTATTGACAGCTTAGTTTCTGAGATGCTGTCGCTGCCAGGGACTCGGTTGGCAGGGTGATTGCAGAGGCATTTTCAACAGACTCTCGACTCTCATCCGGTATAACTTTATCAACAACGTGTTTTTCTATTAGACCGCTTTCTCCCAAGTAGCATATGGAAAATCCATCGTACCATGCCTCCTGATCCTTCAGTACTTCCTTCAATTGCCACACCTTGTATTTCCAGAACTGGAACATCACCTTCAGGCCGGATATGCCCCTCACGTGCCACCTTATGCGCACGGTGTAATCGTCGGTATGCTTTGTAATTTTAAGAACCTCAAACTTAACGTAGGCGTACTTTAGGTGACCCACAGTTCGAAGAATGGCAATTTGCTTAACAAAGTGGTATAGACCGACTGTGTGCTTGCCGGTAATATTGTTCTGAAATATAAGGTTTGGGCTGTATATGGAATAGTTCAGCGGTTCAACAAAGAGTTTGGGAAGCGTGGTTCGCAGAACTTCGTAGGCTCGCTCCAGATCTTCAGGCTTTCGAACATTTTCCTTCTCTTTGGCGGATGTTTGTACATTACTGTTTTCGTGAAAACTTCGTTTCGGTTGCATTACGCTACTACCTTCACATTTTAGCCAATTGTAGTTATATGATCCTGTGCAAGGAGAGTATAATCGCATTGTGGAAGCCCACGCCTGTTCTTTGGAGCCCCACAAGCTTATCAAATTGCTCTTTCTCATTGATAAAATTCCAAAATTTCGCATCATTTTGACAAGGACCATTGACGAATTTACCGGACTCTGGTAACTGTATTTCCCGTAATATGTTAAATGTTTCTTCCTTTTAAGCGTCACTCTGCCGTTCAAATATCACGTTTAAATTCTTCATCTGGTTTTACTCAGCGTTTAAATTGTGGGGTTTTTAATCTTTTTTAGACGTGCTCGTGTGGTAACCAAGTTTATTTGGAATCGAAAAATCATATGGTCATATGTATATCAATATAAATATTTTGTACAATAAAAGTGTGAGGTGATGTGATAGTTTTTTTGGGATATCTCAACGGAACTTTCTGAACTCGGAGACAGTTTACACTATTTTTTTGTAGTTTCAGTGATCCAACGTCGTTAGAATCATAGTTGGATAATGGAAATAAGTATCCATATTTTTATGTGATATTTCCCGTATGCGACTATACTCAAGACCACTCTAGTCTAAATTATTGTCGCACCAGTCGAAAAGCTGTTGAACTATTTGTGCCAAAACGTGCCACCCAGCTGTGGTAGAGTAATACCTAACAAAAAAAGATCCAAAGAAAATTCATGTCGACCAGAAATACCTAGATTTTTCAAATCACAACGTTCCCCCTCGTTTTTTTTTTTTTTGTTTTAAATCATCTCAAGGATGATCGGAATTTTGATCGTAGCACTGTAGCCACATTGATCAGATACTGGTGATGTAGTTTGGCGAGTTTGACAGGTCGGTATATAAAAAAAAGAGGAAAATTACTTAACTGTTTTAGAAAACAAACTGAAATTACTTTATAACATGATGAAGAAAAAAGCGGTCAAAAGTTTAAGTCAGCAGTTTTGATGAAGATTGCCAGCTCTCTGAGATGTAGCGGCTCTTTTTTGATTAATAATTGATGTAAATTGTTATAATATTTAAAGATTTTGAATTTCCTTCTGAGCCCGGCAAATCTTTGGCAATCGAAGATCAGGTGTTCGGCATATTCAGTTACATTGCACGTTTCTCAGATATTTGAGTCAATTGCTTTGATTCTGTGTAGGAAGACTTTGTCGTATGTGTGTCCCGTCATAGGTCTGTTAATGGTCTTGATGCTTTTAGCATTCCATTTAAGAGAAAAATGCCAGGGTTTACTGGGTATGTCTGGAAATATGTCTATGAGGCTGGATCCCTTCGTCCTACACTTCGTCCTGTAGTCCTCATTCCATTTGTATACTAAAAAGTTCCTAATTTCTCTTTGAGCCTCCTTGTAGCTGTATTTTATATTTATTGTAAACCCCTCACTTGTAGCAGCCTTTGCTGCTATGTCAGTCTTTTCGTTGATGGCCACACCCTTGTGACCAGGGACCCATAGAATGTCAAGTTTCTGAATGTCTGATTGGTTAACTATGTTGTGAATATCATTCACTAGGTACGAGTCTGTATTCTTATTTTTAATTAAATTAATAGCTAGTAATATTCGACTGAATATCAAAATCGAAAATATTGTTTCGAATCCTTTACGGAGAACAATTAACCTATTATAAGCCAAGGGGCCGAAAAAAATGAAATTTTAATCATTTTAGCGCAGTTCAGGTGAAAGTTAGCGTTGTTATTTTTAATTTCAGATGAAAGATGGCCTGAATCTACAAGAAGAATTTACAATCGTTAATATTTTCTGCCATTTACCTGAAGAAGGTGAACTATTTAAATAGAGGGGGCTTAAGTGGGCTAAATTCGTTTTTTCATCATAACGAGACGCTATATTGTTGTTGGAAAAAAAAACAGCAATCGCCGTAGCAAGAAAATAAGTCAAGTATTTAAAACAAACCAGTCAAGTAGAAAAATGATTAATTTATTGGATAAAATTATGTGGGCAGGACTGAGAGATCTACCTAGCTAATAATATTCGACGGAATATCAAAAACGGGGAATAGTACATTAGATCTTTAATTCGTCGGTATATCTATGGTATATTTGGGTTTATTTCTGATGGTCGGACATTATATTTTAACAATAAATCCGCGGCACACTTTTGTTTAGCTTCCGAATAAATATATTATTAAGTGAAGTGAAGGCTATTTTAAATACGCAGTTTCAGCAGCTGGAAGATATCATCGGGGAAATATTAAAAGTAAAAAAGAGCGTAAGTGTTAACAAGCTGCAAAGTCGTTGGTTCCTTATTTTCCTTATTTTTGTATGCAGGGGCAGAACTCAGACACATTGCGAACTGCGGCGGCATTGAAATTTGTTGCATTAAAGCATGCAAATCGAGAAGTTAAACAGAAAATAAAGTCTGGACGGGATAACTTACACTTGGAAAAATGTAAAGTGGACATAAGTCGGTTGCAATTGCAAAATCTTCTGTACGAAGTGAGACACTTGAAAAAGGACATCGTGCGTTGCGAGAAATTCCAGAGTCGTGACTCCAAGTTGGTCCTGCTCTCAGACACTGAGTATTTTACCAAATTGCCGGGAATTGAAGATAGTAAAGTGAAACCAGAATCGGAGCACTACAAGCATTTGCAGCGCTTAGATTGTGAACTGCGTTTAAGGAAAGACCTGGATGAACAGAAAAGCTCATTGAAGAACTCCAAAAAGGAGCTGCAACAAGAGAATCTTAAACAACATAGTAGGTACGTTTCATTCGCGCCAGCTCTACGCACCCTAAAGAGTGCTACGAAACCGCTGCATGATGCACTGCAGCTTTCTCTTGATGTTGAATGGAAGCTTAGTGCTGTGGTCAAATATCTGCCCAAGCCTCTTTATATATTATTCATCAAACTGCAATGCCTTCAACGTGCGAGCGATGAGCCATCATTCAATGTTGAAGTGGTAGGATATGAAAGTGAAGCTCAGATGCAGGAGTTGACAAACCTAAAGCAAAACCCAAAAGCAAGGCGCGACTACTCTGAAAGGGACATTGAATTGTCGGGAAAGCCTGAGGAAAATCCTTTGAACAAAGAATTAAGTCCTCATCCTCTGCACATTCGCATCACGGTAAGATTAAACCAAAACATACGACTATAGAAAAATACCTTAACGTTCGAACGGTCTCTAGCTTGGCTCTGCTGGCTCGATTCAACTGGTGTTGATTATTCGCTATTTCGAACAAATTAAATGTGCGACAGCATGGCCTCAATTGAGCATTTCCAATAATACAAACCATCAAGGGTAAGTTTTAGCGAGTGAATTGCTTTAGCAGCAACTATATTTTAAAACATTTTCATGTTTTTAGGGATACTAATTTCGTTCAGCATCTCCTTCGGCATTTGTTTGCAAACGATTTGGGTAATGAAATACTTATACCCGGTATTCAATACGATGTAAGACAAGCAACAAGCTATAATTTTCCTATATATATGTATGAATCATAAAATTATATATTTGCGTTAGTTACAGAATAAGGATCTGACACCAGAGGAATGTATACAATATCTGGAGTCTAAGGACTTTGGAAAAGCATACTGTTGGTTACAAAGTATATGCTCTATACCAACAGTCCACAGCTCGATGTTGTATAAGCATGAGCTGAACTTGAATAAAAGCATGCGGGAGACCATAGCTCGCATTACACGGCGCTGGAACTCTTGGTTAAATCTAAGTCAGCAAATACGTGGTCTGACTAACAAGGACATCGATTTGTATGCACTAAAAGAAAATGTCTATCCTGCGGCTTTGTCTTGCAGCCTAGTGCAGTGGACGGCGATCACTCTCGAGGAATTCCTAGCCCAAAATTCAGACGTACTAAACATTTCTCCGGATGATAAGGGCATAACATACAATTCCTATCGTGCTGTGATTGTTCGTGGCTCTGCCAAAATGGAATGTTTCATTCGAATACCGAGTAATTATCCATTGGAAATGCCACTCTGGATATTGAGTGTGCATTGGAACGGTCGCCGTACATCGCAGAATAATGCAGCTATCAAGGTTAGTTTGTTCAGACTTCCATGCGTTATATATAAGCTTATTTTGATACCATTTTGTAGATGATGGAGTACTGGACCAACTCATTGCAACCCCAACAGCTGGAAGCAAATTATCGTATTCTGTACGCTCAGCTTTTCCGAACTATTTATAGTTTTGACATCTTTCTGGAGACAGAAGGCTCAATGCAGACGACTATAGAATACACCAAGGAAAAGCCTTATATAAGTGCATTTGCAAAACGATGCCGATTGCGATTGCATAAAAAAGGGTTCCGTACACGCATTCAAACAATAAGGACCTAAAAACAAATATAAGAATATGGTTTTGTAAAAAAAAATCAAAAGCAGTTACTAAACATCTTCACAGTTGCTGTTTATTATGTAATGCATAATTGCAATAATGCAATAAATAAGTAACATTTAAATCTAGCTACAGTTTTATTGACAGCTTAGTTTCTGAGATGCTGTCGCTGCCAGGGACTCGGTTGGCAGGGTGATTGCAGAGGCATTTTCAACAGACTCTCGACTCTCATCCGGTATAACTTTATCAACAACGTGTTTTTCTATTAGACCGCTTTCTCCCAAGTAGCATATGGAAAATCCATCGTACCATGCCTCCTGATCCTTCAGTACTTCCTTCAATTGCCACACCTTGTATTTCCAGAACTGGAACATCACCTTCAGGCCGGATATGCCCCTCACGTGCCACCTTATGCGCACGGTGTAATCGTCGGTATGCTTTGTAATTTTAAGAACCTCAAACTTAACGTAGGCGTACTTTAGGTGACCCACAGTTCGAAGAATGGCAATTTGCTTAACAAAGTGGTATAGACCGACTGTGTGCTTGCCGGTAATATTGTTCTGAAATATAAGGTTTGGGCTGTATATGGAATAGTTCAGCGGTTCAACAAAGAGTTTGGGAAGCGTGGTTCGCAGAACTTCGTAGGCTCGCTCCAGATCTTCAGGCTTTCGAACATTTTCCTTCTCTTTGGCGGATGTTTGTACATTACTGTTTTCGTGAAAACTTCGTTTCGGTTGCATTACGCTACTACCTTCACATTTTAGCCAATTGTAGTTATATGATCCTGTGCAAGGAGAGTATAATCGCATTGTGGAAGCCCACGCCTGTTCTTTGGAGCCCCACAAGCTTATCAAATTGCTCTTTCTCATTGATAAAATTCCAAAATTTCGCATCATTTTGACAAGGACCATTGACGAATTTACCGGACTCTGGTAACTGTATTTCCCGTAATATGTTAAATGTTTCTTCCTTTTAAGCGTCACTCTGCCGTTCAAATATCACGTTTAAATTCTTCATCTGGTTTTACTCAGCGTTTAAATTGTGGGGTTTTTAATCTTTTTTAGACGTGCTCGTGTGGTAACCAAGTTTATTTGGAATCGAAAAATCATATGGTCATATGTATATCAATATAAATATTTTGTACAATAAAAGTGTGAGGTGATGTGATAGTTTTTTTGGGATATCTCAACGGAACTTTCTGAACTCGGAGACAGTTTACACTATTTTTTTGTAGTTTCAGTGATCCAACGTCGTTAGAATCATAGTTGGATAATGGAAATAAGTATCCATATTTTTATGTGATATTTCCCGTATGCGACTATACTCAAGACCACTCTAGTCTAAATTATTGTCGCACCAGTCGAAAAGCTGTTGAACTATTTGTGCCAAAACGTGCCACCCAGCTGTGGTAGAGTAATACCTAACAAAAAAAGATCCAAAGAAAATTCATGTCGACCAGAAATACCTAGATTTTTCAAATCACAACGTTCCCCCTCGTTTTTTTTTTTTTGTTTTAAATCATCTCAAGGATGATCGGAATTTTGATCGTAGCACTGTAGCCACATTGATCAGATACTGGTGATGTAGTTTGGCGAGTTTGACAGGTCGGTATATAAAAAAAAGAGGAAAATTACTTAACTGTTTTAGAAAACAAACTGAAATTACTTTATAACATGATGAAGAAAAAAGCGGTCAAAAGTTTAAGTCAGCAGTTTTGATGAAGATTGCCAGCTCTCTGAGATGTAGCGGCTCTTTTTTGATTAATAATTGATGTAAATTGTTATAATATTTAAAGATTTTGAATTTCCTTCTGAGCCCGGCAAATCTTTGGCAATCGAAGATCAGGTGTTCGGCATATTCAGTTACATTGCACGTTTCTCAGATATTTGAGTCAATTGCTTTGATTCTGTGTAGGAAGACTTTGTCGTATGTGTGTCCCGTCATAGGTCTGTTAATGGTCTTGATGCTTTTAGCATTCCATTTAAGAGAAAAATGCCAGGGTTTACTGGGTATGTCTGGAAATATGTCTATGAGGCTGGATCCCTTCGTCCTACACTTCGTCCTGTAGTCCTCATTCCATTTGTATACTAAAAAGTTCCTAATTTCTCTTTGAGCCTCCTTGTAGCTGTATTTTATATTTATTGTAAACCCCTCACTTGTAGCAGCCTTTGCTGCTATGTCAGTCTTTTCGTTGATGGCCACACCCTTGTGACCAGGGACCCATAGAATGTCAAGTTTCTGAATGTCTGATTGGTTAACTATGTTGTGAATATCATTCACTAGGTACGAGTCTGTATTCTTATTTTTAATTAAATTAATAGCTAGTAATATTCGACTGAATATCAAAATCGAAAATATTGTTTCGAATCCTTTACGGAGAACAATTAACCTATTATAAGCCAAGGGGCCGAAAAAAATGAAATTTTAATCATTTTAGCGCAGTTCAGGTGAAAGTTAGCGTTGTTATTTTTAATTTCAGATGAAAGATGGCCTGAATCTACAAGAAGAATTTACAATCGTTAATATTTTCTGCCATTTACCTGAAGAAGGTGAACTATTTAAATAGAGGGGGCTTAAGTGGGCTAAATTCGTTTTTTCATCATAACGAGACGCTATATTGTTGTTGGAAAAAAAAACAGCAATCGCCGTAGCAAGAAAATAAGTCAAGTATTTAAAACAAACCAGTCAAGTAGAAAAATGATTAATTTATTGGATAAAATTATGTGGGCAGGACTGAGAGATCTACCTAGCTAATAATATTCGACGGAATATCAAAAACGGGGAATAGTACATTAGATCTTTAATTCGTCGGTATATCTATGGTATATTTGGGTTTATTTCTGATGGTCGGACATTATATTTTAACAATAAATCCGCGGCACACTTTTGTTTAGCTTCCGAATAAATATATTATTAAGTGAAGTGAAGGCTATTTTAAATACGCAGTTTCAGCAGCTGGAAGATATCATCGGGGAAATATTAAAAGTAAAAAAGAGCGTAAGTGTTAACAAGCTGCAAAGTCGTTGGTTCCTTATTTTCCTTATTTTTGTATGCAGGGGCAGAACTCAGACACATTGCGAACTGCGGCGGCATTGAAATTTGTTGCATTAAAGCATGCAAATCGAGAAGTTAAACAGAAAATAAAGTCTGGACGGGATAACTTACACTTGGAAAAATGTAAAGTGGACATAAGTCGGTTGCAATTGCAAAATCTTCTGTACGAAGTGAGACACTTGAAAAAGGACATCGTGCGTTGCGAGAAATTCCAGAGTCGTGACTCCAAGTTGGTCCTGCTCTCAGACACTGAGTATTTTACCAAATTGCCGGGAATTGAAGATAGTAAAGTGAAACCAGAATCGGAGCACTACAAGCATTTGCAGCGCTTAGATTGTGAACTGCGTTTAAGGAAAGACCTGGATGAACAGAAAAGCTCATTGAAGAACTCCAAAAAGGAGCTGCAACAAGAGAATCTTAAACAACATAGTAGGTACGTTTCATTCGCGCCAGCTCTACGCACCCTAAAGAGTGCTACGAAACCGCTGCATGATGCACTGCAGCTTTCTCTTGATGTTGAATGGAAGCTTAGTGCTGTGGTCAAATATCTGCCCAAGCCTCTTTATATATTATTCATCAAACTGCAATGCCTTCAACGTGCGAGCGATGAGCCATCATTCAATGTTGAAGTGGTAGGATATGAAAGTGAAGCTCAGATGCAGGAGTTGACAAACCTAAAGCAAAACCCAAAAGCAAGGCGCGACTACTCTGAAAGGGACATTGAATTGTCGGGAAAGCCTGAGGAAAATCCTTTGAACAAAGAATTAAGTCCTCATCCTCTGCACATTCGCATCACGGTAAGATTAAACCAAAACATACGACTATAGAAAAATACCTTAACGTTCGAACGGTCTCTAGCTTGGCTCTGCTGGCTCGATTCAACTGGTGTTGATTATTCGCTATTTCGAACAAATTAAATGTGCGACAGCATGGCCTCAATTGAGCATTTCCAATAATACAAACCATCAAGGGTAAGTTTTAGCGAGTGAATTGCTTTAGCAGCAACTATATTTTAAAACATTTTCATGTTTTTAGGGATACTAATTTCGTTCAGCATCTCCTTCGGCATTTGTTTGCAAACGATTTGGGTAATGAAATACTTATACCCGGTATTCAATACGATGTAAGACAAGCAACAAGCTATAATTTTCCTATATATATGTATGAATCATAAAATTATATATTTGCGTTAGTTACAGAATAAGGATCTGACACCAGAGGAATGTATACAATATCTGGAGTCTAAGGACTTTGGAAAAGCATACTGTTGGTTACAAAGTATATGCTCTATACCAACAGTCCACAGCTCGATGTTGTATAAGCATGAGCTGAACTTGAATAAAAGCATGCGGGAGACCATAGCTCGCATTACACGGCGCTGGAACTCTTGGTTAAATCTAAGTCAGCAAATACGTGGTCTGACTAACAAGGACATCGATTTGTATGCACTAAAAGAAAATGTCTATCCTGCGGCTTTGTCTTGCAGCCTAGTGCAGTGGACGGCGATCACTCTCGAGGAATTCCTAGCCCAAAATTCAGACGTACTAAACATTTCTCCGGATGATAAGGGCATAACATACAATTCCTATCGTGCTGTGATTGTTCGTGGCTCTGCCAAAATGGAATGTTTCATTCGAATACCGAGTAATTATCCATTGGAAATGCCACTCTGGATATTGAGTGTGCATTGGAACGGTCGCCGTACATCGCAGAATAATGCAGCTATCAAGGTTAGTTTGTTCAGACTTCCATGCGTTATATATAAGCTTATTTTGATACCATTTTGTAGATGATGGAGTACTGGACCAACTCATTGCAACCCCAACAGCTGGAAGCAAATTATCGTATTCTGTACGCTCAGCTTTTCCGAACTATTTATAGTTTTGACATCTTTCTGGAGACAGAAGGCTCAATGCAGACGACTATAGAATACACCAAGGAAAAGCCTTATATAAGTGCATTTGCAAAACGATGCCGATTGCGTCCATATAAATACATAAAAAAGGGTTCCGTACAGGCATTCAAACAATAAGGACCTAAAAACAAATATAAGAATATGGTTTTGTAAAAAAAAATCAAAAGCAGTTACTTAACATCTTCACAGTTGCTGTTTATTATGTAATGCATAATTGCAATAATGCAATAAATAAGTAACATTTAAATCTAGCTACAGTTTTATTGACAGCTTAGTTTCTGAGATGCTGTCGCTGCCAGGGACTCGGTTGGCAGGGTGATTGCAGAGGCATTTTCAACAGACTCTCGACTCTCATCCGGTATAACTTTATCAACAACGTGTTTTTCTATTAGACCGCTTTCTCCCAAGTAGCATATGGAAAATCCATCGTACCATGCCTCCTGATCCTTCAGTACTTCCTTCAATTGCCACACCTTGTATTTCCAGAACTGGAACATCACCTTCAGGCCGGATATGCCCCTCACGCGCCACCTTATGCGCACGGTGTAATCGTCGGTATGCTTTGTAATTTTAAGAACCTCAAACTTAACGTAGGCGTACTTTAGGTGACCCACAGTTCGAAGAATGGCAATTTGCTTAACAAAGTGGTATAGACCGACTGTGTGCTTGCCGGTAATATTGTTCTGAAATATAAGGTTTGGGCTGTATACGGAATAGTTCAGCGGTTCAACAAAGAGTTTGGGAAGCGTGGTTCGCAGAACTTCGTAGGCTCGCTCCAGATCTTCAGGCTTTCGAACATTTTCCTTCTCTTTGGCGGATGTTTGTACATTACTGTTTTCGTGAAAACTTCGTTTCGGTTGCATTACGCTACTACCTTCACATTTTAGCCAATTGTAGTTATATGATCCTGTGCAAGGAGAGTATAATCGCATTGTGGAAGCCCACGCCTGTTCTTTGGAGCCCCACAAGCTTATCAAATTGCTCTTTCTCATTGATAAAATTCCAAAATTTCGCATCATTTTGACAAGGACCATTGACGAATTTACCGGACTCTGGTAACTGTATTTCCCGTAATATGTTAAATGTTTCTTCCTTTTAAGCGTCACTCTGCCGTTCAAATATCACGTTTAAATTCTTCATCTGGTTTTACTCAGCGTTTAAATTGTGGGGTTTTTAATCTTTTTTAGACGTGCTCGTGTGGTAACCAAGTTTATTTGGAATCGAAAAATCATATGGTCATATGTATATCAATATAAATATTTTGTACAATAAAAGTGTGAGGTGATGTGATAGTTTTTTTGGGATATCTCAACGGAACTTTCTGAACTCGGAGACAGTTTACACTATTTTTTTGTAGTTTCAGTGATCCAACGTCGTTAGAATCATAGTTGGATAATGGAAATAAGTATCCATATTTTTATGTGATATTTCCCGTATGCGACTATACTTCAAGACCACTCTAGTCTAAATTATTGTCGCACCAGTCGAAAAGCTGTTGAACTATTTGTGCCAAAACGTGCCACCCAGTTGTGGTAGAGTAATACCTAACAAAAATAGATCCAAAGAAAATTCATGTCGACCAGAAATACCTAGATTTTGTAAACAACGTTTCCACGATATATTTCTATCCGTGAGTAGGGGATGGATTGGAGGGGATGTCGAGGTCACGGCCGGGGGGATTCTTTGGTTCCGTGCTCATTCGGTAACTTGGGGGGGGTTCGTTTGACCGCGTCTCGACTCCTACTACATAAACTTTAAATTTTTTAGAATCCCGTGACTCTACCGGGAGCGAACTCCGAAAACAACACTATGCCTATTCCGAGCATAACGGACATTAAATGGCACAATCATAGGGCTTACCCGAAAAGTACTAGTGGCTTTCGTCGGCGTGTTCCAAACTCTCGCGGGCGTGAGGTCTTGCGATGGAAGTCGACCCACACGATTCTATACCCACCCTTCCATGATTTCCAGTGGTGCGAAGGTTCTGGAAATCCCTAAAATTCTTACCCTACCCCATTACGTCACCCTGTCCCTTGGAAATTATAAGTCTACTCCATGTTCATTGCTAATAACATTCAATATATTTCATTGTACTTCATCATAGACATGTTGCTTCAATCAAAATCTAGCAAACCAAGTTTCACTTCCAAAAATAACACAAGTATTAAACTACAATCAGCAGGCAACTAAGAAAAATTTTAGTGGAATGAAAAAAAAATAGGAGGCTTAATCCCTAAGGAGAAAAAAAAAATTTATAGATATAGGTATATATAAACGGTGGAGTATAAATAGAAAAGATAGGAATATAATATAGGATATTCGAAATAAGTAAATTAGGTATGTATAAAGGAAAAAAAATAAAAATCAAAAAAAATTTTAAAAGCAGCGGGGGTCATACCAGCGACCAGCAATGGTGAGCCAAAACGAAATTTAATTAAACATTATAAATTTATTTATTTATTTTTTCTGGGTTGAGGAGATGTTTTTTTCTATGTTGGTTAGAGTATAGCTTGGCTACGTTTCCATGCATTAAAAGAATGCAGGGAATGTGAGCAAGGCAAGCTTAGCAGAATGGCACCGAAGAGACCGAAAAGCTTCGAGCGTGTGGAACGCAAGCGTTGCGCTCTCTTATCAGCAGCGGCTGGCCGCTGCTCATGCGTTTTAGGTTTTGACGAAGACAGGCGCAAAGGAGAAAATTGAAATTGGGTCACTTACGGCTTTAATACAGTGGTCCCTCGCTGAAAGGCGCCTTTCGTTGTGGAGCTGTGGAAACCATGTTAATGTGTGCCCAGGGCGGAGGGGATTGGTAAATAGGGGGGTATGAAAAAGGTTTTTTGTTTTTGTTTTTTTTTTTTTTTTTTTGTAGTCTGTTACTTTATGATTAAGTTTTTCGGTCCCCAACCCGAAAAAATAAATTCCGCTTTGAGAACTTTCACATTCCCGCCTATCGAGGTAGGACTGTGACGCAGAGTTAAGGAAAGTTACATAGTCATATAAGTGCTCAGAAGGAACCAAAAAAAATTACAATTAAAACTACACTATGCTACGAAATCTGGGTCCGGATCCGTGGCGGCGTCTTCTAGGCCGTCGCAGACAGCGAGTTAGCGGCGCATAGGGGGGGTGATCTCTATGCCCTCTATGCCCTCTATGCGCATACGTTAGATATGGCGCCAGGGTGATGGCCGGTGGAGGTTATGTCGCCGGGCAGGTGGATGCTTCAACGACTCCAAAAGGGACAAAAAATCTCCGCCCCACACCAAGGTCGACTCCGAAGAGTACTCCCGTCAAGGGGGGGAGTTGGGTGTGGGTGGGGCAGAACTTTGGGGAGAGCCGGGTGGCTACCGCTCGGGGCCAGGGCCCAGTTTTTCGGACTTTTCCACGGAGACACGAGCGTTGGGTTCTCCTGGCAGAGCTGCAGGACGCACGGGTTTGCAACAAGAACAACACTTGCTGGCGAGGCGAGGCAACTATGCACTTTTCGCCAGGGTAGTTTCTTGCCAGTTTTCTCGGCGCACGATTATTAATTTTCGACCGATTTTTTCGGCGCGCCCACCGTGTGGGATTTTCCCCGTTCCGTTTTATTTCTTTTCGGTTTGTCTTTGTGGCACTTATTTGGGTTACTTTTCTTTTCTTTTGGGCTTACACGTGGTCGATTTAGTTATATATTTGCTACCGACGCGGAGATAGCCACCGGCTGCACAGATTCAAATTTTCGAAAGAGAACGTTCTGGTGCTTTTGCACTGCTTAAATAAGAGCTTACCGATCTTAAAGCTCGGCTTCGAAAGCTCCGTTGCGATGCGCTGCACAGCACTTACGGCAGCTCAGCTCAGCTGTTCCCTACCTCGAGCTTGCTTGCACCCACCCCAACTATACTATGCCCTGCAGCGATAATTGGCCCAAGGTTATTGCATGCGATATCCGAGCACCATAGCGATAACCTATTTTGCATCGGTATTGTCCAACCGCAACCGTTACAATTTTTCAAATCACAACGTTCCCCCTCGTTTTTTTTTTTGGTTTTAAATCATCTCAAGGATGATCGGAATTTTGATCGTAGCACTGTAGCCACATTGATCAGATACTGGTGATGTAGTTTGGCGAGTTTGACAGGTCGGTATATAAAAAAAAGAGGAAAATTACTTAACTGTTTTAGAAAATAAACTGAAATTACTTTATAACATGATGAAGAAAAAAGCGGTCAAAAGTTTAAGTCAGCAGTTTTGATGAAGATTGCCAGCTCTCTGAGATGTAGCGGCTCTTTTTTGATTAATAATTGATGTAAATTGTTATAATATTTAAAGATTTTGAATTTCCTTCTGAGCCCGGCAAATCTTTGGCAATCGAAGATCAGGTGTTCGGCATATTCAGTTACATTGCACGTTTCTCAGATATTTGAGTCAATTGCTTTGATTCTGTGTAGGAAGACTTTGTCGTATGTGTGTCCCGTCATAGGTCTGTTAATGGTCTTGATGCTTTTAGCATTCCATTTAAGAGAAAAATGCCAGCGTTTACTGGGTATGTCTGGAAATATGTCTATGAGGCTGGATCCCTTCGTCCTACACTTCGTCCTGTAGTCCTCATTCCATTTGTATACTAAAAAGTTCCTAATTTCTCTTCGAGCCTCCTTGTAGCTGTATTTTATATTTATTGTAAACCCCTCACTTGTAGCAGCCTTTGCTGCTATGTCAGTCTTTTCGTTGATGGCCACACCCTTGTGACCAGGGACCCATAGAATGTCAAGTTTCTGAATGTCTGATTGGTTAACTATGTTGTGAATATCATTCACTAGGTACGAGTCTGTATTCTTATTTTTAATTAAATTAATAGCTAGTAATATTCGACGGAATATCAAAATCGAAAATATTGTTTCGAATCCTTTACGGAGAACAATTAACCTATTATAAGCCAAGGGGCCGAAAAAAATGAAATTTTAATCATTTAAGCGCAGTTCAGGTGAAAGTTAGCGTTGTTATTTTTAATTTCAGATAAAAGATGGCCTGAATCTACAAGAACAATTTACAATCCTTAATATTTTCTGCCATTTACCTGAAGAAGGTGAACTATTTAAATAGAGGGGGCTTAAGTGGGCTAAATTCGTTTTTTCATCATAACGAGACGCTATATTGTTGTTGGAAAAAAAAAACAGCAATCGCCGTAGCAAGAAAATAAGTCAAGTATTTAAAACAAACCAGTCAAGTAGAAAATTGATTAATTTATTGGATAAAATTATGTGGGCAGGACTGAGAGATCTACCTAGCTAGTAATATTCGACGGAATATCAAAAACGGGGAATAGTACAATAGAACTTGAATTCGTCGGTATATCTATGGTATATTTGGGTATATTTCTGATGGTCGGACATTATATTTTAACAATAAATCCGCGGCACACTTTTGTTTAGCTTCCGAATTAATATATTATTAAGTGAAGTGGAGGCTATTTTAAATACGCAGTTTCAGCAGCTGGAAGATATCATCGGGGAAATATTAAAAGTAAAAAAGAGCGTAAGTTTTAACAAGCTGCAAAGTCGTTGGTTCCTTATTTTCCTTATTTTTGTATGCAGGGGCAGAACTCAGACACATTGCGAACTGCGGCGGCATTGAAATTTGTTGCATTAAAGCATGCAAATCGAGAAGTTAAACAGAAAATAAAGTCTGGACGGGATAACTTACACTTGGAAAAATGTAAAGTGGACATAAGTCGGTTGCAATTGCAAAATCTTCTGTACGAAGTGAGCCACTTGAAAAAGGACATCGTGCGTTGCGAGAAATTCCAGAGTCGTGACTCCAAGTTGGTCCTGCTCTCAGACACTGAGTATTTTACCAAATTGCCGGGAATTGAAGATAGTAAAGTGAAACCAGAATCGGAGCACTACAAGCATTTGCAGCGCTTAGATTGTGAACTGCGTTTAAGGAAAGACCTGGATGAACAGAAAAGCTCATTGAAGAACTCCAAAAAGGAGCTGCAACAAGAGAATCTTAAACAACATAATAGGTACGTTTCATTCGCGCCAGCTCTACGCACCCTAAAGAGTGCTACGAAACCGCTGCATGATGCACTGCAGCTTTCTCTTGATGTTGAATGGAAGCTTAGTGCTGTGGTCAAATATCTGCCCAAGCCTCTTTATATATTATTCATCAAACTGCAATGCCTTCAACGTGCGAGCGATGAGCCATCATTCAATGTTGAAGTGGTAGGATATGAAAGTGAAGCTCAGATGCAGGAGTTGACAAACCTAAAGCAAAACCCAAAAGCAAGGCGCGACTACTCTGAAAGGGACATTGAATTGTCGGGAAAGCCTGAGGAAAATCCTTTGAACAAAGAATTAAGTCCTCATCCTCTGCACATTCGCATCACGGTAAGATTAAACCAAAACATACGACTATAGAAAAATACCTTAACGTTCGAACGGTCTCTAGCTTGGCTCTGCTGGCTCGATTCAACTGTTGATTATTCGCTATTTCGAACAAATTAAATGTGCGACAGCATGGCCTCAATTGAGCATTTCCAATAATACAAACCATCAAGGGTAAGTTTTAGCGAGTGAATTGCTTTAGCAGCAACTATATTTTAAAACATTTTCATGTTTTTAGGGATACTAATTTCGTTCAGCATCTCCTTCGGCATTTGTTTGCAAACGATTTGGGTAATGAAATACTTATACCCGGTATTCAATACGATGTAAGACAAGCAACAAGCTATAATTTTCCTATATATATGTATGAATCATAAAATTATATATTTGCGTTAGTTACAGAATAAGGATCTGACACCAGAGGAATGTATACAATATCTGGAGTCTAAGGACTTTGGAAAAGCATACTGTTGGTTACAAAGTATATGCTCTATACCAACAGTCCACAGCTCGATGTTGTATAAGCATGAGCTGAACTTGAATAAAAGCATGCGGGAGACCATAGCTCGCATTACACGGCGCTGGAACTCTTGGTTAAATCTAAGTCAGCAAATACGTGGTCTGACTAACAAGGACATCGATTTGTATGCACTAAAAGAAAATGTCTATCCTGCGGCTTTGTCTTGCAGACTAGTGCAGTGGACGGCGATCACTCTCGAGGAATTCCTAGCCCAAAATTCAGACGTACTAAACATTTCTCCGGATGATAAGGGCATAACATACAATTCCTATCGTGCTGTGATTGTTCGTGGCTCTGCCAAAATGGAGTGTTTCATTCGAATACCGAGTAATTATCCATTGGAAATGCCACTCTGGATATTGAGTGTGCATTGGAACGGTCGCCGTACATCGCAGAATAATGCAGCTATCAAGGTTAGTTTGTTCAGACTTCCATGCGTTATATATAAGCTTATTTTGATACCATTTGGTAGATGATGGAGTACTGGACCAACTCATTGCAACCCCAACAGCTGGAAGCAAATTATCGTATTCTGTACGCTCAGCTTTTCCGAACTATTTATAGTTTTGACATCTTTCTGGAGACAGAAGGCTCAATGCAGACGACTATAGAATACACCAAGGAAAAGCCTTATATAAGTGCATTTGCAAAACGATGCCGATTGCGTCCATATAAATACATAAAAAAGGGTTCCGTACACGCATTCAAACAATAAGGACCTAAAAACAAATATAAGAATATGGTTTTGTAAAAAAAAATCAAAAGCAGTTACTAAACATCTTCACAGTTGCTGTTTATTATGTAATGCATAATTGCAATAATGCAATAAATAAGTAACATTTAAATCTAGCTACAGTTTTATTGACAGCTTAGTTTCTGAGATACTGTCGCTGCCAGGGACTCGGTTGGCAGGGTGATTGCAGAGGCATTTTCAACAGACTCTCGACTCTCATCCGGTATAACTTTATCAACAACGTGTTTTTCTATTAGACCGCTTTCTCCCAAGTAGCATATGGAAAATCCATCGTACCATGCCTCCTGATCCTTCAGTACTTCCTTCAATTGCCACACCTTGTATTTCCAGAACTGGAACATCACCTTCAGGCCGGATATGCCCCTCACGTGCCACCTTATGCGCACGGTGTAATCGTCGGTATGCTTTGTAATTTTAAGAACCTCAAACGGTATAGACCGACTGTGTGCTTGCCGGTAATATTGTTCTGAAATATAAGGTTTGGGCTGTATATGGAATAGTTCAGCGGTTCAACAAAGAGTTTGGGAAGCGTGGTTCGCAGAACTTCGTAGGCTCGCTCCAGATCTTCAGGCTTTCGAACATTTTCCTTCTCTTTGGCGGATGTTTGTACATTACTGTTTTCGTGAAAACTTCGTTTCGGTTGCATTACGCTACTACCTTCACATTTTAGCCAATTGTAGTTATATGATCCTGTGCAAGGAGAGTATAATCGCATTGTGGAAGCCCACGCCTGTTCTTTGGAGCCCCACAAGCTTATCAAATTGCTCTTTCTCATTGATAAAATTCCAAAATTTCGCATCATTTTGACAAGGACCATTGACGAATTTACCGGACTCTGGTAACTGTATTTCCCGTAATATGTTAAATGTTTCTTCCTTTTAAGCGTCACTCTGCCGTTCAAATATCACGTTTAAATTCTTCATCTGGTTTTACTCAGCGTTTAAATTGTGGGGTTTTTAATCTTTTTTAGACGTGCTCGTGTGGTAACCAAGTTTATTTGGAATCGAAAAATCATATGGTCATATGTATATCAATATAAATATTTTGTACAATAAAAGTGTGAGGTGATGTGATAGTTTTTTTGGGATATCTCAACGGAACTTTCTGAACTCGGAGACAGTTTACACTATTTTTTTGTAGTTTCAGTGATCCAACGTCGTTAGAATCATAGTTGGATAATGGAAATAAGTATCCATATTTTTATGTGATATTTCCCGTATGCGACTATACTTCAAGACCACTCTAGTCTAAATTATTGTCGCACCAGTCGAAAAGCTGTTGAACTATTTGTGCCAAAACGTGCCACCCAGTTGTGGTAGAGTAATACCTAACAAAAATAGATCCAAAGAAAATTCATGTCGACCAGAAATACCTAGATTTTTCAAATCACAACGTTCCCCCTCGTTTTTTTTTTGGTTTTAAATCATCTCAAGGATGATCGGAATTTTGATCGTAGCACTGTAGCCACATTGATCAGATACTGGTGATGTAGTTTGGCGAGTTTGACAGGTCGGTATATAAAAAAAAGAGGAAAATTACTTAACTGTTTTAGAAAATAAACTGAAATTACTTTATAACATGATGAAGAAAAAAGCGGTCAAAAGTTTAAGTCAGCAGTTTTGATGAAGATTGCCAGCTCTCTCAGATGTAGCGGCTCTTTTTTGATTAATAATTGATGTAAATTGTTATAATATTTAAAGATTTTGAATTTCCTTCTGAGCCCGGCAAATCTTTGGCAATCGAAGATCAGGTGTTCGGCATATTCAGTTACATTGCACGTTTCTCAGATATTTGAGTCAATTGCTTTGATTCTGTGTAGGAAGACTTTGTCGTATGTGTGTCCCGTCATAAGTCTGTTAATGGTCTTGATGCTTTTAGCATTCCATTTAAGAGAAAAATGCCAGGGTTTACTGGGTATATCTGGAAATATGTCTATGAGGCTGGATCCCTTCGTCCTATACTTCGTCCTGTAGTCCTCATTCCATTTGTATACTAAAAAGTTCCTAATTTCTCTTTGAGCCTCCTTGTAGCTGTATTTTATATTTATTGTAAACCCCTCACTTGTAGCAGCCTTTGCTGCTATGTCAGTCTTTTCGTTGATGGCCACACCCTTGTGACCAGGGACCCATAGAATGTCAAGTTTCTGAATGTCTGATTGGTTAACTATGTTGTGAATATCATTCACTAGGTACGAGTCTGTATTCTTATTTTTAATTAAATTAATAGCTAGTAATATTCGACTGAATATCAAAATCGAAAATATTGTTTCGAATCCTTTACGGAGAACAATTAACCTATTATAAGCCAAGGGGCCGAAAAAAATGAAATTTTAATCATTTTAGCGCAGTTCAGGTGAAAGTTAGCGTTGTTATTTTTAATTTCAGATGAAAGATGGCCTGAATCTACAAGAAGAATTTACAATCGTTAATATTTTCTGCCATTTACCTGAAGAAGGTGAACTATTTAAATAGAGGGGGCTTAAGTGGGCTAAATTCGTTTTTTCATCATAACGAGACGCTATATTGTTGTTGGAAAAAAAAACAGCAATCGCCGTAGCAAGAAAATAAGTCAAGTATTTAAAACAAACCAGTCAAGTAGAAAAATGATTAATTTATTGGATAAAATTATGTGGGCAGGACTGAGAGATCTACCTAGCTAATAATATTCGACGGAATATCAAAAACGGGGAATAGTATATTAGAACTTTAATTCGTCGGTATATCTATGGTATATTTGGGTTTATTTCTGATGGTCGGACATTATATTTTAACAATAAATCCGCGGCACACTTTTGTTTAGCTTCCGAATTAATATATTATTAAGTGAAGTGGAGGCTATTTTAAATACGCAGTTTCAGCAGCTGGAAGATATCATCGGGGAAATATTAAAAGTAAAAAAGAGCGTAAGTGTTAACAAGCTGCAAAGTCGTTGGTTCCTTATTTTCCTTATTTTTGTATGCAGGGGCAGAACTCAGACACATTGCGAACTGCGGCGGCATTGAAATTTGTTGCATTAAAGCATGCAAATCGAGAAGTTAAACAGAAAATAAAGTCTGGACGGGATAACTTACACTTGGAAAAATGTAAAGTGGACATAAGTCGGTTGCAATTGCAAAATCTTCTGTACGAAGTGAGCCACTTGAAAAAGGACATCGTGCGTTGCGAGAAATTCCAGAGTCGTGACTCCAAGTTGGTCCTGCTCTCAGACACTGAGTATTTTACCAAATTGCCGGGAATTGAAGATAGTAAAGTGAAACCAGAATCGGAGCACTACAAGCATTTGCAGCGCTTAGATTGTGAACTGCGTTTAAGGAAAGACCTGGATGAACAGAAAAGCTCATTGAAGAACTCCAAAAAGGAGCTGCAACAAGAGAATCTTAAACAACATAATAGGTACGTTTCATTCGCGCCAGCTCTACGCACCCTAAAGAGTGCTACGAAACCGCTGCATGATGCACTGCAGCTTTCTCTTGATGTTGAATGGAAGCTTAGTGCTGTGGTCAAATATCTGCCCAAGCCTCTTTATATATTATTCATCAAACTGCAATGCCTTCAACGTGCGAGCGATGAGCCATCATTCAATGTTGAAGTGGTAGGATATGAAAGTGAAGCTCAGATGCAGGAGTTGACAAACCTAAAGCAAAACCCAAAAGCAAGGCGCGACTACTCTGAAAGGGACATTGAATTGTCGGGAAAGCCTGAGGAAAATCCTTTGAACAAAGAATTAAGTCCTCATCCTCTGCACATTCGCATCACGGTAAGATTAAACCAAAACATACGACTATAGAAAAATACCTTAACGTTCGAACGGTCTCTAGCTTGGCTCTGCTGGCTCGATTCAACTGTTGATTATTCGCTATTTCGAACAAATTAAATGTGCGACAGCATGGCCTCAATTGAGCATTTCCAATAATACAAACCATCAAGGGTAAGTTTTAGCGAGTGAATTGCTTTAGCAGCAACTATATTTTAAAACATTTTCATGTTTTTAGGGATACTAATTTCGTTCAGCATCTCCTTCGGCATTTGTTTGCAAACGATTTGGGTAATGAAATACTTATACCCGGTATTCAATACGATGTAAGACAAGCAACAAGCTATAATTTTCCTATATATATGTATGAATCATAAAATTATATATTTGCGTTAGTTACAGAATAAGGATCTGACACCAGAGGAATGTATACAATATCTGGAGTCTAAGGACTTTGGAAAAGCATACTGTTGGTTACAAAGTATATGCTCTATACCAACAGTCCACAGCTCGATGTTGTATAAGCATGAGCTGAACTTGAATAAAAGCATGCGGGAGACCATAGCTCGCATTACACGGCGCTGGAACTCTTGGTTAAATCTAAGTCAGCAAATACGTGGTCTGACTAACAAGGACATCGATTTGTATGCACTAAAAGAAAATGTCTATCCTGCGGCTTTGTCTTGCAGACTAGTGCAGTGGACGGCGATCACTCTCGAGGAATTCCTAGCCCAAAATTCAGACGTACTAAACATTTCTCCGGATGATAAGGGCATAACATACAATTCCTATCGTGCTGTGATTGTTCGTGGCTCTGCCAAAATGGAGTGTTTCATTCGAATACCGAGTAATTATCCATTGGAAATGCCACTCTGGATATTGAGTGTGCATTGGAACGGTCGCCGTACATCGCAGAATAATGCAGCTTTCAAGGTTAGTTTGTTCAGACTTCCATGCGTTATATATAAGCTTATTTTGATACCATTTGGTAGATGATGGAGTACTGGACCAACTCATTGCAACCCCAACAGCTGGAAGCAAATTATCGTATTCTGTACGCTCAGCTTTTCCGAACTATTTATAGTTTTGACATCTTTCTGGAGACAGAAGGCTCAATGCAGACGACTATAGAATACACCAAGGAAAAGCCTTATATAAGTGCATTTGCAAAACGATGCCGATTGCGTCCATATAAATACATAAAAAAGGGTTCCGTACACGCATTCAAACAATAAGGACCTAAAAACAAATATAAGAATATGGTTTTGTAAAAAAAAATCAAAAGCAGTTACTAAACATCTTCACAGTTGCTGTTTATTATGTAATGCATAATTGCAATAATGCAATAAATAAGTAACATTTAAATCTAGCTACAGTTTTATTGACAGCTTAGTTTCTGAGATGCTGTCGCTGCCAGGGACTCGGTTGGCAGGGTGATTGCAGAGGCATTTTCAACAGACTCTCGACTCTCATCCGGTATAACTTTATCAACAACGTGTTTTTCTATTAGACCGCTTTCTCCCAAGTAGCATATGGAAAATCCATCGTACCATGCCTCCTGATCCTTCAGTACTTCCTTCAATTGCCACACCTTTTATTTCCAGAACTGGAACATCACCTTCAGGCCGGATATGCCCCTCACGCGCCACCTTATGCGCACGGTGTAATCGTCGGTATGCTTTGTAATTTTAAGAACCTCAAACTTAACGTAGGCGTACTTTAGGTGACCCACAGTTCGAAGAATGGCAATTTGCTTAACAAAGTGGTATAGACCGACTGTGTGCTTGCCGGTAATATTGTTCTGAAATATAAGGTTTGGGCTGTATATGGAATAGTTCAGCGGTTCAACAAAGAGTTTGCGAAGCGTGGTTCGCAGAACTTCGTAGGCTCGCTCCAGATCTTCAGGCTTTCGAACATTTTCCTTCTCTTTGGAGGATGTTTGTACATTACTGTTTTCGTGAAAACTTCGTTTCGGTTGCATTACGCTACTACCTTCACATTTTAGCCAATTGTAGTTATATGATCCTGTGCAAGGAGAGTATAATCGCATTGTGGAAGCCCACGCCTGTTCTTTGGAGCCCCACAAGCTTATCAAATTGCTCTTTCTCATTGATAAAATTCCAAAATTTCGCATCATTTTGACAAGGACCATTGACGAATTTACCGGACTCTGGTAACTGTATTTCCCGTAATATGTTAAATGTTTCTTCCTTTTAAGCGTCACTCTGCCGTTCAAATATCACGTTTAAATTCTTCATCTGGTTTTACTCAGCGTTTAAATTGTGGGGTTTTTAATCTTTTTTAGACGTGCTCGTGTGGTAACCAAGTTTATTTGGAATCGAAAAATCATATGGTCATATGTATATCAATATAAATATTTTGTACAATAAAAGTGTGAGGTGATGTGATAGTTTTTTTGGGATATCTCAACGGAACTTTCTGAACTCGGAGACAGTTTACACTATTTTTTTGTAGTTTCAGTGATCCAACGTCGTTAGAATAATAGTTGGATAATGGAAATAAGTATCCATATTTGTATGTGATATTTCCCGTATGCGACTATACTTCAAGACCACTCTAGTCTAAATTATTGTCGCACCAGTCGAAAAGCTGTTGAACTATTTGTGCCAAAACGTGACACCCAGTTGTGGTAGAGTAATACCTAACAAAAATAGATCCAAAGAAAATTCATGTCGACCAGAAATACCTAGATTTTTCAAATCACAACGTTCCCCCTCGTTTTTTTTTTGGTTTTAAATCATCTCAAGGATGATCGGAATTTTGATCGTAGCACTGTAGCCACATTGATCAGATACTGGTGATGTAGTTTGGCGAGTTTGACAGGTCGGTATATAAAAAAAAGAGGAAAATTACTTAACTGTTTTAGAAAATAAACTGAAATTACTTTATAACATGATGAAGAAAAAAGCGGTCAAAAGTTTAAGTCAGCAGTTTTGATGAAGATTGCCAGCTCTCTGAGATGTAGCGGCTCTTTTTTGATTAATAATTGATGTAAATTGTTATAATATTTAAAGATTTTGAATTTCCTTCTGAGCCCGGCAAATCTTTGGCAATCGAAGATCAGGTGTTCGGCATATTCAGTTACATTGCACGTTTCTCAGATATTTGAGTCAATTGCTTTGATTCTGTGTAGGAAGACTTTGTCGTATGTGTGTCCCGTCATAGGTCTGTTAATGGTCTTGATGCTTTTAGCATTCCATTTAAGAGAAAAATGCCAGGGTTTACTGGGTATGTCTGGAAATATGTCTATGAGGCTGGATCCCTTCGTCCTACACTTCGTCCTGTAGTCCTCATTCCATTTGTATACTAAAAAGTTCCTAATTTCTCTTTGAGCCTCCTTGTAGCTGTATTTTATATTTATTGTAAACCCCTCACTTGTAGCAGCCTTTGCTGCTATGTCAGTCTTTTCGTTGATGGCCACACCCTTGTGACCAGGGACCCATAGAATGTCAAGTTTCTGAATGTCTGATTGGTTAACTATGTTGTGAATATCATTCACTAGGTACGAGTCTGTATTCTTATTTTTAATTAAATTAATAGCTAGTAATATTCGACTGAATATCAAAATCGAAAATATTGTTTCGAATCCTTTACGGAGAACAATTAACCTATTATAAGCCAAGGGGCCGAAAAAAATGAAATTTTAATCATTTTAGCGCAGTTCAGGTGAAAGTTAGCGTTGTTATTTTTAATTTCAGATAAAAGATGGCCTGAATCTACAAGAAGAATTTACAATCGTTAATATTTTCTGCCATTTACCTGAAGAAGGTGAACTATTTAAATATAGGGGGCTTAAGTGGGCTAAATTCGTTTTTTCATCATAACGAGACGCTATATTGTTGTTGGAAAAAAAAACAGCAATCGCCGTAGCAAGAAAATAAGTCAAGTATTTAAAACAAACCAGTCAAGTAGAAAATTGATTAATTTATTGGATAAAATTATGTGGGCAGGACTGAGAGATCTACCTAGCTAGTAATATTCGACGGAATATCAAAAACGGGGAATAGTACAATAGAACTTGAATTCGTCGGTATATCTATGGTATATTTGGGTATATTTCTGATGGTCGGACATTATATTTTAACAATAAATCCGCGGCACACTTTTGTTTAGCTTCCGAATAAATATATTATTAAGTGAAGTGGAGGCTATTTTAAATACGCAGTTTCAGCAGCTGGAAGATATCATCGGGGAAATATTAAAAGTAAAAAAGAGCGTAAGTGTTAACAAGCTGCAAAGTCGTTGGTTCCTTATTTTCCTTATTTTTGTATGCAGGGGCAGAACTCAGACACATTGCGAACTGCGGCGGCATTGAAATTTGTTGCATTAAAGCATGCAAATCGAGAAGTTAAACAGAAAATAAAGTCTGGACGGGATAACTTACACTTGGAAAAATGTAAAGTGGACATAAGTCGGTTGCAATTGCAAAATCTTCTGTACGAAGTGAGCCACTTGAAAAAGGACATCGTGCGTTGCGAGAAATTCCAGAGTCGTGACTCCAAGTTGGTCCTGCTCTCAGACACTGAGTATTTTACCAAATTGCCGGGAATTGAAGATAGTAAAGTGAAACCAGAATCGGAGCACTACAAGCATTTGCAGCGCTTAGATTGTGAACTGCGTTTAAGGAAAGACCTGGATGAACAGAAAAGCTCATTGAAGAACTCCAAAAAGGAGCTGCAACAAGAGAATCTTAAACAACATAATAGGTACGTTTCATTCGCGCCAGCTCTACGCACCCTAAAGAGTGCTACGAAACCGCTGCATGATGCACTGCAGCTTTCTCTTGATGTTGAATGGAAGCTTAGTGCTGTGGTCAAATATCTGCCCAAGCCTCTTTATATATTATTCATCAAACTGCAATGCCTTCAACGTGCGAGCGATGAGCCATCATTCAATGTTGAAGTGGTAGGATATGAAAGTGAAGCTCAGATGCAGGAGTTGACAAACCTAAAGCAAAACCCAAAAGCAAGGCGCGACTACTCTGAAAGGGACATTGAATTGTCGGGAAAGCCTGAGGAAAATCCTTTGAACAAAGAATTAAGTCCTCATCCTCTGCACATTCGCATCACGGTAAGATTAAACCAAAACATACGACTATAGAAAAATACCTTAACGTTCGAACGGTCTCTAGCTTGGCTCTGCTGGCTCGATTCAACTGTTGATTATTCGCTATTTCGAACAAATTAAATGTGCGACAGCATGGCCTCAATTGAGCATTTCCAATAATACAAACCATCAAGGGTAAGTTTTAGCGAGTGAATTGCTTTAGCAGCAACTATATTTTAAAACATTTTCATGTTTTTAGGGATACTAATTTCGTTCAGCATCTCCTTCGGCATTTGTTTGCAAACGATTTGGGTAATGAAATACTTATACCCGGTATTCAATACGATGTAAGACAAGCAACAAGCTATAATTTTCCTATATATATGTATGAATCATAAAATTATATATTTGCGTTAGTTACAGAATAAGGATCTGACACCAGAGGAATGTATACAATATCTGGAGTCTAAGGACTTTGGAAAAGCATACTGTTGGTTACAAAGTATATGCTCTATACCAACAGTCCACAGCTCGATGTTGTATAAGCATGAGCTGAACTTGAATAAAAGCATGCGGGAGACCATAGCTCGCATTACACGGCGCTGGAACTCTTGGTTAAATCTAAGTCAGCAAATACGTGGTCTGACTAACAAGGACATCGATTTGTATGCACTAAAAGAAAATGTCTATCCTGCGGCTTTGTCTTGCAGCCTAGTGCAGTGGACGGCGATCACTCTCGAGGAATTCCTAGCCCAAAATTCAGACGTACTAAACATTTCTCCGGATGATAAGGGCATAACATACAATTCCTATCGTGCTGTGATTGTTCGTGGCTCTGCCAAAATGGAATGTTTCATTCGAATACCGAGTAATTATCCATTGGAAATGCCACTCTGGATATTGAGTGTGCATTGGAACGGTCGCCGTACATCGCAGAATAATGCAGCTATCAAGGTTAGTTTGTTCAGACTTCCATGCGTTATATATAAGCTTATTTTGATACCATTTTGTAGATGATGGAGTACTGGACCAACTCATTGCAACCCCAACAGCTGGAAGCAAATTATCGTATTCTGTACGCTCAGCTTTTCCGAACTATTTATAGTTTTGACATCTTTCTGGAGACAGAAGGCTCAATGCAGACGACTATAGAATACACCAAGGAAAAGCCTTATATAAGTGCATTTGCAAAACGATGCCGATTGCGATTGCATAAAAAAGGGTTCCGTACACGCATTCAAACAATAAGGACCTAAAAACAAATATAAGAATATGGTTTTGTAAAAAAAAATCAAAAGCAGTTACTAAACATCTTCACAGTTGCTGTTTATTATGTAATGCATAATTGCAATAATGCAATAAATAAGTAACATTTAAATCTAGCTACAGTTTTATTGACAGCTTAGTTTCTGAGATGCTGTCGCTGCCAGGGACTCGGTTGGCAGGGTGATTGCAGAGGCATTTTCAACAGACTCTCGACTCTCATCCGGCATAACTTTATCAACAACGTGTTTTTCTATTAGACCGCTTTCTCCCAAGTAGCATATGGAAAATCCATCGTACCATGCCTCCTGATCCTTCAGTACTTCCTTCAATTGCCACACCTTGTATTTCCAGAACTGGAACATCACCTTCAGGCCGGATATGCCCCTCACGCGCCACCTTATGCGCACGGTGTAATCGTCGGGATGCTTTGTAATTTTAAGAACCTCAAACTTAACGTAGGCGTACTTTAGGTGACCCACAGTTCGAAGAATGGCAATTTGCTTAACAAAGTGGTATAGACCGACTGTGTGCTTGCCGGTAATATTGTTCTGAAATATAAGGTTTGGGCTGTATATGGAATAGTTCAGCGGTTCAACAAAGAGTTTGGGAAGCGTGGTTCGCAGAACTTCGTAGGCTCGCTCCAGATCTTCAGGCCTTCGAACATTTTCCTTCTCTTTGGAGGATGTTTGTACATTACTGTTTTCGTGAAAACTTCGTTTCGGTTGCATTACGCTACTACCTTCACATTTTAGCCAATTGTAGTTATATGATCCTGTGCAAGGAGAGTATAATCGCATTGTGGAAGCCCACGCCTGTTCTTTGGAGCCCCACAAGCTTATCAAATTGCTCTTTCTCATTGATAAAATTCCAAAATTTCGCATCATTTTGACAAGGACCATTGACGAATTTACCGGACTCTGGTAACTGTATTTCCCGTAATATGTTAAATGTTTCTTCCTTTTAAGCGTCACTCTGCCGTTCAAATATCACGTTCAAATTCTTCATCTGGTTTTACTCAGCGTTTAAATTGTGGGGTTTTTAATCTTTTTTAGACGTGCTCGTGTTGTAACCAAGTTTATTTGGAATCGAAAAATCATATGGTCATATGTATATCGATATAAATATTTTGTACAATAAAAGTGTGAGGTGATGTGATAGTTGTTTTGGGATATCTCAACGAAACTTTCTGAACTCGGAGACAGTTTACACTATTTTTTTGTAGTTTCAGTGATCCAACGTCGTTAGAATCATAGTTGGATAATGGAAATAAGTATCCATATTTTTATGTGATATTTCCCGTATGCGACTATACTTCAAGACCACTCTAGTCTAAATTATTGTCGCACCAGTCGAAAAGCTGTTGAACTATTTGTGCCAAAACGTGCCACCCAGTTGTGGTAGAGTAATACCTAACAAAAATAGATCCAAAGAAAATTCATGTCGACCAGAAATACCTAGATTTTTCAAATCACAACGTTCCCACTCGTTTTTTTTTTGGTTTTAAATCATCTCAAGGATGATCGGAATTTTGATCGTAGCACTGTAGCCACATTGATCAGATACTGGTGATGTAGTTTGGCGAGTTTGACAGGTCGGTATATAAAAAAAAGAGGAAAATTACTTAACTGTTTTAGAAAATAAACTGAAATTACTTTATAACATGATGAAGAAAAAAGCGGTCAAAAGTTTAAGTCAGCAGTTTTGATGAAGATTGCCAGCTCTCTGAGATGTAGCGGCTCTTTTTTGATTAATAATTGATGTAAATTGTTATAATATTTAAAGATTTTAAATTTCCTTCTGAGCCCGGCAAATCTTTGGCAATCGAAGATCAGGTGTTCGGCATATTCAGTTACATTGCACGTTTCTCAGATATTTGAGTCAATTGCTTTGATTCTGTGTAGGAAGACTTTGTCGTATGTGTGTCCCGTCTTAGGTCTGTTAATGGTCTTGATGCTTTTAGCATTCCATTTAAGAGAAAAATGCCAGGGTTTACTGGGTATGTCTGGAAATATGTCTATGAGGCTGGATCCCTTCGTCCTACACTTCGTCCTGTATTCCTCATTCCATTTGTATACTAAAAAGTTCCTAATTTCTCTTTGAGCCTCCTTGTAGCTGTATTTTATATTTATTGTAAACCGCTCACTTGTAGCAGCCTTTGCTGCTATGTCAGTCTTTTCGTTGATGGCCACACCCTTGTGACCAGGGACCCATAGAATGTCAAGTTTCTGAATGTCTGGTTAACTATGTTGTGAATATCATTCACTAGGTACGAGTCTGTATTCTTATTTTTAATTAAATTAATAGCTAGTAATATTCGACGGAATATCAAAATCGAATATATTGTTTCGAATCCTTTACGGAGAACAATTAACATATTATAAGCCAAGGGGCCGAAAATAATGAAATCTTAGTCATTTTAGCGCAGTTCAGGTGAAAGTTAGCGTTGTTATTTTTAATTTCAGATGAAAGATGGCCTGAATCTACAAGAAGAATTTACAATCGTTAATATTTTCTGCCATTTACCTGAAGAAGGTGAACTATTTAAATAGAGGGGGCTTAAGTGGGCTAAATTCGTTTTTTCATCATAACGAGACGCTATATTGTTGTTGGAAAAAAAAACAGCAATCGCCGTAGCAAGAAAATAAGTCAAGTATTTAAGACAAACCAGTCAAGTAGAAAAATGATTAATTTATTGGATAAAATTATGTGGGCAGGACTGAGAGATCTACCTAGCTAGTAATATTCGACGGAATATCAAAAACGGGGAATAGTACAATAGAACTTGAATTCGTCGGTATATCTATGGTATATTTGGGTTTATTTCTGATGGTCGGACATTATATTTTAACAATAAATCCGCGGCACACTTTTGTTTAGCTTCCGAATAAATATATTATTAAGTGAAGTGGAGGCTATTTTAAATACGCAGTTTCAGCAGCTGGAAGATATCATCGGGGAAATATTAAAAGTAAAAAAGAGCGTAAGTGTTAACAAGCTGCAAAGTCGTTGGTTCCTTATTTTCATTATTTTTGTATGCAGGGGCAGAACTCAGACACATTGCGAACTGCGGCGGCATTGAAATTTGTTGCATTAAAGCATGCAAATCGAGAAGTTAAACAGAAAATAAAGTCTGGACGGGATAAATTACACTTGGAAAAATGTAAAGTGGACATAAGACGGTTGCAATTGCAAAATCTTCTGTACGAAGTGAGCCACTTGAAAAAGGACATCGTGCGTGGCGAGAAATTCCAGAGTCGTGACTCCAAGTTGGTCCTGCTCTCAGACACTGAGTATTTTACCAAATTGCCGGGAATTGAAGATAGTAAAGTGAAACCAGAATCGGAGCACTACAAGCATTTGCAGCGCTTAGAGTGTGATCTGCGTTTAAGGAAAGACCTGGATGAACAGAAAAGCTCATTGAAGAACTCCAAAAAGGAGCTGCAACAAGAGAATCTTAAATAATCTTGATGTTGAATGGAAGCTTAGTGCTGTGGTCAAATATCTGCCCAAGCCTCTTTATATATTATTCATCAACCTGCAATGCCTTCAACGTGCGAGCGATGAGCCATCATTCAATGTTGAAGTGGTAGGATATAAAAGTGAAGCTCAGATGCAGGAGTTGACAAACCTAAAGCAAAACCCAAAAGCAAGGCGCGACTACTCTGAAAGGGAGATTGAATTGTCGGGAAAGCCTGAGGAAAATCCTTTGAACAAAGAATTAAGTCCTCATCCTCTGCACATTCGCATCACGGTAAGATTAAACCAAAACATACGACTATAGAAAAATACCTTAACGTTTGAACGGTCTCTAGCTTGGCTCTGCTGGCTCGATTCAACTGGTGTTGATTATTCGCTATTTCGAACAAATTAAATGTGCGACAGCATGGCCCCAATTGAGCATTTCCAATAATACAAACCATCAAGGGTAAGTTTTAGCGAGTGAATTGCTTTAGCAGCAACTATATTTTAAAACATTTTCATGTTTTTAGGGATACTAATTTCGTTCAGCATCTCCTTCGGCATTTGGTTGCAAACGATTTGGGTAATGAAATACCTATACCCGGTATTCAATACGATGTAAGACAAGCAACAAGCTATAATTTTCCTATATATATGTATGAATCATAAAATTATATATTTGCGTTAGTTACAGAATAAGGATCTGACACCAGAGGAATGTATACAATATCTGGAGTCTAAGGACTTTGGAAAAGCATACTGTTGGTTACAAAGTATATGCTCTATACCAACAGTCAACAGCTCGATGTTGTATAAGCATGAGTTGAACTTGAATAAAAGCATGCGGGAGACCATAGCTCGCATTACACGGCGCTGCAACTCTTGGTTAAATCTAAGTCAGCAAACACGTGGTCTGACTAACAAGGACATCGATTTGTATGCACTAAAAGAAAATGTCTATCCTGCGGCCTTGTCTTGCAGCCTAGTGCAGTGGACGGCGATCACTCTCGAGGAATTCCTAGCCCAAAATTCAGACGTACTAAACATTTCTCCGGATGATAAGGGCAACACATATAATTCCTATCGTGCTGTGATTGTTCGTGGTTCTGCCAAAATGGAGTGTTTCATTCGAATACCGAGTAATTATCCATTGGAAATGCCACTCTGGATATTGAGTGTGCATTGGAACGGTCGCCGTACATCGCAGAATGATGCAGCTATCAAGGTTAGTTTGTTCAGACTTCCATGCGTTATATATAAGCTTATTTTGATACCATTTTGTAGATGATGGAGTACTGGACCAACTCATTGCAACCCCAACAGCTGGAAGCAAATTATCGTATTCTGTACGCTCAGCTTTTCCGAACTATTTATAGTTTTAACATCTTTCTGGAGACAGAAGGCTCAATGCAGACGACTATAGAATACACCAAGGAAAAGCCTTATATAAGTGCATTTGCAAAACAATGCCGATTGCGTCCATATAAATACATAAAACGAGGGGGAACGTTGTGAGTTACTGCGGACACCGCAACTCTACAGTTATACCCGATACTAAGTCAGTATGGCTCTCCTCCGGCAGACGCCGCTAATATTAAACGACACGACAAAGAGTGCGTGCGAGAGAGACAGAAAATCAGTCTGAGCGTGACGTCGGGCGCTGCGTAGCCACTGCAAATTGATTTGTTCCTATTGGCTATAAAAATGATCTGATCTGATCCAGATTCAGCAATCTGATAGATATGGTCATTATCTATGATTCTGCGTTTTTAGTTTTCTCGAATGTGCAATATTGTGGATGCAACAGATTTTCGTCCTTTGTGGGGCGGAAAAGGGTGAGGCGAAATTTTGAGATATACGTTTTATAGTAAGATCTAACAGGAGTGCGGATACCAAATTTGGTTACTCTAGCCTTAATAGTCTCTGAGATTTGTGAATATCCCCAGATTTTCATCCTTTGCGGGGGCGGAAGGGGGTGTGGCGAAATTTTGAAACAAACTCGTCTCGGTCCGATATATTAGGAGTGTGGATACCAAATTTGGTTGCTCTAGCTTTTATAGTCTCTGAGATCTAGGCGCTAATGTTTTACTCTAAGCAAAGCCGCCTATGCTACGTGTGTGTTAGAGAGAGACAGGTCGAGAAAAAATGAAATTGTTTTCTTGATGCTGGCTATAATAATACGATCCAATTCAGATTCCGCAGTCTTAAAGATATGGTCATTCTCTACAATTCTACGTTTTTGGTTTTCTCATATCTTTAAAATTGTGGATGCCACAGATTTTCGTCCTTTGTGGGGGCGGAAGTGGGCGGGGCGAAGTTTTGAAATATTTTTGTAGCAGTGACATATCACAGAAGTCTGGGGCCAAAACATCGTTGCTCTAGCTCTTATAGTCTTTGAGCACTAGGCGCTGAAGGGGACGGACAGACGGACGGACGGACAGACGGTCAGACGGACAGACAGACATGGCTCAATCGACTCGGCTATTGATGCTGATCAAGAATATATATACTTTATGGGGTCGGAAACGATTCCTTCTGGACGTTACACACATCCACTTTTACCACAAATCTAATATACCCCAATACTCATTTTGAGTATCGGGTATAAAAAGGGTTCCGTACACGCATTTTGTAAAAAAAAATCAAAAGCAGTTACTAAACATCTTCACAGTTGCTGTTTATTATGTAATGCATAATTGCAATAATGCAATAAATAAGTAACATTTAAATCTAGCTACCGTTTTATTGACAGCTTAGTTTCTGAGATGCTGTCGCTGCCAGGGACTCGGTTGGCAGGGTGATTGCAGAGGCATTTTCAACAGACTCTCGACTCTCATCCGGTATAACTTTATCAACAACGTGTTTTTCTATTAGACCGCTTTCTCCCAAGTAGCATATGGAAAATCCATCGTACCATGCCTCCTGATCCTTCAGTACTTCCTTCAATTGCCACACCTTGTATTTCCAGAACTGGAACATCACCTTCATGCCGGATATGCCCCTCACGCGCCACCTTATGCGCACGGTGTAATCGTCGGTATGCTTTGTAATTTTAAGAACCTCAAACTTAACGTAGACGTACTTTAGGTGACCCACAGTTCGAAGAATGGCAATTTGCTTAACAAAGTGGTATAGACCGACTGTGTGCTTGCCGGTAATATTGTTCTGAAATATAAGGTTTGGGCTGTATATGGAATAGTTCAGCGGTTCAACAAAGAGTTTGGGAAGCGTGGTTCGCAGAACTTCGTAGGCTCGCTCCAGATCTTCAGGCTTTCGAACATTTTCCTTCTCTTTGGCGGATGTTTGTACATTACTGTTTTCGTGAAAACTTCGTTTCGGTTGCATTACGCTACTACCTTCACATTTTAGCCAATTGTAGTTATATGATCCTGTGCAAGGAGAGTATAATCGCATTGTGGAAGCCCACGCCTGTTCTTTGGAGCCCCACAAGCTTATCAAATTGCTCTTTCTCATTGATAAAATTCCAAAATTTCGCATCATTTTGACAAGGACCATTGACGAATTTACCGGACTCTGGTAACTGTATTTCCCGTAATATGTTAAATGTTTCTTCCTTTTAAGCGTCACTCTGCCGTTCAAATATCACGTTCAAATTCTTCATCTGGTTTTACTCAGCGTTTAAATTGTGGGGTTTTTAATCTTTTTTAGACGTGCTCGTGTTGTAACCAAGTTTATTTGGAATCGAAAAATCATATGGTCATATGTATATCGATATAAATATTTTGTACAATAAAAGTGTGAGGTGATGTGATAGTTGTTTTGGGATATCTCAACGAAACTTTCTGAACTCGGAGACAGTTTACACTATTTTTTTGTAGTTTCAGTGATCCAACGTCGTTAGAATCATAGTTGGATAATGGAAATAAGTATCCATATTTTTATGTGATATTTCCCGTATGCGACTATACTTCAAGACCACTCTAGTCTAAATTATTGTCGCACCAGTCGAAAAGCTGTTGAACTATTTGTGCCAAAACGTGCCACCCAGTTGTGGTAGAGTAATACCTAACAAAAATAGATCCAAAGAAAATTCATGTCGACCAGAAATACCTAGATTTTTCAAATCACAACGTTCCCCCTCGTTTTTTTTTTGGTTTTAAATCATCTCAAGGATGATCGGAATTTTGATCGTAGCACTGTAGCCACATTGATCAGATACTGGTGATGTAGTTTGGCGAGTTTGACAGGTCGGTATATAAAAAAAAGAGGAAAATTACTTAACTGTTTTAGAAAATAAACTGAAATTACTTTATAACATGATGAAGAAAAAAGCGGTCAAAAGTTTAAGTCAGCAGTTTTGATGAAGATTGCCAGCTCTCTGAGATGTAGCGGCTCTTTTTTGATTAATAATTGATGTAAATTGTTATAATATTTAAAGATTTTAAATTTCCTTCTGAGCCCGGCAAATCTTTGGCAATCGAAGATCAGGTGTTCGGCATATTCAGTTACATTGCACGTTTCTCAGATATTTGAGTCAATTGCTTTGATTCTGTGTAGGAAGACTTTGTCGTATGTGTGTCCCGTCATAGGTCTGTTAATGGTCTTGATGCTTTTAGCATTCCATTTAAGAGAAAAATGCCAGGGTTTACTGGGTATGTCTGGAAATATGTCTATGAGGCTGGATCCCTTCGTCCTACACTTCGTCCTGTATTCCTCATTCCATTTGTATACTAAAAAGTTCCTAATTTCTCTTTGAGCCTCCTTGTAGCTGTATTTTATATTTATTGTAAACCGCTCACTTGTAGCAGCCTTTGCTGCTATGTCAGTCTTTTCGTTGATGGCCAGACCCTTGTGACCAGGGACCCATAGAATGTCAAGTTTCTGAATGTCTGGTTAACTATGTTGTGAATATCATTCACTAGGTACGAGTCTGTATTCTTATTTTTAATTAAATTAATAGCTAGTAATATTCGACGGAATATCAAAATCGAATATATTGTTTCGAATCCTTTACGGAGAACAATTAACCTATTATAAGCCAAGGGGCCGAAAATAATGAAATCTTAGTCATTTTAGCGCAGTTCAGGTGAAAGTTAGCGTTGTTATTTTTAATTTCAGATGAAAGATGGCCTGAATCTACAAGAAGAATTTACAATCGTTAATATTTTCTGCCATTTACCTGAAGAAGGTGAACTATTTAAATAGAGGGGGCTTAAGTGGGCTAAATTCGTTTTTTCATCATAACGAGACGCTATATTGTTGTTGGAAAAAAAAACAGCAATCGCCGTAGCAAGAAAATAAGTCAAGTATTTAAGACAAACCAGTCAAGTAGAAAAATGATTAATTTATTGGATAAAATTATGTGGGCAGGACTGAGAGATCTACCTAGCTAGTAATATTCGACGGAATATCAAAAACGGGGAATAGTACAATAGAACTTGAATTCGTCGGTATATCTATGGTATATTTGGGTTTATTTCTGATGGTCGGACATTATATTTTAACAATAAATCCGCGGCACACTTTTGTTTAGCTTCCGAATAAATATATTATTAAGTGAAGTGGAGGCTATTTTAAATACGCAGTTTCAGCAGCTGGAAGATATCATCGGGGAAATATTAAAAGTAAAAAAGAGCGTAAGTGTTAACAAGCTGCAAAGTCGTTGGTTCCTTATTTTCATTATTTTTGTATGCAGGGGCAGAACTCAGACACATTGCGAACTGCGGCGGCATTGAAATTTGTTGCATTAAAGCATGCAAATCGAGAAGTTAAACAGAAAATAAAGTCTGGACGGGATAAATTACACTTGGAAAAATGTAAAGTGGACATAAGACGGTTGCAATTGCAAAATCTTCTGTACGAAGTGAGCCACTTGAAAAAGGACATCGTGCGTGGCGAGAAATTCCAGAGTCGTGACTCCAAGTTGGTCCTGCTCTCAGACACTGAGTATTTTACCAAATTGCCGGGAATTGAAGATAGTAAAGTGAAACCAGAATCGGAGCACTACAAGCATTTGCAGCGCTTAGAGTGTGATCTGCGTTTAAGGAAAGACCTGGATGAACAGAAAAGCTCATTGAAGAACTCCAAAAAGGAGCTGCAACAAGAGAATCTTAAATAATCTTGATGTTGAATGGAAGCTTAGTGCTGTGGTCAAATATCTGCCCAAGCCTCTTTATATATTATTCATCAACCGGCAATGCCTTCAACGTGCGAGCGATGAGCCATCATTCAATGTTGAAGTGGTAGGATATAAAAGTGAAGCTCAGATGCAGGAGTTGACAAACCTAAAGCAAAACCCAAAAGCAAGGCGCGACTACTCTGAAAGGGAGATTGAATTGTCGGGAAAGCCTGAGGAAAATCCTTTGAACAAAGAATTAAGTCCTCATCCTCTGCACATTCGCATCACGGTAAGATTAAACCAAAACATACGACTATAGAAAAATACCTTAACGTTCGAACGGTCTCTAGCTTGGCTCTGCTGGCTCGATTCAACTGGTGTTGATTATTCGCTATTTCGAACAAATTAAATGTGCGACAGCATGGCCCCAATTGAGCATTTCCAATAATACAAACCATCAAGGGTAAGTTTTAGCGAGTGAATTGCTTTAGCAGCAACTATATTTTAAAACATTTTCATGTTTTTAGGGATACTAATTTCGTTCAGCATCTCCTTCGGCATTTGGTTGCAAACGATTTGGGTAATGAAATACCTATACCCGGTATTCAATACGATGTAAGACAAGCAACAAGCTATAATTTTCCTATATATATGTATGAATCATAAAATTATATATTTGCGTTAGTTACAGAATAAGGATCTGACACCAGAGGAATGTATACAATATCTGGAGTCTAAGGACTTTGGAAAAGCATACTGTTGGTTACAAAGTATATGCTCTATACCAACAGTCAACAGCTCGATGTTGTATAAGCATGAGCTGAACTTGAATAAAAGCATGCGGGAGACCATAGCTCGCATTACACGGCGCTGCAACTCTTGGTTAAATCTAAGTCAGCAAACACGTGGTCTGACTAACAAGGACATCGATTTGTATGCACTAAAAGAAAATGTCTATCCTGCGGCCTTGTCTTGCAGCCTAGTGCAGTGGACGGCGATCACTCTCGAGGAATTCCTAGCCCAAAATTCAGACGTACTAAACATTTCTCCGGATGATAAGGGCATAACATATAATTCCTATCGTGCTGTGATTGTTCGTGGTTCTGCCAAAATGGAGTGTTTCATTCGAATACCGAGTAATTATCCATTGGAAATGCCACTCTGGATATTGAGTGTGCATTGGAACGGTCGCCGTACATCGCAGAATGATGCAGCTATCAAGGTTAGTTTGTTCAGACTTCCATGCGTTATATATAAGCTTATTTTGATACCATTTTGTAGATGATGGAGTACTGGACCAACTCATTGCAACCCCAACAGCTGGAAGCAAATTATCGTATTCTGTACGCTCAGCTTTTCCGAACTATTTATAGTTTTAACATCTTTCTGGAGACAGAAGGCTCAATGCAGACGACTATAGAATACACCAAGGAAAAGCCAAAGAGTGCGTGCGAGAGAGACAGAAAATCAGTCTGAGCGTGACGTCGGGCGCTGCGTAGCCACTGCAAATTGATTTGTTCCTATTGGCTATAAAAATGATCTGATCTGATCCAGATTCAGCAATCTGATAGATATGGTCATTATCTATGATTCTGCGTTTTTAGTTTTCTCGAATGTGCAATATTGTGGATGCAACAGATTTTCGTCCTTTGTTTGGGCGGAAAAGGGTGAGGCGAAATTTTGAGATATACGTTTTATAGTAAGATCTAACAGGAGTGCGGATACCAAATTTGGTTACTCTAGCCTTAATAGTCTCTGAGATTTGTGAATATCCCCAGATTTTCATCCTTTGCGGGGGCGGAAGGGGGTGTGGCGAAATTTTGAAACAAACTCGTCTCGGTCCGATATATTAGGAGTGTGGATACCAAATTTGGTTGCTCTAGCTTTTATAGTCTCTGAGATCTAGGCGCTTATGTTTTACTCTAAGCAAAGCCGCCTATGCTACGTGTGTGTTAGAGAGAGACAGGGCGAGAAAAAATGAAATTGTTTTCTTGATGCTGGCTATAATAATACGATCCAATTCAGATTCCGCAGTCTTAAAGATATGGTCATTCTCTACAATTCTCCGTCTATGGTTTTATCATATTTTTAAAATTGTGGATGCCACAGATTTTCGTCCTTTGTGGGGGCGGAAGTGGGCGGGGCGAAGTTTTGAAATATTTTTGTAGCAGTGACATATCACAGAAGTCTGGATCCAAAACATCGTTGCTCTAGCTCTTATAGTCTTTGAGCACTAGGCGCTATAGGGGACGGACAGACGGACGGACGGACAGACGGTCAGACGGACAGACAGACATGGCTCAATCGACTCGGCTATTGATGCTGATCAAGAATATATATACTTTATGGGGTCGGAAACGATTCCTTCTGGACGTTACACACATCCACTTTTACCACAAATCTAATATACCCCAATACTCATTTTGAGTATCGGGTATAAAAAGGGTTCCGTACACGCATTTTGTAAAAAAAAATCAAAAGCAGTTACTAAACATCTTCACAGTTGCTGTTTATTATGTAATGCATAATTGCAATAATGCAATAAATAAGTAACATTTAAATCTAGCTACAGTTTTATTGACAGCTTAGTTTCTGAGATGCTGTCGCTGCCAGGGACTCGGTTGGCAGGGTGATTGCAGAGGCATTTTCAACATACTCTCGACTCTCATCCGGCATAACTTTATCAACAACGTGTTTTTCTATTAGACCGCTTTCTCCCAAGTAGCATATGGAAAATCCATCGTACCATGCCTCCTGATCCTTCAGTACTTCCTTCAATTGCCACACCTTGTATTTCCAGAACTGGAACATCACCTTCAGGCCGGATATGCACCTCACGCGCCACCTTATGCGCACGGTGTAATCGTCGGGATGCTTTGTAATTTTAAGAACCTCAAACTTAACGTAGGCGTACTTTAGGTGACCCACAGTTCGAAGAATGGCAATTTGCTTAACAAAGTGGTATAGACCGACTGTGTGCTTGCCGGTAATATTGTTCTGAAATATAAGGTTTGGGCTGTATATGGAATAGTTCAGCGGTTCAACAAAGAGTTTGGGAAGCGTGGTTCGCAGAACTTCTTAGGCTCGCTCCAGATCTTCAGGCTTTCGAACATTTTCCTTCTCTTTGGCGGATGTTTGTACATTACTGTTTTCGTGAAAACTTCGTTTCGGTTGCATTACGCTACTACCTTCACATTTTAGCCAATTGTAGTTATATGATCCTGT
The DNA here is from genome assembly GCF_003369915.1 of Drosophila miranda. Classification (NCBI taxonomy): domain Eukaryota; kingdom Metazoa; phylum Arthropoda; class Insecta; order Diptera; family Drosophilidae; genus Drosophila; species Drosophila miranda. The sequence goes on from NW_022881603.1 coordinate 33,461,141, forward strand.
GCAAGGAGAGTATAATCGCATTGTGGAAGCCCACGCCTGTTCTTTGGAGCCCCACAAGCTTATCAAATTGCTCTTTCTCATTGATAAAATTCCAAAATTTCGCATCATTTTGACAAGGACCATTGACGAATTTACCGGACTCTGGTAACTGTATTTCCCGTAATATGTTAAATGTTTCTTCCTTTTAAGCGTCACTCTGCCGTTCAAATATCACGTTTAAATTCTTCATCTGGTTTTACTCAGCGTTTAAATTGTGGGGTTTTTAATCTTTTTTAGACGTGCTCGTGTGGTAACCAAGTTTATTTGGAATCGAAAAATCATATGGTCATATGTATATCAATATAAATATTTTGTACAATAAAAGTGTGAGGTGATGTGATAGTTTTTTTGGGATATCTCAACGGAACTTTCTGAACTCGGAGACAGTTTACACTATTTTTTTGTAGTTTCAGTGATCCAACGTCGTTAGAATCATAGTTGGATAATGGAAATAAGTATCCATATTTTTATGTGATATTTCCCGTATGCGACTATACTCAAGACCACTCTAGTCTAAATTATTGTCGCACCAGTCGAAAAGCTGTTGAACTATTTGTGCCAAAACGTGCCACCCAGCTGTGGTAGAGTAATACCTAACAAAAATAGATCCAAAGAAAATTCATGTCGACCAGAAATACCTAGATTTTTCAAATCACAACGTTCCCCCTCGTTTTTTTTTTGGTTTTAAATCATCTCAAGGATGATCGGAATTTTGATCGTAGCACTGTAGCCACATTGATCAGATACTGGTGATGTAGTTTGGCGAGTTTGACAGGTCGGTATATAAAAAAAAGAGGAAAATTACTTAACTGTTTTAGAAAATAAACTGAAATTACTTTATAACATGATGAAGAAAAAAGCGGTCAAAAGTTTAAGTCAGCAGTTTTGATGAAGATTGCCAGCTCTCTGAGATGTAGCGGCTCTTTTTTGATTAATAATTGATGTAAATTGTTATAATATTTAAAGATTTTAAATTTCCTTCTGAGCCCGGCAAATCTTTGGCAATCGAAGATCAGGTGTTCGGCATATTCAGTTACATTGCACGTTTCGCAGATATTTGAGTCAATTGCTTTGATTCTGTGTAGGAAGACTTTGTCGTATGTGTGTCCCGTCATAGGTCTGTTAATGGTCTTGATGCTTTTAGCATTCCATTTAAGAGAAAAATGCCAGGGTTTACTGGGTATGTCTGGAAATATGTCTATGAGGCTGGATCCCTTCGTCCTACACTTCGTCCTGTATTCCTCATTCCATTTGTATACTAAAAAGTATTTTATATTTATTGTAAACCGCTCACTTGTAGCAGCCTTTGCTGCTATGTCAGTCTTTTCGTTGATGGCCACACCCTTGTGACCAGGGACCCATAGAATGTCAAGTTTCTGAATGTCTGGTTAACTATGTTGTGAATATCATTCACTAGGTACGAGTCTGTATTCTTATTTTTAATTAAATTAATAGCTAGTAATATTCGACGGAATATCAAAATCGAATATATTGTTTCGAATCCTTTACGGAGAACAATTAACCTATTATAAGCCAAGGGGCCGAAAATAATGAAATTTTAGTCATTTTAGCGCAGTTCAGGTGAAAGTTAGCGTTGTTATTTTTAATTTCAGATGAAAGATGGCCTGAATCTACAAGAAGAATTTACAATCGTTAATATTTTCTGCCATTTACCTGAAGAAGGTGAACTATTTAAATAGAGGGGGCTTAAGTGGGCTAAATTCGTTTTTTCATCATAACGAGACGCTATATTGTTGTTGGAAAAAAAACAGCAATCGCCGTAGCAAGAAAATAAGTCAAGGATTTAAGACAAACCAGTCAAGTAGAAAAATGATTAATTTATTGGATAAAATTATGTGGGCAGGACTGAGAGATCAGCAATTCGAGTAATATTCGACGGAATATCAAAAACGGGGAATAGTACAATAGAACTTGAATTCGTCGGTATATCTATGGTATATTTGGGTTTATTTCTGATGGTCGGACATTATATTTTAACAATAAATCCGCGGCAAACTTTTGTTTAGCTTCCGAATAAATATATTATTAAGTGAAGTGGAGGCTATTTTAAATACGCAGTTTCAGCAGCTGGAAGATATCATCGGGGAAATATTAAAAGTAAAAAAGAGCGTAAGTGTTAACAAGCTGCAAAGTCGTTGGTTCCTTATTTTCATTATTTTTGTATGCAGGGGCAGAACTCAGACACATTGCGAACTGCGGCGGCATTGAAATTTGTTGCATTAAAGCATGCAAATCGAGAAGTTAAACAGAAAATAAAGTCTGGACGGGATAAATTACACTTGGAAAAATGTAAAGTGGACATAAGACGGTTGCAATTGCAAAATCTTCTGTACGAAGTGAGCCACTTGAAAAAGGACATCGTGCGTGGCGAGAAATTCCAGAGTCGTGACTCCAAGTTGGTCCTGCTCTCAGACACTGAGTATTTTACCAAATTGCCGGGAATTGAAGATAGTAAAGTGAAACCAGAATCGGAGCACTACAAGCATTTGCAGCGCTTAGAGTGTGATCTGCGTTTAAGGAAAGACCTGGATGAACAGAAAAGCTCATTGAAGAACTCCAAAAAGGAGCTGCAACAAGAGAATCTTAAATAATCTTGATGTTGAATGGAAGCTTAGTGCTGTGGTCAAATATCTGCCCAAGCCTCTTTATATATTATTCATCAACCTGCAATGCCTTCAACGTGCGAGCGATGAGCCATCATTCAATGTTGAAGTGGTAGGATATAAAAGTGAAGCTCAGATGCAGGAGTTGACAAACCTAAAGCAAAACCCAAAAGCAAGGCGCGACTACTCTGAAAGGGAGATTGAATTGTCGGGAAAGCCTGAGGAAAATCCTTTGAACAAAGAATTAAGTCCTCATCCTCTGCACATTCGCATCACGGTAAGATTAAACCAAAACATACGACTATAGAAAAATACCTTAACGTTTGAACGGTCTCTAGCTTGGCTCTGCTGGCTCGATTCAACTGGTGTTGATTATTCGCTATTTCGAACAAATTAAATGTGCGACAGCATGGCCTCAATTGAGCATTTCCAATAATACAAACCATCAAGGGTAAGTTTTAGCGAGTGAATTGCTTTAGCAGCAACTATATTTTAAAACATTTTCATGTTTTTAGGGATACTAATTTCGTTCAGCATCTCCTTCGGCATTTGGTTGCAAACGATTTGGGTAATGAAATACCTATACCCGGTATTCAATACGATGTAAGACAAGCAACAAGCTATAATTTTCCTATATATATGTATGAATCATAAAATTATATATTTGCGTTAGTTACAGAATAAGGATCTGACACCAGAGGAATGTATACAATATCTGGAGTCTAAGGACTTTGGAAAAGCATACTGTTGGTTACAAAGTATATGCTCTATACCAACAGTCAACAGCTCGATGTTGTATAAGCATGAGTTGAACTTGAATAAAAGCATGCGGGAGACCATAGCTCGCATTACACGGCGCTGCAACTCTTGGTTAAATCTAAGTCAGCAAACACGTGGTCTGACTAACAAGGACATCGATTTGTATGCACTAAAAGAAAATGTCTATCCTGCGGCCTTGTCTTGCAGCCTAGTGCAGTGGACGGCGATCACTCTCGAGGAATTCCTAGCCCAAAATTCAGACGTACTAAACATTTCTCCGGATGATAAGGGCATAACATATAATTCCTATCGTGCTGTGATTGTTCGTGGTTCTGCCAAAATGGAGTGTTTTATTCGAATACCGAGTAATTATCCATTGGAAATGCCACTCTGGATATTGAGTGTGCATTGGAACGGTCGCCGTACATCGCAGAATGATGCAGCTATCAAGGTTAGTTTGTTCAGACTTCCATGCGTTATATATAAGCTTATTTTGATACCATTTTGTAGATGATGGAGTACTGGACCAACTCATTGCAACCCCAACAGCTGGAAGCAAATTATCGTATTCTGTACGCTCAGCTTTTCCGAACTATTTATAGTTTTAACATCTTTCTGGAGACAGAAGGCTCAATGCAGACGACTATAGAATACACCAAGGAAAAGCCTTATATAAGTGCATTTGCAAAACAATGCCGATTGCGTCCATATAAATACATAAAACGAGGGGAACGTTGTGAGTTACTGCGGACACCGCAACTCTACAGTTATACCCGATACTAAGTCAGTATGGCTCTCCTCCGGCAGACGCCGCTAATATTAAACGACACGACAAAGAGTGCGTGCGAGAGAGACAGAAAATCAGTCTGAGCGTGACGTCGGGCGCTGCGTAGCCACTGCAAATTGATTTGTTCCTATTGGCTATAAAAATGATCTGATCTGATCCAGATTCAGCAATCTGATAGATATGGTCATTATCTATGATTCTGCGTTTTTAGTTTTCTCGAATGTGCAATATTGTGGATGCAACAGATTTTCGTCCTTTGTGGGGGCGGAAAAGGGTGGGGCGAAATTTTGAGATATACGTTTTATAGTAAGATCTAACAGGAGTGCGGATACCAAATTTGGTTACTCTAGCCTTAATAGTCTCTGAGATTTGTGAATATCCCCAGATTTTCATCCTTTGCGGGGGCGGAAGGGGGTGTGGCGAAATTTTGAAACAAACTCGTCTCGGTCCGATATATTAGGAGTGTGGATACCAAATTTGGTTGCTCTAGCTTTTATAGTCTCTGAGATCTAGGCGCTAATGTTTTACTCTAAGCAAAGCCGCCTATGCTACGTGTGTGTTAGAGAGAGACAGGGCGAGAAAAAATGAAATTGTTTTCTTGATGCTGGCTATAATAATACGATCCAATTCAGATTCCGCAGTCTTAAAGATATGGTCATTCTCTACAATTCTACGTTTTTGGTTTTCTCATATCTTTAAAATTGTGGATGCCACAGATTTTCGTCCTTTGTGGGGGCTTAAGTGGGCGGGGCGAAGGTTTGAAATATTTTTGTAGCAGTGACATATCACAGAAGTCTGGGTCCAAAACATCGTTGCTCTAGCTCTTATAGTCTTTGAGCACTAGGCGCTGAAGGGGACGGACAGACGGACGGACGGACAGACGGTCAGACGGACAGACAGACATGGCTCAATCGACTCGGCTATTGATGCTGATCAAGAATATATATACTTTATGGGGTCGGAAACGATTCCTTCTGGACGTTACACACATCCACTTTTACCACAAATCTAATATACCCCAATACTCATTTTGAGTATCGGGTATAAAAAGGGTTCCGTACACGCATTCAAACAATAAGGACCTAAAAACAAATATAAGAATATGGTTTTGTAAAAAAAAATCAAAAGCAGTTACTAAACATCTTCACAGTTGCTGTTTATTATGTAATGCATAATTGCAATAATGCAATAAATAAGTAACATTTAAATCTAGCTACAGTTTTATTGACAGCTTAGTTTCTGAGATGCTGTCGCTGCCAGGGACTCGGTTGGCAGGGTGATTGAGAGGCATTTTCAACATACTCTCGACTCTCATCCGGCATAACTTTATCAACAACGTGTTTTTCTATTAGACCGCTTTCTCCCAAGTAGCATATGGAAAATCCATCGTACCATGCCTCCTGATCCTTCAGTACTTCCTTCAATTGCCACACCTTGTATTTCCAGAACTGGAACATCACCTTCAGGCCGGATATGCCCTCACGCGCCACCTTATGCGCACGGTGTAATCGTCGGGATGCTTTGTAATTTTAAGAACCTCAAACTTAACGTAGGCGTACTTTAGGTGACCCACAGTTCGAAGAATGGCAATTTGCTTAACAAAGTGGTATAGACCGACTGTGTGCTTGCCGGTAATATTGTTCTGAAATATAAGGTTTGGGCTGTATATGGAATAGTTCAGCGGTTCAACAAAGAGTTTGGGAAGCGTGGTTCGCAGAACTTCTTAGGCTCGCTCCAGATCTTCAGGCTTTCGAACATTTTCCTTCTCTTTGGCGGATGTTTGTACATTACTGTTTTCGTGAAAACTTCGTTTCGGTTGCATTACGCTACTACCTTCACATTTTAGCCAATTGTAGTTATATGATCCTGTGCAAGGAGAGTATAATCGCATTGTGGAGCCCCACAAGCTTATCAAATTGCTCTTTCTCATTGATAAAATTCCAAAATTTCGCATCATTTTGACAAGGACCATTGACGAATTTACCGGACTCTGGTAACTGTATTTCCCGTAATATGTTAAATGTTTCTTCCTTTTAAGCGTCACTCTGCCGTTCAAATATCACGTTTAAATTCTTCATCTGGTTTTACTCAGCGTTTAAATTGTGGGGTTTTTAATCTTTTTTAGACGTGCTCGTGTGGTAACCAAGTTTATTTGGAATCGAAAAATCATATGGTCATATGTATATCAATATAAATATTTTGTACAATAAAAGTGTGAGGTGATGTGATAGTTTTTTTGGGATATCTCAACGGAACTTTCTGAACTCGGAGACAGTTTACACTATTTTTTTGTAGTTTCAGTGATCCAACGTCGTTAGAATCATAGTTGGATAATGGAAATAAGTATCCATATTTTTATGTGATATTTCCCGTATGCGACTATACTCAAGACCACTCTAGTCTAAATTATTGTCGCACCAGTCGAAAAGCTGTTGAACTATTTGTGCCAAAACGTGCCACCCAGCTGTGGTAGAGTAATACCTAACAAAAATAGATCCAAAGAAAATTCATGTCGACCAGAAATACCTAGATTTTTCAAATCACAACGTTCCCCCTCGTTTTTTTTTTGGTTTTAAATCATCTCAAGGATGATCGGAATTTTGATCGTAGCACTGTAGCCACATTGATCAGATACTGGTGATGTAGTTTGGCGAGTTTGACAGGTCGGTATATAAAAAAAAGAGGAAAATTACTTAACTGTTTTAGAAAATAAACTGAAATTACTTTATAACATGATGAAGAAAAAAGCGGTCAAAAGTTTAAGTCAGCAGTTTTGATGAAGATTGCCAGCTCTCTGAGATGTAGCGGCTCTTTTTTGATTAATAATTGATGTAAATTGTTATAATATTTAAAGATTTTAAATTTCCTTCTGAGCCCGGCAAATCTTTGGCAATCGAAGATCAGGTGTTCGGCATATTCAGTTACATTGCACGTTTCTCAGATATTTGAGTCAATTGCTTTGATTCTGTGTAGGAAGACTTTGTCGTATGTGTGTCCCGTCATAGGTCTGTTAATGGTCTTGATGCTTTTAGCATTTTATTTAAGAGAAAAATGCCAGGGCTTACTGGGTATGTCTGGAAATATGTCTATGAGGCTGGATCCCTTCGTCCTACACTTCGTCCTGTAGTCCTCATTCCATTTGTATACTAAAAAGTTCCTAATTTCTCTTTGAGCCTCCTTGTAGCTGTATTTTATATTTATTGTAAACCCCTCACTTGTAGCAGCCTTTGCTGCTATGTCAGTCTTTTCGTTGATGGCCACACCCTTGTGACCAGGGACCCATAGAATGTCAAGTTTCTGAATGTCTGATTGGTTAACTATGTTGTGAATATCATTCACTAGGTACGAGTCTGTATTCTTATTTTTAATTAAATTAATAGCTAGTAATATTCGACGGAATATCAAAATCGAAAATATTGTTTCGAATCCTTTACGGAGAACAATTAACCTATTATAAGCCAAGGGGCCGAAAAAAATGAAATTTTAATCATTTAAGCGCAGTTCAGGTGAAAGTTAGCGTTGTTATTTTTAATTTCAGATAAAAGATGGCCTGAATCTACAAGAACAATTTACAATCCTTAATATTTTCTGCCATTTACCTGAAGAAGGTGAACTATTTAAATAGAGGGGGCTTAAGTGGGCTAAATTCGTTTTTTCATCATAACGAGACGCTATAGTGTTGTTGAAAAAAAAAAACAGCAATCGCCGTAGCAAGAAAATAAGTCAAGTATTTAAAACAAACCAGTCAAGTAGAAAATTGATTAATTTATTGGATAAAATTATGTGGGCAGGACTGAGAGATCTACCTAGCTAGTAATATTCGACGGAATATCAAAAACGGGGAATAGTACAATAGAACTTGAATTCGTCGGTATATCTATGGTATATTTGGGTATATTTCTGATGGTCGGACATTATATTTTAACAATAAATCCGCGGCACACTTTTGTTTAGCTTCCGAATAAATATATTATTAAGTGAAGTGGAGGCTATTTTAAATACGCAGTTTCAGCAGCTGGAAGATATCATCGGGGAAATATTAAAAGTAAAAAAGAGCGTAAGTGTTAACAAGCTGCAAAGTCGTTGGTTCCTTATTTTCCTTATTTTTGTATGCAGGGGCAGAACTCAGACACATTGCGAACTGCGGCGGCATTGAAATTTGTTGCATTAAAGCATGCAAATCGAGAAGTTAAACAGAAAATAAAGTCTGGACGGGATAACTTACACTTGGAAAAATGTAAAGTGGACATAAGTCGGTTGCAATTGCAAAATCTTCTGTACGAAGTGAGCCACTTGAAAAAGGACATCGTGCGTTGCGAGAAATTCCAGAGTCGTGACTCCAAGTTGGTCCTGCTCTCAGACACTGAGTATTTTACCAAATTGCCGGGAATTGAAGATAGTAAAGTGAAACCAGAATCGGAGCACTACAAGCATTTGCAGCGCTTAGATTGTGAACTGCGTTTAAGGAAAGACCTGGATGAACAGAAAAGCTCATTGAAGAACTCCAAAAAGGAGCTGCAACAAGAGAATCTTAAACAACATAATAGGTACGTTTCATTCGCGCCAGCTCTACGCACCCTAAAGAGTGCTACGAAACCGCTGCATGATGCACTGCAGCTTTCTCTTGATGTTGAATGGAAGCTTAGTGCTGTGGTCAAATATCTGCCCAAGCCTCTTTATATATTATTCATCAAACTGCAATGCCTTCAACGTGCGAGCGATGAGCCATCATTCAATGTTGAAGTGGTAGGATATGAAAGTGAAGCTCAGATGCAGGAGTTGACAAACCTAAAGCAAAACCCAAAAGCAAGGCGCGACTACTCTGAAAGGGACATTGAATTGTCGGGAAAGCCTGAGGAAAATCCTTTGAACAAAGAATTAAGTCCTCATCCTCTGCACATTCGCATCACGGTAAGATTAAACCAAAACATACGACTATAGAAAAATACCTTAACGTTCGAACGGTCTCTAGCTTGGCTCTGCTGGCTCGATTCAACTGTTGATTATTCGCTATTTCGAACAAATTAAATGTGCGACAGCATGGCCTCAATTGAGCATTTCCAATAATACAAACCATCAAGGGTAAGTTTTAGCGAGTGAATTGCTTTAGCAGCAACTATATTTTAAAACATTTTCATGTTTTTAGGGATACTAATTTCGTTCAGCATCTCCTTCGGCATTTGTTTGCAAACGATTTGGGTAATGAAATACTTATACCCGGTATTCAATACGATGTAAGACAAGCAACAAGCTATAATTTTCCTATATATATGTATGAATCATAAAATTATATATTTGCGTTAGTTACAGAATAAGGATCTGACACCAGAGGAATGTATACAATATCTGGAGTCTAAGGACTTTGGAAAAGCATACTGTTGGTTACAAAGTATATGCTCTATACCAACAGTCCACAGCTCGATGTTGTATAAGCATGAGCTGAACTTGAATAAAAGCATGCGGGAGACCATAGCTCGCATTACACGGCGCTGGAACTCTTGGTTAAATCTAAGTCAGCAAATACGTGGTCTGACTAACAAGGACATCGATTTGTATGCACCAAAAGAAAATGTCTATCCTGCGGCCTTGTCTTGCAGCCTAGTGCAGTGGACGGCGATCACTCTCGAGGAATTCCTAGCCCAAAATTCAGACGTACTAAACATTTCTCCGGATGATAAGGGCATAACATACAATTCCTATCGTGCTGTGATTGTTCGTGGCTCTGCCAAAATGGAGTGTTTCATTCGAATACCGAGTAATTATCCATTGGAAATGCCACTCTGGATATTGAGTGTGCATTGGAACGGTCGCCGTACATCGCAGAATAATGCAGCTATCAAGGTTAGTTTGTTCAGACTTCCATGCGTTATATATAAGCTTATTTTGATACCATTTTGTAGATGATGGAGTACTGGACCAACTCATTGCAACCCCAACAGCTGGAAGCAAATTATCGTATTCTGTACGCTCAGCTTTTCCGAACTATTTATAGTTTTGACATCTTTCTGGAGACAGAAGGCTCAATGCAGACGACTATAGAATACACCAAGGAAAAGCCTTATATAAGTGCATTTGCAAAACAATGCCGATTGCGTCCATATAAATACATAAAAAAGGGTTCCGTACACGCATTCAAACAATAAGGACCTAAAAACAAATATAAGAATATGGTTTTGTAAAAAAAAATCAAAAGCAGTTACTAAACATCTTCACAGTTGCTGTTTATTATGTAATGCATAATTGCAATAATGCAATAAATAAGTAACATTTAAATCTAGCTACAGTTTTATTGACAGCTTAGTTTCTGAGATGCTGTCGCTGCCAGGGACTCGGTTGGCAGGGTGATTGCAGAGGCATTTTCAACATACTCTCGACTCTCATCCGGCATAACTTTATCAACAACGTGTTTTTCTATTAGACCGCTTTCTCCCAAGTAGCATATGGAAAATCCATCGTACCATGCCTCCTGATCCTTCAGTACTTCCTTCAATTGCCACACCTTGTATTTCCAGAACTGGAACATCACCTTCAGGCCGGATATGCCCCTCACGCGCCACCTTATGCGCACGGTGTAATCGTCGGGATGCTTTGTAATTTTAAGAACCTCAAACTTAACGTAGGCGTACTTTAAGTGACCCACAGTTCGAAGAATGGCAATTTGCTTAACAAAGTGGTATAGACCGACTGTGTGCTTGCCGGTAATATTGTTCTGAAATATAAGGTTTGGGCTGTATATGGAATAGTTCAGCGGTTCAACAAAGAGTTTGGGAAGCGTGGTTCGCAGAACTTCTTAGGCTCGCTCCAGATCTTCAGGCTTTCGAACATTTTCCTTCTCTTTGGCGGATGTTTGTACATTACTGTTTTCGTGAAAACTTCGTTTCGGTTGCATTACGCTACTACCTTCACATTTTAGCCAATTGTAGTTATATGATCCTGTGCAAGGAGAGTATAATCGCATTGTGGAGCCCCACAAGCTTATCAAATTGCTCTTTCTCATTGATAAAATTCCAAAATTTCGCATCATTTTGACAAGGACCATTGACGAATTTACCGGACTCTGGTAACTGTATTTCCCGTAATATGTTAAATGTTTCTTCCTTTTAAGCGTCACTCTGCCGTTCAAATATCACGTTCAAATTCTTCATCTGGTTTTACTCAGCGTTTAAATTGTGGGGTTTTTAATCTTTTTTAGACGTGCTCGTGTTGTAACCAAGTTTATTTGGAATCGAAAAATCATATGGTCATATGTATATCGATATAAATATTTTGTACAATAAAAGTGTGAGGTGATGTGATAGTTGTTTTGGGATATCTCAACGAAACTTTCTGAACTCGGAGACAGTTTACACTATTTTTTTGTAGTTTCAGTGATCCAACGTCGTTAGAATCATAGTTGGATAATGGAAATAAGTATCCATATTTTTATGTGATATTTCCCGTATGCGACTATACTTCAAGACCACTCTAGTCTAAATTATTGTCGCACCAGTCGAAAAGCTGTTGAACTATTTGTGCCAAAACGTGCCACCCAGTTGTGGTAGAGTAATACCTAACAAAAATAGATCCAAAGAAAATTCATGTCGACCAGAAATACCTAGATTTTTCAAATCACAACGTTCCCCCTCGTTTTTTTTTTGGTTTTAAATCATCTCAAGGATGATCGGAATTTTGATCGTAGCACTGTAGCCACATTGATCAGATACTGGTGATGTAGTTTGGCGAGTTTGACAGGTCGGTATATAAAAAAAAGAGGAAAATTACTTAACTGTTTTAGAAAATAAACTGAAATTACTTTATAACATGATGAAGAAAAAAGCGGTCAAAAGTTTAAGTCAGCAGTTTTGATGAAGATTGCCAGCTCTCTGAGATGTAGCGGCTCTTTTTTGATTAATAATTGATGTAAATTGTTATAATATTTAAAGATTTTAAATTTCCTTCTGAGCCCGGCAAATCTTTGGCAATCGAAGATCAGGTGTTCGGCATATTCAGTTACATTGCACGTTTCTCAGATATTTGAGTCAATTGCTTTGATTCTGTGTAGGAAGACTTTGTCGTATGTGTGTCCCGTCATAGGTCTGTTAATGGTCTTGATGCTTTTAGCATTTTATTTAAGAGAAAAATGCCAGGGTTTACTGGGTATGTCTGGAAATATGTCTATGAGGCTGGATCCCTTCGTCCTACACTTCGTCCTGTAGTCCTCATTCCATTTGTATACTAAAAAGTTCCTAATTTCTCTTTGAGCCTCCTTGTAGCTGTATTTTATATTTATTGTAAACCCCTCACTTGTAGCAGCCTTTGCTGCTATGTCAGTCTTTTCGTTGATGGCCACACCCTTGTGACCAGGGACCCATAGAATGTCAAGTTTCTGAATGTCTGATTGGTTAACTATGTTGTGAATATCATTCACTAGGTACGAGTCTGTATTCTTATTTTTAATTAAATTAATAGCTAGTAATATTCGACGGAATATCAAAATCGAAAATATTGTTTCGAATCCTTTACGGAGAACAATTAACCTATTATAAGCCAAGGGGCCGAAAAAAATGAAATTTTAATCATTTAAGCGCAGTTCAGGTGAAAGTTAGCGTTGTTATTTTTAATTTCAGATAAAAGATGGCCTGAATCTACAAGAACAATTTACAATCCTTAATATTTTCTGCCATTTACCTGAAGAAGGTGAACTATTTAAATAGAGGGGGCTTAAGTGGGCTAAATTCGTTTTTTCATCATAACGAGACGCTATATTGTTGTTGGAAAAAAAAACAGCAATCGCCGTAGCAAGAAAATAAGTCAAGTATTTAAAACAAACCAGTCAAGTAGAAAATTGATTAATTTATTGGATAAAATTATGTGGGCAGGACTGAGAGATCTACCTAGCTAGTAATATTCGACGGAATATCAAAAACGGGGAATAGTACAATAGAACTTGAATTCGTCGGTATATCTATGGTATATTTGGGTATATTTCTGATGGTCGGACATTATATTTTAACAATAAATCCGCGGCACACTTTTGTTTAGCTTCCGAATAAATATATTATTAAGTGAAGTGGAGGCTATTTTAAATACGCAGTTTCAGCAGCTGGAAGATATCATCGGGGAAATATTAAAAGTAAAAAAGAGCGTAAGTGTTAACAAGCTGCAAAGTCGTTGGTTCCTTATTTTCCTTATTTTTGTATGCAGGGGCAGAACTCAGACACATTGCGAACTGCGGCGGCATTGAAATTTGTTGCATTAAAGCATGCAAATCGAGAAGTTAAACAGAAAATAAAGTCTGGACGGGATAACTTACACTTGGAAAAATGTAAAGTGGACATAAGTCGGTTGCAATTGCAAAATCTTCTGTACGAAGTGAGCCACTTGAAAAAGGACATCGTGCGTTGCGAGAAATTCCAGAGTCGTGACTCCAAGTTGGTCCTGCTCTCAGACACTGAGTATTTTACCAAATTGCCGGGAATTGAAGATAGTAAAGTGAAACCAGAATCGGAGCACTACAAGCATTTGCAGCGCTTAGATTGTGAACTGCGTTTAAGGAAAGACCTGGATGAACAGAAAAGCTCATTGAAGAACTCCAAAAAGGAGCTGCAACAAGAGAATCTTAAACAACATAATAGGTACGTTTCATTCGCGCCAGCTCTACGCACCCTAAAGAGTGCTACGAAACCGCTGCATGATGCACTGCAGCTTTCTCTTGATGTTGAATGGAAGCTTAGTGCTGTGGTCAAATATCTGCCCAAGCCTCTTTATATATTATTCATCAAACTGCAATGCCTTCAACGTGCGAGCGATGAGCCATCATTCAATGTTGAAGTGGTAGGATATGAAAGTGAAGCTCAGATGCAGGAGTTGACAAACCTAAAGCAAAACCCAAAAGCAAGGCGCGACTACTCTGAAAGGGACATTGAATTGTCGGGAAAGCCTGAGGAAAATCCTTTGAACAAAGAATTAAGTCCTCATCCTCTGCACATTCGCATCACGGTAAGATTAAACCAAAACATACGACTATAGAAAAATACCTTAACGTTCGAACGGTCTCTAGCTTGGCTCTGCTGGCTCGATTCAACTGTTGATTATTCGCTATTTCGAACAAATTAAATGTGCGACAGCATGGCCTCAATTGAGCATTTCCAATAATACAAACCATCAAGGGTAAGTTTTAGCGAGTGAATTGCTTTAGCAGCAACTATATTTTAAAACATTTTCATGTTTTTAGGGATACTAATTTCGTTCAGCATCTCCTTCGGCATTTGTTTGCAAACGATTTGGGTAATGAAATACTTATACCCGGTATTCAATACGATGTAAGACAAGCAACAAGCTATAATTTTCCTATATATATGTATGAATCATAAAATTATATATTTGCGTTAGTTACAGAATAAGGATCTGACACCAGAGAAATGTATACAATATCTGGAGTCTAAGGACTTTGGAAAAGCATACTGTTGGTTACAAAGTATATGCTCTATACCAACAGTCAACAGCTCGATGTTGTATAAGCATGAGCTGAACTTGAATAAAAGCATGCGGGAGACCATAGCTCGCATTACACGGCGCTGGAACTCTTGGTTAAATCTAAGTCAGCAAATACGTGGTCTGACTAACAAGGACATCGATTTGTATGCACCAAAAGAAAATGTCTATCCTGCGGCCTTGTCTTGCAGACTAGTGCAGTGGACGGCGATCACTCTCGAGGAATTCTAGCCCAAAATTCAGACGTACTAAACATTTCTCCGGATGATAAGGGCATAACATACAATTCCTATCGTGCTGTGATTGTTCGTGGCTCTGCAAAATGGAGTGTTTCATTCGAATACGAGTAATTATCCATTGGAAATGCCACTCTGGATATTGAGTGTGCATTGGAACGGTCGCCGTACATCGCAGAATAATGCAGCTATCAAGGTTAGTTTGTTCAGACTTCCATGCGTTATATATAAGCTTATTTTGATACCATTTTGTAGATGATGGAGTACTGGACCAACTCATTGCAACCCCAACAGCTGGAAGCAAATTATCGTATTCTGTACGCTCAGCTTTTCCGAACTATTTATAGTTTTGACATCTTTCTGGAGACAGAAGGCTCAATGCAGACGACTATAGAATACACCAAGGAAAAGCCTTATATAAGTGCATTTGCAAAACAATGCCGATTGCGTCCATATAAATACATAAAAAAGGGTTCCGTACACGCATTCAAACAATAAGGACCTAAAAACAAATATAAGAATATGGTTTTGTAAAAAAAAATCAAAAGCAGTTACTAAACATCTTCACAGTTGCTGTTTATTATGTAATGCATAATTGCAATAATGCAATAAATAAGTAACATTTAAATCTAGCTACAGTTTTATTGACAGCTTAGTTTCTGAGATGCTGTCGCTGCCAGGGACTCGGTTGGCAGGGTGATTGCAGAGGCATTTTCAACATACTCTCGACTCTCATCCGGCATAACTTTATCAACAACGTGTTTTTCTATTAGACCGCTTTCTCCCAAGTAGCATATGGAAAATCCATCGTACCATGCCTCCTGATCCTTCAGTACTTCCTTCAATTGCCACACTTGTATTTCCAGAACTGGAACATCACCTTCAGGCCGGATATGCCCTCACGCGCTACCTTATGCGCACGGTGTAATCGTCGGGATGCTTTGTAATTTTAAGAACCTCAAACTTAACGTAGGCGTACTTTAAGTGACCCACAGTTCGAAGAATGGCAATTTGCTTAACAAAGTGGTATAGACCGACTGTGTGCTTGCCGGTAATATTGTTCTGAAATATAAGGTTTGGGCTGTATATGGAATAGTTCAGCGGTTCAACAAAGAGTTTGGGAAGCGTGGTTCGCAGAACTTCTTAGGCTCGCTCCAGATCTTCAGGCTTTCGAACATTTTCCTTCTCTTTGGCGGATGTTTGTACATTACTGTTTTCGTGAAAACTTCGTTTCGGTTGCATTACGCTACTACCTTCACATTTTAGCCAATTGTAGTTATATGATCCTGTGCAAGGAGAGTATAATCGCATTGTGGAGCCCACAAGCTTATCAAATTGCTCTTTCTCATTGATAAAATTCCAAAATTTCGCATCATTTTGACAAGGACCATTGACGAATTTACCGGACTCTGGTAACTGTATTTCCCGTAATATGTTAAATGTTTCTTCCTTTTAAGCGTCACTCTGCCGTTCAAATATCACGTTCAAATTCTTCATCTGGTTTTACTCAGCGTTTAAATTGTGGGGTTTTTAATCTTTTTTAGACGTGCTCGTGTTGTAACCAAGTTTATTTGGAATCGAAAAATCATATGGTCATATGTATATCGATATAAATATTTTGTACAATAAAAGTGTGAGGTGATGTGATAGTTGTTTTGGGATATCTCAACGAAACTTTCTGAACTCGGAGACAGTTTACACTATTTTTTTGTAGTTTCAGTGATCCAACGTCGTTAGAATCATAGTTGGATAATGGAAATAAGTATCCATATTTTTATGTGATATTTCCCGTATGCGACTATACTTCAAGACCACTCTAGTCTAAATTATTGTCGCACCAGTCGAAAAGCTGTTGAACTATTTGTGCCAAAACGTGCCACCCAGTTGTGGTAGAGTAATACCTAACAAAAATAGATCCAAAGAAAATTCATGTCGACCAGAAATACCTAGATTTTTCAAATCACAACGTTCCCCCTCGTTTTTTTTTTGGTTTTAAATCATCTCAAGGATGATCGGAATTTTGATCGTAGCACTGTAGCCACATTGATCAGATACTGGTGATGTAGTTTGGCGAGTTTGACAGGTCGGTATATAAAAAAAAGAGGAAAATTACTTAACTGTTTTAGAAAATAAACTGAAATTACTTTATAACATGATGAAGAAAAAAGCGGTCAAAGTTTAAGTCAGCAGTTTTGATGAAGATTGCCAGCTCTCTGAGATGTAGCGGCTCTTTTTTGATTAATAATTGATGTAAATTGTTATAATATTTAAGATTTTAAATTTCCTTCTGAGCCGGCAAATCTTTGGCAATCGAAGATCAGGTGTTCGGCATATTCAGTTACATTGCACGTTTCTCAGATATTTGAGTCAATTGCTTTGATTCTGTGTAGGAAGACTTTGTCGTATGTGTGTCCGTCATAGGTCTGTTAATGGTCTTGATGCTTTTAGCATTTTATTTAAGAGAAAAATGCAGGGCTTACTGGGTATGTCTGGAAATATGTCTATGAGGCTGGATCCCTTCGTCCTACACTTCGTCCTGTAGTCCTCATTCCATTTGTATACTAAAAAGTTCCTAATTTCTCTTTGAGCCTCCTTGTAGCTGTATTTTATATTTATTGTAAACCGCTCACTTGTAGCAGCCTTTGCTGCTATGTCAGTCTTTTTCGTTGATGGCCACACCCTTGTGACCAGGGACCCATAGAATGTCAAGTTTCTGAATGTCTGATTGTTAACTATGTTGTGAATATCATTCACTAGGTACGAGTCTGTATTCTTATTTTTAATTAAATTAATAGCTAGTAATATTCGACGGAATATCAAAATCGAATATATTGTTTCGAATCATTTACGGAGAACAATTAACCTATTATAAGCCAAGGGGCCGAAAATAATGAAATTTTAATCATTTTAGCGCAGTTCAGGTGAAAGTTAGCGTTGTTATTTTTAATTTCAGATGAAAGATGGCCTGAATCTACAAGAAGAATTTACAATCGTTAATATTTTCTGCCATTTTACCTGAAGAAGGTGAACTATTTAAATAGAGGGGGCTTAAGTGGGCTAAATTCGTTTTTTCATCATAACGAGACGCTATATTGTTGTTGGAAAAAAAAACAGCAATCGCCGTAGCAAGAAAATAAGTCAAGTATTTAAAACAAACCAGTCAAGTAGAAAATGATTAATTTATTGGATAAAATTATGTGGGCAGGACTGAGAGATCTACCTAGCTAGTAATATTCGACGGAATATCAAAAACGGGGAATAGTACAATAGAACTTGAATTCGTCGGTATATCTATGGTATATTTGGGTTTATTTCTGATGGTCGGACATTATATTTTAACAATAAATCCGCGGCACACTTTTGTTTAGCTTCCGAATAAATATATTATTAAGTGAAGTGGAGGCTATTTTATATACGCAGTTTCAGCAGCTGGAAGATATCATCGGGAAATATTAAAAGTAAAAAAGAGCGTAAGTGTTAACAAGCTGCAAAGTCGTTGGTTCCTTATTTTCAAATTGCCGGGAATTGAAGATAGTAAAGTGAAACCAGAATCGGAGCACTACAAGCATTTGCAGCGCTTAGAGTGTGATCTGCGTTTAAGGGAAGACCTGGATGAACAGAAAAGCTCATTGAAGAACTCCAAAAAGGAGCTGCAACAAGAGAATCTTAAATAATCTTGATGTTGAATGGAAGCTTAGTGCTGTGGTCAAATATCTGCCCAAGCCTCTTTATATATTATTCGTCAACCTGCAATGCCTTCAACGTGCGAGCGATGACCATCATTCAATGTTGAAGTGGTAGGATATAAAAGTGAAGCTCAGATGCAGGAGTTGACAAACCTAAAGCAAAACCCAAAAGCAAGGCGCGACTACTCTGAAAGGAGATTGAATTGTCGGGAAAGCCTGAGGAAAATCTTTGAACAAAGAATTAAGTCCTCATCCTCTGCACATTCGCATCACGGTAAGATTAAACCAAAACATACGACTATAGAAAAATACCTTAACGTTTGAACGGTCTCTAGCTTGGCTCTGCTGGCTCGATTCAACTGTTGATTATTCGCTATTTCGAACAAATTAAATGTGCGACAGCATGGCCTCAATTGAGCATTTCCAATAATAAAACCATCAAGGGTAAGTTTTAGCGAGTGAATTGCTTTAGCAGCAACTATATTTTAAAACATTTTCATGTTTTTAGGGATACTAATTTCGTTCAGCATCTCCTTCGGCATTTGGTTGCAAACGATTTGGGTAATGAAATACCTATACCCGGTATTCAATACGATGTAAGACAAGCAACAAGCTATAATTTTCCTATATATATGTATGAATCATAAAATTATATATTTGCGTTAGTTACAGAATAAGGATCTGACACCAGAGGAATGTATACAATATCTGGAGTCTAAGGACTTTGGAAAAGCATACTGTTGGTTACAAAGTATATGCTCTTATACAACAGTCAACAGCTCGATGTTGTATAAGCATGAGCTGAACTTGAATAAAAGCATGCGGGAGACCATAGCTCGCATTACACGGCGCTGCAACTCTTGGTTAAATCTAAGTCAGCAAAACACGTGGTCTGACTAACAAGGACATCGATTTGTATGCACTAAAAGAAATGTCTATCCTGCGGCTTGTCTTGCAGCCTAGTGCAGTGGACGGCGATCACTCTCGAGGAATTCCTAGCCCAAAATTCAGACGTACTAAACATTTCTCCGGATGATAAGGGCATAACATATAATTCCTATCGTGCTGTGATTGTTCGTGGTTCTGCCAAAATGGAGTGTTTCATTCGAATACCGAGTAATTATCCATTGGAAATGCCACTCTGGATATTGAGTGTGCATTGGAACGGTCGCCGTACATCGCAGAATGATGCAGCTATCAAGGTTAGTTTGTTCAGACTTCCATGCGTTATATATAAGCTTATTTTGATACCATTTTGTAGATGATGGAGTACTGGACCAACTCATTGCAACCCCAACAGCTGGAAGCAAATTATCGTATTCTGTACGCTCAGCTTTTCCGAACTATTTATAGTTTTAACATCTTTCTGGAGACAGAAGGCTCAATGCAGACGACTATAGAATACACCAAGGAAAAGCCTTATATAAGTGCATTTGCAAAACAATGCCGATTGCGTCCATATAAATACATAAAACGAGGGGGAACGTTGTGAGTTACTGCGGACACCGCAACTCTACAGTTATACCCGATACTAAGTCAGTATGGCTTCCTCCGGCAGACGCCGCTAATATTAAACGACACGACAAAGAGTGCGTGCGAGAGAGACAGAAAATCAGTCTGAGCGTGACGTCGGCGCTGCGTAGCCACTGCAAATTGATTTGTTCCTATTGGCTATAAAAATGATCTGATCTGATCCAGATTCAGCAATCTGATAGATATGGTCATTATCTATGATTCTGCGTTTTTAGTTTTCTTGAATGTGCAATATTGTGGATGCAACAGATTTTCGTCTTTGTGGGGCGGAAAAGGGTGGGGCGAAATTTTGAGATATACGTTTTATAGTAAGATCTAACAGGAGTGCGGATACCAAATTTGGTTACTCTAGCCTTAATAGTCTCTGAGATTTGTGAATATCCCCAGATTTTCATCCTTTGCGGGGGCGGAAGGGGGTGTGGCGAAATTTTGAAACAAACTCGTCTCGGTCCGATATATTAGGAGTGTGGATACCAAATTTGGTTGCTCTAGCTTTTATAGTCTCTGAGATCTAGGCGCTAATGTTTTACTCTAAGCAAAGCCGCCTATGCTACGTGTGTGTTAGAGAGAGACAGGGCGAGAAAAAATGAAATTGTTTTCTTGATGCTGGCTATAATAATACGATCCAATTCAGATTCCGCAGTCTTAAAGATATGGTCATTCTCTACAATTCTACGTTTTTGGTTTTCTCATATCTTTAAAATTGTGGATGCCACAGATTTTCGTCCTTTGTGGGGGCGAAGTGGGCGGGGCGAAGTTTTGAAATATTTTTGTAGCAGTGACATATCACAGAAGTCTGGGTCCAAAACATCGTTGCTCTAGCTCTTATAGCTTTGAGCACTAGGCGCTGAAGGGACGGACAGACGGACGACGGACAGACGGTCAGACGGACAGACAGACATGGCTCAATCGACTCGGCTATTGATGCTGATCAAGAATATATATACTTTATGGGGTCGGAAACGATTCCTTCTGGACGTTACACACATCCACTTTTACCACAAATCTAATATACCCCAATACTCATTTTGAGTATCGGGTATAAAAACGGTTCCGTACACGCATTTTGTAAAAAAAAAAAAAAAGCAGTTACTAAACATCTTCACAGTTGCTGTTTATTATGTAATGCATAATTGCAATAATGCAATAAATAAGTAACATTTAAATCTAGCTACAGTTTTATTGACAGCTTAGTTTCTGAGATGCTGTCGCTGCCAGGGACTCGGTTGGCAGGGTGATTGCAGAGGCATTTTCAACATACTCTCGACTCTCATCCGGCATAACTTTATCAACAACGTGTTTTTCTATTAGACCGCTTTCCCCAAGTAGCATATGGAAAATCCATCGTACCATGCCTCCTGATCCTTCAGTACTTCCTTCAATTGCCACACCTTGTATTTCCAGAACTGGAACATCACCTTCAGGCCGGATATGCCCCTCACGCGCCACCTTATGCGCACGGTGTAATCGTCGGATGCTTTGTAATTTTAAGAACCTCAAACTTAACGTAGGCGTACTTTAGGTGACCCACAGTTCGAAGAATGGCAATTTGCTTAACAAAGTGGTATAGACCGACTGTGTGCTTGCCGGTAATATTGTTCTGAAATATAAGGTTTGGGCTGTATATGGAATAGTTCAGCGGTTCAACAAAGAGTTTGGGAAGCGTGGTTCGCAGAACTTCTTAGGCTCGCTCCAGATCTTCAGGCTTTCGAACATTTTCCTTCTCTTTGGCGGATGTTTGTACATTACTGTTTTCGTGAAAACTTCGTTTCGGTTGCATTACGCTACTACCTTCACATTTTAGCCAATTGTAGTTATATGATCCTGTGCAAGGAGAGTATAATCGCATTGTGGAAGCCACGCCTGTTCTTTGGAGCCCCACAAGCTTATCAAATTGCTCTTTCTCATTGATAAAATTCCAAAATTTCGCATCATTTTGACAAGGACCATTGACGAATTTACCGGACTCTGGTAACTGTATTTCCCGTAATATGTTAAATGTTTCTTCCTTTTAAGCGTCACTCTGCCGTTCAAATATCACGTTTAAATTCTTCATCTGGTTTTACTCAGCGTTTAAATTGTGGGGTTTTTAATCTTTTTTAGACGTGCTCGTGTTGTAACCAAGTTTATTTGGAATCGAAAAATCATATGGTCATATGTATATCAATATAAATATTTTGTACAATAAAAGTGTGAGGTGATGTGATAGTTTTTTTGGGATATCTCAACGGAACTTTCTGAACTCGGAGACAGTTTACACTATTTTTTGTAGTTTCAGTGATCCAACGTCGTTAGAATCATAGTTGGATAATGGAAATAAGTATCCATATTTTTATGTGATATTTCCCGTATGCGACTATACTTCAAGACCACTCTAGTCTAAATTATTGTCGCACCAGTCGAAAAGCTGTTGAACTATTTGTGCCAAAACGTGCCACCCAGCTGTGGTAGAGTAATACCTAACAAAAATAGATCCAAAGAAAATTCATGTCGACCAGAAATACCTAGATTTTTCAAATCACAACGTTCCCCTCGTTTTTTTTTTTGGTTTTAAATCATCTCAAGGATGATCGGAATTTTGATCGTAGCACTGTAGCCACATTGATCAGATACTGGTGATGTAGTTTGGCGAGTTTGACAGGTCGGTATATAAAAAAAGAGGAAAATTACTTAACTGTTTTAGAAAATAAACTGAAATTACTTTATAACATGATGAAGAAAAAAGCGGTCAAAAGTTTAAGTCAGCAGTTTTGATGAAGATTGCCAGCTCTCTGAGATGTAGCGGCTCTTTTTTGATTAATAATTGATGTAAATGTTATAATATTTTAAAGATTTTAAATTTCCTTCTGAGCCCGGCAAATCTTTGGCAATCGAAGATCAGGTGTTCGGCATATTCAGTTACATTGCACGTTTCTCAGATATTTGAGTCAATTGCTTTGATTCTGTGTAGGAAGACTTTGTCGTATGTGTGTCCCGTCATAGGTCTGTTAATGGTCTTGATGCTTTTAGCATTCCATTTAAGAGAAAAATGCCAGGGTTTACTGGTATGTCTGGAAATATGTCTTATGAGGCTGGATCCCTTCTCCTACACTTCGTCCTGTATTCCTCATTCCATTTGTATACTAAAAGTTCCTAATTTTCTCTTGAGCCTCCTTGTACTGTATTTTATATTTATTGTAAACCGCTCACTTGTAGCAGCCTTTGCTGCTATGTCAGTCTTTCGTTGATGGCCACACCCTTGTGACCAGGGACCCATAGAATGTCAAGTTTCTGAATGTCTGATTGGTTAACTATGTTGTGAATATCATTCACTAGGTACGAGTCTGTATTCTTATTTTTAATTAAATTAATAGCTAGTAATATTCGACGGAATATCAAAATCGAATATATTGTTTCGAATCCTTTACGGAGAACAATTAACCTATTATAAGCCAAGGGGCCGAAAATAATGAAATTTTAATCATTTTAGCGCAGTTCAGGTGAAAGTTA